>NW_022900950.1:33389984-33417751 GCF_012274545.1 Fukomys damarensis | reverse complement strand
GTCTCGGTTAAGATGTGTATAGCATTGGCAAGTGGCTCCAGCCATGAGAGGAGTCAGACAACTCTTTCTAAAAAGGACCAGATAATAAGCATTTGCGGTTTTGCAGGACATATGGTCTCTGTTGCATATTCATCTTCATATATATATATATATATATATATCCTGAGCATAGAATCTGAATGGAAAGAGAAATAGACCAATGTCAGTGTCAACCAGGTTGGTACCACTAGCAGCAAATACCCAGTAGCAATATTTGCCATACTGGGGATGAAACCTAGGGCCTCATACTTGCTAGGCAAATGCTCTGTCACCGAGTCACACCTCCAGCCTTAAAGCGTTGTTTTTAGGGTGATAAGAATATAAATAATTTCTCTCTTTTTTCTACTCTTCTGTGCTCTCTATGGCAATATGTAGTTTTATTGTAATGATAAAATATAATTAATTGTTAAAATGATCCAAGAGCAAATCTGATGCTATGAAACATGTCTACAGACAGTTGAGAAACATCCACAGTCGACAGAACCTGCTGTTACTCTGTCATCAAGGATGAGGAGTGGCCCAATTTGGGTGAAGCATGCTTACACCAATGCCAAAAGACAAGCCAGAAGCAGCAGGCTTTCTAGGTGAAGTCCCAACTGGCTGGTGGCCTAAGACCAGCCTTCTCAAGGCTGAAGCTTTATGAAGTCCAAACTGGCACCATTTTTGTAGCGTCAAGCTCATTTTGTCTTTAATCCCAGGCTACTTTGATGTGTTCAAGTGAAATGCTGAGAGTTTTTAGAGCAGAGAGAGCAATGAAGAGTCTGGCTCCTCAATCTGTCCATCTGGATAGACACACTTTGAATTGAGAGAACTTCTGGCACATTCACAGTTGAGAACTTCATGTGCCCTGGAATCAGCAAGAGAGACTAAGCTATTTATCATAAGATATTTGGCCTGGCAGGATGAAAAAAGACTGACTTCAAATAAAAAAAAAATAGACTTTTTATCTTGGTTACTTTTCTCATTGCTGAGACAGAATACCTGACATCCAAAGTTAAAGGAAGAGAAGTTTATTTGGCTCACAGTTTGTAGAGGTTTCAGTCCACAGTTGTTAATTGGCTCCAAGGGAGGTGACATGGCAGACAGGCATTGCAGAGGAGAAATAGTTCGTGGCAGAAGGTTGCAAAGCAGCAAGGGATGACCACAGCTCTTTCTATCCCTTATATCTTTAGAGCAGGTAGTGCTCACATTCTTAATCCTACTGCCCTTGAGTCCAGCACTGCACCATGAATCAATCCCAACATCACATACTCTAGATCTAGCCACCTCTGAAAAAGCCCCACCTATGACTGCACGAGGCTTTGGGGGACATGTAGACACAAGCCATGACACTTCATTTACTGTAAGAACTGAGTTGCAGTGGATAAACTTATAGGGCAAACACATTAACCGTGACAATATTAATCAGAGATGCTGAGGAGCATTGTCACCTATCCATTCATTCTTGCATTTTCCACTCACTCACTCACGCAACTACTCCATAAGTCCAGCTGGGTGCCAGTGTGTGCACAAGTCCTCCATAAAGTGATGGTTCTCGAAGTATGGACCCAGGATAGCAACAAAGAATTGTAAGAATTTGCCAGAAATGCAGATTCTCAGGTACAACCCTAGAACTGCTGAACTGACCTCTCCCAATCTGTGTTTTAACAAGCCTTGAGAACCATTGTTCTGTGCATAGATGTGTTACATGAGGTGAAATGAGAATATTGACAAGTACTTCAACTAAAAAGGGCAATGGAATGTGGAAGGAGCCTATTGTACTAAGGAAGCAGAGTGGGAAGCATCCCCTGACTCCTGGATGAGGCTTTCCAGAGGCCATTTCTTCTCACTGAATGCCTGATGCTGTGGCAGCTGCCCTGTCTACTCTTGTGAGACCCAGTAATATTGCTCTTTTAGGGTGCCAGACAATAACCTGTCATCTCCATCCAGTACTGTATTGATTTGAATTTTTTTTTCAATTGGCAACTAGGATGAAGTATAGAATGACTCAAGTAAAGAATACCTCTACCTTTTCTTGCTGATGTTCTATGATCAGAATGTCTCCATTTGTGCTCTTATGGAATGGCTATAGTTCAGGCCTTAAAGCCCGATGCAAGTTTGCCAAATTCTAGCAATCCTTAATGGTTATCAAAGTTACCTGATAGGTAGGTAAACCCATATGATACTCTTAAAACAAACATTTCCTACTCACAATGACATCCTCTTATTTTCATTGTTATCTTCCCTTCTTTCTTCCTCACTGCACCGTCCTTAGCGAAGAAAGCAGTAATTCTGCAAACCAATCCTACAATCACATTGAACAGGCCTGGACACAACTGTTTGGGAAACCAGGTTGCCTGTGATGTGAGCTCCTTCCAGGATCTCCAGAGTCAAAAGGACTTGTTCTACAGTAGAATGTGTTATGTCTCGTGTGTTTTTCCGCTTCTTTGGAGAGGAATGTTCAAAGGGGCGTGGCTGAGAGGTTAGCCACAGCTATGCAGACAACAGCTGGTTGCTTACTTCATTGCCTCCTAAGGACCTAATTTTGAATTCTGTTCATAGAATCATTTTCTGGATACAAGACATGCAAACAGTCTAAATGAGTTTGTTTTGTGCTGCCTACATAGTAAACATCCTCAGAGGTTTTACCTAAAGGATTGAGGTTATGATTCCAATTACTGATGCACATATTTATTTAAATTTCACCCCTGGAGGGCTTAATACTGATATATCAGTTGAAAATAATACAACTACTACCATTTGTTGAGAGCTTGCAATGTGTTAAGTACTATGTTAATATGGATTTTAATGCCCATTTCACAGCTGTGGAAACTGAAACTCACAGAGGTTAAGTAATTTGTTCAGGGTTATAGAGCAAGTATTTTGGAAGACTAGGATTTGAGTTCAGGTCAGTCTGACATGACCATGTTGTGTGTGGTGTCTCTGATATACCTACTGTGAAGGGATAAAATGATGGTCTATTTAGCTACAGGACACATATTCTGTCTTCTATAAATGTGCTTAGACCAGGGCTCAGACAAAGCATGTAGAGCAAGGATGGCACCACAGATCGCTTATCAGCCAAAAGTTGGCAAAACTGGCTGAAGGGAAATTTACTGCTAAATGATAGATTCCAGAGCTGGCAAACGGGTTTTTAATCTCACTAACTCAAGTGGTGCCTGGCATGCTGTGTTGAGAAAGGCTCTGCGGTCATGTGTGAGCCAGGGATAAGAACTACAGTCAGGTCTCCATATCCACAAGTTCTACATCTGCAGATTCAATACACTATCTATCAAAAATATTCAAGGAAAAAAATTAATCTTCACTAAATATCTATATACTATTTTTATTGTTATCCTCTGATAATTCTGTACAATAACAACTATTTATATAGCATTTAGGTTGTATTAGGTGGTACTAGTAATCTAGAGATGATTTAGAGTATATGATTTAAACTATATGTGTGTAGGTTACATGCAAATGATATATCATTTTGTGTAAGGAATTTGAAACTGCATTGATCTTGGTATTAAGTTATGGCTAGATACCAAGAGATGACTGTATCCCAATGGATGAGGGACATCTGCTCTCTCTCAAGGGGCGATGACAACTATCATACTTGTTTCCTATCTCTGATGACCCTGTTGGGTACCAGGAGTATTAAAATTTAGGCTCAGACCTTGAATTTAGATCATATCATAATGACCACAAGAAACAAGTTTGTGAAGATGGGCTCCGTAAAATGTGCTGCCTCATCAGTTCTGATAAATGGAGGAATGATACCACAATACAGCAGATCTGATTAGAATTGGTTACAGGCATGCTTCATTTTAAGAAAATCTCCTGAAAAACCCAGATTCGCAGAAGCATACATGATAAGATTCTCACCCTTACAAAAGGATTGTTGGGATGCTTTGAAATAGAAATATCATTTGGTACCACCCTATTTATATCCATTGCATGAAAGAGATCTTTCACCATCCCCTCTATTATGGAAGATAAGGCAGATAAGAAGCTGATGAAAACAGTATGCGAATATTTAAATTTTTAAATTTTAAATTTAAATGTATTACTGTAAAAGACACATTGCATTAACTCCTCTCAAAATACTCCTCCTCACTTTAGACACACTTATCCCAGTGTTCTTGCCACTTTCTAAAGCAGTTCTGGAAGTACTCCTTCGAAAGTGTCCTCTTGTGGCTGCCTCCATGTCCTAAACTGATGCAATATATTTATAGCAATTTCTGTCAAATAAAAACATTACTGTGTGTCTTCACTCACCTTATTCACTGAATCCAGTGCCATGAGACTTCTGGCTCTTCCTCCAAATGACGGTTAAAAGTAAACATATTTCATCAACTCAGGACATCGAAGCACCAAGGTAGTACAACTTAAGACACTCATGAAAGAGCACTTGCAGAAGTGCTGCAAAAGTGGCAGAAATGATAGGATAAGCGTATTTGAAGTGATCAGAAGCATTTAACAAGGCATTAATGACAATGTGTCTTTTTTACATTTTTATTAGTGCATATTTGCTATATATAATGCTCATATTCATCACAGAGAATTTGTACCTGTACATAACATTTAATTCTTTTCTTTTCCCATTCCTCTCTCCTTCCTTCAACCCTTCATCCCCTCCTCACTTACAAAGGATGGGAAATATCTAAGATAGTTGTTTTCATCTTTTTCCTTCTATTTTCCTTTTTTATGTCTTTTACTACAAAATTTCTTGAAATTTAATTATTCACCATATTTTGTGATCATATTTTATATTGTTAAAATGTCCACACTGTCCAAAGCAATTTACAGACTCAATAAAATAGTCATCAAAATTCCAATGATGTTCTTTATTGAAATATAAAAAAAAAATCCTGAAAGTCATAAGGAACCACAGAAGACCTCAAATAGCCAAAGCAATCTTGAGTAAAAAATGAAAGCTAGAAACATCACACTATCATACTTCAAAATGTATTACACAGCTGTAGTAGTTGAAACAGAATGGTGCTGGCATAAAAGCAGAAGAGTGGGCCTATGAAATAGAATAGAAAGCCCAGAAATAAATCCATTCATTTATATGCATTTGATTTTTGACAAAGGTGCCAAGAATGCAATAGGGGAAAGGATAGTCTCCTCAAGAAATTATCCTGGTATAACTGGATATCAACATGCAAAAGAATGAAATTGAATCATTATTCTCAGACCATACACAAAAATAAACTCAAAATGGACTAAAGACTTAAATGTTAGACTTGAAACTCTCACACTACCAGAAGGAAATGCAGTGGGAAGGAAGGCTCTATGACATTAGTCTGGGCAAAGATATTTTGGTTATGAACCCAAAAGCTCAGGCAACAACAACAACAAACAGAATGAAGGGACAACTTATGAAATGGGAGAAAATACTTGTAAAACATATATCTGATAAGAGGTTAATATCCAAAGAATAAAAGAAACTCAATTCAATAGTCAGAAATAAATAATCCAATTGTAAAATGAGCAAAGGATTAGAATAGACAATGTACAGGTGCCCATTAGTTTCATGAAAAATGCTCAAATCACTAATCATTAGAGAAATGCATATTAAAATCACTATGAGCTATTACCCAGAACCTATCAGAATGACTATTATGAGAAGGCTCAAATCATTATCAGAAAAATGCATATTAAAACTACAATGAGATATTACCTGAAACCTGTCAGAATGATCATTATAAAAAAGAAAAGATAGCAAGTTCTCTTGAGGATGTGAAGATAGGAAATCCTTGCTCACTGTTGGGAATGTATAGCAGTACAACCATCATAGAAAACAGTGTGGAGGTTCCTCAAAAAATTATAAATAGAACTACTATGTGATCCACCAAATTCACTCCTGAGTAAATATCCAAAGGATATGAAATCAATGTGCAAAAGGATGTCTGCATTCCCACATTAATTGCAGCAATAACCAAGATATGGACTCAACTTAAGTGTCTATTAACAGACAAGCAGGTGAAGGAAATTTGTACCAAGCACAGAATCTAGTACTAGTCCGCCACTATAACAGGAAATACTATTGTTTGCATCAACATGGATGAATATTAGGTTAAGAGAAATAAACCAGGCACAGAGCACAAATGATTCATGATCTTACCTACTACAAAAGGAATGTTAAAAAGTTGAATTCATAGAAGCAAATAGTAGAATGGTGGTTAATAGCGTCTCGAGAGTGAGGGTGGGGTCAAAGAACACAAAATCTCAGGAGGAAACAGTTCAAGAGATCTATTCTGAAACATGGTGAGTACACAGTTCAATCATTTATTATGTTCTTAAATATTACCAAAAGTAGATTTTGTGTTCTGATTTCATGAAAAGATAAGAATGTGAGGTAATGTGCTTGTTAATTAGCTTGAGTTAGCCATTGCCATTGCACAATGTATATGTATTTCAAAGCAATATGTTGCATACAATAAGTGTAAGCAATTTTTGTCAGTTGTAGAAAAATAGAAAAAAGCTTAATTGTTAGGAAACATTTATTGAAGAACAATCAGCAACAAGAATTTATTAAACTGATACTGGAGCTCTAGACCAGGGAAGTATGATTTAATATATCAAAGTTTGATATACATGACTTTTCAAGAACATATATCTATCAAAGAAGGCTCACCTGTCAATATTCTTGAGGAAAAAGAAAAGTGGATAAGAGAAGAGCTTTTTATCAAATCTTCACAGTCCATTCAGTGGGGCTGATTTCACCACATTCCTCTGGATTAGGATAATACTGCATCCTCAGAGTGATGTGATCTTCATAGAGGTTTGGCACATTGTGGGACAAACCTACCACTGATTCAAATCAGCATCCTGGAGGCTTTCAGGCTAGGGATGATCCAGGATTAAAGTCTTTCCCATGAATGCTAGGAGCTCTCTGGCTCACATGTGATTTTAGCCACAGGTTGGCTCTAGACACCAGATTAGAATTTGAAGCCATCTATATAAGCATGCTGAAATTAATAAGAGCTTTGTGTAACCTTGCTGAAGATGTTATGAAAAATTGCTCAATTTTCTGTTTCTAGTCATTAAATTTTTTCCAACTATTGAAATGATACAAGAATCACTGTTCGCTGTTTAAAGCAGTAATTTCATTTTGAGAACATTGTGTATATTCAAAATAATTTGAGGTACAGTTTATATTAAGTAAGCTTTCCAAGAACATCTGCAATGTACTTTATTACCAGAAGAAGAGGTGACCAAATGGCACACGATCTGAGTTTCAAAGCAGGCAGAGTTAGACATTTCACTTACTGATATTGGTTTTCAGAGGCATTTCTCCTTGAGGTAATTATGGTGCTTTGTAATGTCCTGGATGTACCCAGCAGCTTAGCAAAGTAATCCTTGGAACCAGCCCTGTTGTGGTTTAAATATGGTATGCCCCCCAAGGCTCGTGTGTTTGGGGGCTTGTTCTCCAGTGCAGCAATGATCAGAAGTGATGCACTTTTGGGAAGTGATTGAATCACCAGGGCTCTAATCTCATCAGTGAACTAATCCACTGATGAGTTCATATCTTAATGGGCTTATTAGAAAGTGGGGCCCAATAGGCTAATGCAGGTCATTTGGCTTTGCAGAGTATATTTTGTTCCCAGCCCCTTCCTTTCTGGTTCTTTCTCGCTCTGCTTCTTGGCCACTGTGAGGTGAGCAGCTCTCCTCCACCATACCATTTCCACCATGATGTTTCTGCCTCACCACAGGCCTGAAGCAATAGAATCAGCTGACCATGGACTAAAATCTCTGAAGCTGTGAGCCAAAATAAATCTCCCTCCTTTAAGTTATTTTTCTTAGGTATTTTGTCACAGCTACGGAAAGCTGACTAACACAAGCCCCATATGTGGCCAGTAAACTCTCATAGAGGAAGCAGATGCAATCCACAGGGATGGGTGTAAAACCTGAGAACATTTATAACTGCACAGCACCTCTCTTCCATGCTCTTATGGAACAATAAAATTACTAAGGGCCATATATACTTATTGAAATTAACTCAGACTCACTCTAGTTGCACAAGATATTAAGAAGCATTAGGTTTACAAAATTCTTATTTGATCCACCCAAATTCTTATTTATCCTCCTCTTCTCCTTAACCAACCCTCTCACATCCCTACCCAAGGATAAAAAGAGCCTCTCCCTTTAACAGTGACTTTCCCATGACACATGGAGAGAAATGCATTTCACACTACAGCCAGTTGCCCATACAAGACAGAACACTTGTAAAACAATAGCAATCTTTACATAATGCACTCATATATGTTCTATTGTATTTTATTTGGGGGGGAAATGCCAGAAGTCAGTTTGAAATATCAGTACTCAGTAGAATATTCTGTGGTAATGGAAACATTCCACAGCTCCACTGTCCACCATGGGAGCCACTGGCCCCAGGTCGCTATTAAGCACTTGAAATGCGATGGCATGACTAAAGAAATGAAATGTAAACTTTATTCTAAATTAACCACCCACATTTAAATTAAGTCACGAGCATAGGCTAGTGGTAATCACACTAAACTGGTTAGCTTTGGAAAACTGGGAATATTTAACAAAGCCAGAGTGGAGAGTATAGCTCAGTGGTAGAGTGCTTGCCCAGCTGGCACAAAGCCCTGGGTTTGATCCCCAGCACTGGAGAAAAAAACCACAGAATTTAAGCCCACAGAAAGCTAAATCTATCTCTACCAGAGGATTCAGTCATTCCATTCTTAAGAATATTCCCAGAGAAAAATGAAGAAAACATCCACCAAAGAACATACAAAATAACGGCATAAAACTATAAATATGGCAGCAAGCAGTGGCACACACTAATATTCCCACCTACTCAGGAGATTCAGGCAGAAGAATTACTTGAGTGTAGGCATTTCAAACTAGAAACCAGCCTGGGCAACAACATAGATCCTGTCAGAGAGAGGGTGGCGGGCAGAGAGAGGGAGAGAGAGAAACTACTACGACATAGACAATGTTTGGGTGGTAGAAGCCAGACCAAAAAAAAGTACATATCACATGATTCCACTTATACAGTGGTCAAGAATAGGCAAAATTAATCTATGGTGTTAGAAATCAAAACTGTGATATGTCTAGGGGTGGGTGAATAGACTGGTCAGTCACATGAAAAAAATCTTCTGGACGCTGAAAACATTCTGCATCTTTATTTGGGTGTTAACTACATGAATGTGTGTGTGTGTGTGTGAAAATACATAAAAATACCACTGAGACATGTATTTGTGATTTATTAACTTTACCATGTACAACATATAATAGGAAGAAAACTTTTGAACACAACACAGAACACTCCACTTCTTACACTAGACTGGGATGAAAGCAGATTCCCCACACACCAATCTATTTTCCAGCAAAAACACCAAATGGTTCCCCTCATTCAGTTAGATTCTCACACCATCTCCCAGGAGATAGAATCACAACCCTCAGGTTGATGGCTCAGTCTCACAAGACTACTCACACTTCAGATGCCAATCAAAAGGTCCAGGTTGGGACCTGTGCTTCTGAACAACTGGCTGTCAATCTAGGTTGGCTCATTGACTCAGGATAGCCCTTTATCTACACTTACATTTATCAAAGGATTATTACAAGGGATATAGAAGAAGGGAGGGAACATGCTGAGGGCAAAGTGGTGGGAAAGGCCTGAGCCTCAGTTCCTGTTTCTGGCATGCCACTGTCCAAGTAAGTGTTCGGTTATCCTGAAGCTTTCCAAACCCTACCCCTGTGGGTTTGTGTGGAGGCTTTATTAGGTAGATAAACCCCCACTCAAGCTGTCCAGGAGACCCCAGCTTCCTATCACCTGATTAATGTACAAAAGATACTTATCGCTTCAGTATTTGCAGGTGCTTTAGGAGCTATGTACCAGTAAACAGGACAGAAACCAAGCATATTTCTTATTACAAATTGCAATACCACAATGTTACTTCAATATGAAAGCAATTTTTAAAGCAGATTCTCCATCTCTAAGATGGATAGAGACCCAGTTTGGAGAACAGTGCTGAAATACACACACCCAGCATCCCTCCTAAGCACATAATTCACCCATGGAAAGGAAAGGGAGAGAGTATTAAAAGATGTTTTCTCATTCTCTCCTGGATTTCTTTAAATATGCTCTGTGACTCGCATTGCTCCTGAATTCTAATTTTTTTCCCTGCCTTTGGGTAGAAGTGCTAACATAATTGTATATGAAATCATGTCAATTCAGCCATCCCCCTCAGGCCTTTTCTTCTTTATTTTATGTGGTTCTTTCTGTTCTGCTTCCCCCGCCTTTGCCTGCTTTGCATGGTCACAGTATGACATGGTGAAAATCAAGGCAGGCAGTGCAGCAGTAAGAAAGGCTCTCTTTACTCACAACTGGCCCTTTATTTCACCTTCTCCTCCCCTGCTTTCAGGGAGGGACTGCTTACATCCAGGTGGCCATTTAACCCATCCAGCCTCCCTACAGGCACAGAGCAGCCTACAGGAAGAGCATGCTGTCCTCTCCAGCTGGCCAGAGGGCAGTGGGTTTGCACCACCACATTTGCCTAACAGCTGACATTCTACTTGACACTGTCCACTTGCTGACTGAGAACCACTCAGATATCCTAGCATTGCAAGCAGCACAACAGCCTCCTGAAGGAAGCCAGGGCAGTTGCCCAAGAAAGCACTGGGATGAGAACTGCCAGGGAGGAGGAAGCAACTACCCGGAAGCACCCCAAGGACCACTGGGAACAGAAGCAGGGAGAGAGGAACTCGACAAACCAGTTCTAAGCATTTTGTATAAGGACCATTCGACCTATATTTAAAATTAGGGGTTTTAAATGATAATTAATTTGAAAAGAGCTAATTTAGTAAAATGTAAAAAATACTGTCCAAGCAATGCTAGTGTCATCCCATTGGAAAAATACAGATACTAAAATGATTTATTTGAAAAGTTCATTACAAAAGCTTTGTTCATGTCTGATTGAGAGAAATTTAACCTTTAATATAGGAACACCACAAAGGCTGACAAGTTGAAAGATTTATTGTTAATAGTAGTGTTAATGAACTTCTAAAATAAAAAAATAACTAGGGGGAAAGGCAAGAAATAAGGACATGGGCTTGAGGAAAACGAAGTGAGCATCAAATGGTCAAGGGGTATGGCTGCAGGCACACAAGCTGGGGCCACCTGGCTCAAGATGTAGGGAGAAGTGAGCTTCCACACCTGCCTATCCTGCATCAAATAACTCTGGGAGACAGGTGGCATTCTAGCCAATTTACAGATAAGGAAATTGAGGTATATTCATTACAATAGACTGAATGTGCCCCCCACCCCACCGGATTCATTTGTTGAAATCCTAATTCCCAAGATGATGGTGTTAGGAAATGGAGCCTTTGGGAGGTTGTGAAGGTGGAACTTTTATGAATGGGGTTAGTGCCCTTATTAAATAGTCCCCAGAGGGAGCCTTTCCTCCCTTCAACCTTGTGAGGACACAGAAAAAGAAAAAAAGTTGTCTGTGAATCAAAAATAAAAAGTCCTCATCAGACACAGAATTTGATATCTTAGTCTTGGACTTTGCAGTCTCCAGAAAGGTAAGAAACAAATATCTGTTGTTTACAATCCACTCTGTATATATGATGCTCTGTGATAGCAGCCTGAGTGGCCAAGACTTTCATATGAAGACTGTGACCTATGGCCCAGCTAATAAAAGGACCTATACCTGTCTCATTATGGTGTCCATGCCCCTTTTACTCTATCAGGTGTGTGATCTTCGCACCAACACAATGACAGTCTCTGCCTGGATCCTCTACCTCCAACCCTATATCTTAGTTTCCTAGGGGACTGGTGGAATGAAGCAAGTTCTCTGATATTTGGAAAACTGCAGCTGACCTTGTTTTGATCAAGATGATCAAAAGTACGCTGTCAACAATTTCATACCAAAAAAGATTTCTTGTTCCTTGGAAGTTTGTTTTAGTCCCAGGATATCCCAAGGGATTCTGGTTCACTACAAAGAAGACTGAGAGTCCTGATTATTAGATTTCCCTTGCCTTAAGATGGCCATTACTCCCCTTCCCAAAATGCCCTGCTTCTCACCTAAAAAGATGGCTTCTCTCACTTACCAAAGGACAGCCTTCTTCTTCCCATGATGCCTCTTCTCCCGCCAAAAAGTAACCAGATACTTGCTACCTCCCAGTAACCAGTGATGTCACAAGCCCCTCTTAATGATGTCACGGGCTCCTCCAATCCCTTAATATTGCCTCGCTTAACTCCATCCCAGCTCCTACAAGCCCCAACCCAGTCCTAGCCATATTGCTCTTTCTCTCTCTTTCAGAGAAAGCCCAGTGGATTGTCTCTACAGTGAAGGCTGGTAGTGGTTCTGGTCTAGTCTTGGTTTCAGGCTTTTTTACCTGACACCGATCAATCTGAATGTTCTCTGGAAAGTGGTATAAGAAGTCCCCTGCCCTCCCATCCTCCTGAAGGGTTTCCCAGAAGGCAGAGTGAGTTCCTTTGCATGGTTTCTCTGAGACTTCCAAACCAAAACCAGAAATCATTCCCTGAATTCTCCAGGATTCCCTAGACCTAACTCCTTTGGTACAGCATTGGCAACAGTTGCATTGGTCCAGCATTTGGTGATTTGGAGTCCAGGTTTGGATTCAGCTAACAGTAAAACCTGCTAATTGCTGAACGTAATCACACATACTATCTCATTTTATCTCTCTGATAAACCTGGAAAGAACTTTATTCTCATTTTGCATATGAGAAATAAGAAAGGTCCAGGCATCTGTTTAATATCAAACCTTATATGTGCCAGAACTGGTATTTAAATGTAAGGCCTCTGCCCATATTGCCCAGCCCATTCCATATAGGTCAGCTTCCAATAAATGATGACCAGTTGAGGGATCCTCACTATTCATAATCATCCTAACCTTACCAGGCACTAAAAAACTCATGATGGCCTGACAGAGGAAAGGTAAGATGCACTCACCCTGCTAAGAGTCCAAGCATTAATATAGTTCATAACTGCCACGAGTGTGTAATCTTTGAGTGTTCATTCCATGCATGGTCTTTAACAATATCTGGTATATAGTTCACCTTCATGATACGATAGTTATATGCATAAAATTCACCCCAGGTTACCTCTTAGCTTTTTGATATGTATATCTTTGAGATCAGCTCAACAGAACCTGTAATATTAAAGAATCATGTTCAGAATCACTTTATTTCTGCTGATTGTCACAGGGCTCCAAGACATGGCCTCTTAAATATGATTCCAGTCCTTCAAATTGCAAGATTTATTTTAATAATTTCTGAACAGGCAGTTAGAAATATCTCTCTATATCTATATACTTGATTCCTACTTGAGAACTGTAAAATAATAAAATCCTAATTATTAAAATATTAACTGAACTCCAGGGTTTTGATCTCAATTTTCTCTAGAGCCATCTGACAACCAAATAACATGAATTTTCAGTTTTGTTTAAGGAAGTCTGAGGTAGATGATTAGTTAACCAGTTCCATCTGTCCCAGCAGCACTGTTGTGCAAGTTGCGTGGTCAAGCTTGACTATTCATGAAACATCCTGAATGACTGTGAATGACTGTTTTGTAAAATCTCACTGACTCCAGCAGACCTAAGTTTATCACATCCAGCCTAGGAGATAGAATAATTAATGAAGTTTGGAGTAAGTGCAAACATTACTCTCTCCTAAGCAATAAGTAATTGTTTCATAAGACTCAGTGATAAACATTTTATTCACTACACTGGAGGGGAAGCCTTTGGTTTTATATATATATATTATATATATATATATATCCAAATTTATATTTAATTTATAAGTACTGTACAGTATAAGTAAATATTTTACTATATAAATTACTTTTATTATATATTACACTCACACACACATATACACACAAATATATATATATTTTCAGCCCCTAAATGTGCATAATGAGCTATCATGGGAACTTCTAATAGGTGCATGAAGACAAAGCTGGTGGTCCATATATGGTAATGGCTATTAATATATGCAGAACAAAACAAAATTTGATTAAGGAAAAACAAATGGTATTTTCTCTTTAAAAAGCAAGCTAAATGGATGCACATTGAGGCCATACTCTTAAATAAAATAAATAGGACACACATGTGTAAATACCAAATAGTTTCTCTGGTGTGAGAAACTGAAAGTGTAAATGAGGACCAAAATGTGTAATAGATAATGTGAAATAGGAAGAAAAGGACCAAAGGGGAATTTGGAAGGGGTAGGGAAAAGGAAAGAATAGAAAGGAAAATATATGAGAAAAAAAGGATAAAACTGAAACAAAGTCTTTGTAAATAGGGAGGGATGGAAGGGAGGTCAGGGGAATGGGGAAAAAACAAGAACCAAGATATATCATCTACAGGTACAAATTCCCTATGATAAATGTGATCATAATGTATACCTAAAATGTATTAATAAACTTAATGAATAAAAAACAAATAAAAAGTAAGCAATGAAACTAACATACACAAAGTTAGCAATAGATTTTTGTGGTGTTTGCCATTATTATAATAAGGCTAATCTGGTTATAATCCTTTATAGAAGGCTGTCACCTTTGTGTAAAAGTTCTTGTTTTTCGTCACTGGGACACTTATATTCTCAGTTGTGTTGTTGTTGCTGCCCGTTCATAGTGATATTTGTAGCGTAAGCGGGATGTGAGAAAAGAAAAATGAGGATAATGAATTTAAACAAAATAGATGTCAGTGATAACTGTAGGCCTTAGAATGATATTTTCTTTGCCAAGAGAAGAAAAGCTCTTAAACTGTGAATAGCTGTCATGTAGAGTGTTGAAAATGAACATGAACTGGGGCAAGACTGCTACAATCTATTGGGAAATCCAGGCAGTTGGTGGGGCCTCCTGCTGCTGTTAATGAGAACAGTGTGGCTCGGAGTCAGAGTGAGCAGTATGCCATCAGCCAGGGCCAAGGCCACGGACTCAGGCAGCATTAGGCCCTTTAAGCAGACAATGAACAATGGAGCCTATCTGGGCTTTACATGAACCACATTCGGCAGAGGGTCATGGATTGATTTTGAAGAACTGCTTCCATATGTATGGGGCTTAGCAAAATCAAGAGCACCCAGCTCTAATCTAAACTCCCTTTTCTTCAATTCAGGAGGGAGACAAACACCTCACAATTTCCAGTATTACTATGTGACACTGGCATGAGGCTTGTTTGTAATTAATAGTATATCCCTTTCCATTGGTGCTTTCAAAGGTTCAGTGAAGCTTCTGTCTTTCAAGGGTGGAAAAAGGGCATCTCAAAAATTAAAGATTTTTAAAAATTAATGTGATGTGAAGGATGTAAAATAAGGAAGTTCTTATCATCTTGGCAAATGTCTTACACTATGTCAATACAAGATCAACCATAAGGTGGAAAAGAAAAATTAAGTCTTCCAGATGTTTTATCTGCATAACATGAAAAACTTCTTTGATTGAATTTTTCACTTTTCATTCATGTTTGATATTACAGCAGTTACAGATATGAGAATATAAGAAAAAATGAAAGGTGTGCAGAAATATATCATCAAAAATGCTTTTTGATGATAATAAAGTTCCCCTTTAATATTTTAGAGTTTTCTCCCAAGCAAGATTTGAGAGGTTTCACATTTTAATATGTTATACATTAGCATTTTGGGGGCCTTTCTATGTTGCTGATCTCAATGTTTAAAAGTCAAAGAGGAGAGAGCCACAGACTAAAGTTTGGAGTGCCTTCATCATAAAAAGCTTATCTTTAAAGAATGTGTTACAAAATAAATAGTTAAAGCAAGGCAGAAGTTAATTAAGAGAAACTAAGAGTAACAGAGAAAAATGATTGTTAGGAAAAAATACACATACTAGAGACAACAAAAGAAACACAAGTATTGTAGCCTTGTTTCAAAGTTGGGAATTGAGATCTTCTTATGGGAAATGTAAATGCCAGGCTAAAGAATAAGTATTTATTTCACAAAGCGCTGAGGCATGATTTAATATTTATTTTTTAAATTTTTTGTTGATTAGTTGCTAACAGTAGAAAACATCACTTTGCTTGCCTGGTTTGGGCTGAGAGAAAAGTTATCAAATGCTACCTAACTTAGAATCTTCTGCTAAATAGACAAGTTCCAAAGCTAAGTGACAAACGGTGCTGTCTTGAAAGCACATACTGATAATATTCCTGAGGATCCAGGAACCTCCCACACTGCATTTGACAAAGAATGGGTACCTGTACACTACCACCTCCTCAGGTTATTCACCGTTAGAATCATATCCCTTATGGGACTAAGAGTTACGTATGATTCACAGAACTTGAATCATATGCCTGAGCCTACACTGCAAGAGACTCTTCCAATTGAATATTCCTCATTAGGAAGGCCTGATATTGGATAGCCATAAAGAACAAACATGCACTATAAAAATGATCCAACTGTAACTACACTTTCGGAAAGGTAGTTTGGCATAATTTGTGTGGAAAGGACTAGGATGGAAAAAGGGTAGATGTGAGAAGACAAGTTGGGGTCTACTGTAATTGTCAAAGGAATCAGTGATAAGGTCTTGCTTTGTATGGGAGAACCTCTTGAGAGAGAAGATTCTGGAATAAGTAGAGATAGAATGGCAACATTTAGCAAGGATTGTTGAAGCCGTCAGCAAAAATGAGAAAGTTGGGAGGAGGGGGGATAAAGGAGAAAGTTAAGTCTGGTCTGGGCCACAGGTAGACAAACATGGCGCACTACTAGAAAGGTAAAACGGAAACTCCAGAGAAAGATATCTGGAGACACACCCACCTGAGTCACCTACAGAGAAATGATGTTACAAGAACAGGACTAAGAAGGTGAAATTTAAAATTTGTAATTTTACTTCTTTTGAAAATTGATTTATTTGCATCAGTTTTCCTGGTTATCAGCTACAATGATTTAAGTAGAACTTGACCCATGGCCGTTATCCTCCAGGCAGAAAATGGAACAGTTGAAATTTTGTTCTTATCTGAATTATACATCTTTTCTGTTTTGAGGAATTTATCACCTGTCTTAAAATGATTCCCCTATTCTTTATATAACTGTGTCTTGGGGGTTTGAAGATTTAATTGTTTGTGTCTAGGTGAAGGGAAGTATCATAAATAAGGCAAACCAAACCTTGCTTTTATTGCAGTCATTTTTCACCAGGCCTAAGACAACACTAACAACACAGTTGGTGGGTCAAAAGAGATCATCTCACAAGGGAGAAAGTTCCCTTTCTGATCTGAGCAAGTCTGTAAGTGAAAGAAGAGGAAGGGGCTTGTTCCCAAGTATTTAAGCGCCATAAAACTTGCGGCATGAGCCTTCCCATCCTGCATTGCCATTCTCCACTGATCTAACAATAAGGTCTCAAGGAACTAAAACAATTGAAAAGTGAAAGGAAGGCTTGTTACCCACAAAGTTTAAACAACATTAGGACCAGTATTTTCTTTTAAACCAGGGACACTTTTGTTTTGAAGGGAAAACCCATGTCAGAGCAGTCAGAACTGCTTCATGGGAAGAAGTCTGAGCCACCTCTTCCCCTCTGATCAGATTGGCAGGATTCATGGGGGCTGACCAAGGCCAAGGTAAACATTCTGGAAAGCTCCCAAGGCCAGCACCACACAGGACAATGGGAGCAAAGAACTAATCCAGGCCGCCAATGTGAGCACAATGTCACTGTACTCTCCCTTTGATAACTCATCTGGTTGTAACCTTCATAGAAGATGCCAGAAGGAGAGAGTGGTGTCCACACACAGATAGCTATTCTACCACAGAAGCAATTCTCTCAAGATGCCATCTTTGTTTTTTTGTTTTTAAGAAGAGGTTTTGCAGTTACCCAGCAGGTAAGAACCAATAACACGTAGTTGAGGCCAGTATAGACCTACTTCTCTACAGGAGCAACCTGCCTTCTCCATGCAAAACAGTACATAGTTGAGTCATCTTCAGAACTCACAGAGAGCATCAGGAAAAGCAGGACATTATCACTTAATGTCTGGGAGTACCACACTGTGCATTATTCTGAACAATGACTAACATTATTGTTTCTGAAACAGAAAGATCCTTTTGCCCAACCCTTACGATAACAGAACAGCTTTAGCAGGGCAGGGCAGAAATTAGGGTCTCCTACAGGAGATCAGATGACTCCCATCAGGGCTGAAGTTCAGGGCTGGCATCCTGAAATTGGCTGAGGTCTGGACACACCTAGACACAAAATCCTTAAATAACAAACTATACTGAAGATGTTTTTCCAGAAGCCACTCATGGATGGTTTGAAACTGGCTTTTGAAGAATAGACATGCTCAGAAGAAGCCAGTTTGTTCAGTTGATGACCTTTTGCTGTGACAAGCTCAAAATCCCCTGTGGAGGACAAGATAACTCCCCTGAAAAGAAACACTCAACCTGTGAAGAGGAATGATGACTATCTATGCCTGCACAAAAGAATACTAATATGCTTTCTTTTCACCATCCGGTCAACAAGCAGCTTCTTACTTCCTTCCTATAAAGTACCCCGCTATCAGCTAACCAGAGTATTGGGCAGAGTTGAGCTTTTTGTTTGCTTATTTGCTTTTTCAGCTTCTTACCTCATAGCCCATCATCAGACTGGTAGTAAAACACTTTCTTTTGCAAAAACCAGTGTCACAGCACTGGCCTTTATGTGTGTGGGGCTTCAAGCCCTTGCTTCATACCAATCTCTGCTCTGCTCAAACTCAAAATTTATACTTGTTTCTAGAAGGGGGATATTTTGTTGTCACAGGTTTTTATAGATGGTTCTGAATGTGGCAACAAATGATTAAAGGGAAAAGCAAAGGTTTGCTTTAAATTGTCTTAAATTTAAATTAAAGACTTTAAATTGTCAAGTGTTGTTCTGAGTTTTAGAATTTGTAAATGTAACTTTTAAAGATGGGGGACATACACAGGTACTGTTTTGGAGGTACAGAAAGACAAAGAGATGCTGTGTATTTGGTCTTCAAGGCTGATGGCAAGTGGGCGCAATGTACCAAAAACATGGAGCAGAACACAAAGGAAAAATCTGTTAGTGGTATTGGGATCAGCATGGGTCATTTTCCTCCCATACTGGGGCATCTTCTCAGACAGACCTTTCTTGGAGTTGCATGGATTCACCACCAAGACCACATTTTGGGCTGCCAAGGTACTTGGGGATGAGATTCACAGAGCTTCTGTCTACAAAACTCTGGCAGAGAAAGCATGTGACAGATGCTGCAGGAACCTGCATAGTCTCTCCAGCAACAGCAGGTAGCATAGGGTCAGCTTTTCTTATGCACTGAGCAAGCTGCAACAAGGGAAATCTCTGGTCCTGCAAATCATGAAATGCATCCCAAATATACCTGGCTACACCCTCAGGTGAAAATCAAGAGTACGAAGAGGCCAAAGAGTGTCGAAAGAAAAGATGTCTGAGTTAGCAGCTTGCTTTTGGACTATCTAAAACAAAAACCTAGAGGAAAGCCTAGGACTCTAGGACAAGCTCCAGTGTGGTAGATCCCCGCAGTGCCTTGTAGCCGGAATTATACAAATAGCCATTTACCCAGCAGCTGCTAAGCAAACATTCCTTCTTGGGTGGTCTAATGGAGTCCCTAGGTAGAGGTGGAAAGAATAAGACAAAGAACAGGATGACATGAACCTCTGACCTTTCACCTTATCACACATTTCAGGGTGGTCTGATTCTCACTGGGCTTCAGAAAAAACCCTGGTGGCCCAAACATCTCAGTCCTGCCCCTCCCTCCCATCATTCCACTTTGCTGGGCTGGCTTCAAACCTGTCCCTCCAACCTGTCTAGCTTTTCCAGGCTTTTGATAGCAGCATCCTCACTTCTGGAAAGGCTCACAATATATGCAATATATACCTGTTAAACTTCACTCAACTCAGGGACTAGTTGTCATCGTTCTTACTGTGGAGCCAGAGGTCTACAGAAGTTAAGAGATTTGTTCACAACCTGGATCTCTAGCTTTAAGGGAGATTGCGGCAGAAAGTTCACAAATTTGAGTCTTGCCCGGGCAACTTAGTGATACCCTGTCTCTAAATGAATGAATAATAAATAGCTTGGGGATACCCAGTACTGGGAGAGAGACTTGTCCAAACATTATACAATCGACAGAAAAATTACTGGCACCTAGCAAAAATTAAGAAATTGAGTACTTACTACCTTCCAATAAAGAGCCTTATTTGGATTTCTTATTTCATCCTCTTAACATCCCAGTGTTGTGGATGTACTATTGCCCCCAGTGTACAGATGCGGAAACTGAGAGTATGCATGAACCTTGCCTATACACTTGTCATTCCTGGGACCTGGGTTACATGTAAACCAGGTGGTCTGACTTCATCACCCCTCCCTGACAGTCCTAGGGATGTTTTTCTTCCACAGCTGGAAACTGATAAAAGCAAAATTTGAATAAAGGGCCAAGAACACCTTCTCACTAGACCAGTGCTTCTTGAACTTGAACATACTTGGAAATCACTGGAGAGTCTTTTTGAGATGCAGATTCTCATCCCATACGTCATGGCCAAAGGTTCTACATTTTTTTCGTGAGGGTGTGTGAGGTGTTAGTGTTAGAACCCAGGGCCTTTTACATGTCATGCATCAGGTCCTACCACTCAGATATACTCTCAGCCCAGGTTCTGAATTTTTTAACAAGCTCCTAGATGATGCTGATGCAACTTACCTACAGACCCCGTTGTGAGTGATGAAATTCTATACTTCAGCCTTTAAATGGTTCCTCCAAACACAAATCATCCCTGCTCTCACCCTTCAAGTCTATCTATACACATTGTTCCTTACCTACTCCCATGGTACTTTTCACTTCAAAACTGGGTTGTATCTACTAAGGTAGTAGCCCTTTATTAGCAATGAATACGGTAATCCATCGGGGTGCTCTTTCAATAGAAAAACAGCCTCACCTCAATTTCAAAATCTGACAACATTGTGACAATGCATGCTGAGAGTTTGCACAGAGTGAGTCTCAACCTTTCAAGTTTGAATCAATCTATTGTTTCTCTTATCCTTTCACTTCATTCATTACCTAAATGATCAACATAGTAAGACCCTGGAACTGACCTGCAAAATCAGAGTTCTCCTGGGGGCGAGTCCTTGCCCTGAATTTTTTTCGTATGGTACATGGATAGGTTGACTTTGCCAATCACAGTGCCTGTGCAGGATTGGTTCTTTTGCCTTCGACCCACCCCAGTGACACAACTTCTAGTCTTCCTTCTCCTGCCATGTGTAGATGTGGCCAATGGGCATAAATCTGAGCCTCTCTGACAAGGATCAAAATCACTGCTGATCTAACACGGGTGAGCGTGAAGTGAGTTAAACATGTTTCTCTTTCCAAGTCCTGAACTCCAAGTAATCTAGCTGTTCTGAGTCTTGATTGAGAAATGAGGTTTCTTCAAGAGTCCTCCTTTCTCTTTAAGGATTTTGAAAGACCAGCTCCCTATATGGTTACATTTTCCCCTGACTTTTTTTTTCCCTTGCAATTCCAAAGAAAGCCTCACATTGAGGAAAACTAGAAAGGCATGATTCAGTGATGCCAAACACTCTCAGGATCCCTTCTTCCAAAGTCTTTGTTAATTGTATCCAGTATCTATAGTGATAAATTTAAAGACACATGAAGCAGCAGGATCCCAAAGACACCAGACTATTGTGCTGTCTCATTAAGTTGGAACAATGAGCAGTCTTGAGTCTGTCTCCAGGGCAACCAAAAATGCCAGTAACTGTTAGGTGGGACTTTGTGATGAATTTTTTAAAAATGCTTTAAAAATCACATGCTCTTTTATATTAAAGTAATTCGATAAAAGTATAAATTCCTTGAACTGGAAATATATGCTTGATTTAATTGCAAAGGATTTTTTTTTTTTCTGTATTTTGTTGATTATGGCAAAAGAAAAAAAATCATTCCAGGAGAGAAAAGATCCTATGAAAAAAACAAAAGCTGCATACAGGTGGATCTTTGAGTTCAATCAACTACAGATTAAAATATAAATTTGTTTAAAAATCGTATCCGTATAAAGTATTATGGACTTATTTTTCTAGTCAATATTCCCTAATAATATAACAACTATTTATTGTATTAGACATTATAAGTCATTTAAACTTATAAGTCTAGGTCTAAAGCCTATAGGAGGATGTGTGTAGTTGGTTCTATACAAATACTGTGCTATTTTTATAGGAGCTTGAGTGATCTCCAATTTTAATTTCCTGCATTGGATGAAGAGAGAATCCTGGAAACAATCTTCTGTGGAAAGCAAGGGACAACTGTATGGAGGGAGTTAAATATATACTTTAGTATTTAAATATCCCAGATCAAGTGGCAACATAGCATGGGCATTCTGGTACATTATCTTAAAATTTCTACCATTAAACTACTCCTTTAGGTGCTGGTCTTTAGATGTGGACTCTCTAGAAAGCTCAAGACAATTAAATACAGAAGTTATGAGCTCTTAAAGACACAGTTAGAAGCAAAAGCTCTCAGCCCAGTGGGGGTAACTGCTACCCATCTTAATGGGATTCTGCCCAGGGGGCCCCAGTCTAGCCTGGTCTCTTTTTGCCCTGGTTGGTCCTCTGCACTCAGATTTGATTTGCTGTTGTCACCATGATTTGAAGTGTTTGCTCATCAGGAACATTTATGTTGACTATAAATAAAAATGTCTATTGGGTAGCCAAATAGGACAATTTCTATTATTTAAAATTCAAAGGGCCAGGGATTTAGCTCAGTGGTTTTGCCACCTGCCTTGCAAGTGCAAGGTCCTGAGTTCGAACCCCAGTACCACCACCCCCAAATTCAATAAAATGTAAAGATCTAGTTCCTGGGTCACAGTAGCTATGTGCCAGTAGTCAGCAGCCACACAGAATGGAGGATACAGACAGCTCATCCTCTTTATCACAGAAATTTCTACTGAGCCGTGCTGATCTTAAGACCTCACTGCTATTCCAGCTCCACAGAGCTGGGCGTCCTGACTAGAATCTTCAACAAATTCCTCCAGCTCAAGTAGTGTGAAACTGAGATCCCTAACAGTGGAAACAATTCTGCTAGCATTCTTTTGATAGTTCCAGGCATAGTTTGCCATTTAGATGGTCACCCTGCTTCTTCATCGGTCACAGTGTTTCTTTTTGAGGCAAGTCACCACTCTGTGCAGGGGGAATTCTGAGCTTGTGATATTGAAAGGTCATTGACTGGGCAAACTTGCTTCTTCTGCAAATGTCCATTCTCAAAAAGCCAGTTCCAAACTGTCCCTAAGTAGATTCTGGAATAACAACTAAAGTGTTTTGTTATGTAAAGAATTTATGCTTGGGTTTGCCCAGGTCTTAACTGATTTCACTAGGAACAGTTGAATAGCACCTTCATTGAATCACATTTGAGTGGGGCCAGGCTATATTAGTTGCCTATGTATACACGCCTCTTTGTCAAGGTGCCTAACCTCCCACCATTGGAGATTTATTTTGGGGGATTTCACAGGTATTTTTATTCTCTATGCTAGGAGAGAGTACATGGACTATACTGGTTGGGGAGGGGAGACCTGTGGGGTATGGAGATGCACATGGTGGATGCTGTTACTTGGTTTACTAGCCCCACCCCCACTCCCCAAACAATCCCATGAGCGAGAGAGAGCAAGAGTGAGGCTCAACAGTTCTCTACCATGTGTCATGCATACATGAGAAATAATTTTCAAATGTTACCCATCATTTAACCATCACAGTGTCGAGCCCATAGGTGTTCACCATACACCTTACAGCTGAATTGTAGATACTCAGTTTTAAGTGTAGTTCTAAGAATGTTTTAACACAAAAGAATTTGAATTTAGTACATTTAAATCACTCTGATGTCCATCCATCAGGAATTAAAATTAATTTCTAAGCTGGGAGTGTATGCATGAGATCCATAAATTATAATAATATTTTAAGGCAAATTTCATGCATTTTTGACTTAATGAACAGAAAGTCATTTGTCCCACCACCTCAAGCAAGACGTCTACTTCACCTCTGCCTCTTTTTCCCCTCAGTCTTCCCAATAAAAGCCTGCATCTTCTAGAGGACTCTCGGCTCTTGCAAAAATCTCTGGTTTGCATCCTCCATCCCAAGTTTCTGAATCCCAGCCCATCAGTTTGACTCCACCTTGTGTGCCAGCTATGGTCTGAGTATCTCCTGTAAAACTCACATCGAAATGAAGAGGTGGCACCTTTCAGTAGTGATTAGATCAAGTGGGCTCTGCCTTCATGGCTGGATTAATGTAATTACCACAGCACAGGTTAGTTACATCAGGAATGGATTCCTGATAAGTAGATAAATTCAGTCCCCACCTCTCTCTCTTTCTCATGTGTATACTTATGTGCAATCATGTTGTCATGCAGAATTAAAGCCCTTGCCATGCTTTTGGACTTTCCAGCCTACAGAATCATAAACCAAATACATCTGTGTTCTTTATAAAATACCCAGGCTCAGGACTTCTGTTGTAACAGCAAAAAACAGGCTAAGACAGTGCTTAACTAAAGAAACCCTAAAAACAGTGCCCTGTAAAAGACAGAACTTCGTTTCTCTCTCAGATGAAGCAGCAGAAAAAACACAGACACTCCTGTCCTATGGAATCCAGTCTCCTTCTGCCTTGTTTCACCAGTCTTAGTGTATCATATCCTGCTCTAAAGTCTGCGTTCTGAGTGATAGAAAGAAGTAAAAGGAAAAAACATTCTGTCTCCCTTTAGCAGGCTTCCTCTTCATCTCATAGGGCCAAGCTTTGTCTCATGGCTGCAACTATGTACAAAAGAGATTGGGACATTTCATCTCTTTCCCATCAGGCTTTCAATACAAAAGTAAAGTTTAGAATACACAGTAGGGCAGACATCCAGGAACCTCTGCCACCTACTGTATGTAGGGCCCAAGGCACTGTCCAAGGACTAATATACCACCTTCAGATGCAAAAGTAATAATTCATGCCCCCTGAGAAAGGAAATAAAAGATGATAATTTTAAGTGATTTTATTCACATCACCAACATTCTTTCTGTAGTGTCTATTACGAAGTACTAATCTCATCTTTTGAATATTTTCCTTTTACAGTAAAGTTGGAGTAAAATTGATATCAGAAGGCCTAACTATTATAAATATCCATATATATCAAGACAAAGGAGCAACAAAGCCATATAGCATTAAAACCTGTGGAACTAGAACATAAAAGATTTTATATGTATAAAGAAACATTAAATTAGTCTTATTGACCATGGTATTTTAAGTTTCCAATTATCTTGCTAATTATAAAGTCTTAGCCTAGGACATAGAAATAAGGAAATAAATTAATGTTACCATGAGAGCCCTAATTTTTTAGAACATAACTTTCAAATAACTCTGTGTCTTTACTTTTTAATGGATAAAGGGAAGAAAGAGAATAGAGTGTAGAATGCCAGTGTGTGTGTCTGTGTGTGTGTGTTGCACAATAACAAAGCTATGGAGGCTTTGATGTTCATTCCTAACCGTTAAGAATGTACCTATTCACACCTCATCTACTGTGAATATTCAATTGGGGATAATTAAACCACCATCAAGTTTTTGGAGTAGAGAGTAGACACATATTTTCCATGAGAGGAAAATGTCTCTCTGTGTTCTGCCCACAAAAGATCTTAAACATTCTCTTTAAATTGTGACTTAGAAGTTAATTACTTGTAACCAGTGTTTCACTTGCTTTCACCCTGCAGAATAATGTCAGACCCAGATCTGAAACAAACTTCCTTTCCCATCTCCAAGTGTATCTGAGTTCCCAGAGTACCTCTTTGTGCTCATCCAAAAGCCAGGTCAGATTTCAGAGGTGCTTACTACATTGTTTCTTCTTTCAGCTCCATGGTGTTCTGGCCCTCCTATCTCTGGACTGCCACATGTACCCTTGTTCCCCATGGCACCTCGACAGCTCCTCTTGTCACTCAAGGCTTCCAGTCTCATGCCTTATTGACACAAATCATATGCTTCTGGCCAGCACTGGTACAAAATCAGTAGAAATCCTGAAATGTGCTGGAACTACAGCACAGGAATCAAATTTTATTTTATTTTATTTTTGGTACCGGGGATCGAACTCAGGACCTTGTGCTTGAGAGGAAGGTAGTGGAACCACTGAGCTAAATCCCTGGCCCAGGAAACAACTTTTAATGGGAGCTGGAACCTATGGCAGATATTCATGTCTCCCAGTGTCTTCTTCCCCTTTTCCCAGAGTACTAGAACCCACAGTTTTATCTATGCACATGGCCACCTCATATAAAGACTAGAGTTTGCAGTTTCTCTTGTAGCTAAATGTGAAAACACATGCCTAAGTGTGGCCAGTAAGATATAAACAAAAATGTAAGCAAAGGACTTTACCCTTTGTCCTTACTTCTTCCTTTCTGTCTGTGAGTATGCAAATTCAATGGGTGAAGCATCAGCCACTATCTTGAGTTATGAAATGACCTGGGGAATGAAAATGATGCATGAGGTAAAGAAAAAAAAAGAATAGAAAGAGAAGAAAAAAACGGAAGGAAGAAGAGGAGGAGGAGGGTTCTCCTGACACTATGGAATATAATCTAGCTCAGAACTAACTTCACGTGGATTTATAGGACAGAAGAGAAATCATCTTGCTTAAGCCACTGTTGCTTACATAGTAGTTACAGCTAATATGCTAAGGATATAGAGCTAACTGTGGTCCACATTGAGACTAGGGGAAGTGATGTTTCATCTTCTAGGGCCTATGTAATGGTTCTTTTCCCATAACCCAGTGCTTTCTGATGCCTTCTGTCTGCCTGCGTCTGCGTTGATGACTTCAATGCAGCTTTCATGCTCTACACATTTATTTTTTTCTATTTTGTATTTTGCTTGGGTTTGATTTGGTGCTAATGATTGAAATCAGAGCCTTGTAAGGGGAAAGGGAATAAGGGAAAAGAAAAAAATATGAAAAAATGGAAATAAAGTATTTGTAAATTCTGCGTTGATGACTTCAATGCAGCTTTCATGCTCTACACATTTATTTTTTTCTATTTTGTATTTTGCTTGGGTTTGATTTGGTGCTAATGATTGAAATCAGAGCCTTGTAAGGGGAAAGGGAATAAGGGAAAAGAAAAAAATATGAAAAAATGGAAATAAAGTATTTGTAAATGGGGTGAAGGGAAGGTAGGGACAAGGGGAAAAAATGAGAACCAAGACCTGTCATGTAAAGGTACAAAATCCCAGTAATGAATGTCACTGTATTATATACCTAGAATGTACCAATAAACTCAATAAAAAGAAAAAAAAAGAAATCAGAGCCTTGTATGTGCTAAACTATGCCCAATCCCCTGCAATTTCTCAATCATCTGCTTGTATCCAGATTTACCCATGTAATATTCCATTCCCTTGGAATGACTGGCTGAGTGATGGGATAATAAAATATATACTGCTATTAATGGAAAATAATGGATGTTCTTATTCCAATATAGTGTTCTAATAGGGGCTTGGTGATTAGACCCAAGGGATGACTAACATGGGCCTTGCTGTCAGGCAATTATGATGGGATTGTCAGGGAGGCACACTTTTGACATTTGATATAAGAAATAGTTCAGCAGACTGTCAGGCAGCTCCAAGTTTACATATATAGCATGTCAGATTCAATTAGGATTTCCAGACACTTATCTGAAATTTCTCCTTACAGTGCTTACTCGTGCAAAACCATACTAATGTTGTTCAAAATATGATATGTGGAGCTCAATAAGAGGAAGTATGGGAGTTGACAGATGGAAAACTTTTCAGAAGTTCTTTCTTCTTCCTTTTTTTTT
>NW_022900950.1:33374515-33389853 GCF_012274545.1 Fukomys damarensis | reverse complement strand
TTTTTTTTTTTTTTTTTTTTTTTTTTTTTTTTTTAGCTTCTGCTACCATAGAAATTAGAAACGGTGTTTGAAAAGAGCCGCTATACCCAACACCATAATGTGTGTTGGAGAGTCTTAGAACACCCCCCATCATCTTTATCAGCAAGCTAGTCCTCATCCATTCCAAATGAGCTTCTTGTTTAAGCAAAAACAGGGTTCAATAAGGAGACATTACTTCCCGTCAAGTTCCCTGACTGCAGTCTGAGAAATTTGTGACTCCCAAAGCCCTTCCATTTGGAAATTGTGAGCTATTATGGATTGACACAATATCACGTTCCTTCTTCAAATCATCAAAGTCAAACCTACTACATTGGAGAAGCAGTGAGAGTTTGTCATTTATTTCCACAGCCTATCTTAATAGGCTCTTTTCTAACATCATAACTCACAGTTAACTAACAGGGAAGGTATATAATAAGGCAATACTGCATACCACCTGCATCGTCAGATACTGCCCACGTAAACGCCCCCTTTTCCTTTGTCTCCATCGGCATTTCTTCCAGTTGAAACTGGAAATGATAATTTGAGCTTGTGTCCTAGACCCCAAAGCAGAGGTTTATGAAAGACTTGTAATTGTAAACCAACTTCTTTAATGATAGCAGGGCCCTGAAATGCAGGGCTGGCCCTGGAGACTAGGGAAGGAAGTAATCTAGTTCTAAAGTATTTATCTTTCTTTCAATACCCCTTATCTTATCTGCTTCTTCTTTTTTCTTCTCTTTCATCCCACTAATATTTATAGAAGTGGACTCTTGTTAGTGCATTAAAAAAACTATCAAAATAGTTACCCACAATTAAAATACATACATATATATATATATATATATGTATATATATACACCTGCCTTTTTATTCAGTTACCTATATACATAAGATACATATCATATATATCTATATACCTTGTATAAATGTATATATCTTATATATACATATACTTAAGCCACTTTCTCTGTGTAAAAAAAAAAAAATGACCCTTAAGTTCAAATCCAGCCTAGGCAGCTCACTGACTTAGTGAGATCCAGTTTCTAAGTAAAAAAATAAACAATGGGGAGAAAAAGAAAAAAAAAGAAATGTTGCTTACTATACATTTGTTGTTTTAAGTCCTTATTTCCTAAGGTCAGCAGGCTAGAATAACCCCGGCTTCTTGAGATGAGAGTCCTGGGACATACAGAGTTGAGAGCCAGAAGTACACTGTGTGCCGTCAGCCTGCTCCTAGGCATTGGTGGGGAGAAGGTGTCTTGTGCCATGCCTGTCACAATGACCTAGTAGTCTTGTGAGAGACAAGACAGAATGGATGAAACAACAGCAAAACAATGTTAATTGAAGATAATCAGCAGTGATGTCATGCCGTTCATCAGTCCTTGAATTCATGACCTACATGCCTAAAAATAGATGTCAGGTGAGTAAGAAAGTAGGTGGGCAGAGAGGTGTAGAAGCAGGAGTGGGTGCATGGGGAAGGTATGAGTCAGGCCAATCCCAGAGAGAGTTTTCAAAACTGCTGTAGATAGTTGTTTAGGTCACAATTTAATCCCTTTACAGATCTTTTGTGAATTTTTAGTTTTGAGGCATTCATCACTGGTTAAAAGAATGCTGATGTGGGGCTTTTCCTACTTCTCTAGGAATGGAATGGGCACTCAGATAACACCACAAGAATGTCCTTAGCCACCTGCCTTGTCCACCTGGAGAACCTGGGATGTTCTCACAAAATAAACATTTGAAATGCAAGAAAAGAGAGTTACTTCCACTAGAAAGCTGTTAGAGGGAAATAAGTGACAGTGGAATGAGGTTTTAATCCTATTTCCAAGCTATTATGCATAACAGTGTCTAACTGTAATCTTTTTTGTAAAATGAGTAATAATTTAGATTCACTAAAGTCAATATTTAATTACCCATGAGTCCAAAATAATTTGTTTTTTCACTAATGTAAAATTTCTGCCATTAGGAAGAAAAACAAAGTGTAAAATGGAGTAAGCTTTTGCTTATATTTCTAGATTTAAATAAAGGTTACTTGTAAACATGATTTAAATTGTTGGATTCATTAATTCATGGCTTTGTGTTAAACAAGATGGAGAGGAAATGCCCAGCAGGCTAGCTAGTCATAGATTACGGGGCTCAGAAAAATGTCTGTTTATTATTTTTAACAAAACAGTATAATTAACCTATAATATACAGTGAGGTTTATTGAGCATTCTATAATTTTCACTAACTCATTCATTCTATGTTTTTTTCCACTTGGATGAATTAAAAACTATTTGAAAATGTTTTGTTTTTAAATTGTATTGGACCCTCCCCATAATACTCCTTTATCTCAAAATTCTGTGTTGGCACGAATTCTCCTTTCTGTACTTCCTGTAATTATCTCGGCCATGATCTCAGATTTACAGTTTGTAATTATCTCACAGTGTCAAACAAGTCTTCAGTGATTGACAATCCCCTCTGCTGCTCCAAAATGAAGCCGGCTCTGGTGGATGTGGTGGATGTAGACACCTGTTTATCATTCGCTTTTAAAGTAGCTGCTGCGGATGCCCTGGATCCCTGCAATGGTTGCAACAGCCTGTATCTTTCAGATTTTCTTTTGCAAGTGTTTATCATTTTTGGGCATTTTCAGAACTTTGCAAGCTTTGCTTAACAGAAAGGTTTTTGGTAAATGTAGGTAGCCAAATTATTTTAAGTGCAATAGAGCTTTCAAGCAAATCCTCTAGTTGCTACTTTGCAGGGTGAATGATTCTTTTACAAAGCCAATAATTGCTTCCTAATGCACAGGGTTTGTGAATCTGGAATTTAATCCATCAAGTTTGCTTAAAGCAGGTATTTGCTAATCTGAGGGTTGGTCTTTGGACTTAATTTTATTTTATTTTTAAAATCTTATTATTTATTTATTTTGGTACTGGGGATTGAACTCGGATCCTTGTGCGTGCAAGGCAGGTAGCAGAACCACTAAGCTAAATCCCCAGCCCCTGGGCTTAATTTTAATTTGAAGAATAAAGAAGAAAAGGAAGATTACTCTCTTGCACTCTTGTTTTGGTAAGTTTGTGTAAAGACTAATATGCTGCTGCAAATGGAAGGTAGTATAAGGGGATTGGGGTGGGCTAAATCGGTCATGCAAAATACTCAGAGTCATAATACAGCCACTGTCTGAATACCTTTGATTTTCTGTTTACATTTACAAGGTTCTTTGGGAGATTACACCCTGAAAAAATAAACTAAAATCAAACAAAAAACAACCATGTTCCATGTACACCAAAAGAAAGGAAAAATCAGATTCTGTTCAGTGTAGTAGCAATAAAGGTAGATGGATCTAGCGCAAAGACGTTCATAAGCAGAGAAAGCAAATGTCTAAATTGATGTAGTAAATCAAAATCACTACGGTGGAAATGGAAGCAATTAGTTGGAAAGACATGTTTTTCTAACCTGGAAAACATAAAACTAAAAATAAGACCTCTCTCCTATCGAGAAAGACTGGACTGTGCCCTTTAAATTCATCCTCTCTGCCCCTCGTACATGTTTCTGTCTTGTGCTGCTGTCATCTGATCCTCCAGGGAGGAAAAGAATCTGAATTTGTCCCTGCCAGACCTTCAAAGTGAACAAACCAACGAACGTGGTCCTTTGTTTCAGAGTTCTCTTTCCTTCACAAAGTGCTGATACAGTTTCTACAAAAGAGAGGAAATCAAATGGTGGGAGCAGGGTCAGGTTGTGTAGAAAAGAATTTCCCTTCCTGCAACCAAGACAGGATTCATTTAAAGTCATTTCCCAGGGATAAAGGATGTGTTCTGTCTATGGCCTAGACCTTATGATGGCTTGAAGAGTTTCTTTCTGGGACTCTATGCCACATACTGTAGGAATTAGGAGGGGAAGCTATGCCACCTTCCCACTCTGGCCCTCTCACTGTCTAAATCTGTCTTGAGACTTTTAGCTGACTGTTCTTTAAGGTGGGGCATTTTCTAAAGGAAACTTCCAATTATAATTGTTCATTTTAACCAACGTCCTTGAACTAACCTTTTGGGTATTCTAAATCCTCAGTGTGCATGACTACTGGATGTTGAGCAAGAGGGCATTTCAGGAGATCAAGCAAAGATAATAGGAGGTTTCTGAACTTTGCTAGTTTAGAAGAATGTTGTTTTCAGAAATAGAGAACAAGAGTACTATTATGAGCATTTAATTATTTCTATGAATACATTACAAACTCCTCCATCACTAGAATGTAATAACTCAAACCTTCTTATAATGAAGTTTAAATGAATTTCATTCCATGAAAAATGAAACAAAAAGTCTGACAGGCAAACAATGGTTTTTCCCCCATTGCTTCCTCAAAATTGTTGCTCCATAAAAACAGAAGAGGAATGTTGTTCCTGATATGTAAGATATGATATAAACATAATTTTCATTAAATCCAAGACCCTAATTATGTAATATTGAAGGGCAATTCAAACTACCTCAAGGACCTGGTGAAATCTCTTTATAAAAAATGAATAAAGTTTAATGCATGAGTTGAAAAGTTAGATACATGACTTAAAAGATTTTTGGTGGTAGAAGCATACATGATTTTATAAACATATTTGTTTTACTACTCACATACACAAAATATGAATCTTTTCCAAAAGCCAAGGGCATGTGTTCAATACAATTTCAGACAGCAAGAGAAAAGTAATTAAGACATAATTTGGTGCCAGAGAAGTGAGGTTGCTGCTGTGACTATGACATCATAGTTCAGGAGCCTTTGGGATGGTCTTGTGGAAAGAGTTTGGAAAGGTTCAGAGACGTTGGCTAAAAAAGTAGAGCTGGACTTCCTGAGGCTGAACTTGATGGGAAATTCTAGTCAGAGCTCAGAAGACCAGAAGGCTGATAGAAATGCTGCCAGGAAAGACCAGGCTCAGGGGGTTTCTGCTGGGATGAAGCTTTGACTGTTGGACTCCAGACAATGTGTGTTGTACCTTGGCAGAATGTTTGTTATGTATTTTGCTCAGGTCTAGAGACTTTGTCTGAGACTGAGATAAAGAGTGGCAGGCTAATTAATCTGTCAGAAAAAATTTCAAAGCAGTCTAACATTGAGGTGGTGGCATGGCTACTGTTGGGGGCTTTTAGTCAGATTTATGTTGAGAATCAAGAGCCAAGAGTCCAGCAGAATGTTTGAATTTCACCAGAAAGGGAGCTCCAGTAAAGTTAGGGCCTGCAAAGATGAAACAGAGGAGAAATTGGTGACTGAAAAGACTAGCAAGAAAAACTCAAGTATTTCAGAAGAATACAACACAAAAACTGACCTTAGGACATCAAAAGAACCAATGAGACTCCATCCTTTAAAGGCTCAGAGTTGCAAAGGTGAAAGATTTTGCTTTGAGAGGACAGCTCCAGAGCTATATGTTCTAGAATGGTGGTAGCTTAGAGAATTTGTTTCTCTGGGTTGGGCACAGAGTGTTCAGTAATCCAGGCACTCAAGCTCTGGAGTCAAAGGAGAAAAAACCCCTGCTACTGCTCCAGCTGGCAGCAGACCTTGGCATCAACCATGTGGTGCTGGTTTTAGGTGCATTCAGAATGCAACAGTTGTGGGGTCAAGAAGGCTTCCATGCAGATTTCAGAAAAAGGCCTGGGACACCAGGAACTTTGTCCCTAAGAGGTCAGTGTATGAAGCTGTGAGCAGGAAGCTGAGGGTGCAGTAGAGACCCCAGAAGTTTGAAGAAGCCAGAAATGTGGATCATCTAAGGGAAATTGCAAGCTGGGAGTAGAGGTGGCCCCAGAGAGATGCCATGGGAGCTATAACCATTGGTGGTCACAATTTAAATCTCAAAGGAGACACTGAACTTGGACTTTTCCGTAATGCTGAAACTGTTAGGACTTTGGCAACTTTTGGAGATAGACTAAATGCCTTTTAAATAAAGGGATACACACTGCCTTTGGGGAGCTAGAGGTGGAATGTTATGGCTTATGTTTAGATGTCCTCCCAAGCCTCATGTGGTTGTTGGTGGGGAGCTTTCAGAAGTGGCTGGATCTAGAGTGTGTGACACTGGGATTGATTCATGATACAGTGCTAGGATCAAGGACACTGGGATTAAGGGTGTAAGTGCTACCCACCCTAAGTAGCCTGGATAAGTATAAGGAATAGGAAGCACTGTGGTCATACCTTGTTGCTTTGCTACTTTCTCCACCCACCATGAATTGTTTCTACTCTGCAATGCCTGTCTGCTGTGCCACTCTGTTTTGGAGCCAGCTGTTTATGGACTGAAACCTTTAAACACTGTAAATAAACCTTTCCTCCTTTAACTTTGAGTGTCTAGTATTTTGTCTCAGCAGCCAGAAAAGCAACTAAGATAGATACTGTAAATCTCTTTATAAAAAAAAAACTGAATAAAGTTCAATGCATGAGTTGAAAAGTTAGATATATGGCTTAAAGGAGTTTTGGTTATGGAAGCACACATAATTTTATAAACATATTTGCTCTACTATTCACTTACTCAAAATATAAATCTTTGCTAAGAGCTAAAAGCATGTGCTCAAAACCATCTCAGATTCAGCTTTAAATATCAAAAGTAAATGAACATTTCAAATTCATCCAACTTTGGTTATTTAAGTATTATGTAATTTATGGACTTTTTCTTTTTCTTCCTGATTAAATTTGCATTTTGGTGAGCTGTCCCTTAGGAATTTCCCAAGATGGTTAGTTTTGTAACAAAGAGGATTTGAAAGTCATATTCAAATATCTATTTCAACTTGAGTAAAAATGTTAAATAGGGCCAGGGAAATGGGGACTTAAATAAATGCATATGTTGTTATGTAGACTTAAAATGGTACATTATATATCACATTTACATGATATGTCACATTTAGAGTGATATTTACAAAAAGTTGTGATCCTGGCAAAGCATTTGTGGTAGTGAAATAAGGCAAGAAGAAATCAAATTTTATATACAGTATGATTTCAAATATTTAAAAGAAATACTGAAGACAAAATTGTGGGTGGGATAGTAGCAGGCATAGGATTTAGGGTTGGATTTGTTTTTCTGGCTTTATGTCCTTTCACAATTTTTCTAACCAGTATGTTTTGCATTTGTGATTTGTAAGCAAGCTTTAAAAGACAAATTCCTTTCTTTGCTTCTCTGAACTCAGTGCTTCTTAACTAATCCTTTCATTTTTGCAAAGGTTAAAGGTAAAGCAGCCCTTTAGGTATTGCCATAGAGGGTCCTAGAGACAGACTATTGTGGTTATAGTCCAGTTTCACAGATAGTGTGGACCAAAAGGCTAACTTGGGAAGATCTTTGTCTAGATGTAACACATCATGCACCCCGTAATATTTCAGTCAGTGACAGACTGCATATAAGACAGTAGTCCTATAAGGTTATATCACCTAGTGGCCTTGTGGGTATCTCAGTTTGTGTAAGTATGCTCTATGATGTTTGCGCAATGATGAAATTGCCCAATGATGCATTTCTCAAAATATGTCCAGTCCACAAGCAATGCATGACTATACACAGTACATTGCACATATATTAAATAACTGTCAGCAATTATTTAGGGCAAACAAAAGATACTGTTTTATTCCTCTGGGTAAAAACAGATGGCTTAGAGCAGTGGTGGTAAACTTATGGCATGTGTGCCACAGCAGGCTGTTTGTATCATTGAAAGCTTTATAAGGTTCACCATTATTGCAGAGTCTAGTGAATAACAGCATGAAAGGAAATACAAATGCAAAACTGAGCACAGTTTTGTAAGAGACAATTGCTTTTCCAGAGAGGCTGAGTATTAGAAGAGACCTCTTTTTTGGTGGGGGGACTTTCAGAGACATTTAACTGGGAGCTCTGCTACAACTGGGACTTGCATGCAGAGCCTAGCAGAAACACTGCTCTGATATTCAGGAGGAATGGCCTGGAGTGGGAACAGAAGGTTGAGACTCAAGAATACAGAGTCTACAGAGTCCAACCCGGACCACAGTGGCAGCTGCTAAAAACAGCCCTGACTCCTGAGGCTAGACACAACCATCTTCACTTTGGGATTCAAGCCACCTTTGGGATTCAAGTCACCAAAGTAGACTGCTCTATTCCCTATAATCAGCTATCTGTGGACAGATTGTGTCTTGTCAATTACCATCGGGGGAAAAGTTTTCATCACCACTTTCACAAAGATGGGCTGCTCTCACAGTGATCATATCCCAGGGAGAAAAGTACAGAAACTTGGTAGAGGTTAGGAGGAAGAATCTCAAGCACTTCCAGAAATAACGGCAAAAGCACAGAGCTCTGTGCTGCTGCACGCACTCCTGGACAGCCCTTCCTAAAGTAGCTGTGCTAATTGAATTGTCATTCCTTATCAGCACTGCAGTAGCTCCTTGAGAACATTTATATTTCAACATGCAAGCTCGTCTCTGTAATATCCTCTTTGTCTTTTCTTTAATCCTGTCCCTTATATGACCTCCCGCTATGGCCATTATAGGGAGGCAGTTTGGCAGGTCCAAAATCCAATCAACTGTCTTCCCTCGCAGTCAGACAGTGTGGCTCATCATCATTTCTTTAAAATTTTCTTTTAGTTGACAAATAAACATTGGATATCTTTATGGTGTTCAGTGTGATGATTTGACACAGGTATACACTATATAATGATTATCACAGTCAAATTCATTAACACATGCATCACCATCCATGTTATATCAAAGATCTTCATAATTTAATCATCTTACAGTTGAAAGTTTGTGCCCTTTACCCAACATCTCCCTATCTTCCCTCCTACCCCCAACCCCTGTCAACCACCATTCTACTCTCTACTTTTGTAAATTGGTGAATTGTCACCATTTTTTTTACCTAGATTAGGATTTTTTACAAAAAATTCCAGATGATCTTGCTTTTCGAATGTTCTTTTATAACTCGTTCTTCACAGAACAACCAGACTAACTAAGTCGAAAATCCTATTTTGATACTGTGATACTGCCTGCCTGCTAGAGTTCAGGTCTAGGAGTTGTCCCCTCAAGCCCTATGTGTTGAAGGCTTGATCTCTAGTATGGCACTCTTGGGAGGTGTCAGAAACTTTAAGAGATAGAACCTAGTGGGATGTTTTAGGTCATTGGTGCTATGCTCATGGAAGGCACGGCAGGGTCCTGGTCTATTCTTCTTTCTCTTTCTCATTTCCCAGTCATAAGCTGAGCAATTTTGCTCCACCACGCACTGCTTATGTTTATGTAGGTAAAGTGAATTTAAAACCACAAGTCCAAAGCAGTAGATCATGGACTGAAACCTCTGAAGTTGTGAGTCAAAATAACTCTTTCCTCTTTATATGTTGATTATCTTAAGTATTTGTTACAGTGACAGAAAGCTGACTAACCCATGCTTCAACCGTGCATGGTTTTCCCATGCATGAGCATCAACCCCAAATATCTGTCAGGCTTTCAAGGACCTGCATGACCTATTCAACTCTGACCTCTCTGAGATTGTCATATGTCATTCTCTTCTACAGATAGCACACTCATGCTACTCCATTCTTCTTCCTCTTTGTTGAGCTCATCAAGTCTGCTCCCTTCTCAGAATCTTAGCACTTGCCGGTGGCTTTGCTGCTAAAACTCTTTTTCCTGCTTTTTCTTTTTTAGTTTGATTGTGTCATAGATATTTTATTTTAAACTCTAAATTTTCAAACACAACAAATGTACCTGAATACTTCTTAAAAGCCTAACATCTTGCTCAGCAAAGTGATCAGTGTTTTGCAACCATGTTGAAGTCTGAAAGCTTGCATAATAAGACAGGGTGTTTAGGGTCTTCCCTAGGGAGGAAGACAAAAAATGGTGACAATTCACCAATTTACAAAAGTAGAGAGTAGAATGGTGGTTGACAGGGGTTGGGGGTAGGAGGGAAGATAGGGAGATGTTGGGTAAAGGGCACAAACTTTCAACTGTAAGATGATCAAATTATGAAGATCTTTGATATAACATGGATGGTGATGCATGTGTTAATGAATTTGACCCCCCCCCACAGGTCTCTTGAGTGAGACCTCCTGCTATGGGTTGTGTCTATATGTCCTCCTAAAGCTTTGTGAAGTCATAGGTGGGGCTTTTTCAGAGGTGACTGGACCAAGAGTGTGTGACACTAGGATTGACTCATGGTGCAATGCAAGGCCCAAGGGCGCTAGGATGAAGGGTGTGGTGCTACCTGCCCTAAGTAGTCTGGATAAGGTAAAAGGGGCAGAAAAATGCTGTCAAGGGTACTTGTTGCTTTTGCTACTTTCTGGTTGCCATGAACTCTTTCTCCTCTACAAGTCCTGTCTGCCACACCATCTTGCCTTGGAGCCAGCTGATTATGGACTGAAATCTCTATGAACCAACCATAAGCTAAATAAACCTTTCGTCTTTTAATTTTGGGTGTTGGGTATTTTGTCTCAGCAAGAGACAAGTGAATAGCACACCTCCTCAATAACTTTATCAAAATCCCATTTCTGGATCTACACTTATCTCCTTGCCCTTATTACTCAGCATAAAGGTCCTTCCTCAGAGAAGTCTTCCCAACCACTCAGTCAGAGTTACGCTTATCCTGTCACTCTGTCATTTTATTAAAAGCACCTTTGCACAATCCAAAGTGGCCATATTTATTTTAGTTATCAATTTATTTGTTTGCTTATTTGTTTTTTCTTTCCAGAATTCCAGATTTATCAGAAGATTTTGTTTCTTTGTTCACTACCATAGCCCAGATGCTCAACACTGTCTTCACAGGTAGTGCCAAGTGTCTGTACTAAAGCAATCAGCAGCCATGGTTTTCCATAATTTTTATTACCTTTCCATAGTGTGCCCCATTTTCCCAAAATATTTTTGTTTCCTGAACTGCTTGATAAAGTTTTTCCTAGGGCCAGGGATTTAGCTCATTGGTTCCAGCACCTGCCTTGCAAGCGCAACTACCTGAGTTCAATCCCCTGTACCAAAAATAAAAAAAAGTTTTTCCTAATAAATTTGCCCATTATGTTCAAGGGAAAAATCTAAAAAATCTCATACTTAGCTCCCTGAACAGGCTTACCAATTGTAAATTTATAATTTCCATTAACTTTTTTAAAGTATTGAAAGTATCTCAACATTTTTCCCCTCTCCTATTTGCCATATTTTCAGATCTACATGGTCAAGAAACCCTAGTGTAAACCTAGTGAACTAGGCCCAAAGGATTTTGCCCCTATAGGATCCTATGGGGAACTAGAACAAGTTAGCTAATCAAAAAATAAAAATCTCATTCTCTATTCAGGAACAAAATTTCTTTAATCTGTTTATGTAGGTAAAGTGAATTTAAGACCTACAGCCAGCTGAGTTAGCTAAACTAATAACAAAGAATAAAACAAACTAATGTACAAACTAAACAAAGCTAAAAGCAAAGGAGAAGATCCACTTTTAACCGTAGAATCCATGGTAAATTATCCCACAAGAAATGATTTATTCCAAAAATCTCTATCATTAATGTGAAAGCTCTGTCATATCTGGCTGTCAGCAAAAAGAAAAGTTTTATAAGAATGAAAATAAGCACACTCATAGTGCTATAAATAAAAGGTGAACAAGGAGCCAGTGCAAAGGCACCAGCACCACCAAATCACAGAGGATCACAAGCAGCTGTTTGGAGAATTGCAGCATGCCTCTGACATTGGAGGCACCAACAATTTATAATTAAGAATTTTAATTTCATACTTGGCCTCATAAGAATCATCACTAATATGATTTGTTTGTCAACACATCTGATTTACGGCAGGAATTGAAACAAAAAAAGCACATGCCCGTACTCAAATATAATTGGAGTTTAATTTCTGAGAACACCTCCAACAATAGCAACAAAACCCTCCCAAAATAATTTTTTATGACTGTCATTTGGCATATTGCAAAGGAATGGCCTTATTTAGAGTGAGCTAGTCTGTAGATTTAATTACCATGCAGTCTAAACCCAGTAGAATCACCAGGTAGGAGGTAAAGCACACTCAGATTTCCAACAAAATCCTTATTCATTTTGTTCAATGGGCAGCCTGGAAGGAAATTTGAATTTGCAATTGACAGGCATTTCTTCAGAGCACTTTGAAAAAGAAAAGGAGCTTTGACACACATGCTTGTGTCCTAATGGGAGGGAAATGGCAAGAAAAAGAATGAAGTCACTAAATCTGTTCAGTCCTCCCAACACTTCATAGTATCAGGAGATGTGCCTAAACTTGTCATTGTTTTATACTAATGAATGCTAGTGGTATGGTTAGTTTTTAAACAAATAGAAAGATTTGATTTCATTTTACTACCTCACAATGCTGCCTATAATCATATTTGTGTGGAAAGGTAGGAACACCTTTCCAGGAAGATGACAAACCTGAGTGGATTTGATGGATAAATTGTATCCTTAAAAGACAGTAAACTCAGAAGCCAGCATTTTATTAAGTCAATAACTTTCTTCTGAGCCCCAGAGCTTTTTATTTGTTTTTTTCTGTTTATGGAGGGAAAATGTACATGCATGAGCTAAGGAGAAAAAAGCTTGTGTTTTAAGGGTTTAATTCAGCTTTTAAATACTGAGTTAGTGCAAATTGGCACATGGTTCCATTTCTAACTATGCCCTCCCTTCTCTTTAATCCTTCTCAGAGTAAAACCCGCCTTAGTATGAATTCCAGGAACCATGAGAAAGTTATTTAATTTCGAAGTCTCTTTTCTTTATCTGTAAAAATGGGCATTATAATATGATTCTGTGGGCTTGTTGAAATGATTACATGAAATAAAGTCTGGAAAGCCCAGATGGTACCTGACACATGGAATTCACCTGGAGGCAGTCAGCGCCACTCAGCTTCTCTTTGTCTACCCCTCCTTATTTTTTTTATCTTCTGGTCTTATCTTCATTTTGTTCTTTCCTATTACATCCTTAAAGAAGAAGATGTGTGGTTGAGTCCAGGAAAATTTCTATGGCATATTCCATGTTCTTTCCCTCTCCTGTTGCTGTCTAATTAAAACCCCAAGAAGAAAGAAAAATTGCATGTAAGGAAGCTTCACCAATCAATTCATTTCCATGCCATTGTAAGGGATATAATTCCCCTTGGACAAGATAACTAAATAGCTCCAGTATAATGTACCAGTGCAGGAGCTGAGAACCAGGAGGCTTGGAGAGGGTCAACATCTGCTCCAGGCTGCTCAGGAGAAGGACAGCCAGAGGGAGTCAGCATCCTCTGTCTTGTCCAGGACATGGCATCTGTTCATTGTTGCTATTATTCAGTTAACTTACTCTTCTCAATTCTTTATGCAAGGATATATTGCTTATCATTTTCCCCTTTGCCTTCTGTTAATGTCTAACCCGTATTTTATGTAGCACATGTGCTCTGAGCTTCCTGAGATTTAGGGAAAAGACAACTTTGTCAAAAGATAATCAACAGGGCCAGGGATTTAGCTCTGTGTTTCCACCACCTGCCTCACAAGTGCAAGGTCCAGAGTTCAATCACACATGCACACACACACACACACACACACACACACACACAAAGATAATGAACAATAGAGATTCCAAACAATAAACAGGAATTGCTGGGGTTAACTATTAAAATCTTTAAACTAGCATCTAACATCATCCAATACAGTTTTGTACAAATTTTTGCAGTGATTTGAGGTAGTTATAAAATGAAAGGAAATGTTTAAGAGAAATCCCTTATGTTAGATTTTTTTTTATGGGTAGAAGATAACTGGGTTTGTTTGTTTTTTCAATTTTGAAGATAGTTTAGAACTATGTGTGTTTTAATTTTCAGGCTAAGTCTGAGAGTGGATTATTTCCATCTTTTCTAAAGATGGCAGAATTGATTCCACTAAGTAAAATTAATTATAAAATGTGCTTCTAAGGCTTCAAACTAAATTAACAAAATTGTTGTGTTACTATCTCTTCCATGGGATTCTGACCTCACTGAGCTACTTCTGGTCCCACTTTAAGGGCATTTGAATGTAATATCAGGGGTGTCCAAGAGACAATAGAGAAGATGATAAGAAACACGCAGAGTATCATTTCATTAAAAACCTCCCTGTAAAGACAAAAGAATAAATTCATTTATAAATTTCCATAGAACTTTATAACTTCCAGAATTGGCATACTCAGGGACCACAGGCAAGTTTTGCTTACAAATCAGAAACATAGCAATTTCCAACTATCTCTATTTCCCTTGCTTACCTGAGACAATTAAATACTTCTTATAAAGTAATACTTTCCCAAAAAGGGGATGTTAGGAAAGTCCCAAGAGGTAAAGAGCCCAAATAAAGAAACTTCCTAGTTTCATCAGCTTACTAATTCAATGCACAGCATTTACAGTCAGTACTGTTATGAGCACTGGTAAGGTTGGGATTTGAGATATTCATGCGTAGTACTTCCTTTAATTGAGAAATATCTGGACACATCTGCCCCATAGCTCTTTACTCAGCTGGTTCCTTCTTTCCAATCAGGTTTTTGGAAAAATATCTTTTCTAAGACTTTTTCTGACCATCCACCCTTGAGCTGCCACACCCTGATCTGTCACTCTTCATTTCATTGTTCAATTTTATTTTCATTATAGATTTATGATTACCAAAAATTGTCTTGTATATTTATTTGTGTATTTGTTTAGTTTATTAACTCTCTTTCTTGTAAAATACAAGCTGCATGGCACTGGGCCTTGCCTGTCCCATTCCATGAACTCACCAGATGCCTGGCACACAGTACACAAATGCTTACAAAAACTAGGGCACACCTGCAAAAGTGGTATCACTCAAGGGGTGTCACAATGTCATGGCTAAACTCAAATGTCTTCCCCCTTGTTCCTTCAGAAGCTCAGAATATGATTGATTAAGGTTTGAGGAAGGTTATGGGCTACATCCTGGAGGGTACTGACTTCCAGAGGATGGATGAGAGTTAGCAAGGTGATCAAGAGGAAGACGCACCCAGAGAAAAAGAACAGCTCATAAAGAGACATGCTACCCTAGAAAAACTTAGCACATTGCCAGATTTGTAAGATTTTTGGCATAACTAAAGGAGTTGTGGAAGGGTGAAGAGAGATAAAAGAGTGAGGGAGAGGAGAATTAAGGACTACATACATATAGAGAGAAACAGATATTTGGGTTGTGATTAAAAGATTTTTTAAAAAATGAAGCAAGACAATTTAGTGATATGGTGATAAAGACCAATCAGTGGCTTTGGAGTCAAGAAAACCTGGGTCTAAGTCCCAGTTCCCCTACTTACAAGCTATATGATCCACTGTCTGTGCCTCAGTTTCTTCCTATATAAAATGAGTACAGTACCAGAACCCAAGTCACACACCAGAACCTACAGAGTTATTTAGGCCTGTGCTAGGTACACAAAAGTATGCAATAGGTTTTAGCTTTTTTTTTTTTTTTTTTT
>NW_022900950.1:33365073-33374469 GCF_012274545.1 Fukomys damarensis | reverse complement strand
TGTGTAAAATAGGTTTTTTCTTTTTTTTTTTTTTTTTTTTTTTGGTACTGGGGATCAAACTCAGTACTGTGCACTTGCAACGCAGGTGGCAGAACCACCAAGCTAAATCCCCAGCCCACTTTTAGCTTTGATTATTGTTACTGGGGATAACATGATTATTTTATTTTTTAGAAAGAACCTTCTAACATAAGTACAAAGCAGATCTTGACAGGTATACAGGTTTTATGACCAGAAAAAGTTTTAAATAATTTTATTAAATTATAATTAAAGCACAGTAAACTGTACAATACACTATCTAAGCATACAATTTAACAAAACAGTTTTTAGAAATTTTGGCAACCAATGTAGGACAGTCAAATTAGAAAATATAATCCTCGTGCCGGGCATTTAGCTCAGTGTTTCTACCGCCTGCCTCACAAACACAAGGACCTGAGTTCAATCCCAGTTACAAAAAAAAAAAAGAAAGAAAGAAAATATAATCCTCTCCACTGGACATATAATATTTTCCTCAATTTCCTACAGCTACTGAATATTCTATCCTGGCTGGGTATTTGTGATCCTCTGATACTCAGACTTTATTAGAGGATATGAACCTGGGTACAGGTAGGCAGCATTGGTGGCAGTTGGTCCCAAGAAGAATTTGTGAAGGAGGGAACTCAGGATATAGAAATAGATATGGAAACATGGATGATCAACTAAAAAATATTGAAAAGGGAGACTCACTGAGATGAGGGTGTTGGGGCTGAACAGTGGGAAAAAAATCAATGGTGGAAAATGGGAAGAAGGGTGTATAAAAGGGAGGAAGAGGGGATTGGTAGGACAAGCATATGATGCTTTGGTTTGCATTATGTTGGCTTTGGTTCTTGAGGATGTCTCCATAGAAAGGTCTAATGGGCAGCTGGGAAGGATGGCTTGGAGCCTAAAGGAGCAGTCTATGCCTGTGATGCACTTTATTAGCTTTAGTGAAGCATTAGAAATCACAGGAGTGGAAGATGTCCAGACTGAGACAAGGAAAGAAAGGGAAGGGATGAAAAAGAGGCCAGAATTAGCTACCTGGAGAACATCAACATTTAAGGGTCAGATATAGTATAGAAATGAGTGAAGGAGATGGAGAGGGAGCAAGGACATGGTCAGAAAATCTGGTAAGGATGATCTTATAGAAAACTATCATTTAAAAATGATAGAGACCATGAGCATTTTGAAAGTGTCTTTTATCTTTTAGGCATTGTGCAAAGTGCTTTACAAACTTTATTTGCTCTGAGCCTGTAAAGTAGACACTGTTACTAGGCATATTTTATGGTGGAGATGCTCACATGTCACCCAGATTAAAGAAGCATGCCTACAGTGCTGGTGATTGGTAGAGCTGGAATCCAGTCCCTAGGACCTATTCACATGTGAGGGAATGGCCTGCAGTGTCCCGGAATGAGAGTATTGATCAAGGGTGGGAAGGCCTAGAAGGTCTCCTTGATATTCATGGGTTGAAAAATCTCAGTTTGAGTTGGATAATAGGATGTTGCATTGAAGTGGACAGGGCCCCCATGTATGGCCTTGATAAATGTGCATTGCACAACTCCAAGGGCACCATTCACATCCATGACAGTATAAACCACTCCTGGAGTTGTGTGGCTGTGTGCACAGCCAAATGTAGCACCCTTTTGTGAGGGTAAAGTGTGATACATGAGGTACATACTCACATACAGTCTTCCTGAAGTACTCACGGGGAATGACTCTCCCATGGATAGCAGATCTTCAGATGATCAAGTGCCTTCTATAAAATTCTATGGTGCTTGCTTAGAATCTACACAATTCTCCTGTGCTCTTTAAATATCTCTAGATGACTTATAATACCTAAAACCAAGTAAATGCTATGGAAATAGTTGTTAAACTATATTGTCTAGAGAACAAGGGCCAGAAGAAAAAAGACTGTATGTTCATGGGCCGGGGATTTGGCTTAGTGGTTCTGCCTCCTGCCTGGCAAATGTGAGGACCCAAGTTCCACAATGGCACACACACAAAAAAAGACTCTATGCATGTTCAGCATGGATGCAAATGTTTTCTTTAGGAAATATTTTCTATCTGCAGTTAGTTGAATCTATGCATATGGAGCCTGCAGGAGTGGACCCACAAATAAGGAAGGTGACTGAATTTGGAAGCAGCTTGATGTTAAGGAAAGAAACAAGACAGGGTAGAGTTGAGGAAGAACACTGAGAAATGAGACACAGCCTGGTTTAAGATGGGAGAGATTTCACCATGTCTCAGCTGTAAGAAGTAGATTGGTGTGCCTGCCATAGCCCCAGCTTACCTGTTTTTTCCCCTGTGTATTTATTAATAATGTGCCCGTTCCTCTATCCAGCCCTGGTGGACCATGTAATACATGGTTAACTGCAGATAGAAGAACCATGGAAGAGGGAGAAGTGTGAGTATATAAGAGGGAGGACTGTTCATTGGAACAAGTTTCTGGGTGAGTCTTGGGCAGATAGGGGGCTGGGACTTGGAGGAGAGAGGGGATCAGGATTTTCCCAGAGCATGAGGATGATGAGGTAAGAAAAAGTGTGGATGTCAATGGGTAAGAGGATCGATACAAACCTGTCAGATTCCTTATTCAGATGCTTTTCTCTGTAAAGTAAGAGATTATGCAGTTACTGTTTAGAGTTTAAATTTCTAGGTCCAGTTTGCTTTCCTCTGGAAGCTGTAGAGCTAAATTTCCATGGTCTCTCTGAGAAAAGTGCACAGAACTGGGCTAAACCTGAACAACAACTAAAAACTCACACTCGAAGAGTAGCTGGCTTAGCAGTGTTCCTGTCTCGTGCAGATGGTAGCATCCCATTTCATTAGGATAATTATTACAGTAACTCATGAGAACTTATAATGTGCTAGAAGATATTCTAACTTCTAAGTTTATGTTTTGGTGTATGTATGCATTTTTCTATTTCCTATTTCTAATTTTATTATTTTCCCTCCTTTTCTTTAGTAGATGAGGCTAATGAGTAATTTACTTCATCCTTCAATATTCAAATTCAGGGCCCACATTCTCACCCATTGTTATTTCTCTCTCCAGTTTATTTAAGTTCATTTCAGGCCTCCTTTTTCTTTGTGGTATTAAGTTAAAGGTTGCCATTGTGATAAATTAATCATGACTGAATCCTCCAAAAAAGCTGAGCCGGTAATCTGATATGTGGGCTCCTGGCATGCTAGACTAGATGCCAAGTCCAACAGGGCAATCAGTTCCTTACATTATTGCTACTGCTGTAAAACAGCAGGGCCCCCTGCTCTTTCCTGGTGTGTCTAGTAGGCACTCTGGAGGAGGTGCACACTAAGTGGATTATTCAGTTAAGGAAGCTTGTCGTGAAATCCAACCATGTGGACATTTGCCCAATAAGGCCTGATCCACAGAAAACCAGCAAAGACGGAGACCACTTCTTGCCTACAGCCACAGTCTGAGTGTGCTGACCAACTTCACAGTGTGGAAGCCATCGAGCGCAAGCTTGAGGCTTTAGAGAAACGTTTGATTCTTTATGCTATTCTGTTTTATTTAAAATTTTTTGAAAAGGGTTTTGTTACCCTGGACAAATTTAAAATATTCTTTCTGTGAATAATCCTATAATTGTGGGTTGACTTCTATGACAATGAAAAGTATGAAGCATGGATTTGATTTATGATATCAATTTGATACTATATTCTATATTTCTTTGTCATGATTTAACATAAAATTCTGTAATAATTCAGTGATTACATAATTCTGCTAGGAATCGTCTTTTTTGTTTTTTGGAACATCTTAGAAGAAACTCATTCTCATGTGCATTTGAAAATTTCAAAGAAAATGGGGCTGTGCTTCAGAAATATTTGTTTCATCATTTGTAAAAAAGAAAATGATGCAGATAATATCATTTCTTATCATTACCAGCTCCAGCATTTAATGATTCCATGGTGAAAGTGGGGTCATATCAGAGGGTGATCTGACTGCCCAGCAAGGGGGATGGTGAGGGCTAATGAAAGAAAGACAGTAGAGACTTGTGCAATTTCAAAGTATATGTGGGGCCAGGAGGTCAGTGCCTGAGCGTGGACAAAGACAAAGACACTCACTCTGAGGTAGAAACTATTTATTGAGTACACATAATAATTGGAGAAAGTACCAGGTGACTTAGGGAGTGTCTGGTAATCCTATGATATTGAAGACCTTACACTGATGAGGATCTTAGGTCATGAGAATCTTGCATTGATTAGGGCAGTAAGGAGAGCATTCTTACAATAGTAGGTGGGCTAAGATTGCAGGATAATAAAAAACTTGTCCTTCCCCAGGTGAAATCTTTCTCTCTCTCTCTCTCTTTTTTTTTTATTACTAGCCAGGTTTTGAAGAACCAGGATGTTTTCAGCTGATGTACACTTGTCCTTAGCTTCACAGTATCTCAGGATCATTGAGGCCTCAACTTGTGACCAGAAGCCAAACAGAGTTATGTGGAGTTATGTTATGTTTCTGAATGCCATAGCCAGCTCTTGGGTGAGGTGACATAGGGCCTTAGACAGCTATAGTCATACTTTAATTATGAAATAATTTTCCTCCCAAAACTTATGTGGAATGGCTCCCAACAGGGTCATGTCTGGAAGAAAGACATCATGGGGTATCAGTAGGAGGCAAAGCGATAGAACTTTTTGGGTGGTTTATGAATTCTCAGACCATTCAATTTATACCATTTGTAGATAAAGGTGTCTTGTGGTCACAGGGTCAGTGGTTTAAGGAATAAGAACATGGCACTGCTTTCTTCCCTCCACACTTCACTATATCTACATAGAAAATATCAACCTGTCCTTGGTGCAGTCCCAGACTATTTCAGCAGGTCCCTCCTCACTTTGTTCAGTCTACTAAGAGATACAAATAGCTAAGGTGAAAATTAAAATATCATATGATATATTGATAAATCCTCCCATGGAATAAGTGTTGGGCACTTTAAAAGTGCACAGGAGACACAGCCAGTTCAGCCTTGAGATATGTGGAGGTTAGGCAGGTGAAGGCCAGGTGAACAGGGTGGGAACACCTGTGCTCAGACTCAAGGAGGAGGGGCACAGGGATGGAAAGTGGTTCAGGTCCAGATGGCTGCTTGGCAGTTGGGGCAGGATGAGGTCAGGAAAGGGCAGGAGACTGGACTGGAACCAAATAACCAAAGGATTTATGAATTAGGCTGAGCAGTTTACATTTATTCTGATAGCAATGGGAGCCATTGAAAAGTTTAAGGTGGAAACTGCCTTGATGAGGTTTATTTTTATAATAGGATGGGAAAATGTTTTTGAATGCCAAGAGTACCTCTGTTTGTATGTTTTGAGTTAGTTGTCATGCTTCTAGGCATAATATGATTTATTGATTTATTTGTGGTATTGATGTCATACTAAACTATAACACCAGACCTTTTTTATTTTTTAGTTTGAAGCAAGGTCTAACTAAGTCATTAAATTGCCTAGTCTGGGCTCAAATTTGGCAATCTTCTTGCCTCTGCCTTCCAGAGTACTGGGATTACAGGTGTGAGCCACCATGGCTAGAATATAGTATAATTTTACACAATAACTCTTTGAAGTGACTCTTACACTGGCTGGAACCAAAGAAGAAAGAGCCAGAATTGTCGTTATCTTCACATCGGGCCCTTGCCCCTGAGCCACAAGGGTCCTGGCTGCTTTTTGATGAAAAATCGCAGACTATATCTGGGATTCTGAGCACATGCCAAACAGACCAGGGCAAAACACAGGAGGAGGCTGCCAAGGTCAAAGTCATTTTCAAGGCCTAACCCCCTCTCCTTGGCGGTACAGGGTGTATTCATGGGGTTCCTATTCCTCCAGGCATTTTTGCCGCCTTTCTCTGCCTCTGTGGCATTTTCTTGCCCTCTGATCTTTTGCAAATGACAGTGGATAGCATAATGAGATAACTAATGCAATACCTGATAAAAGGTTACTGGTTTCATACAGAGTAATGCTTCTGTGTAGTTTAAATTCATGACTTTCCTTTAGAAGACATATAAGACATTATTCTAAAATGAGACTCATTTTAGACTGCTTAAATGGCAGATCGGGGGGAGAGATTTTTGAAGTATTCTTATTGAGATATAGTTTATATATTATAATATTGACAATTTCTTAGTAGCTCAAAGGCAAAGCAATGCAAGTGTCTATCCATGGACATCCATTCAATGGAATATTATCCAGCTTTAAATATGTGAAGGAAGTTTTGACACATGCTACAACATGGATGAACGTTGAAGACATTATGCTAAGTAAAATAAGCCATTTGCAAGAAGACAAATATTGCACAGTTCCACCCATATGAAGTACCTAATATAGTTAAAAAAAAGTATAAAAACAGAAAGTAGAATGGTGGTTGAGGTGGAGCAGGAAGCCACTGTTTCGTGAGTACAAAGTTTCAGTTTTGTAAGATGGAAGAGTTGTATGGATGGACAGAGGGGACAGTTCCACAACATTGCAAATGTGCTTAATGTCACTGAACTGTACACCAAAACAGATTAAGGTGGTAAATTTTATGTTATATGCATTTTTGCACTATTTTAAAATCATTTGTTTAAAGTACACAATTCAGTGGTTTCTAAAATAGTAGTGCAACATGCCATAATCTAATTTTATTAAATTCTTACCCCTCTCATAAAAGCCCTTTCATATGCATGATTGAATCCAGAACCTTTGCACTAAGCTACATTCCCAGCCCTTTCTAAAAATTTTAATTCTGAAACAGAGTCTGGTTAAGTTACTAAATTGTCCAGGATGGACTTGAATTTGCATTCCTCCTGCTTCAGCCTTCCAGAGTGCTGGGATTATAGGTATATGCCACCATGCCCTGCTGAGGAAGATACATACATACATGCACACATGTGTGTGTGTGTGTGTGTGTGTGTGTGTGTGTGTGTGTGTTTGGTACTGGGGAGAGGAAGATATTTTTAACAGCCCAAAGAGTCCATGCCCTGTTTTTTAAGACTCGATACTATCATCTCTTAAAGGAGTCCTTAGAAACTTGTCTCAAGCTCCTCAGATGAAAAAATTGAGACTCAGGAAGCAGAAAGTGTCTCAGCAAATGTCATACAACCAATTTGTGGCAGAGTGAGGTTTTGATTTCTTGTGGTTATTTTTTTTCCCATAATAAAAATGAAAATGCTGTGTCATTCACTTCCTTCCAAATGATGCTGACAACAGATTTCTGGTAGGGGGAAGATGCTACCCCTGCTGTGGACAGCTGGGCTCCTTTCTGCAGCCTCCCGTCTCATCTTCTTGAGCTGGAAAGTGGCATGTAAAGGAGGATAGTAGAAAAATTTGCAATTGTATTCAAGGATGTTCCTTCATGCCTTAGCTATATCAGAGAAGAGTTATACTGGGTTTTATTAAGAATAACGTCTCAGCCTCTGTTGGGGAGTAATTGGAAACACAGCTAGGTGCAGTGACTTTGCTTTCAAATGATGTGGCCTTTCATAGAGATGGCAGATGTAACTGGTAGCAAATAACAACACCACGTGGCATAACACCAAGGCCTTGAGGAGCCGTGGGACTGATGGAAAGTAGCAGAAGATGAAGGCGGTTGGTATGTCCTTCCATCTTATACTTCTTTTCTTCCTACTTACAAAAGTGCTTAGGCCCAGCAGAGCCATGGTGAAGTCAACCATTCATTAAAAGAAAGTTGGGGTTGAACAGGGTGGGGAACTAATTTTGTCAGTAAGTGCCTTCAAAATGTGTTCCAGTAGTGCATCCTAGCTACTCAGGAGGCTGAGGCAGGAAGATCACAAATTCAAGGCTAGCCTGGACAACTTCGTGAGACTGTGTGTCAAAATAAAAATGACTGAGGATGTAGTTCAGGGGTAGAGGCCCCCTAGGTTCCATTCCTATTGCTGAAAAAAAAAGTGTTCCCGTATTCCTTTTGAATCCATCACTCGAAGCATTTTCAATAGCCCTAATTTCCTAGAAGACTGCTGGAGAGCAGGGGGTTTTGCTGGAGTGAGAAACTAAGGCTGGAAAATCATGTCACTACAGACTCAGAAATAACTAGACACATACTGAGGCCTAATCACAGCGAGACTGGGCCTCATTTCTTCTGCTCTTTGGAGTCTGGTAATTTGATGTCTTCCTCAGGGTGATGTAGGCGCCCAGAAGTGCTTGGCATTACTACAGCCAGGCCAGTCAGGAGGCAGGTACTCTAAACGTCCTGTGAGTTTTCATTGCATGAGGCAAACCTGACCAGAAAGACTGCTGTGGGGAATGACACAGGCTCCCAGACAATGAGTGCTCTGAGGCCAGTGACTGTATCATTCATTTTTAAGCTCCTAGTGCCTAGCAAATGCTTGGCACATTTGTTTGCTGAATGAAAGAATGAGTAGTAACATTTCACATCAAATGACACATTGTTATTTACAAAGTGATTTATTTCTCTTGCACGATGAATGGATCCTCACAAGTGCCCCTACTTTAATCTTGGAAGGCAGGAAGACTGTTTTATACATGAGGTCACATCGCTGTTGGCTGGAGAGGTGGCTCTCAGACTCTAAATCCACTGGCGTTTTTATACAGGTATTTTACTGAGACTGCCCTTCCCAAGACTAAGGGAGCTATGAACAAGGATTCAAATGTATCCTCTTCCTAAATCTGGGGTAAACATATTTCTAACCTAATTCTTTCAGTAATGGCAATATTTTCTATTTTAAACTCCCAATTCAATTACATTATAAGAGGTTATTTAGAGGTTCGCCTGATAAATTCATATGTAGTTTGTAATAGATATTTCCTAATGTAGATTTGGCATGATAACAGGATTTCATCTAATAATTGTGTTTAACTAGATGTTAGCTTTATGGCCCTGGATCTTCAAGAAACACATGTTCAAACATTCTCACTGCTTAATGAGATTCTTGTTCCTGTTGAACTTCTATGACCTTATTGGAAATCAATAATTGCTTCTGATCTTCAAAATGTAATGCTGAGGAAACCTAGATTAAATCACTCTACAAAGTGGTTTGAGATTGCAGGATGTGGAAAGCGTGCTGTAATTAAAAAGAATGCTTCCGCTTGGAGGCTTACCATATTTTAACTGTGTGCATATTGTGTATGAGGCAATTTCTCTATGCAGAATTATTTTCCCCCAACAGTTCACATGATCACAGCACTCCTGGTAAGTAGCAGGTACACATAACTCCTGGGCAGCAGCTGAGCTAAGGCAGGAAAAGGGAGCTTTCCTTTCCTAGCAACGGTTGCTAGGGGCGTGGTTTTGGAGCAGGGCGAGGACGGCCTCGGTTGCCCTTCCTCCCACCTGCGTGGACTACACTTCCCGTGATGCTCGGAGATGGTCTCTGTAGTGACGCACTTGATGTCCGCGAAGTAAGGGAGGGAGACTGGGAGTAAAGGCGGGGGTGGTGGCTGCGG
>NW_022900950.1:33331035-33365011 GCF_012274545.1 Fukomys damarensis | reverse complement strand
TGGTCCCTTACTCGGACTCAGGCAGCTGCCGCCATGTTGGTTTGAGAGGCGATGACAGGAGGCGTCCGCGGCGTGTGGGACTGATAAGTGGAGGAGGAGGAGGAGAGACAAAGCTTAGAGAGGGAACCATTCTTGGGCTGTGGAGAGGGAGGACCCGGCCGCTTCCGGGACCAGTTGAAGTCAGCTACGCCGGAGCTCGCGAGGCCGGGGAGGGGAGGGAAGGCGGAGACGGGGGCAGGCAGCGGCGGGGGAGGCGGAGGCAGCAGAGGAAAGCGGAGGAGCTCGAGAAGATGCACCCGGACCTGTGCTGCAGTCCTGAGGCGCCCTCGGCCTGAGCCCCGAGGGGCTGTGGGGTGTCCCGTCCGGCCTCGCCGCCCCGGGCCTTCGCTTTGGCTCTCAAAGAGTTAAATGCCCTTGAGCGCGGGTTTCTGCGGCCCGGCTCTCTGCTCCGGCGGCGCGAGTTGAGCCGCGCGGCTCCTGGGCTGGGTGCGCTGCAGGCGTCCGGCCACAGCTCTGCCGCCACTCAGGGCTCACGCGTCGATGTGTAGCCACATAGTTATCTATGCACATCCACGCCGGGGCATTTTTCTCCTGCTTAATGAGGACTTGACTCGGGAGCGAGTGTGAATCACTGCCGGGGCTGGGAAAGGAGGAAGGCGGATTTAACCCCCTCCCACCCCGCTCCATGTCTGTGTGTCACTCGGCTCGGTCCACCTGGCGCGGCTGGCCCTGGGGCTGCCTCTGACTGCTGCTACTGACGAAGACGACGACGGGGTCCGCCGCTGCTGTCCTGAGAGTTTCCTCTTGCACCGGCCACACAGCTTCTGGGGATTGTTCCTCTTCGCACCAGAAGAACCTCGGCCAGGCCGGCACTTTGGCTCCGAAATAACTTAGTATTATTATTTTGGAAAGCACATCACGAACCAGTCAGAATTGCGAAGGTTCATTTTTGTACCTTGAAGACTTCTGCTCTTTTTTGTTTGTTTTCGGCGTAAACATCTGGGTATATATCCGAACGGCAAGATGTCCAATAATGTCCCGGCGGATATGGTAAGTGAGCGATAAGTTGTGACACTCTTTGATTTAATTGTGGTTTCTAGTCTTGTTTAATCAGTCAGAAGGGAAGCAGGCGTGAAGGTTTGCAGGGAACTGTCGAAAAGGCACTGTGCTGGAAGATTTGGAGAAGTTGGCGCTTCTGGTTCCCTCCTTAAAAAAAAAAGTAGTTTTTAATATGGGTTTTCTCACTTGGCTACGTGTTCTAAGCCACCGAAGACCGTAGGGGAAGTAAGGAAGTGTGGCAGGGGTTTGAAGTGGAGAAAACAAGCTCCCTGTTTCCTTGAAGGCTCTCAGCACTTGTGTTTTAACGCTTCCAAAACGTCAGTGAGGTGGGCAGAGCTGAGAATGGGCGTTCGTGCTGGGTGCAAAGGTAGACAGGGAAACGGGAATCTTGACTGTGACATAGGCGAGATCATTAGTACGTAGGTACACAATTGATATTTTTTAAGAGCAGGGATGTTCATCTTTTCAGAAAAGTATGCTATAGAATTTACTGCGAGCTCTTTGAAATGTTTTGGTGAAAAAGTACGACACAGAAACATTAAGATGTTTTAGAATTTATACTAGTATGTAAATATCTTGTGTATATGTATTTTTTCCAGGGCTTTGTGGTGAAAAATATTTAGTAGTACACATTTTAGTCTTTGAAAAGCTAATGAAACGTGTTAATGCGCCTGGATCACCGAGTGTTGAGAACTTGAAACAAAAAGTAACCATGTTTATTGACGCTTTTGCTTTGGGTTTACAAAGGTTGAGGTTGTCAGTCTGTTGACTAACAGTTACTGTGTAGCCTTACAGAGCTGGGGGAGGGGGGTGTGAGTGTGGAATTACACTTTGCAGTCCTACGGACAAACATGATGCAGTTAAGAGGAAGATGAATAATCCTGTTTAGGAAAGAATGGAAATTAATGTAATTATGCTCACTTATGAAGTTGACATTTCAGTGTTTGTATATTCCGGTAAAAAAACAAAACTGAACTTTGCTGATGATTAAATTTTTAAACGTCAAGTATTTCTATAGGAGGAAATCTCGTTTACAGATTTTAAAATAAGAGAACCGAGGCTAGACAGCAGATTTTGACCTTGGTTTAAAGACATTGTGCTTACGTTTGATTTCCCATTTAATGTGCTATTTAAATGCAGAGGAACCACAGTGTTTTGTCTCTGGGGTCGCAACACAGCAACTTTACACTTTTCCTTCTTGAGTCTTCAAACTCATGTATTATCCTTTTAGTTTTTACTTCCCTCTTGATGTGCACACACTAGTATAATCTCCTGCCTCATAAGAGTGGCTGACATGGTTTCCTCCACACTGCTCTTGAAGTTGCAAGGAGAGGTCTCTAGACAGAGCTTGGAAATGCTATTTCCCCTGTTTGATGAGTGATCTGTGAGCTTATCGCCTCTGGCAAAGATTTGCTTCTCTCTAAAGCCTCCATTTTATATCGTCATGCACCGTGCAAGATGTGTTCACCTTCGTACCATTTATTCCACCACAGCAGTTGTAATAAAATAGATCAGTGTCATTAGAATAGTGCCACTACTTTCTTTAGGCCTGATGATGAAGGAAAGCTCGGATGTGCGTAACAGTCACAAATCGAGGTGATGGGGGTGGGAATACTATTTCTATGTCAGGCAGAGGGATTGGAAGCTCCTTTGGGATCCTGGAGACTGAGAGGTAGGGCAAGGTTTTATTGATAGCTGCAGTTAAAGAATGTAACTTTATCTGTTTACACTATATACTGAGGCCTTGATGATTCTGAGGTGCTTTGAGATCCCTTGATTAAAGGTGATATGCAAGGGCAAAGTAGTATTATGTAATAAACATAATGCCCTGATGGTGCTATTTCATAGTATGTGCTGGGGTCCAAGCAGAGGTTATAGTGTTGAGTATTTTTTTATGTCTCATCTTCAACTTGTTGGAGGCTAAAATTTTTTCTTTACAGAAGCTTTTAAACCTTCATTTGCTATTACTTACATTGCAGTTTTGCTTTAAGAAGTACCTTCTTTTGATATATGCTTAGAATTCTCAACTTTTGGACATATAAATCTTTGTTAGAAGTTGTTGGTTAAATGCTAATTTGTTAAACTTTATACCAATAATTGGCAATTGAGTGTACATTCCTGACAAAGTGAGAACAATTTACCACTCTGAATTTGAAAAGCTGGTCTCATGACTCCCAAGTCTTTCCATAACTAATATTTCTCCCACAGCATAACTCTAAATTGATTTGAATACATACTGTTATTTTCCTCTAAATTTGCAAGTATGAATACATACATTTTTACTTGGTGCTGTGAAATGTTAAGCTTTCTAAGGGTTGACAGTGAGTCTGCTATTTAGAAACAAATGTTATGGTTTTTTACATTTTAATGGTGCTTGTCAGTTGTAGGAAAATCCAGTTCAGAAGATGAGGTGGGACGACAAAGTTATAACCCCTATCATGTTTTCATTAGCAGTAATTTTTTCATGAGCTATGGTAATTGTTAATTGATGTTTTTGGTAGTCTTATGGCAGTGATTGTGACTTACTGTAAACGATTTTTTAGCATTGGTTTTTGTATTGTAAATACAACTCATTTAAATTTATTTTTAAACATTCAGTAATTTTGTGCTTATCATAAGGGGTCTAATTTTTAAAAATCCAAATTTAGGTTTTTTTTTTTTGAAGGAGAGTGGCAATTTTAGTGAATGGATTTGCTCTATTCTTAAAAAAGAAATAATTTTCAGTTGGTACTTTTTTAGTCACCATTCATGTAAAATACCTAAAAATGGCTGAATAGAATATCATTCTAATACATTGTATTTATTTATTTATTTTTAGGTTTTTGGTTTTTTTTTCACTTTCCTTTTTTGGTACTAGGAATTGAACCCAGGGCCTTGTGCTGGTGGGGCTGATCTACATCCCTGGCCCCAATACATTGTATTTAAATGATTCATTTCCTTTATTTTTTAAAGCCAACCCCATAGTTTACTATGGGGCAATATTCATTGTGTATAATTGTAGCATAATTTATGTTTACAAGTATAGGTTTTGTTCAAGAAAATAATTATCAGTGTTAGAAATAAAACCTAGGGCTGAGTGGACGAAAAATTTGTTTTCTTGGATTGGGAAAGTTATCAAGAAATATATTCTTGTAATTATAAGTGTTTTATACTTTTAGGACTATTTAGGACTTTAGATCAAAAATTGTACTTTTTGATATCTATTATGTTGAAAACTCAGAAGGAAACTGAAGACAATGGCAAAGCATTGCTACCTATTTGAAATATTTTAGTTTATGAAACAGTTAATAACTCTGAATCTTTCCAAATAATCCATGTAGAAATTGTTGTAGATGTGACAATTTGTAGTCTGGGTTTAAAAGAGATAATGACAATTAAGATTTTTTAGTAGATTGTATTTGCTTAGTACTAGAACACTTTAATTGTGATTTTCCTTATCTCTTCCATTCATGGAAGAAATATTGGAGCCCTCTTGTGGACAGGAAGTTACTAAAATGAATTTCCTTTCAAAGTGAACTTTTATCACTTTTCCAAGTAAAATAACATGTAAACTATACCTGGAAAAAAATGCCATGCTAGAAAAAGATTTAGAGAATAGAAAATTATTAGCATAGAGAAAAGTATGCTGACATTTAATGCCAAAAATACTTTCTTTGTTACTTACAGTTCCTTTTTACTTTCTTCTGCTAGATGTTTTATCTCAAGTTTAGGTTGGGAGGTTTATGAAGCTAAAGGGTAAACTAAATGCTCTTTACATGTATGTGTATGATTTTGAACAGCTTAATAATCTGTTTCTCTAAATTGTTTACTTGAACATATTAAGTGATGTCATTTAAATGAATGAATTTTTAAACACAAGAAGGTTGTGTTTTGAAATATCCCAGTCTAACAGTTTTGGATTACTGTCTTAGATGTTTAAATAGTATATACTACATATAGTTTAGCTTCTTTTTGTGACTTACAGTCACCATTTGAATAATAATGATTCTGGTCAGTCAGTGTTTATTATATGCTTGGGTAATGTAGTGTTGCTATTCTATAAACTGTAACTGCGAGAACCTTGTTACAAAAGCATTGCCATTTTACTAGATCAGTAGTTTATAAAGTGAAGTTAGGCAGGTGAATTGAGGTGGGAGAATAAAAATACTAGAACTTTTTAAAAAATTTATGCCCCAAAAGGAAGGGGGTGAGCTTGAATTACTATATGGATTGGATTTGAGGCTCTTCTAGACCCACATTCAGGTAGGTGGTCACAGTACCTGTGGCTTGCTGATGGAAAGTGAGGGAATTCAGTAACCTAGAGACCCTATAGCAGCACTGAGTTTCTCAAAGTTTTTGCAACTTTTCTATTGTAGTATACAGTTACTTTAAAAAATACTTAAAATTGAATCTATGATTCTTATTGTTGGGATGGCAGAAAGCAGTTTACTATAAAAGAGCTTGAAGAGTTTTAGAATTCAGATATATTACACATTTTTATTAGCTGACTTAAAAACTTTTGTATATTTCGTGATAGAAAAACAGTATCATGATTTAGTAAGTTAGTAACATGTTCTTCTATGTGGATTTACCTATGGCTGTATGTAAATTAAGTTTTTAAGTTGTGATTTACAACAGCCTTTCAAGCAAGTGTCAAAACAGATTGAACTTCATAAGCTTGAAAGCAAGATTTTAGAAAATGAGACATATTCAATAAAAGTGCTCTCACGTAATCTGTTAATGGTAATATTATTCTTAGTGATTGCAAGATCAAAAAATCATTTTAAATAGCTAATACTTAAAACATTTAATTTTTTAATTTCTGTTTTAGTGTGTATTCTATAATATGTAGATAATACATAATTTATAAATAATACAAATGGAGGTGTGTATTTTATAATTGGGGTACTCCCATAAAAAATTTAGAAGCCATAGGCCAGGTATTTAGCTCCATAGTGCTGCTGTATTCATCCCTGGTACGAAAAAAAAAAAAAAAAATTAGAAACCACTGTAGTAAATGACTAAGATTTCTGAGGATTTTAATTTATATTTGGTATTTATAGTTTTTCTCATTGAGCAGTTATTTCTTTCTGTGGTCATTATATTTGCTTTCTCTGTTTATAGTTGCTGATTTTAAGTTTGCTATGAGTGTACAAATCAGCTTTCTAATGTATGCGTGTTAAAATTGAGCAAATGAAGTCTGGAGTTGCTCTATGGTAAAGTAAAATGTTCTGCAGCACTGTCTTTGTTTCTTTTGGGGTGGGGGGAGTCAGGGTCTTACTGTGTGGTTCAGGCTGGCCTTGAACTCGTTATAGTCCAGGCTAACCTCAAAGTTGTGGTAATCCTCCTGCCTCAGCCTCCTCTGAGTGCTTGGATTACAGGCAGGCACCACCATGCTGGCTGATTGTCTTTATTTAATGGTCTTCATTGTATTTAGTTTGCTTAGAGTTTTATCTGTTTTGCGAGCTTATTTTTTGGCCTTTACCTGTGTTTTGCATATATACTGGTATATATGTTTTGGGCCGAGGAGTGAACCCTGGGCCTGGTACATGTAAGCATTTTTTTTTTTTTTTGTACCTGAGATTGAACTCGGGTCCTTGTGCTTGCAAGGCAGGTGGTGGAACCACTGAGCTAAATCCCCGGCCCTGAGCGTGTTTTTTGAGAAGAGGTCTCACTATTTTGCTCAGGCTAGCACTGAATTCCTGGGCTGTTCGCTTGCCTTAGCTTCCGGGTAGCTGGAGTACCAAGATACAGATTCTTTATTGTGCAAGTACTACATAGATGATTTTAAAAAGTAAAATTGTGTGTATAGCTTTATTTGAAGCTGATAGAGAACTAATGCTTGTTTTGTACTTGCTATTTATTAAGCAGATGTTTGAAATTTTACAATATAGCATTTCATTTAATCCTCACAGTGACCCTGCATAAATATAGTTGATGTTTGAATGAAGAAACTACTAATGCCCACCAGGTGAAGATCATCTGTAATGAATCTATATTGAAAATATTTAGGTCTAGAGATCTGCAGCAAAGGAAGAAACCTTGCCAGAGGAACCCTGCAGTCTCAGAGGGAAGGTGGGGGGAGTGAGTTCTCCATAGGGTTTGGGCCATGCTGAATGATTGTAATTAGTGAGGGGGAAATGAAGACTCCTGGATTGAAAGTTACCATGCGTGAATTAGAGGTGGGCTAGTAATTGGGTTTCTCTAGTTTTTTTTTTTTTTGCCGGGGTGGGGGGTTGGTACCGGGTATTGAACTCAGGTCCTTGGCGCTTGCAAGGCAGGCGGGCCACTGAACCGCTGAGCTAAATCCCTGGCCCCTGGCCTTCTCTAGTTTTGAAGGCTGGAAAAATGAAGGAGCCTGGAGAAGTCATTAGTGAAAAGCTTTAATCCTGTTTTTAGTCATTTTGCAGTTGTAGCGAGGCCTTGGTGAAACTTTGTTACCTGTTCTCCTCTTGTTAGTCAGCCCTGTCTGTGTCTTTCAGACATCACAGTTTGATTATCAACAGAGCTTATTTTTACTTTTTCACAACCTAGGTTCAGAGGATAGGGAACTTATTTGAGATCACAAAGGTAGGGAAAAATGGTTAGAATAGGAATTTGGGGCTGATGGCAGAGTGATAAACATTCTGTACCTTTCCCCTGCTATACCTGAGCAAACATTACAAATCGCTCAGGCACATTTTCCTGAGTAGAATGCTTCAGATTTCATTCTTGCACCTTTCTGCTGTCAGTCACTGCTCACACTCTTGAGTTAGCATGGTAGAGTAGAGTTGAAAGTCTCTTTGTGTATCCTTAGCATATACTTTAGAACCTCTGGGTTAAAATGATTTTAATGAAGCGTGGTTGTCTGATTGCTAAAATTAAAGGAATTTACTTTAAACTTGTAATTTTGGATCCTCTTGTATATAAGTCTCTTCTACAATAGAATTTTCCCATAAACACATCTTTGAATATATGAATAACAAATAGATTGACTTGTAAAGGATTTAGTGCTTTCAGGGCATTTTGTTTTTGTCTTCATGTACTGGTTCTATGCATAGTCTCTGTTGATTGATTCAAATCTAGTATCATTTTTATGGTCTTTTCTATGGGCAGTTTTCTATGACTTTCTTTTTATGACTATACTTTGAGAAGATAGTGTTCTTGCTAAAGAAAATTGTCAATGTTTGGCATTATATCTTATTTATGTACCTAAATTAAGATGGCAATTCATTGTGTCTAGACAAAATGTTCTCATGATATATATTTAAAGTTCTTTAATATAAAATTACTGGTTTTGCCAGAGAAATACTATTTTTAAATTTACTTATATATTATGAACATCATCCATAAAAATAGAGAGCCGTAGTGAATAAGTATTTTATAGAACTATTGTAATTTTGATCTGATTCTGGTAGATGTACATGTTTTTAACAAAATCTATATTCATGAAGATTGTCTTAATTTGGTTTCTGTAATGCAATGCCACATTCTTGGTAAAAGAGGAGGAAGGAAGAGAGTGGAGGGGACAAGCCAGAGGAAAGGGGAGATGTAACTGATCTACTACTTAATGGCTTTAGTGCACTCAGGAGGGCAGTGCCTCAGTTACTAGTCACCTTTTCAAAGTCTCACCTCTAACTGTTGTGCTAGGTTTTCAACATATAAATTTTGGGGGACAAAATTTTAAACCATTTAAGTCAGGCATGTAAAAACTATAATAAAAACATTTGTATGATAGTCTTAAACATATCTCTGTGCCTTGTTTTAGTATTCTTTTATGATAAAATTCCTAGGAATGTAGTTGCTGTGCCAAAGATATGTAATTTTGAGGGGAGGGTGATAAAGGGATATATATTTCCCAATTTTAAAGCATCCTTGAAATTTTAGATAAACCTGACCTTTTCATTAAGCATTGTCCTTTTGTTATGCTTCATTTAAAATGTTTGCATTTTTATTCATGGAAAAGATTGACTAGCTGTTTTAATTTCTTGCGAAATCTTTGGCAGATTTACGTATGAGGGTTAAGCTGACCTCATAAATTGAGCTGGGGAATATTTCTTTGGAAAAGTTTGTGAATATTGGTTTTATTTCATCCACAAATGTTCAGGAAGATTCACTGGGGAAAATTATCTGAAGTTCCCTAGTGGAGATTATTGGTTCTATTTTTTTTTTTTTTTTCCATGTGTGCAGGACTATTCACATTTTCTAATTCTGTGTCGGTTTTGGCAAGTTTTACTTTTTTTTCCAATTTGATTTGAAAATTTTCACAATATCCTTTTACTATAATTTTGCTTTTTATAGTATCTGTAGTGATACTTGCTTTTAAAATCTGCTTGTTGGTCTTTTGTGCCTTAGTCTTTTCAGAGACAGTTTGTAGATTTAAAAATGTCTTTACTTTGTATTGGTTTCTACTTTTACCTTTATTCCTTTCTTTCTACTTTTAAAAAATTTAATGTCCTGGGCCCAGGGTTTAGCTCAGTGGCACTATGCCTGCCTGTTAAGTGCAAGATACTCAGTTTGATCCCTGGTACCTTAAAAAAAAATTAATTTGCTATTCAAGATTCTTGAGATGGGCACCTCAATTATTAATTATAAGCCTTTATTTAAAAAATTGTGTATGAAATTTCCCTCCAAATGTAACTTTACCTAATCTTACAAGTCCAATATAATTTTTGTTATTTAATTAAAATTATTATTTAATTATTATTTAATTATTTTAAATTTTCCCTTCTGTTTGACCAATGGCTAATTTAGAGATAATATTGTTCAATCTTAATCTTTTAAGCATTTGGGATTTTTTTTCTAGGTATATTCTTCTGGGACTATTCTATAATTTTACTTGTGGGTGACTTCAATACCTGCTTTATTTCCAGTTTTAGTAAATTAAATGCGGTATGCCATATGTGTAAGTCAAGTTTAATCATATTTAATCTGCTGTATCACTACTGACTTTTTTTTTCTGTGCTAGGGATCAAACCTAGAGCATTATATGAATGCTAGTAGCAAGTGCTTTACCACTGAGCTGTACCTATAGCTCACTACTATCTTCTTTGTCTTTTTTTTTTTTTGTCACTCAGTTGCAAGTACATTAAAATTTGGAATTGTCTTTGGACTTTTTTGTGTTCTTTCAGATTTCTCGAATTTTGCCTTAGATACTTTGAGGCTAAGTTATTAGCTACAAATGAATTATGGTTCATGAATCATCCTAGTAGATCAATTCTTCTGTTATCTTTATCATCTCTTTTAATCCTTTCCCCTTGTACCTTTCTTTGACCTTGTGCTTAAGATTAATTTTATATCTCTCTGCATTATATAGCTGGATTTTTTTATAAACTAAGTTTCATAATCTGTTTTACATCTAATTACTACACTACATTATTTGGGTTTGAATTCACTCTTTTGCATTTGTTTTCTATTGCTACCATTAGTTCTTTGTAACTCTCTTCCTATTTTTTGCTTTCTTTTGGATAAATCATAATTCCATATTCCCATGTCAGCTTGTTTGTTGTAAATTCTGTTATTATTTTTACTAGGTAACTCAGATTATGGCTTGTATCTTTGACTTATTTCATTCTGTCATGATTTGCTGTCTTTACCACTTTCAGGAAAAATGGAAGGACCTCATGACACTTTAACCACATTTATTCCTCTTCTACTCTGTGCTTTATTTTAAACCCCAAAGAAACCATCGTTGTTTTTGTTGAAGTAGTGGCAATAATAATAATGTTACTATTTTTAAAAAGTTGTTAGTCATACTTATTTCAATTTTCCTCACATTTACCCTTCTGGAATTATTAATTTCTTCCTATTTTCCTGTATTTGTATCTGGGTAGTTTTCCTTTAATACTACTTTTAGCACAGTCTTCAGATAATAAATCCTTGTTTTGTTTGCCTGAAAAATGTATTCATTTTACTTTCACTTTTAAAGGGTCTCTACTCCTACCATCTTAAAGATGGTTTTAAATGTATTTTGGCTCCCACTGTTCTTAAGTCAACTTTTGGTTTCATTGTTCCATTGAGGTTAATGGCTATTTGCTGTTTTTAGAGATTTTTATCTTGGCTTTGGTTTTCAGTAGTTTTACTATTGTGTGCTTGTGTGTAGTTTTTTTTTTTTTAATTATTTTGCATGGAGTTTATAAGAGTGTCTTGAGTCTGAATGACTTGCTGTCCTTTGTCACTTTGGAAATTTTCTTAGCTTATACTCTTTGTTATTTCTATTGTTTTTCCCTTTGGGATTATTATAGTTACATACATCTTAGATCATTTCACTGTTTTCATCTTTTTTCTTCTCCCTTTGTGTTAGTTTGGATATTTTCTACTAATCTATCTTCATGTTTACTTCTGTCTTCTCTGTGCAATGATCAGCTGTACCAAGTTGTTAACAGATGGTAAGTCCTATAGGGTTTTATCTAGGTTCTTGGTTTCCCGAACAAAGAATTGGGTAAGACACAAAGACTTGAAGGTAGAAAAGAGGTATACTCTGCAAAGCCAGACCAGCCAGTGACAATGTTAAGGGAAAGGGCTCTTTTGTATTGAAAATTTCTCATGTAAATGAAACATTAGGACATTAGTTTTATCAAAAACACACTCACAAGCAAATGAAGGATTGAAAATAGCATCTTTTGGTTGGTTGCTATGAAAAACACCAGATTCAAATGAAAGATTAAAAAATGGGACTTTTCGAATTAATCCACAGTTTTTAGCCATAAGCTGTTGTCATTTTGGTTCCTGTGTTCTGCATATGTCCTCTAGATATATAAGGTGTATGATATAGGGATGATAATGTGGACCTCCAAAAAATATAAGGAAAATATTATATCTCCCAACTTGCTAAATGTCTGATATGCAGAGTGAGTGTTCTCTAAAATCTGAAGAATGAATTGTAGAAACAACAGAGGTTAAAAAGTAGGAAAAATTTACTGAGAGAAAGATAGTGTCTGCCTAAGAGAGACAGAAAGGGGCCTGGAAATTGGGTTGTCCGTAGGCCCCATTTCTCAAAGGGAGTTTTATAGTGCAAAACCATGAGGTAAGGCAGGTATAAGATGGGACAAAGACTATAGTCAGTAAGATTGCAAGTATAGTTGCTTAGGTAATATTGATCCAATGCAAAATCACAACAAGGTGGGACAAACTATGGTCAACCAGTAAGATTACAAGTATAGTCACTTAAGTAATACTATAGACAGCTAAGTTAGGTAAAAATATTATAGGCAGTCAAATAGGGCTAGATTCTTGAGAGAGTTAAAACAAAGGTGAAACACACCACAACTGTGACCGAAGACTCATCTGTTAGAGACCAGGCCTCAAAATAAAAACAAGATGACCAGACTTGTATGCTTCCTCAGAGGATAAACACTGTGCCTAATGAAGTCTAGATAGACATCAGCCACCAGAGTGGGTGACCAGAGACCTATGAACCCACCATTTCCTAGGAGAGATCTTTTGTTCTTTCCATCCACACTTGTTACATTACTTGTTTCCCAATTGGACTACTATTACCTAAGTGACTATACTTGTAACCTTATTGGTTGATCATGGCTGTGGCCCACATTGTACCCATGTGAGTTTTGCTCTATAAAACTCCTCTCTGAAGTACAGTTCCTGGCCACCTACTTGGGTCTCCTCCTGCCTCTCAGGAGCTATCCTGTCAATAAATATCTTCCTACTCTTAACCTCTGTTGTTCCTAGAATTCATTCTTTGATTTTTAGAGAAGGACAGCTTGGTGTATCAGACAGCTAGCAGGTTGGGAGATACAGTATTTCATATTTCATCTCCATTATTATTTCCCATATCAATATTGCTTAAATGGGGATCATATGGGAAAGCAAGTCACATAGCAGGCATACATGGAAGAAACAAGGACTTTTCCTAAAAGGGCTGGGTTAAGTTCTTTATCCCTCACCTAGGTGACTGGTGCCTATTTAGAATATCAGCTACTGTTGTTCATCCCTAGGGGAAGTATATGGGTATAGTCAGTTCTCTGAGTCTAGAAGCCTGGCCTTCAATGAATGCACTTCCAGCCACAGTTGTGATTGTTCTTATCTTCTGCATTAACTTCTTTTGAGAGCCCAGTCCTGCCTGTCTGATTGCCTGTAATATTTCTAACTAACTTAGCTGTCTACAATACTGTTAATTACTTATGTATCAAAGTAGCTGATGTTTAAATCTTACCTGGAAAAAAATAACTCAGAGTCTCTATAATTTTCCATTATGATATTAAAATATTACCAGACATCCAAGACAAAAGGATCAAATAATAAAAAAATCAGACAATAGAATTAGACCTGCATATTGAGTCATCACACAGGAATTTTATAGCAATAAATAGTATACCAACAAAAACCCACATAGTTTAAACCCATATAAACTTTAGGACTTAAAATACAAAAACTGAAATTAAGAATTCAGTAATTATGAGGTAAGAGATTAGGGCTTGGGCAAACGAGACAACTAACTAGGTCAAATGTGTCAAAAGTAATAAAAACCTATGGTTAACAGGTTGAATGAGATCTCCCCCCCCCCACCTTTTTTTGGTACTGGGGATTGAACTCAGGACCTTGCACTTGCAAAGCAGGAGGCAGCACCCCTGAGCTAAATCCCAGCCCTTGAGATATTTTCTAAAAAGAGAGCATTGTAGACAGCTAAGTTAGCAATATTATAGGCAGTCAGGGCACACACTTGGAGAACAAAAATTGAATAGAATGTTTGGCCCATTTTTTTTTTCTAATCTGGAACCCTTGATTTTGGCTGCTTTGGTAGTACAAAATTCCAGTTTTGTCTTCCCCACCCAGTGGGACTAATAGAAACTCTAGGGTGCTGGTTACATTTTGCTGTTTTTTTTTTTCTTTTGGTAAATATGTCAGGGGGAACCGGTGGGGATCCTCTCAGTGTTTTACTACTCTATGGGGATCTTCTCAATGTTTTAATTCTCTAAGGAATCTTGACTCCTCAAGTTCTGGCCCTTCTGTTGGAGGAGAGATATTTTGTATAATAGTTTTCAATGAGAAATCTGGTCTGATTTATATGCTCTTTTTGTGCCTTGATTTGATTTTTTTGCCATTTTTTGCTATAGATCACTTGCTCTCACTCTATTCTGTCCTTCTAGTGACTAAGACTAGCTAATTTAAATACTTAACTGTGTCACTTACTGTATGGCACCATCAAGCAAACAGCAGTTAAATCAAATGTCCCTAGGGGTCAACATTGATTCTTTTCCTTTTCTTCATCCCCATATCCAGTCTTTTTCAAAAGTATATCTGATACCTGTGTATGTCTCTTCATCTCCATTCTAGTACAAGCACCATGTCTGCTCTAGACTGTACTGCCTGTCTTGGAGAATTAATCTACTTCCATTCACCTTCCTCTGTAATACTTTTCTCTAAAATAACTTGAGTATTTTCCATTGAAGAATAAAGAATAAAATCACCAATCTTTATCATGACCCTTTTGCAGTCATGTGTGATCTGGCTCCTGCCTATCTCAGTAATCCCATCTCATTTGACTTCATATGCTTCAGTTACACTGAGTTCCTTTTGGTGGCTTAAGCTGTGCTGAAAGCGCTTTCCAACATTGGACTGAACCTTTGAACACAACTAATCCTTTTTCTTAGACTCTTAACAGCGTGTTTCTATGCCTGCCCACTGTGCCTAGGTAGTGTCTTATTAGCTTTTCTGTCCTTGGAGATACTTTTCCTGACCATGTGTGAAGTTGATTTCCCTCACTCTCTTGGTTTCTGTCTCAGGGTCTTTATTGACCTCCTCCATATCACTATTAAACTTTGGAATTCACTAGTCTGTCTTAATTGGTAGGCCATAGATGCCAGGATAGATGTATATATAATTTTCATTTGCTTCTTTATCTAGCACTTAGAATAGTGCTTTTTTGTATAGTAGGTTCTTCATAAATGTTTGTGGATTAAAGGAGTAAATGTCTAATAGACACTGTGCCATGATTATTACTTAAAACAGAGTTACTCCTAAAAAAAAAAGTCTTAGAACAAATCTATCAGATAGGTAGGTGCTAGTGTTAACTGCATTTTATTGTTTAATTGTACAAATTTTTAATGTTAGGTCTCAAAACAGAATTTCCATGTAAAATTTAATTTTGTATCCATACTTGTTAGCTTATATGCAGTAATTAGTTTGTCTACATTATTTATTTAAGCAAGTACTTGTTGAGTGTCTCCTATATGGTAGGCACTTTTTAAGGCTGTGGTGTATAGGGGAATAAAATTGGCAATATCATTCTCCTTATAGAGCTCACATTTAAATACTAGAAATACAGATATTGAGCAAAATATATAGAATATTAGATTGTGATAAGTAATAGAAAAATAAAGCAGGAAAGGGGGAAGAAAAAGGTACTGAGTAATGCTGAGAATTTGCTTGTGTTGTATAGTTTTAAATAGTATGATAGGGACAGATTACTAAACAGTCTTTTGCAAGGATCTGAAGAGAGATTGCAACTAGCCTAAGGTTGTCTTGGGGAATTGTATTCTAGGCATAAGGGACCATTTCCTCATTTGATTTTGTTTCTTTTCAAGCTCACTGTTCTTCTGTTAGTCCTTTAAATTTTTGTGTTGCTTGTAGGTTTTGTTTTCTGACCTGTGTAATCTAAAGTGGCCTTGTCTGAAGCTCAGTAATTTAGGCAGCAAATGTTTTTGGATGTTGAGAGATCCTGTAAGTAGTTGGAATTATTTTTATTTAATATCTCTCAAGTCAGTTTTCTCATCTATAGCTGCACTATATTCAACTAGGTTTCCATTCAGACCCCTCTGTATGTATCTACTATCCACTTTCCCTTATGTGTCTTTGGAAAATAGAGATCTCATTATCTGACTATTCTACCTAATAATAGCTGTTTATCACTGCTGTTATTTTCACTAATAATCACTAGTCATCACAGAATTCCTTACCATGGTGGCAGTTAGGCTTGTGGCAGTGGGCTATATCACAACTCATTTGTTGATATTGCCCCTTTGTATGTTCTGTGTATTATAATGAACCCTTGCTTGTCCATCTTTCTGTTAATGTTTATGTTCCTCCTTTCATCCTTTTGGTGCCTTCCCTTTCTGCCTAGAATGTGACCCTCCACTCTCCATTGTTCTTGAGGGTCATCTTCAATTATAGTACTAATTCGTGGGTAATGTCTTATAACTTGGCCAGTCACTATAAGTGTAACACATGCTGGGAACTCTAAACCAAAAGTGACAGTTGAGGCAAAACTATCTTTTGTAAGGATCCAAGAAAAAATATCAAGAGTGAAAGGGTCACCAACAGTGTAAAGCACCAACTCCAGAAGTTCTGTTGTCCCAGGGATTTCTGGATAGTTATGAGTCTTGGCATTAGTTGCTATATCATTATAATGCTAGATGAACAAGGCCAAGTTTGCAAACAAAGAGGATTTTTAGAAGCTAGATAAGAAGGTTGGAATCTTAGCCACTTGGTCTGAAATTCAGAATGGTGCTGTAAAATCAATTGCTTGCTCTGAAATTTATAAGTAGCTCTTCTGTAGAAATTGTAAATATTTTTATCTATTTTTCCTACTAGACAAACTGTGTAGGGCAGAGTGGTCTTATCTTTCTATACCCTTGTGTCTAGCATATGGAGAATACTCAAAAAGTTTGAATGAGCCCTTAAGCTCTTTCTAATAAAACATTGCATCATGATGGAAATGTTACTGTGTTAGTTACATTCCTGTCCCTGAGAAACAATACCTGACACCCATAACTTAAAGGAGTAGAGGTTGTTTTGTCTCACATTTTCAGTCTATGGTCAGTTGGCTCCAAAGCAGAAGTGATACAGTGGAAGGGTCTGGACACAGGACAGCTGCTCATTTGGGAGCATAGAGTAAAGGAAGGAGCCAGGAAGGAATTTATACCCTCATAGTTCCATACATATCCCACCTCCTGTCAGCACATTCAGTGACTGAATTCATTAGCATATGATCCACTGATGGCTATAGCAACCCCATCCATGCATGATACAGTCACCTCCAAAAAGCACCACCTCCTGAACTCATGAGGCTTTTGAGGGACAGTCTAGATCTAAACCCTAATTATTACATTGTGCCATTAGGTGGTGGCTATCAAACACTTATAATATGATTAATGTAACTGAGAAAACTGAATTAAAACTTTTTTATTTTTGCTCCTTACAGTATGAACACTGTCATTAGCTTTTCTTTTCATTTTGGATTTTAGTTTATGATGATACAGAAAGACATATATAATCAAGCTTGTAAAATTATCTTTCAAAAAAGAGCAAGCAGTTTAGGAACCTGAGAATTATTTCAGAGCTTAACTCCAGTAAGAATGTGAAATTTGCTATGTGTGATGGAACACATCTACAATCCCAGCACACAGGAGGCAGAGACAGGAGGATCCTTGCAAGTTTTAGGCCAGCCTAAGCCTGGGCGGGGGAGAGAAAAAGTAAAGAAGAGTGTTAAATGTTAAATTAGCCACAAGGAAAGAGAAAAAGCTAAAAAATATGGGTATTCATTGAGTTAAAAAAAAATCAGTCTGAGATTAGATGAATTTACTGAGGGGGGGGGCAGGATAACCCAAAAGTACAGCACCTCCCACAGGACAGAGGAGTAGAAAATATGAGAAATGAATTATAGATAAAGAAAAGAAAAAGAAAGAAGCATGGCTAGATTTTCATGAGCTATACAAGGAGAAACTGAAGGACAACTGGTCAGTATCAACAAATAATACAAGGATAATAATAAAGACTAAAGACCATTTTGTGTGATTTGTGTTTGACACATTGGCAAGTATTCTGATATGCTTAAAACAATGTTTCTGATATAATTCTTATAATTTTCCATATTGATGTGCTTGATATAGATTATGTTCATTTTTTTTAAAGTCATTTTTTTCCCCATTTTTATGCCTGTATTTTAACTTTTCCTAACCTTTTCTAATTGCCAAAATATTTTGCTTTGCTGCTATCTGGACAAGTATTGATAGTACTTGCATTTTGCCTTGAAATTGATTCTTTAAAAATTTTCAGTGGCACCGCTCCTGCCTTCCAAGAGCAAGGTCTTGAGTTTGATCTCCGGTACTGCAAAAATAAAAATCCTATGTACAGTAGCATAACCAAATAATAGGGCTTATGGTTACGTAATAACCAGTTTTGATTCAAGGTTTACTTAAAGACTTTGTTTTTAGTTAAATTCTCCATACTAGGAGAAAGATACTTTTGGAACATCTTGCCTTTTAGAGGTGCTACTGGTTCCCAGCTGGTGTAGGAAGCAAGGAAGCAAAGGGCTCTTTTTATCCCCCAGTGTACTGTCTCTCTTACTCCTTTGGCAGTGTACATGTAGCCAAGAAAAAGAAGAAACTGGAAGAACATTTCCCTAAATAATCTTTCTTGTGGGTTCACTGATAGGTTGTATATGGTACAGAGTGCAGATGTAAGCTTATTATTGTATTTGTTTTTTTTTAAAGTTGTGCCAACACTTGAGTCATTTCTGAAAGAAATGCTTATGTGTTCAGTTTTTTAGTACCACTAGAAAGACAGCGGAGATCTCCCTGAAATAGTTTTGCTAGCCATCCCAGGATGGACAAAAGAAACAGCAGTCTATCTTGAAATATAAGACCTTTTCTTGGTTCCCAAATGAAACTTCTATAACTTGCATAAGTTATAATTACCTAGTAAAATACCAAGACTAAGCACAAGTGATGTACCTGAGTAGGCATATTGTGTCATCCTGTATTACAGACAGAAACAAAGGTACCCGCTTCTACTCTACTTGAAAACATAGTGTGTATGTAGTTATATACTATTTTAGTTAGAAGAGTAACTTTCCTAATTTGACTGCACTTGTCTCAGTATGTACTATTTTATTGTTTGTTTGTTTTTTGGTACCGGGGATCAAACTCAGGTCCTTGTGCTTGCGAGGCAGGCATTGGAACCACTGAGCTAAATCCCCGGTCCAGTATGTAGCATTTTAAAAATAATTTAATGAGTCATTATAGTTAGAATGTACATAAATATGATATTTTAACACAATATACTTAGAATACTTTAATATTTTTAAAAGTAAACTTTTTAGAAGGAATGGTAATTATAATTATGATTACCAGTCCTCTCAGCACACATGTCTTGTTAGCTCCCAAAGGGAAGTGCAAATGCACTTGTCCATTTTGCCTTTTCTTGGCCACACCCTATTTATTTTATCTGTCTTCATTTAAAAATCTAAAATAAAAATATTTGTCTTATCATCCTGATTTTGTAGCTAGTTCATAGGTTTATTATAAAACAAAACATTTTAAAGAAAATACTATTTATAAAATTCTATTTCTTGGATATACTTTAGACATTTTCTGTGCGATGTTTGTGTGATTTCTGTTTGAATGGTGTATATAATTGATTCATTTTGAAATGTCAATTTGGGGATGTTATCATATCTTACCACTTTTTCTTTGTAAAATTCAGTCTTTCTGAGAATTCTGTAGTTTAATATGCTGTACCAGGTCTTATAAACATTTTTGTAATGTTAGTTCAGTTGTTCTACTAAGCCCAAAGCACAATAAAAACTTAACCTAAACTAGATGACTTTATTCCTATAGAATAAAAAAGGAGGGGTTATTTATCTTTGAGACTTGGAGGAATGATTATTTTAAAGAATTTTTGATATTATAAAAACACTCAACTTTTTTACCTCTAGCATTTTGTGTTGTATTTCTAGGTTTGAAAATATATCTTGGTAGTGCACCATATATATGTTTTTATATATAGATATATTTTTTTTGTTTTTTGGTAACCGAAATTGAACTCAGGACCTTGTGCTAGTCAGGCCGGTGCAGTGCCACTGAGCTAAATCCCTGACTGCACAAGATGTTTTCAAAGCGCTTTTACTTTAAATTTTGTTTATATCTTATTTACTCCCCTTCCACCTACTAAATGTAAACAAAGTAAAAACAAATTTATAAATGTATAATTTACAAAATTTATATTCAATTTAGTTTTCAGAAATCATGTTTGTGTAAAGTTAATTGAATTCATTATTAGTTGCCAGTTCATAAGCTAATTTAAGTAATTTAATGAAGAGGTTTAAAAGATCACTTGCAGTCACTTCACAGCTACTTCTGAAATTATTAAATTCATCTAATTTTCTCAGACTCACTTTTTGGTGATAATTTTTATTTTGGGGATATATGCAGTCAGATAGTTCAGTGTATATACCAGTAGAACACCATAACCAGAAATATATTCAAAGAAAATAAAAACAGTTAATATGGCTTTTTACTTGAGAAATATAAAGCAAGTAAATAGTTTTTGTTGGCATACTAAATTTCACCCCCTGTGGAATAAATGATACACAGAGAAAATGTTAGAAATCTCAACTAAGAAAGAGAAAATGTTAGAAAACTCAACCAGGAAGGTTCTAATACTTCTTTGGAAAAGACAGTGTTCTTTTCTGGTAAACCTTAGTATCTGCAAAGCAATAGTAACTTGTTCACTTATTTGAGAGTTTTCCAAGTTATAGTTAGCAATTCTGCAAATAACTGGAAAAGACTACATCTAGCTTTTTTAACAATTTGATTATTAACTTGAAACTAATTATTACAAAATTATGTAGTTTAGTCTAAGTATGTATATGGCTTTGCTGTGTCACAAAGAAGGTTTTTCTCTAATGAATTTAGTATTATAAAGAAACAAGACATTTATTTTTTGCATATAAATTGTAACAAATGGAAACAATGATCAGATTTTATAGTACTACATAATAGGTCCATTTGGTACCTAAATCAGTAAACCTTCTTGTACTGATTGCCCAGCTGAGCACTATTCTAAGTGCTTTGCACATATTGACTCGATAAAATTTACCTACACATTTATACGGTAGGTATTATTATCTCTAGTTCACAGATGAGGAAGCAGAAATGTGGAGATTTTTAAGTAGCTTTTTGGTAACTGGTGGAGCCAAGATTCTGTTTAAGACTATTATTATTATTAATTTTTAGCAAAACATTTATTGGTACATTTTAGATATACATAATAATGTCATCATCATAGGGAATTTGTACCTGTACATGATATATCTTGCTGCTTCTTTTTTCCCATTTTTCCCTCACTTCAACCTCTCTTCCCCTCATTTACAAAAGCTTTGTTTTTACTTTTTCTTCTGTTCTCCTCTTTACCCTTCTTTCCTTCCCTTTCCCTTGTACCCCTTCTCATCTGAACATTTTGTTACCATTTCCCAGTATGTCTTAAACATTTTGGTCCTTGTTTCCACTTTGGGTTTCTCATACCACAGAGAAGCAATGCAGTATTTAAACATGTATCTGATTTATCTCACTAAAAAGTATGGTCTTAAGGTGCATCCATTTAGCTAGAAATGTCTCAAGCTTATCCTTGTGGCAGAGTAATATTCTATTGTATAACCCCTCCCATCTTCTTTATCCATTCACTGGTTGATGGGAATTTGAGCTGTTTCCAAGATTTAGCAATTATAAATTGTGCTGCTATAAATGGTGTCCCTATATCGCTGTGGTATAATGCTTCTAATTCTTTTGGAAGATACAAAGATAAGGAATAGCTGTGTCAAATAGAACTTGTAGTTTTAGTTTTTTTGAAGAAACTCCACACTGATTTCCACAGTGGTTTCACCAGTCTGCATACCCACCAAGAGTGGAGAAGGGTTCCTTTCTCCCTGCAGTCCCTCCAGCATTTGTTATTGGTTGATTTCTTTTTTTTATTAAATTTTTTGGTACATTTTAGGTATACAATACAGTTACAGTCATCATTAGGATCTTATACCTTTACATGATGTATCTTGGCTCGTATTTTTTTCCCATTTCCCTATCCTCCCTTCACCGCCTCCATCCTTCCCTATTTATTACAAAGATTTTGTTTCCATGTTTTTCCATTTCTCATATTCTTTTTCCTTCTTTCCTTTCCCCCAGCCTTCCCACTTCCCCTACTCCTTTGGATGTTGTCTTCCTATTTCAAAATATCAATTATACATTTTGATCTTTAGAAATCCTTTTAATTTTTCACCCCAGTGAAACTATCTGGTATTTACATATGTGTCGTATTTATTTCATTTAAGAGTATGGCCTCAGTGTGCATCCACTTAGCTATAAATATCTTTAGTTTCTCATTCTTTATGGCTGATTACTACTCCATTAAAAAAAAAAATAACAACCCACATTTCCTTTTTCCAGTCTCCAGCTGATGGGCAATTGGGCTATTTCCAAGTTTTAGCTATTAGAACTGTGCGGCTATAAACATGGGTGTGCATATATCATTGTGGTATGATTCTTTGTTTTTAGTTTTTTGTGTTTTTTAAATTTATTTATTAATTTTTGTTACTAGGGCTTGAACTCAGGACCTTGCGCTTGTGAGGCAGGCAGTGGAACCACTGAGCTAAATCCCCAGCCCTTGGTGTGATTCTTTTAATTCTTTTGGGAAGATACCTATCAGAGGGATATCTGGGTCAAATGGGACTTTATATTTTCAGCTTTAATTGAGTTTATTGGTACATTTTAGGCATACAGTGCAGTTACATTCATTGTTGGGATCTTGTACCTCTGCACGACAAGTCTTGGTTCTCATTTTTTCCCCTTGTCCCTGCCCCTCCCTTCACCCCCTCCTCCCCTCCCCATCTACAAACACTTTATGTCCATCTTTTCATTATCTCACATTTTTTTCTTTTCCCTTATTCCCTTCCCCTACCCATCCCACCTTCCCTACACCTTTAGCTCCTTTCTTCAAATGGGACTTTTAATCCTAATTGTTTGAGGTATCTCCATATTGATTTCCACAGTGGTTACACTAGTCTGCACTCCCACCAACAATGAAGAAGGGTTCCTTTTTCCCTACAACCCCACCGGCATTTGTTGTTGGTTGATTTCTTGATAGCACCCATTCTTTCTGCAGTGAGATGAAATCTCAGCATTGTTTTAATTGTCTTGTCTCATATGACCAGTGATGTTGAACATTTTTTCATATATTTATTTGCTGTTTTTACTTTTTCACATGAGAGTGTGTATTCACTTAAGATGCCCATTTTTGGATTAAATCTTTTAATTGGAAGGGTCTGATTATTTTGATTTCTTTATATATATTGTAGATATGAGTCCTTTGTCTAAGGAATAGCTAGCAAACATTTTTTCCCACACTGTGGGTTGTCTCTTTACTCTGTTGTTGATTTCTTTGGCTGTGTAAAAGCTTTTTAAAAAGATGAGATCCCAGTTGTTGATTCTTTATATTTCCTGTGATTGAGGTTTTGTTCGTAAAGCCTTTGCTTTAATGTCTTCAAGAGTTCTACCTAATTCTATCTTCCAGCAGATTTAATATTTTTTTTTAATACTTAGATCTTGGATCCATCTTGATTTGAGTTTAGTGCATGGTGAAAGATATGATTCTAGTTTTAATCTTCAGCATGTGAAAAGCAATTTTTTCCACCACTATTTACTTAAAGAGGCTATCTTTCTTCCAGGGAAGGTGTTTCATTCCTTTGTCAAAGATAAGTTGGCTGAGTATGTTTGGAGTGGTTTCTGCATCTTGCACTCAGTTCCATTGATCCTTGGATCTGTTTTGTTGTTGTTGTTTTACAGTACCAGGTTGTTTTTATCACAGTAGCTTTGTAGTATAATTTCAAGTCAAGGATTGTGATGCCCCCTGCCTTGCCTTCATTGCACAGAATTGCTATTGCTATTCTAGTTCTTTTCTGGTTCCAAATGAATTTTAAGATTGTTTTCTCTAATTCTGTATGATATACTATTGATATTTTGACTGAGATTGCATTATATCTGTATAACAATTTTTAAAATATGACCATTTTCACTATATTGATTCTTCCTACCCAAGAACAAGGGATATTTTTCCATTTTCTGATATCTTCTTCGATATCCTTTTTCAAAACATTGCAGTTTTCCATGTAAAGGTCTTTTACTTCATTGAATTGCTTCTTAGGTATTTCATTTTTTTGGATGCTATTGTGAAAGATACTGTTTCTTTAATTATTCAATGAGTTTGTTATTTGTGTACAGCAGTGTTATTGGTTTTTGAATGTTGACTTTGTATCCAACTACACTACTGAATTTAATTATTGAATCTAGGAGTCTTTTGGTGAAGTTTTAGGGTCTTCTATGTAGAATATCATGTCATGAGAACATAATGATAAATTCTTCCTTCCCTAGTCATATTCCTTCTATTTCTTTCTCTTGTATAATTGCTATGGTTAATATTTCCAGAACTTTATTGAATAAGAGTGGTGACAGTGGACATCCTTGTCTTCTTCCTGATTTTGGAGTGAAAGCTTTTAGTTTTTGTCCATTTAATATGATGTTGGCTGTTGGTTTGTCATAGATGGCTTTTATCCAATTGAGATAAAGACCATCTATTCTAATTTTCTGTAGGGTTTTTGTAATGAATGGGTGTTGGACTTTGTTAGACACTTTATGTATCTATTGAGATGATCATATGGTTTTTCTCCTTGGCTCTGTTGATATGGTGTATTATATTTATTCATTGGTCTATGTTTAACCATCCCTGCATCCCTGGGATGAATCCTGCTTGGTCATGGTGTATAACCTTTATGATGTTTGCCAGTATTTTACTGAGGAATTTTGTATCTTATGCTCATTAGGGAGATTGGCCTGTAGTTCTCTTTTTTGGTTGGATCTTCTCTGGTTTTGATATCAGGGTAATGCTTGCTTCCAGGAATGAATTTGGGAGTATTGCTTCCCTTTGAATTTCATTAAAGAGTTTCAGAAGTAGTGACATTAGGCCTTCTCTAAATTTCTTACAGAATTCGTCAGGGAATCTGTCAGGGCTGGGCTTTTCTTTATTGTTAGGTTTTTAATTAGATCTTCAGTTTCATTGACTGACATTGATTTATTTAGAATTTTTATATCTTCCTGATTCAGCTTTGGTATTTCATGTGTATCTAGGAATCTGTCCTTTTGTCTTTTTTTTTTTTTTGTGAGTTTTCTATTTTTGTAGAGTGCAGGTTCTTGAAGTAGGTATTGATCTGGATTTCTGCAGGATCTTTTCTGATTTCACACTTTTCATCCCTAATTGCATGGATTTTTTGATAAGGTTGGCTAAGGCTTTGTCAATTTTAATTTAGTCCTTCAAAGAAACAACTCAACTCATTGATTCTTTGTATTTTCCTAGTCTCCATTACATTAGTTTCTGCTCTGATCTTTATAATTTTCTCTCTTGTATGAGCTTTGGGCTTGACTTGCTCTTTTTCTAGAATCTTGAGGTTCAACATTAGGTTATTTGAGCTTGCTCTGTCTTCCTGATATGAAAACCATTTTAGAACTGCTTTCGTTGCATCCTATAAGTTGTGTTGTGTTGTATTGGCATTATCATTTAATTGTAGAAACTGTCTGATTTCTGTTTTAATTTCATCTGTGACCCATTGGTTGTTCAGGAGGGTGTTATTTAATTTCAATTTTTGCTCTTGATTTCCTATTTCACTGCACTACCATCTGACAATATGCATGGGATATTTTCAGTTTCTTTGCATGGACGAAAGCATGTTCTGTGAGTATGTGGTCTGTTTTGGAGAATGTCTCGTGCAGCTGAGAATGTGTGTTTCATTGTTGTGGGGTGGAACACTGTAGACATCTACTGAGTCCATTTGTTCAGAAGTTTGATTCAGTTCTGATATTTCTTTGTGGATTTTTTGTCTGGCTGATCTGTTTATTTGTGGCAATGGGGTATTGAGGTCCTCCATTACAATTGTGTTAATGCTTATTTGATTTTTCATATTGATTAATACTTGTTTATATAGTTGGGTACTCTGGTATTTGGCGCATATATATTTGTTATCTCTTCCTCTGAACAATTATTACCTTCTTTGTCTCTGTTAGTCTTGGCTTGAAATCCACTTCGTCTGCCAACAGGTTAGCTGCCCCTTTTTATTCTGGGTTCCTGTCATATGGAGTATTATTATCTATCCTTTGGCTTTCAGTGTGTGAATTTGTTTTTGAATTAAATGTGTTTGTTGAATGCAGTATATTGGATCTTGCTTCTTGGTGCGTTCTTTTGATTGGTGAATTGAGACCATTTAAATTAAAACTGATATATATTGACTTATTCTTGTCATGTTATTTTTTTGTTCCCTTTTGTCTGCCTCTATTTGCTTGCCTTGCCTGGTGGATTCATTCTTTTGGGATTCTTGTAGTTGTAGTCCTTGTTATCTCTTTCAAGAATATCCTTCAGAACATTTTGGAGTGCTGGTTTGGTGGACATGAATTTCTTTAGGTGTTCTTTGTCATGGAAGTATCTTATTTCTCTATCAAATTTTAAAAGATAGTTTTGCACTGTACATCAGTCTGGGTTGGAGGTTATTTTCTTTTAGGGTTTGAAATATTTCACTCCAGGCTTTTCTTACTTGAGGGTTTCTATTGAGAAGTCTTCTATGATTCTGATGGGCTTTCCTTTATAGGTGATTTCTTTCTTTTCCCTAACAGCTTTTGCTATTTTGTTTTTTAGTTGAATTTATGGAATCTTCAGTATTATATGCCTTGGTATGGATTCTTTTTTTTTTAAACCATGGCTAATTGAAGTTCTGTGTGCTTCACTTACCTGTATTTCAGATTCTTTTTTTCCTGCTTGAAGTTTTCTGCCATTACTTCTGTGAACAGGTTTTTCAGTCTTTTTTGTTTGTTTTGAAAGCTGTGTTTATTTAAGTATCAATTTACATTCTGCAAAATCTAATTGTGAGATTTGAGAAATGCATAATCATGTAAGCACCACCATAATCAAGTAGAACAATTGTGGAACAAGATGTAAACAGGGAAAAAAAAATATCTCTGTGCCTCTTTGCAGTCAACCCCTCCATGATCTCTTGGAATCAGTTCATGTTGCCAAAGGATAAAATGTAATTACTAAAATGACCTTTTGCATATAAAATACACAGGACCTTGTTTTTAAAAAGTGAGATACTTTAGTTGTGAAATAGCTAGTTAGAATTGTTCTAACTGACTTTAATGAATTAGTCTTTGTAGAATATATGAATCAAGGTAGTTTCTTGGGCCAGAATTTGGCTCAGTGGTGCTGCTGCCTGCTTTACAAGCAGAAGACCCTGAGTTTGATCGCTGGTATGAAAAAAAAAAAAAGTTTCAGACTAGGGCTAGTTGATTAAAAAAGCAAAAACAAAACTAAACTAAATAATGGAATTTAATTCTATAAAAACTAGTCTCTGTGGAGCCAACCGCACTAAAAGGCAAAGGCACAAAATTATCAGATATATGTTCCTATGTGTAATTGGACCTATCTCAAAATTCACCGTTACAATAGGTGTAGGGCAAAATCTCTGCTTTGCATATAGTCAGATATACCTTTTCTACTTGGAAAATTTCACCAATTCTTCTAAGCACCAGACCTTATGCTTATGAGTATCTTCAATTCCACTGAGCCCAGAAGCCCATGTGGCCAAAAAGGTTTTATAAGTCTTTTTATTCTCCTTTGCATCATCTAGCAGCTGTTGGATTGATTTTTTTAAAGATACCTTTTTTTTCATGATTGGTAGCCACAATCCTGTTTTCTGTATCTGGTATTCTGTCCTCACATTAGTTCAATCTGCTGTGTGTACTTTTGATGGAATTTTTAATCTCCTAGACATTGCTTGAATCTGTCTCATGAATTCCATTTCTTTCCTTTGTGGGATGTTCATGATTTTCATCATTTTCCTAAGTGTCTCTAATTTTTTTTTTTATCTGTGTCTGTTCTAGAGTCACTAACCATTGCTCTCATTATGGTCACTATCTCTGTAGTTATCTGAGAAACTTTCTGATTTGATTTTTTTTCTAGAGCCTTATTTATCTGTTTTGTTACTTCTGGTGTTCCTCTTCAGAGAGTCAAGGTGGGTGAGTTTTGAATTGTTCTACCTCATTGCCCCTTTGGTTTGACTTGGGCTGAAAGTTTGGGATAGCATCTTGCTTAAGTGTCTTCTCATTTTCTTTTCTTTTTTGTTTAAGTTTATTTCTTGGGTTGATGCTTGTAAATTACTTATGTATGTAGCTTTATTGCTAGTGTTTAGAACTTTAGGAAATGACTACTTCTCAGAAATGTCTTCCAGGTGTAGCTGGCTTTTGGGTTTTGAGTGTGTTGTCAGATCATGCCTCTTCAATTTATTGGGGATGAGAAGTTGCTGCCCATTTAGCCTATCCCATAGTTCTTTGACACTGGCCTATAGCTATGTTTATGATCCTTAGGTAATCTCAGTCTTGGCTCACCAGGAAGAACAGCTGATTAGAATAATTATGTCACCTTGGATAGAGTTGTACAACCAATGGTAACAGTAGCATCGAACACAGAAATTGACAAACTCTGGCAGGTATTAATTTGCCCCCTTTAACTGTATGAACTAGATTTGTGGTTATATAACAAAATCTAAAACAAACCAGAAAATTGTGTACAGTAAATATACCCTCATTATGGTGATTTTACCCTCAAGAGAGAAAATTTAAAAGGGCTTAGAGGGAAAAATTAGAGAAAAATAATAGGAAGAGATTAGAAGCACAACTGGAGGAGAAAGGAGGATTACACAAGCTTTAGGAAGCCCCTAGAGAAGACAGGAGGGAAAGAGAGAAGGAAGAAATATAAACAAGAACAGAACAACAACAACAAGAAACTAGAGACAGTATGTATTCTCATATAAAAGCAAGAAAAAGAAGAAAATATGAAAAAAAAATTGTCCACTTCAAAGCATGTCTCTGCTGTCACTGGTAGACACATTGGGCATACAGCCTAGATCCTGTTGATTAATCCCAACAAGTCAGCTGTAGATTTATGGTGGAGTAGTGGATAATCCTAGCAAGCCAGTACCTTTAGTTCTGAAGCTCAGGCTGGAACCCATTTTGTTCAACCTGCAACACTTCGTGTGCCTACTGTCAGTTTGAACTCAGCTCCCTGCCAGCTTGAACTTGGCTTCTTGAACTCCTGCCAAGTTGACCTCAGTTCTGCCTCACCCTGATGGAGCCAGCCCACATCTGCTCTCAGTTCCAAGCCCCTCTCCAAGATGACTATGAGCTAGTCACCCTCTCCTGTGGGACATCTAAACCCAAATAACTCACTAGCCACTGCAGTTTGCTCTGTCCACTGCTCTATTCCACTGGTGCATTTCTCCATGGAGGTCTCTGGGGTTGCCAGTAGTCACTGTGCATCTGCAGATTCAAGCCATCCTTTTTGTACCATGAATCAGGGCTCAGGGAGAAAGCACCACTTGCCACCTCCTTCTTTGTTGAGTCTCTCTCCTTGCTCTCCCCATGGGCTACAGTTCTTATTCTAAATCCTTGCTGGGTTCCAGGGACTCACTTTTCTTCTTCTTCTCTTCCTCATGTTGCTATATTCCACCATCTGGACACCAAATAACAAAGAGGCTGTTTCTTTGCTGCTCATCACTCTACCATTTTCCCAGAAGTCCAGAGCCTATTATTGTGACAGTGTAACGTCTCTCAAATTCTAAGAAGGTGCTCTGTACTTAAATACTCTATTTGTTAGAAATGAGGAAGTTCATTTATATATGTAGGTGGTAAAATTATACAGAAAATAGTAATCATTTAACAAATAATTACAAATAAGTTATATAATCAACTGAAGTATCTTTAATATGTCATTAAATTTACTGTTTGTATCATAGTTATAACCTAATCTATTGATTTGAACAGTATTTGTATTTAATTCTTTGCATGAAGGAACAAAAGCAGAGTGGAAAATAACTCATGGAGGAAAAATCTAGATATAATATTTTTAAGTGTTAATACCAGGGATTTACCTCAATGGTTCTACTACCTGCATTGCGAGTGCAAAGTCCCGAGTTCAGTCCCCTGTACCAAAACAAAAAACAAAAACAAAAAACAAACAAACAAAAAACATTTAAAATACCATAAGTGAAAAACTTCAGGATTGCAAGGAATCTGAGTCTTGTAAACCTATGGTCTATTATATCTTACATAAAAAGGCTGTGGACCTCTTACTGAGAATCTGTAAATCTTTGTTACATCTCTTTTGCAAGGTCATTAACATAGCACTATTACTAGGGACTTCATTGGAAAAGCTTCTTTGCAGAAAAGTACTACAGTACAAGGTGTTGGAACTACTGTAAGAGACGTTGATAGGCTTATCGAAATATTATAAATCATTCCATAACATTTATTTATAGAAATTTTACATTTCTGAAGTACTCGACATTGACATTTTATCCTTGAGGTTGTCCATAAAAAACATTTTGGGCTGTTCACCACTGTAGAAGCTGAGCCAAGCAGATCACATGTTTGAGCCCAGCTTGGGCAATTTAGTGATTTAATGACACCTTGTCTCAAAATAAAGACTAGAGGACTAGGCATGTAGCTTGGGTTCAATCCCCAGTACCTCCCCCCCCCCGCAAGGAGTAGAGGGTGGTATTGTGGTAAACTGAGTTTTCTGGTCTTTAAATCTTCTCTTTGAGAGTAATATTGTTCATTAATGTTTTTAGGAATAGGGAAGCATTCTTGCATTCTTTCTGAATTGTTTCTGATTGGCTAATATGATTCTTTTCTAACTTACTTCTTTTTAAAAGATGGTCTTTTTGTTGTTGTTTTGTATCTTGTTTTGGGAGGGTGTTTGAGACAGGGACTTGCTATGTAGTCCAAGCTGGCCTCGAACTCATGGTGATCATCCTGTCTCACCCTCCCTAGTGCTGGGATTGCAGGCATGCACCACCACACCTGGCAAGATGGTCATCTTGATGGAAGAACACATTTTATTTTTGAAACATATTCATAAAAAGGAGTTTGCAGGCATCCTAGTATTTTACTTTATCACTAAATAATAATTACACAGGCTCAGTGACAAAATAATTAGTTGTATGATGTCCTTCAGTCTTATGGATTAGTAAAAGCATTATAACTATGGGTTCACTTGTATTCACAGGTGACTGTTTCCTTTGAACTCTGTAGCCATGTTTCTGAATTCCAGAACTTCTAGTATAGCTACATCAACAAAATTACATGGCCTTTCTCTTCCCTTGTATATTACCTATCTCCGTACATTGCATATTTCTCTTTCCTATGTCAAAATTAGGGGGCCAGGGATTTAGCTCAGTGGTTCTGCTGCCTGTCTCACAAGCCTGAGGTCCCGAGTTTGATCCCTGGTACCAAAACAAAAACAAAAACAAAAACAAAAACAAAAAACAAAACAAAAAACTAAATGACCATCTTTTCATAGAATTTGACTCAAGTCTCCTAGATTTACCAAGGTGAAATTTTGTAAATATTTTTAATTTTTTGAAAAAATGTTGAACATATATAGAAGTACAGAGAATGTTATAATAAAACCCCCATTACACATACCTGTTCTATGTGCTCCTCCTGGATTATTTTGAAATAAATCCTACTGATTTATTTCACAAATATTTGTAGATATAATATATAACATGTTACATATTATATATTGCATATATTGCAGTTGTTTTTAGTACCAACTATAATAACTCATCAGATAAAAACTAACAGTGATTACCTAATATCAAACATGTGTATAAAGCCTATGAAGGCAAATTTTTATGCTGTCATTTAGCAATTTGTAATGAAGGCTTTGAAAATTTAACATTTCAAAATGTGTTTAATGTTTAACTTTTGTCTTACAAACATTGAGAAACCCTGAGACATTAATCCTGAGACGTATCTTCATTTTTTAATCTTGACTCTAGAGAATTAAAAAGTCTTTCTGTGTTATCAGAATATATGAACTAGTATACACTGGCTACTAGTACTGATCATATACTTTTATAACATCCATGTTATGCAAAGTATTTGAAACTCTTAAACACAGTAACAGAATTTTTTTAAAGGCTAGAAAAAGTGCATCAACACTTAGAAATAGTTCTTAAACAGAAATATCCTTCAGGAGATTATCTGCACTGAGAAATTATTAAGCTTGTACCTTCCTTTTTTATTGGAAGGAAAGGAAAAAACAAGTAGTATTAATACCTCTGGTCAAGTGATCTAAACAGTTTTTTTTTTTTCATTTGTTCTGTAACAGATTAGCAGTTTTAAAAATAATTGATGTTAAGTGTTTCTGAATTCCTGTGGTATAAAGGGTTTGCAGATATTAAATTTCTTCCTGAGTGAAAAGGATGTGTGAACAGTGTTAAGGTTGAATGCAGAGTTAAATACTTGTGTGAAGCAGCATGTAGGCATTTACACATAATATGTTCTATGCCAGGGACTTGAAACAAAGGCCTAAAATATAATTTCTGAATAAGCCACACTAATTTGCTAAACTGGCATCTGAGTCAAATCTTAAAAAATAAACTTTTGCCAACAATGCAAGCTAGAACGAGTTATTTTCTATAACTCAAACAATAAAAGCATGAATTGAAAACGTTCTCTGGATCAAACCTAATCTTAGCTTGCAAAGAAAACATTTAATTGTCCATTGCCATTTGCCCAGCTTTCTGTTCTCCCATCTATCAGAACCCTCAGGGATTCTGTTTCAGGTTGGAGTTTGGGATTGGTATAGGGATTGACCACATGCACAAGTTTATATATGCATGAAAACATTTATATGTGTACTTACATTTATTGTTGTGGGGTTTGGTTTGTTTGGTACTGGGCATCAAACTTGGGACTTTATGCTTGTGAGGCAGGCAGTGGAACCACTGAGCTGAATCCCTGGCCCTTGTATACTTGTATTTAAATATTCCATTTAGCAGACGTGATTTTAATATCAGTCTTCTGCTGATTGGATTTTTTTTTTTGTTGTTGTTATCTATGATTATGTTCTGCTTTTAGAGTTAGATTACAGATTACACTTCAAAAATAACAAGAAAAAGATGTTTTTGTCCTTAGGGGATTGTTACATGCAGCCAAGATAACTTGTTTCACATCTTAAATAAAGATATGATAATTCCTGATTTACCCTGTGATCATTAACGCATCAATCTCTGCTCCCCAGAGTTTAGCCAAGACTAAATAAATAACAACGGTCTCCAAATAGCAAAAATATTAACAGATTCTTGTAACCACATTTATAGATTTTACTCCTGTATATTTTTCAGAGTTCAATATGGAGGGTATATTTTCTCTTATTTTAGACACATTTACTGGTACTTTAGATAATTTAAAGCTTATTATTTTACTTACAAAATATTTGCTTTAGCAATCACAGCAGTTATCTTCTATGGTAAATCTATTAGTTGGATCCAGAAGTAGATACCTTAAACTCTGTGATTATATTCTGTAATCTAGACAATTTTTTAATACTGCATTGCTTTAAAAGAAAGAATGGACTCTGCACAAAGTAATATTAAATATTAAGATTAAGTACTGCTAATATAATTGAAGTATATTTATAGAATGCCTCACAGTTAAAATAATTTCATTCATATTTCACTCATATATCATTTCTTCTAATTGAGAGTCTGCTGACAGAGGGGGAAGGAAAAAGTTTAAAAATATCCCTGTGCACTTAACCTAATAGATGCCAAGGGCATCATTGTGTGGTAAATATTTAGAATGATTCCATTATAGAAACTGATTATTTGAAAGACATTAAAGGGTGCTAACCTTACCTGTATCAGAAATGTCTAAATATTCACCTGTACATAAATTGAGGTAGTGTAGAGGGTAAAGTTAATATAAGAATCCGTAAGTTCAGTTCTTTCATTGCAGTAAGGAAATTCCAGACATCTTCCATTGAATGATTTTGTTTGGATTGGAATCTCTTCCATCTCTCAATGAGTGAAATAGCTGGTTGTTGCCTTTGGTGTGAAAACTCATTTAGTAATTTAAAGGTATATTTATTTGTCAGTAATGTGAGAAGCACACTGAAAATTTTCCGAAATGTCAGTAGTAGCATTGCCTGAAGTTTTCTTTTTGGTTCTTTCCTGGGAAAAACATATTTGGGGATACAAAGGCATTCAGAGGAGCAAAAATAAAATGAGAATTTTTGGGGGGCTTATTTTAATTTAGTTATGGGAGATATATATATATATATATACACA
>NW_022900950.1:33329560-33330856 GCF_012274545.1 Fukomys damarensis | reverse complement strand
ATATATATATATATATATGTATATATATATATATATATATGCACATGCTTTGGCTTCTGATCATTATAGATTTATTTGTTCAGGAGATTAGGAATGAATTTCAAAGTTGAATAAAGTAGTTTTAATGTGAGTATCTTTGATCCTTGGTAGATTGCTAATTCATGGCCATTTCCCAGAGTACTTGTATTTATCATTTTATCTGTAATTCTTGTTGGTAGAAACTTCCTCCTCTATTGCAAAAAAAGATTTATGACTCTCAAAAAATTGTCTCCTCAAATGTGTCACATTTTTTGCTTTTCTCTCTTGAAGTCTTCATACACGCTCTTCACACTGCCTAGAGCACTGTACTTCTTGTTCTACATAGTTGGCTTCTGCTTCAGATCTCAGTGCAAGTATTATCTCTGAGAGGCCTTCGGCAAAGGCTTTGCTCAAATTCCCTGTTCTAGAGAACTGTTGTTCCCTTTCATAGCATTTTCCTACACTGGTTGTCTTCTGTTTGCTTTGCTTCCTTCCTGTGAACTGCATGTCATGAGAGGCCTACCTGTGAGTTTTACTCACTGTATTCAAATATGTTCATGTAGTTACTCTAAAAAATATTTTTTTTCTGAATACACAATTAGTACCATGGAGAGATACTTATTGTTGTTGTTATTGTTATTATCATTACTTTTGGTCCTGGGGATTGAACTCAGGACCTTGCTCTTGCAAGGCAGGTGGCAGCACCACTGAGTTAAATCCCAGCCTGATACTTACATTATTTTGAAGAAACAAAAGAAAATCTAACATTCTGTTGAGTATTATACAGTGTTAAAAATGTTAGCAGTCTTTTAAGTTGGAATCCAGTTTTTAACAGTTAATTTTCCATTTGAAAAAGATAGCTCTTCTAACTTGGAGTTTTACATCTATACCTAATTTTGGAGGTCATGGAATGTGAACACTGCCCCCCAGTAAGGGGCATGGGTAATAATGTGCCACTTTACAGTTTTACAAAAAGTTCGAGAGTCTACAAAATACGTTCATGTACATTGTCCAGTTTGAGCTGTAAAATAGTCTTTGGAGCTGATTGTGATTTTATATGCCTGAAACCCCAGCACTTAGGAGGCTAAGGCAGGAATATTGTGAATTAAAAGGCCCTCCTGGGCCACATAGTGAAACCCTGTCTCAAAACACCAAAGCAAAAAGTCTTTTTTTTTTTTTAGTAGAAATGGGGTTGAGAAATCATTTGTAAAATGAGAAAATGAGGGTAGTGTATCTAGTAAGCTAATGTATATGTATGTGTGTGTGTGTGTGTGTGTG
>NW_022900950.1:33320880-33328462 GCF_012274545.1 Fukomys damarensis | reverse complement strand
AGACCCTGTCTCAAAAAACCAAAAAAAAAAAAAAAATCATGCTTAAGCTTATTAAATACAGAAGCACTGTATGTATTGAATAAAACAGATCAAATAAGCATATTGTGTACCTTTTTGTAAATGTGATACAAAATTAACTTGCTTAGCTACACATTAAATATATGTTTTTTTTCCCCTAAAAATAGTAAGGTTTTTCAGAAGATAATTTTAATGGTGTAGAACAGGTCATTAATACAAGCTACTGAGAATGACTTTGTTCTCTGTAACATTCATGGAGAAGCTCATGATGTGTAGAATATTTTAACCATGTTTCTCAAAGCAAGGGGATTTTTGGTGATGTAATTTTTTTCTAAATAGAGCTGCCCAAGGATTTTAAATATCTCTTAATTATTTAATAGTTTCAATATGTAGCTTTTGTTGTTTTGTTTCTTTGAGACCACTATCTCACTTTGTAGTTCCTGCTGGCCCCACACTCACTGTGATCCTCCTTCCTCAGCCTCCTGAATGTTGGGATTATAGACAGGCATGCACCACCATGCCTGGCTACATACTTTTGCTTTTAATAATTGGTTTAGCTTCTTTAAATGCCCTGTGTTTCTGAATCAGGCAATTTTGATACTTAATTTCTAGCTTTTTCAAGTTGTGATGCTGAAGTACAGAATTATATATAACCACATTATATTATATATGTGTGTGTATGTGCGTTGTGTGTGTGTGTATGTGAAGACACATATGTTATCAGAGGTCATATCATTGTAATGTGGGGTGACTGAATACACCATAAGCTCTTTGCATCATAAACTCTTGTTTATAGATTGAAAAACAAATCATTCACATTATAGAAATTTGGGGACATGTAGAAAAAGGATTAAATAGAAATTTGAAATTATCCTATCATCCAAATATGATTGCTATCAATATTTTACATATCCCTTATTTTTTGATCATGCTATTACAATTATATTTTACATTTTAAAATTAGTATTATAAAATAATCATTTTCTCAGGATATTAAACGATCTTTGAAAACACAATTACTGACTCTTATTATCATAAGAAAACTATATAAGATGCTTTACATAGTATCTGGTGTGTTAGTAAGCACTTAACAAATGAAAATTTCTGAGTTGGAAAGGTCTAACAAATTGTCCTTAATCTGGTCCAGTATACATCAAACAAATAGTTTTCTGGATCTCTGCCGACATATCTATTGGGATGGGAAAATCAGTTCTTCATAAACTAGTTAGTTTTATTTCCAACTCTGATAATTTATTTTTCTACATGCCTCCCAGTGGTCCCTAATAGATTAGTCTGTATACTTCCTCAATGTGACATCTCTCTATGGATGTAGTAGTCATGTTGTTTTTTACCCCTAAGTCTTTGTATAGATGTTTTCCTCCTTTCTCCTAACTTTTATTTATAATGTAATGTATAACTTAAAAATCAAAATGAAGCCATTCAACTCAACTTCCTTTTTACAAAATACATATTTTCTCTTTTATATATACTGATCCTTTCTTTGTAGAATACTCTGCTTCCATCTTCTCTTCCTTTCTCCTTTCCTCCCTTCTCTTTCTCCTTCCCTCTCTTCTTCCCTCCCTTTCCTCTTTTTTGTTGTCCTTTTTTTTTCTTCTTTCAGTACTGAGGATTGAACCCAGGGCCTCATACGTGCTAGGCAAGCACTTTACCACAGCCGCATCCTCAGAGTCCTACATATTTTAAAAAATTTTTAACAACTTTTACTTTTAGAAGTATTTGATGTTAGAAGTACTTAATGTCTTTATCTGTTTGTTGGCTTTCTTTTTGAAAATTTTTTTTGTGTGTGTTTGTGTTTGTGTGTGCACGTGCTGGGGATAGAAAAACTGGCCTTACACATACATGCTAGGCAGGCTTATTAGCACTGTGCTATACTGTCAGCCCCCCAAATTTAATTTTTAATAAAAATTCAAGCTTTAGCATTGCCCTCTTTAGAACAAGATGAATCTGATAGAATCTTGAACTTTTCATGTTGAAAAATAAACAGATGTGGTTTTCTACATATAAATATAGCAGCTCCACAATACATTGGTGGATAACTCCCTAATAAACTAGTTATTGAGTTTTTATGTTCAAAATTTAAAAATCATTAACTTTAGAATACACCATTTGACTATCCATTCAAATTGAAATTTCCATATTAAGTAGATTATTTGGTTGGAATTCAGGCTGCATTTGGTCAACAGGTTCAGGTTAATTGTCCCCTGACTTTTCTTACTGGTTATTATTTCTAACAAAAGCTAATTACAGCTTGCTCAGAATAAGTTAACTGTTTTCATACACTAAGAAAAAAACTAAAAGAAATTTGATTTTTTTTTGATGGCAAAAATATAGAATAGTCTTTGTTTATTAGTGGGTCTTTGATCTCTGGTATGTGATTTTTTTCATAGGCCTCTCAGTGTGCTCATTGGAACAGCATCATTTACTTGAATGTATGTGTTATTTAGGGTGGTGTTGCTCTGACAGTTTGACTGGCACATACAGTCATAACAAGAGCTCAACTGCTTTTAATGACATTTTACAACTATATTTTTGCATATTCTATAAATTTTTGCCCATTCACTTTTTCTTTTCTTTCTTGGGGGGTGGGGATTGAGACAGGGTCCCACTATGTAGTTCAGGGTATCCCTGAACTCACTGTGTAGCTCAGGCTGGCCTCAAACTTGTGGCAGTCTACCTGCCTCAGCCTCACCAGTGTGCCACCATGCCTGCCTTCACATGTTTTTTTTCCCATTGTTAAGATTTTATAAGAAAACATTTTTGAATTAATTACATCAAATCAGTTTCTAAAAATACAATCTATTAGTCAAACAGAGGAGACATTTTTTTACAGCTGATGATATTGGTAAAAAATTTCCAAAAGGATTTACTGTTAAGTTCACTTTCTCCTAAAATCTGTCTGTTGGCCATCAGAATTTACCACTCCATTCACTAAAGGTTAAGGGTAAGAAAGGAAACAAAATGCTGAAATTTAAACTCATCAGTCTTATTACTTTGTTGTCATGTATTCCATAGAGGAAGATGTCAAGACCAAAGGTTAAGGGTAAGAAAGGAAACAAAATGCTGAAATTTAAACCCATCAGTCTTATTACTTTGTTGTCATGTATTCCATAAAGGAAGATGTCAAGACTGGTATTTCAAAATTAGTATGTTGTTGGGCCGGGGTTTTAGCTCAGTGGTGCCGCTGCCTGCCTCATAAGTGAAAGGTCCCGAGTTTGATCCTATGTACCCCACCAAAAAAATCCCAAAACCAAAAAACTAGTATATTGTTGAATTATATGTGAAATCAGTGATTTCTTGATTTGAATTTACTGTACAGTATTTGTAGGTGTAAACACTTGAAAAGGAACAGCTGTTCAGCAATTGTATTTTAAAATAAAATAAAGGCTTTGAATATTAATTTAGTTATTCCTGTCTTTTAAAAATTTAATTCTCAATCCAGTGATTCTGCTGTTGCATAAAATGCTTCCATGCTTTGAACTTTTTATTTTTTCAGTGTTCACAGTTGTGGCAAATTTTGCCCTTTGAGATTTAGATATATTTTGAAAATGAATTGAAATAATTAAAATAAAGTCTGAAATAAAAAGGTGATTTTAAAAAATGCATATTGTCCTGTCAAAAATTAAAATCCAGATGTGATTTGTAAAGTAATAATGCATAGTTTAATGTGAACACAGTGTGACAAAGAGGTAATGAAGAGCAAGAGGGAAATAGTACTAAACTGGATATGAAAATACTTCCAAAATACAAGATTTAACTCTCCACCCCTCCACAGTGGCCACTAATTCTGTATACCTTGTCCAAAGGAACTATAAAAACCACACTCATGCATGTAAAATTTTATTTGTGTTATAGGTTCATAATTCTATAGTCTTTGTATTAAAGCAAAGAAAATAATATATAAAATGATTTATTATATCATCAGTCATATTTTCAAATGATTGGAATTACCCTTTTTTGTGAGTAGTTTAAATGTGAAATTATTCTTTTGTCCTAGATTTCTCCAAGAATGTGGTATTGATGGTTCAACAAGTTAAAAGGCTTAGCCTATTGAACTTTATTGAGGTGATTTTGCTCCCTAGAAGACATTTGGAAATATCTAGAAACATGTTTTAATTGCCATGACTTTTACTGCCAGTGGGGTGGAATGTCACTGATATATCTGCCTGGTACAGAAGAGGGATATGAAATACCTGCAGTACACAAAACAGTACACAGATACAACCCCAACGATGAACTAACTGTTCCATTGAAAATGTTAGTCATTCTGAGATTGAGAAACCCTAACTTAGCCTGAACCTTGAGCTCACAAATATAACTGTATTAAGTCTTTCATTCTGGCATGATGGTTAACCTCAGTTAAACCTAATTTTCTTCACATGGAAAAATTAAGATAGTGGTACTACCTTGTAATTCACCTGACATATAGTAAGCAGTCAGTAAATGTTATCACCACCAATAATAGTATCAATTTTGTCAAAAATTGCTAGGATGATAAAGCTTGATGAGCACTTACTACAAGTGTCTTAAAATTGGGCATTTTTTTGCTAATTTCCCTTATTTAAGAAACATTACATGCATACTTTATATAACAGCTTTATTGTGGCAAGTAAGACCACTTAGAAGTTTTTGTCTTCCAGTATTTTCTAATTATACATACTTCAGCCTACTTTAGTCACACTTAAACTTATCAAAATAATAATAATAATTTAAATACTGTGAAAAAATTGTAGAATAATTGTAGGTATTTAGAAAACCTTGTGTCTTTTGATTAAGAGCTGCTGCTAAGCATGCATGTACACTAAGACACCTTTCAGAGTTACCTCTCCAGCAGTGATTGTGGTTTGTTAAGAGACAGTCTATGAATGTGGTAGTCAAGGCTTTTTGTCTTCCTCTCTAATGACCCCCTGATGATTTTATTGACGCACTTTAGGGAGGATGATGAGCTGGTGTAGGACCTGTACTGTGCCTTCGTTAAGGATATTTAATATGCCAACACAAATAACTACCATGAAAAACTGGCTAATGGTAGATAAAATACGTGGAATGAAGCAATGACACAGAAGGAATTGAAGGCATTGTGATTCTGCCCTTGAAGAGTTTACAGTTGAGTTGGCATTTAACTTACATGTTTAATTAATACTCAAAGGATTAATAAGCCAAATGTATGACAAATATATACATATAAGGTAAATGTAAACAGACCAAGTTAAGAAAAGGACAAATCAAGGACAGCCAATTTCTTTGATTGAAGTTGATTTTTCCTCACATAAAATCCAAGACTAATGCAGTTAAGGACTTAAGATTTACATGTTCATATTTATTTTCTGTAGTCTTTGCAGTTGTCATAAAAGGTAAAATTACAGTTTCACAAAGTGTCTCCAAATGTGTTTGGGTAGTATGTGTAATAACAATTAAATTCTACATTTGAAAAATGTTGAGGTTGTGAAAATACATTGGGGAATGTCAGTGTGGAATTAAAAATGTTTTTCCAGGGCTGTCCTGGCCGTGGAAATGAACGTATTGGGAAGCCTTAAGAAAGAATAGAGGATTCTCTAGGTAAGCACACTAGAATGAAAATATATAGAGAGTTGTTAAATTCCTTTATTTCTAAGATACTATGAATATTCTTCAGACCACACTTTATTCACTTACTAAGCCTGTTTCCATGACTGTAAGACATCTGATAATGTTCTTTTTACACACCCAACACTTTTTGATCTAAAGTTTTCTCCAAAGTCTCCTGTAATTTCTCTAAATGTAGAGTACGAAACCTTTGAGGAATAACAACTAAATTCAGAATATCTATTGAAAAGTTAAAAAAATCTGCAAGTAATCACTTTTATGGAATGGCCTACCTGCTGTGATCAGAATTCAGACCCTATTTTGAAAGAACAATGATTAAATTGTTTATCATCTTATATTAAAAAAATGGAATAATGAAAAAGTGTATGTTCCAGAAAGTTCAAAGTTCCTGTGTAGTTATATGGGAAGATATGTATCTTAAAATTCAAATGAATACCAAATCTGATCAGTGTTGCCAACTTAAAGATTCAAGTAAATGATGCCGTGGGCTGGGATTTAGCTCAGTGGTGCCATGCCTGCCTCAAGCAGATGATACTGAGCATCCCTTCATGTACTTTCTGGTCAGTGTATAAGTACTTTGGTTTAAAATGTGTAATTGATTTAATGAATGCCTCAACTTTATCTTTATGGCAGTGTAGTACTCCATTGTGTATAAATACATTTTCCTCATCCATTCATCTGTTGATGGATTTGAGAACATGTTAAGTGAAGTAAATCAGGCACACAAGCTCAGTTATCTCATGATTTCTTATATGAGAAACACAATACATACATTTAATCACAGATAAAGAGCAAAGTAAAAGAGATAAATAGGAAATAGGAAAAGTTCAAATACTTCCCCCAGTTACATATTCATTTGTTTCAAAAATTATTCAATATAAATGCCTGTTTATTTCATTTATACTACTAGTTTATCTTAGTTTGTTGAAAAGTTTTATGTTTTTATTTCTTTTTTATGAGAACCTTTTTGGTTTGTTACTTTGTTACTATGAGTAACTACTTTGAAGATAACGATCCACAGTATATTAGCTGTTGTTGTTCTCTTATTTTGTTATGAAATTTTCTTTTTTTATAAAATAAAAATAAAATATATAATTGAATATTGAGTTTGCTTGTGATCCTTGAAAAGGGTGTGTAAGGATATTTAAAGTTTGTAATGTTTATGAGAATTAAAGGCTCACCATTTGAATATATTTAGTTTACTGGATTTATAAGAATTATTAGGTAATTGAGAAGATTCACTATGAGGTAGTTGAAATATCTAAAAGGAAAAGAGAATCTATTCAATTTATAATTGTAGTTTAAAGTCTAAGTGCAGTTCTCTTTAGGGATGAGGGTAAGGGGAGATTGTTCCAGGACATCCTGTGGATATGAGAGTCTGGTGATGAATCCTTTATATAAAATGGCATAGTGATGCATATAACCTGTTGTATCCTCCTGTGTATTTCACATTGTCTCTGGATTACTTACCTAGTACAATGTAAGCAGTATACTCTATTGTCTAAGGAAATAATGACAAGGAAAAAATGTCTTAAATGTTCAGTGCAGATACAGGTGTTTTCCTGAATACTTTTTTGATCCATGGATGGTTCATTTCAGGAATGCAGAACTCAGTGACACAGAGGCCAACTAATTAAAAGTCATTGATATGTGATAGATTCGTAAGTTGAACAAAAACATAAAACTGACTTTAAAAACTAGTACAGTGTATTAACCTAAAATTTGTAACTTTCGTAAGTTAAATTTTAAAAAACTAAAATTGAAGTAATCTTCTAGATGGTGCATAAAAACTCTTACTGGCACAAAAAGCAATCTCTTGGGGCTCTCTGAAAAGGAACTTGCCTCTTTAGCCTTTTGTTAAATAGCTTAACTTATCATCTAATTATTTCTGTTAGGCCAGTTCTGGCATGCCTGCTGTTTAATGTATCTTTTAAGTTTTATTCTTTTTTTTTTTTTTTTT
>NW_022900950.1:33287654-33320738 GCF_012274545.1 Fukomys damarensis | reverse complement strand
TTTTTTTTTTTTTTTTTTTTTTTTTTTGGCCTTCTATCATAAGAATTAAACAACAACTCATTTTTAAAAAGAATAGAAACTAGGTGCTAAGTGTGCATGTAGCTCAGTGGAAAAGCTCTAGCATGCTCAACTCCCTCGGTTCAATCCCCAACACCACCCCCCATAAAATAAATAAAGGAATAAAACTCTCAAAAGTATTTCTTCTTTGAAAAATACCTCTTACTACTTACTGACACTAGTACTTTTAAAAAAGTGTCCTAAATGCTGATTTAAATAAGATTGAAAGTTTTAACTTTTTCTATACCTTGGCATTTTAGTTTAACTTTCTTGGACCAAATGAATTTGAAGCAATCTTTGGCAAATTATTTACTTATAACAAGTTCAATTTCCGTAATGCCAGTCTATGATTCACAAGGAGTTAGGCAAAATTTTTAGAGAGATTTGATTGCTCTGAAGCTTGGGCCAACAGAAAAGAGGGACTTAATTTGAGGGCTCACACAGTGTAATCAGAGCATCATGTCCGCTGCAGTTCCACTTGGGAGGAAATTTCCAGCTGGCCTGTTCACCTTGGTCAGAAGGAAAACTGCTTCTTTCATAATCCTGTCCACACATGGAGTGGAACAGTATCCTGAAGTGTTTAACTCAGTTGTCTGCAAATTACGGAGCAAGTAATCCATGCTTCAATCCCTGGTCCTTGAGTCAGAAATTTTCCTTTCACTTGGAAAAAAAATTGTCTCTTAATATCTTTATTTTTAGAAAGTTTGAGACTTTACAATAAAAGATATTTAATGGACTGATTTGTTCTTTATTTCCTCTCTTTGAAATCATCTATTGCTGTTTGTTTGCTTTTTGTATTATAATACCATGTATGTGTATGTGTTGATGCTGTTAGATTTATATTCAATAACAACCATAGTTTATGAACATTTAGATTTTTTTTAAAAAATGTAATAGTCTGAAGTATTCATCTCTAATGACTAGCGCTAACAATTATGCTGATTATCATTCTTAGCTTAGAAAGAATGCATGGGTGCAGATTTTATGCTATATTTTATTGTTGAATATATTTGATATTTGGTAGCATGAATGCTTTATCACTTTCATTTGTTTCTTCTTGCTTGTTACGGATTGCTCTCCTGCCAAAGAATTTGTTACACTGATCCTAAGTAAATTGATAAATTATTTATTCATATTTTAAATTTTAATAGGTAATAATATAACACCATTGTGTTCAAGTAAGAATTAGTGATATTCTGGAGAATTAATATCTAAATTAGAACATCAAGAGCATATGAGGTCATGGCTATCTGGGTCACCAGTAAGTGACAGTATCACTAGTCACAGGTTGATGCAAATTGTCTGTGCAAGCTGCAAAGCACAGGCAGCATAAACAATCATTTTCTTTATAGGCAGACAGAATGTATTCTTCTTACTGGAGAGCTTGCTGTCACTTTGAATAATGAGTTGACTGACAAACATATTGTAAAGAATGGGATGATTTTAAACTGAGTTTTTCTTCTTCCCTTTTCAGGGCATCTGTACTACTCTATATTCACTGGTCTGTTTCAGAGCTTGTATTTCATGATTGTTGTGTGTGGAAAATAGTCTTATTTGCCTGACTACATAACACTAGAAATATTAGAAAATACTTTTTCTTCTTTTGGTGGTTATACACAAAGTATTCTGTTATAAGTACATTACTGAACTGCTTTAGTAATGTTGGCTCTAGTCTGGCGTACTTTAGTACAGTCTTCGTTCATCCTTTCAATATATTAAATACCTTTTCAGGCACTATGACTGGAGTAATTATATAAATTAATTTAAAACACTTTCTTCTTTCTTGTTTGATCTAAAAACAAGATTTAATTGAGAAAGCATAGCCAAAGGCTGTGAAAAGGTATCTCATCACCAAAATTGTTTTGTACCCACTCACATAAGTCCTGCTTATTGCTAAGAGAAATAAGTTTTAAGATTGATTTTTCTACATTGAAGGATGCACAATTTAATTGGAGAGTTAAGATTCATAAACTGTATCTTGCTATAAACAACAATTCATAGGAAGACCTTGCAGTGTATTTCTAAACTGAGGCACTAGGGGAAAGGTAAAACGTGATAGTATTCATACAGTAATAGTGACATGGCACTTATAAATCACAATTGTTCCAGGCAACAGTTAACATAAGTTCACCAGTGATTGGTGGGAATTCTGAGTAAGAAATAAATAGTACAGAGGTCTGATTGCTCACAGCGGCCATTGCAAAGTGGCTTTAGAACTGACCATTGGCAAATCAAAAGTCATTTTGGTGATTTTTGCCAGGAGGAGATCTATAATGAATGTATCAATTTAGCAGAAGTACAAATTTGGGTAGGGAGATAGCAGCAAGTGGCTGGTAGAGTTTGGATTGTGAAATACAATCTTAAGAGTTCATTGTCCTAGTTTACTATCATCTATAAAATAGCAATAATGGTTATTCCCTCCTAGGGCTGTATGATGCCTAACTTTTGTACTTTATGCAAAAAAAAGTACTATTGTACTATACAACACAAGTTGATTAGTAAATGTTAGCTTTCCAGAACATACTGAAACAATTTTGAACTTTTGAGAGGTAACGTGCAAGATGGATTGGGATGAGAGATTGACAGCAGACAGAATGTGAAAGAGACTAAGAAAAAAGGGTGGCAGTAAATGATAACCTAGCCTTTTTAGCCTAAATGAGTAGGTAAAGAAAGAAGCCAGCAGAAATAAGTCAAAAGGAACTCGTTACTAGAAAAATTAAAGTTCAATTTTTAAAATATCAATTTTGAGGGGACAGCAGTATACCCAATTAGAAATGGTCATGTGACTGTTGGACAGTTTGTTTGGGAATATAGCCACGTGTCACTTGATGGGTATATGTTCTGAGAAGTATGCTGTGAGGAAGTTTTGTCACAAGTGAACATCACAGAATATATTTACACAAATTTGTACACCTAGCTATACAGAGGTATGTGTATGTATATGTAACAGTGATAGTCCTAAGACATATGTACTGTATGGTATAGCCCATTGCTGCTAAGGCCACAGTAAGCAAAAGCAGCAGGAGAATAAATAAAGCACAAGAGAAAATGATGCAATTGAGAGATGTGGTTAGCACAAGATGAGGGCATCGCCTGTGGAACACAGCATGCTGTTTACAGTAAACCTTTTTTTTAATAAGTAGGAGTACAATAAAATAAAGATAAAATACTGTATATTAAATGTATAAACCAGAAACATAGTCATTTAAAATTACCCAGTACTGCATACTGTACACAATTATATATGCGATACTTGTGTGTGACTGGCAGCTTAACTTTTGCTTATACCAGTATCACCACAATGTGAATGATTGCTACTATACTGTGCTCATGTTATGATGGCTGTGACATCATTAGATGGAAGGAATTTTTCCCCAGCTCCATTATAATCTTACGAGACTGTCCATCACTGGTCAGATTGCTGTTTATGTATGTTGCATGACTGTTGCAAAGAGGTGGCATTGAAGCCTTGAGAGTTGTCGGAGATGTCTCCATGGTAGAGTATAGGGTGTGTGGAAATGGGATGGAGTGATATATATGAAAGAATATTGAAAAAGCCAATATTTGTATTATTGGGGTATAGGGCACAACTGAAAAAGAGGGTCAAAGAAGCTGAATAGTCATTCCAAAGTATGTTTTACCAAATACCAGGGTCTGTGAGATGGTAATAGGTAATATAGGAAAGAAAATTGGTTTTGTAGCTAAATACTACACTGTGTTAAACAGACATGTTCACTGTTTCCTGGCCTTTTAACGTTTGAAATGTACTTGGCAAATCTCTTTAAGGGAATATATGAAGTTTTGTTTCACAGATTTATCTGAGCACTGAACTCCTTTTTACACCTTTCTGGAGGAGACTAATGTCCCGGAACACATGCTTTGAGAATTATAAAAACCTAATGAGGAAAGATTTTCAAGGAAGAAAGAGTCAAATTTATGAGGTGTGGCAGAGACTGAGAAAAATATGAAATGAGTTTTTTGATGGTTTTTATTGGATGATCATAAGTGTCCTTTAAGGGAATGCTTGAGTACTGTGGCTTCAATTAGGCACTGGCTTATAGGGAATCAGAGATAGAGTTAGTGATGAGGAAATAAAGGCACCACTAGATGTTCATCATTCCACCTCTGTTCAGGTATAAATTTGACTGAAAGGAATGACTTGGTTGTTACTAAATGTTTGTGTGTCCTGCATATATTTTTAATGTACATAACAAAATTGCTATATTTCTAAATAGTACGCCTTTTTGTAAATGCAAATCTCGTGGTGTTAATGCTGGAAGAGACTGTTAAACAGTCATCTGTTACACTATGTCTAGAAGTACTAGTTTTCATAAGGTAAAAGCACACATTAAAAATTTTTTTTCCTAGCCACAGCATCAAAACTACACCATTTCTTCTGTTTTCTTAAAAGCATATGAGAAAGATAACCCTTAATGATTTGTGTGTTTCTATGATGTCCATTTTATATGAATCTTAGCCTAATACTGAAAGACTATCTTTGGGTATATTCTGCTCTTTTATACAATAATGGCAGAAATATTTAATTCACAATGCTGTAAAAGGGAGAGAGTCAGTTTTACATCCTTTGACAGTAAGTCTAAAATTATTTTAAATACAGCTATTTCAACATTTTAAAAAGATATAACACATACTGTAGGACTGATGGCTTACTTTCCAAGTAAAATTTGCTTCATGTCAGTACATCATACCCAACAAATTTGAACATCAGTAAACCAATTTGAATTTCAGCCACCTATTTGTGCTCCACTGTCTCCTGAGGTATTGAGTACCTTATAGCAAACCTAGAGTACCGTAGAGTCAGCAACTGTGTCTTGATCATTCTTGTATTTTTTTTACAGCAGCTAGCCTAGTGCCTTACCACATGCATTCATTCATTCATTCATTCATTCATTCATTCATTCTTCAGTCTTCTCATGTATCAGCTGAACACCACAGGCCTCCTTCCCCTATGGAGATTATTGTATATGAAGGATTCTGAGAAGTTTTCCAGTGAAGAAATTTATTTGAATTTGTGATATTTTTGTTTAAATTGTGGTGAAGTAGACATAATAGAAAACTTATCAGGTTGAACATTTTAAAGGTACAGTTCAGTGGTGTTAAATACATTCATAATTGTTGACAAACATCAACACCACCAACTTCCTCAACACCTTTCATCTTGAAAAACTGAAACTTTCTACCCATTAAGCATTAAGTCCCCATGATCCCCTTCCTCCAGCTCTTCTCCCTTGTCCTCTCCCTTCCTATCTCTTCTCTGCCCCCCCATTCACCGTACCTTCCCCTTCTCAGGACTGTTATACCCATATGTGTTTTTTGTTTTTTGGATTTTTTTGTCATTGTTGTTGGGCAAGGTTGATTGAACCCAGGGCCTGCACACTGAGCTACATCCCCAGCACTTTCTAAAAATATTTTAAAATTTTAAAACAGGTTCTCACCAAGTTACCCAGGTTGTTCTTGAACTTGTGATCCTCCTGCCTTAGTCTATCAGAGTGCTGCAGTTAGCTTGGCTTTAAAGAAGTGAAAAGGTCTTTTATTAGTGAATACTTAAAATGCATGATATTTTAAAGATAACTGGCTCATATTTATATAAGTTGTCACACATTTAGTGAGGCGGTTATGATTGACACTATTTTGTTTGTTTGTTTGTTTGTTAACGGGGATCGAACTTGGGACCTCGCTCTTGTGAGGCAGGCGGCAGAACTACTGAGCTAAATCCCCAGCCCATGATTGACACTATTTATCTTGAATAAGCCTGAAAGATTCTTACTATAATATAGGAACAGTTCACTGCTGACCAGCCCGTGAATCCAGTTGTTTATCTGGGTGATTGCTTTTAAGATATTTCTTCTAAAGGAAATTATGGGAATTCAATGTTTTCTTCCATTGGTGTCACAGTCATAAAATATATTTGACTGTATACTTCATGTTTCTAATGTGAGAGCAAGTTTGTTTCAGAGATAGAAGCATAGGACCAAGTCAGTAATCCATCTTTATCTTCATTTGAAAACTAGAGCCAATATATATTAATGTATTTATTTATTACTATATCAGAATTCTGTTTCTCAAAAAGGCCTTACTGAGTGATAGTATTTACATTAATGGTTTTGTATTGCTGACAGTTAAGATGCAGGACCCTATGATTTAAAAAGAATGAGGTGCTTACACATTTGAATTACCCACACCCTTCCGCAGTGCTACCAAGAAGTTGTTCAGTACCACTCCGCATGATGCACTGTTCTTTCAATACAGTGTCTGGAATGCTGAAGCTAGGGCTGCATTTCCACTTGCATCTTAGTACTGATGAAAACACTCAAATATTAGCAAATACTGGTTAAGCAGTTCTGTGCCAGACGCCATGCCAGGAACTGGAAATGTTTTAGGCAGTGGGTTACTTTTACTCAACAACCAATATTTGGAGTGCTGTTTTTGTCATAAGCTTCTTTCCTGAAGCAGCCTTTTTAACTGTTAGTTTTAGATGCTTGTAACTGTCAGACTTGATGCATACTTAGATTTACAGTTGTCATATTCTTCCCTTCCCTACCCAATGGGATTCTTAGATTCCCACAGGGTAGACAGTTTTAAAATCTTACTCTTCTTTTTGTTCTTATTCTGTAGACCAGAGCCACCTTGAAGCTCTGTTGCAAATTGTATGAAGCAGGCCTGTGTGAGTAAAGAAGGGTCAGTAGGGTCTGTGTCAAACCAAAAGTTCATGTCCACCTATAAACATTAAAGAACAGATTTTTAATTCTTTTAAACCTATAAACCTATGTCAAATATATCGAGATATCAGAACTTTTCAATATTCTCAATATCTAGAGTTTTGAGATATGAAAGAATATTATTAGTTGGTGATGTTGATTTATCAATTTTCTTTCTTTATACTATGAACTCAGCACCTTACATAAATTCTCTACCAATGAGCCACATCCCAAGCCTTTTTATTTATTTTTATTTTAAGACAGGATCTTAGGAAGAGTTACCTGGGTTGGGCTCAAACTTGTGATCCATCTACCTCAACCACCCAACCAGTGTTGGAATCACAGGAGTATGCCACCATGTGCAGCTTGTGTGTCAGTTTTAAAATAGTAAAAATTTGAGACTTTGGAAGAGAATCTTGATTTCTTTAATCAAATGACAGAAAAACAAAATAGAAAAATTTGCCACTTATTATAAAACAGTATAATTTAGTCTTGCTTTATACCCTTTTTAAGCCTTGTCAATAATAATTTGTTTAGCAACTCCTAAATATTCCGTATTTCACTGTAGTGAATAAATGTAATGTTTTCAGAACTAGGTAATTTGGTTCATAGTTTCTATTTTATAAAAAGGTGCTTCCCTTCCTAAAGGTCACTTCACATTTCTTATTTTATATTTTTCTTTCTTGAGAGTATTTGGCTGCTCAGGTTGCCATAACAGAATATCATAATCTGGATAGCTTAATCAACAAGAATTTATTTCTCATGGTTGAGGGTGCACAAAGTCCAAGATCAGGACCCCAGTATAATTAGATTCTGGTGAGGACCTCCTACTCTGTAGGTGTGTTAGGCACAGCAAGAGGGCATGCCAGTTGAGTACACAAGTGTTCTTCCTCTTCCTTTCTTCCCTCTTAGAGGACCATAGTTCTGATTAAGGCCTCTTCCTAAGGACCTCATTTAACTTTAGTTACCTCTTAAAGATCCTGTCTGTAGACACAATCACTTTGAGAGTTAGGATTTCAACCTAAAGGTGAGATGCTAGGATTGGCATCAACTGTGATTGTGGTAAAGTATATCAGTATCTTGTCAGGTGTAGTGGTGCACACCTGTAATCCCAGCACTTGAGAAGCAGAGGCAGGAGGATTGCTGCAAGTTCAAGGCCAGCCGGGGCTACATAAGTGAGTTCAAAACCAGCTAGAACTACATAGCAAGAGCCTGTCTCAAAAAAACCAAACGAACAAGATACAGTAGTTCTATCAGTGTCATGGTGGTATTGGTGGTATTGTGGTAGGTACCAGTTTATTCACTGTAGACTCTAGCATATTAAAGATTTTCTAGTATTTTTAATAAGAAAAAGTATACATTGTTAATAAAGAGGAGGGCTAGTATAATCTGGAACTTGGTACTGTGCAATATGGTGCAGTGACATTCTCTGTTATTTATATATAAAGAAGCTAAGGTAGATTGCTAGTCCTAGAGATCATCACTGGACCAGACCCAACTTTTAGTAAGGTCTTTTTTGACTCTTAACTGAGGGCCAGAGCTACAGAAAGCTGTGCTTGTATTTATGACTTAAGGTGATTTTAAAAAATAATATCAAGCTATCATGTTCACGATGGGGCCATAATTCATATTTCTCACTCCTGGGTGCCTTGAACCACCAGTGGTACATGTATGACTATCTCATTGGGTGGCTCTTTATTTTATTAGTAAAAAAAGACCAGTAAAAGCGATTAAATCTGTTTGTACCACCAGTGGTACAAGCTACCTGATGGGACAGTCATACTTGTACTGCCAGTGGTTCCAGACAGATAAAAGCTAACAAGTGTAAAAAAGTGAACATTTTGGAAAGTGTGTTTGGAATGATGTAAGCAAATTTATCTCTATCTGTTTCTTGGAAATGTGAATCCTGGGATTCCTAATTTTTCATGTGTAGTTGTTAAGACCCAAGGATCAGCACTTTTATTAAATTTAAAATAAAAATTTGTATTCTGTAGTAATAGTGATGCCTACAAAAGTCTGATTCTGAGTGTTGTTGGAGTAAATTTAAAAGCACAAGTGAATTTTGGTTTTCTTTGTATATTTACTAAGGCATCTATAAGACACACACAAACTGAAATGTTAAAATCATATGCCAAATTGTCATTCTTTTTTTTAAAAAAGCTTGATAGACTTGAAGTAAATAACCACAATGTGGCACTAATAATAACATATGAGTGTTATTGAAATGAAAAGTTGATGTAAGCTGTTTCTATGTTTAAAATTTTTAGAATTTATATTAAGAGAATCCTTATCTTTCAGATAAATTTGCGCCTCATCTTGGTGAGTGGGAAAACAAAAGAATTCCTGTTTTCTCCTAATGATTCTGCTTCTGACATCGCCAAGCATGTATATGACAATTGGCCAATGGGTGAGTGGTATTTTTCTCTAAAGGATGAACAGCGCTAATTCTCTATGCCTTACTTTGTTTCACAACAACAATCTGAAAAAGTTATAAATTTATAAAATGAAAAAGAACAAAAATAACTGAGGGTGTAATGTTCAGACTTGAAGTGAATCACAGTATCCTTTCTTAGATTTTGCCCTTATTTTTCTCATTCCACAATAGTAAAGAAGCTCAGTATACAAAATCATTGTTTTGCTTTGGAATTTAGTGTAAACAAAAATATTTTTTAAAAAGAAAAAAAATAATAGTTAATACACACAACGCTTTCATACCATTAATCTTATTTTTACCAAAAAAAGAGAAAAGAAAAAACTACCTTTAACATTATAATAGTTTCTTTGGTCTATTCTATATATAACCTGCTTAAAATTAAGTTGGAAATAAAGGTAACTTTTAATTCATGTCACTGCACAAGTTCCCTGACAAGGTCATGGCTGAACAGTTTTGGAGAGTATGTTTAGTATTCCTTCCTTTCTCTACTTTTTTCTGCCTAATAAAACCATCTTACCTCCTTTCCTGTGAACTTCTTCAAGTGTCATTATGACCCTTTAAGTGGTATGCACAGTAAAGAAAAGACTGCTTCAGCTGATTTTGTGTAATTTTATTAACAGAAGCAATTTGAATTTTTAAAGGACAGGACTTGTTTCAACAAAGAACAGTGTATACAAAATGAATCAATTAGATCAGTATTTTTCAACTTTATCATAGGGAACCACTTTTAGAGGTAGAGAAGTTATAGACCCCCTAACACTTAAATTATTTTTATTAAGATGTACACTTTAAAATGTAGAAACATAAAGCCCAATTAAAGTTATTCATCCTTGTTAACTCATAAAAATCATAAAACTAAAATGGATCTATAAAGAAAATGCAAATATAACTCTAAAACTGATAGTGTTCACATTAATAATATTAATGTGCTAATGGTGTATTTTTGCTAAAGCTACCTTACTGCTTGCATCATGAATGCCTGTGTTCCTGCATGGTACATGGTGACCCAGCCGTCTGCACTCACTAGTCTTTTTACACTGCACCATTGTCATCCAGCTTCTTTTAGAAAGAATGTGTCATTTATGTATTAAGTCAGCTCCTATTCTTTTTTCATTAATCTCTTGACAGTTAAAGAAATACTGACTGCTTGACATCATTACAGTCGTAAACCTGATGCATGCAAGGACACTAAAATCCCAAGTCTACCCTTGGTTAACAAGTGGTTGTTTTCTAGAGGTCACGTGCAAATCATCAAAATGAAAGCAATTTGAAAGTTCTTAAATGGGACTTTCCAACAATAAGAACATGTGGGTTCATAGGCCTGAGTTTGAGAAATAACTAATTTAGGCAAATACTTTGAACTACTAGATTTTTTTGTTCAATTAGTAACCAACAAGCTATTTCCTAAAAGAGAGCAGAATTGAAACTAAAAGCCACAGCTGAGAAGGAATTGCAGAAAAGCTTAAGGCTGTAAAAATACTGGGTTTTCTTTGTAGACAGGCAGGATAGAAAATGATCAGTTTGAAAAGGAGTTTTAGACACCTGAGTGATTTTGTGCTAAGTATAATACAAAAGATTACTTTTACTTATTTATTTATTTATTTATGAATGATTTTGTGCTAGGTATAATACAAAAGATTACTTTTCTTTCTTTCTTTCTTTATTTATGAATGAGGAGGGCAGGGAGCTTGAAGATAGCTTCTGATATGTTGTTCCCTCTCAAAAATAGTATTATAACTTGAGGTAGAAGGAATACTTATATTTCTTAATTATTTCACTTAGTTATTAAAATTAGTTTAATTTTTGATTCATGGTAAACAAGGCAAGAATCCAGTACAGAACTTGTCTTTGCCATTTAAAAGTATCCCAAATGAACAATAATATCAGTATTGAAAATTGATTGTATCAGTTGGATGTTACTTGAATGAAAAAACTTTTTAATGCATACTTTTCCCTCAGTTTGCCAAATCTCAGCAAATTTATATTTTATGTAAAATTTAAATTAAATTTAAATATATTTAGGTCTATATCATGTAAGATCAGCGAATGTAAATATTTGTGAATACTAATACCAAAGCTATTTCCTGATTGTCTTTGATTTTTGTTTCCTTGCTTTCATATTTGTATAATACCTTTTATATGTGTTATTTTGGGGATTTCTTCTGAAATCTTCTTTTCATCATGAAAAAGATGAGGTAAAGTTGTGTCTTCTGTATTGTTTGCCAATTTACTTGAAAGATAATATATCACCTTTATCTAATACATTAAGTCCTTTTAAAAATCTTTGTTAAAATTGTTTCTAGCCTTTTCATATACATGTTCACAGGTACAACTATTGGCACATTATAATATTGTCTGCTACTTACTGGTAATTAAAATATTTTCAAATAGTTTATCTTTTTACTATGATTAGATTTTTTCCCAACTCATTTAGTTTAGTTGTTTAAACAGTCGGCCTATAATGTGGCACTCTTTAAGAAATGAAATCTAGTCTTTTTTGCATCTCCTGGTATTTAATGACAGGAGTCCAAAAGAAAGGCTGCAGTGAATGCTTGGGCCATGAGGATTTGAGTTCAGATTTTTAAAACAGTGCGGTAGTGCCTCAATTATATGTTGAAATGCACCTAATTAGTTCCCTGAATTCTTTGCAGACTGGGAAGAAGAGCAGGTCAGCAGTCCAAATATTCTACGACTTATTTATCAAGGACGATTTCTACATGGAAATGTCACATTAGGAGGTAATAGTCAAATTTGTAATGGGATTTAATGTTTATCATGCATTGCAAATATTGCATTATTATTCTTTTATTTTACATGCCGGTGTCTTAATTTACTTATAAAAATTCTAGTAAATTCAACTTTGAATTCTATTTTTGGTGTGCATACCTCTTTACATTTTGCATTTCATTAAAATTAATATTAGCACTACTTTATGAAATAAACTATCAAGTGTATAGTAACAGTCTATACCTGCCATTTTACAAATACAATTTTATTGTACTTCTGCATAATTTAGATGTATTTTAAAGTTAAAATTGAATATACAAAGTAGGAAAAGTTTATGATATTGCTTTTTAAATATATGAAGAAGTGTTTTCAGTTTGACTCCAACTAATATGTTTACTAATCATGTGAGAATAAAGGTAAACGATTACCTTGAGTGTAGTAGTCTGGTGTTAGTGATTGTAAGGACCGATTTTGGAGCCAAACTGTAAGTTGCGTCTTCTCTCCACTATTTACTTACCCATCAGGAACCTCAGGCAAGAACCTTAGTTAACAAAATGTCCCAGTTTCATCATCAGTAGTAGAGATTACAATAGTCCCTACCTCATAATTTGGGAGGAATGAATTAGTTTATATATTTAAAGTACTTAGAACAGGGGTTGACACATAGCAAACACTTTAATTATTAGCTGTTGTTCTTTATATGTGATTGGAGAAATATATAGCTCAATAGTGCCCTCTTATGGGATATGTTTTCTACCATGCTTAGGGCTGGTTTTACATTTACAAAGTGCATTTTGAATATATTCAGATAATTGGAAGTTTGTAGGCAAATTAATCACTTAAATATATTTGTTTCTATATAGTCAAGCTTTTCCACTGAGCTAAATCCCCAGCCCTTAAAAGGAAAATCTTGACAATGAAATATTTAATCTGTTTTTCTTTAAAGGTAATACTTTATTCATTTACTTAACATATTTATTGAATTCTTCTTCTGTTCTAATATTATGACTTAGAGATATAGAGAAAATAAGATAAAATCTCCCATGAAGGTCTTTGAGTATTGCATAGGACAAAAGATAAAATACTGTGCTAGGAGGGCTAGAATAGGTGAATAAAATGATTTTAAGAATGTCAAGTCAGTAGGACATTTCACTGTGTAGTCAGTCTCACATATAACCCAGTTTTTGTGACACTGTTGTTATAGTTGCTCTGACAAATCTATTGTCTATAAGAGACAGCTATCATTTAAAACTAGAGCTTTAATTGGTTGTGGTGTTGCACTCCTTTAATCCCTGCACTGAGGAGGCTAAGGTAAGAAGATCATCACAAATTCAAGGCTAGTGTAGGCTAAATAGTGAATTCAAGGCCAGCCTGGACTATACAGCGAGACTGTCTCCAAAAAAAACAAACAAAACAATACACTAGACCTTTTTTCATCTCTGTCTTTTCCATAGTTTTTATTTAGTTAGGTAGACCAGTCTTAATGTACAAATGACCTGTTAGCTCCCTGGCTCTACTGTACAATTATTAAAGATGGGGCCATGTTTCAACCTTTTTAAAAAATTCTCCATGGCTTCAAGATCTTGAATTAAAATTGATAAATATTGGTTGAATTTAATCTGATGAGTGAATCTTGAGATATTTTGATAAGAAACAATTGTCCATCAACTCCACTAATGAATTATCTTTATGTTATGGCCCTAGTATTCCAATGTCATATTAAAGATACAGAATTTGCATTAAATCAAAATCATTGACTCATTCCCATTAAATTATAAATTTTTACCCATAGTTTTTTTGGTATTTGTTTTAGTATATACCAGATTGACTTACATCATTATTGTCATTCTGTTACTGTCAGTCTTTCCAGAGGCACAGTAAACCACCTCTGGCCTTAGTGATTTAGACAGTGTAGGAGCACAGCCGGGTCCATTTATTTGATTGTTACACCTTGGTATTTGGTCAGATTTGAAAAATAATATTCAACTGTTTGTCTTTTCAGTCTCCCTGTGTTAAATAGCCATTAAAAAGGTGATAGCAGGTTACTTCAAATATTTGAATGGCTGTTGTGGATGAAGAATAGCCCTGATAAAATTAGACACAGGACCAATAACTGAAAATCAAAGTCAAACAATTTTAAAATTCAGTATATGAAAGAAACTGTGAACACATTGAGCTGTCTAAAGAAAGAGTGGCCCACTATGGGCTTCCCATAGTGAGATCCTTGTCATAGGAAGTGTTTAAGCAGTAAGTGACTGTGAAGTGGTGGTGATACAGCCAAGAAGGGATATAGTCATTCTATGAACAACTAAAGTAGGAGGCTTGGGTACTCTTCCCCCTTTCTTTTTCTTTTTTTTTCTTGTTTTCACAAGGTCTCACTGTGTTGCCCAGTCTTCGCACCTCAGTTTCCCAAATAGCTGAGACTATAGGCATGTGCCACTGTCCCAAATTTCTCTGCCATTCTTGAAATTTTGTGGCTCACTAAGTTTTAGGTTTAAATTTTTGGTTATCAACTCTCTGTTTTGAGGGATAGCCTTGCAGTTCAATGGAATTTCAGTCCACTAAAGGAAAAGTGTAGTTGACAGCCTTAGTGATAGGAGGGTGAAAAAGATGATCAGCTAGGGTTTTGGTGGTCAGTACATTCTAGTTAAGTGTTTCCCAAAGTTTGCTTCTGATATGATGAGTGTGAGAATCACCTCTGCTAAGTACTCACTTTTATCTTTTTAATATTGATTGATTGATTGATTGTGGTGCTGGTAATGTAACCTAGGGCCTTGTAAATGCTGGAAAAGTGCTCTACCATGGTGCTACACTCTCAGCCCCTGAGTTACTCATTTTAAAATGCAGATGCATCACTGTATCCCACAGATGATTTTTATATACCTTAAAGGCTGAAAACCTCTGTTCTCGATATTATCTAGTGTCATAGTAGAATGATAAAGCATTCACATGCTCGAAAAGAGAAGGCATTTTAGATTGTTATTTTTTCTTCACCTTTAGTATTATTTGCATCAATATCTGCTGTTTAGTTTGTAGTTAGCAAGGAGAAAATAGTTTTATGCATTAAAATAGCACAATTGCGGAAACAAGTCCACAAGTTACATGTACTGGCTGCTTCTAGTTTCATGCAAAGAACAAATAAGAAAAACTTTTTAAAGACTTGATTAGAAAACTATCATTATTAATACTGAAACTGAATCCAACCTGTTTATAAAGTTATTTTCTAATTGAAGAATAGAAGATTGAAAGTAAATATTTAAAATTATTTCCTGTTTCTACATTAAATAGTGTAATCAGTGTTGTAATTTTATTAGGCAACTTATGTAATTAGAGTATCTCTTAATCGAAGCTTTTGTGGTCAAAAACATTTTTTGTGTCTGCTAAAGGTAATCACTAATATTAGCCAATTAATCATATTTTTCTCTTAGCTCCTTTAAATAATACAGAAAAACATATGAAACTAATAGTGGCTATAGGTGGAAACAATTACTTTTAAACTGTGAAAGTTATCTCTAGTAATACTAACTTAATATCAGTTTGTAGAGATCTTTTCTTTGTTAAGTTCTTTCTGTTGAGGAAATTATACAAAAAGCAATTCCATCTTTAAAATGGATAGTGATTTTTAACAGGTCACTGTATATGTAACAAATTGTCTTCTGCTTTTTCTCTAGCATTAAAACTTCCTTTTGGCAAAACAACAGTAATGCATTTAGTAGCCCGGGAGACATTGCCAGAGCCAAACTCTCAAGGTAAGCCATGCACTGGAGAAATGTCTTACTTGAACCACAAAGATAGGCGTTCAAATATGGCTAGGTTTTTCTTGGACTCTCTGAAGGATGGGAAGATTTCACAGCTTATGAATAGAACTTGCCAGGCAAACAAGCATATTTTTTGTTTGTTTGTTTGTTTTTTGTTTTTTGTTTTTTGTTTTTTTGAGACAGGGTCTCACTGTGTAGTTGAGACTGAGCTGGAACTCACTGTGTAGCCCAGGCTGGTCTCAAACTCACAGCGATCCTCTCCTCAGCCTCTGCATATTTTTTGTTTGTTTGTTTGTTTTTTGTTTTTTGTTTTTTGTTTTTTTGAGACAGGGTCTCACTGTGTAGTTGAGACTGAGCTGGAACTCACTGTGTAGCCCAGGCTGGTCTCAAACTCACAGCGATCCTCTTGCCTCAGCCTCCCACGTGCTGGGATTACAGGTGTGCACCACCATGCCCAGCCCAACCATACATTTTTGGAATATACTAAAATTAAAAGAGCATTTTATTACAGCCTTTTAATTTAAAAAAATGCAAACATTTAAAAAACTGCTATTATACTGTGTGCCCTCAGTCTAGTGTTCTTATTCATAAACCAAGCTTTTCTTCATTTTGCTTAGGTCAGAGGAATCGTGAAAAAACTGGAGAGAGTAATTGTTGTGTAATCCTTTAAACACTGTCTGCCTGGTGTGGTGTGATACAGTCTTTGTCTTTCATGCTGCTGGGACAGAAGAAACCCAACATAGCTTCAGAAACTTTTAGGAACAGTCTGCCTGCAAATCCATGGACTGAATTATTACATGAACACTGTCATCTTCTCTCATGAAAGTAAAAAGAACCAAGAACATTTTTCACCATGATTTTTTATTTCTTGTATTTTTGTTTATGTTGAACAGTTTTGAAATATATTGGCTTTTGAATGCAGTCGATCTCCAGGGGAAAAGTTAACAAGTCTTTCATAGCAGAAATAATTTTGCTGCCACAAAAGTTTTCATCACCAGAACTAACGAATCAAGTATTCCAAATACAATTTGCACTAAAAAAGATCATTATTTTCCTCATCAGCAGAATTTATAATAGCTTATAGTACCTAGAAATACTTATATATACAATTCCACACTGGAAGACACCCAGCAATTATTGAAGTTAATTACTGGGCTAACTTGAGAGGAAAAATGGAAAAGAAACTAAAATGTCGGTTGAATTCTACCAAAGTCAGCCACAATGGCTGTACTGGCACAGAATATTAAACCAAGTGTGACTATTTTCACTGCAACAAATGAAAAAACAAAATGTGCCTGTTGTTTAAAGCACTCAGTAGAGGGCTGATGAAACTAATATTTTTCCTTTAACCCGTGCACTCTCGAGTCCTGTCGTTGCTGAGTGCTTATTCAGACAGCACAAGGGTGGGGTGAGAGTGCATTTTCTAGCCTTAATGTAGGAGGGTGCCAGGCGCACAGAGGCTTTCATTCTCATGCAGAAATAATAGAAAATGTCATTGACCAATCAGTTTTATGTATATGAATACCAGAAAATTGGACGTTTCCGTAATTACTGCTCATCTGTGACTGTGTCCAATGTTATGCTTATTCATTAGAGAGTTCAGATGAACTCTTAAAATTACAAAAAAAAATAAAAATCTCAGTACTAATTTTGTTTCTTTATATAGTTTGCATTTGGTATTAGTGCTTGCAATTGTATGAAAATCAAAAGCTGATTTTTATTTTTTAGGCATACAAGGCATACATGATTAAGGATGCCACTCTTATTTTATACCAATAATTTAAAGATTGATATGCTAAAAACAATTTGCACAGCACTAAAGCATGAACTAGTTTCATCTAAACCTGTAAAAAATATGAAAGATTTTATATTTTTTTCACTAGGAAGAAATCTTCCTGGATGAAATTACAAATATGTGTAGAATATATTTAATAAAAATCTTATAAAATACCTAACTATAGAACTTACATATAGATTGGCATATAGTATGTAGAACAATATTCCTTATAAATAAGTTTAGCCTTTTTAAAAATGAAGTTGCAGGCTGACATTATGTTCTATATTTAATAAGTGTTCATGACCCTTAGAAGCATTAAGTGTAAAAGGTTTCAAATGGTCAGCTTTCTTTAAATGCAATCAGGTTATTTTATTCATTGTTAATGCTTTGATGAAAAGGCTTTATATGCAGTAGATCTACAAAAATATTGTTCATACTGATCAGAATTAAATTTGTATAGAGCAGAGTTTTAAAATAAATGTACATAGCACTAAACAATTTCTTTCTGCAACCTGTACTTATAGATTCTTTCTGTAAACTAAATAAAAAAGATATTGTAGTGCATTTTGGTGATGACTTTAAAGGTCTTGATTAGGTCAGTAATTGTTTAAGTATTGCCTCATCCATGTTAAAAATGTTTTCTACTTTTATTTCTGAATCTTTTAAAGTTAATATTCTCTTCTTGGTTTGGGAGTATTCCCAATGTATCTTTGATATTTAACCTGGTTAATTTGTCCTTAGTCACAACAGTGAATAGAATTATGTAGTCTCTGTTATTGCTACAATGTTATTTCAAGAGATGTTAAATATTTATATGCTTTGTTGACTAGCTCAAATGTGAACTCTGTTAGTGTTGACTAAAGAAGAAATCTGATAATTACTTAATCGAGCCATTAGCCTTTATGGCTATATTCTTCTTTTGTTATACAAACCACTAGTAATTACTTTTAGTACCTATTTTGATTCTAATTACTCTTGAGTTTTTCCAAAGTTAAAAACTATCAATTATGTTTGCATTTTTATGGTGGTTAAAAATATTCCCTATTGGGGCCAGGGATGTAGCTCAGTGGTTCTGTGTCTGCCTGGCAAGCACAAGGTCCTGAGTTTGATTCCTGGTACCAAAAACACAAAAACAGAAAATATTCCCTATTGGTTTTAAATATATCTTTCTGTGTATTCCATATCATATATTATCCTGTTATAAGACCAAGAATTTTCTCAGTGGGATAAACTTGTTCTAGTAGAAAAAGAATTAGGTCACTTAATAATTAATATTATAGTTGTAAAAGATGAAAAAATAAGAATGCAAACATCAGTAAATGTACTGAAAAACACCAAAAATTTAGATGCCTTAATAGTGTATACATGGAAGTATTCAACTATCCCTTTAAAACACTTCTTCAGACTGCCTGACGTTTAAAATGTGATGGATGGTATCCAAGGCTACTATTGAAGATCCCTCTGCCCAAAACAGCAATTCACTAACCTAAAAGTGAAAGCTGCATAAATCCAGTAATGTAAATAAAGCCTGAATTATGGGCTTGTGCCCCTGCCCAGCACAGGCCCAGATCTAACTCATCTTTAAGTGTTCTGTACTAGGCAAAGCTTTTCTCTATTAAAACCTCAGCATGTCTCCCTGATCTGAACTATTTGCTTTCTCTTCAGGATAAGTTGTATCTTATCATGAAAAATATAGTATCTAACATCACATTAAATGGGGTTTTCTCATGACAAACATCTACCTTTTAGTTTTATGAACTTATTTTCATCAATGTTACAGTAATTTCTCTTAGCTAGTGTTTAATGTGAAAAGAAATTAAAACTTTCTTCATCTATTGTAGAATATTTCTCTTCTTTTAAATAACTTCCATTCATAACTTTGGCATCATTTTCTCATCTTTATCTCTACTCATTTTCTCTTTTTTCTTTTGTCCAGTTTATTTTCCAGTAACATTCAGCACCATACCAACCTGTGTTGGTACCAGTATGGTACCGTATGGTAACATTCAACATTGGTACCAGCATAATACTCCACTATATTTTACCAAATGCTTTCATATCATACACATTGGTGACTGTTGTGGGTTTCTGCTTTTCCCAGTATTGTTTTGTAATATAGTCAACCACTTGTTAGCCAAACAGAGTGATTGCATGGGAGGAAAGCTTGAAAGAGAGCATAGTTGAAAGAGGATTTCAGGTTCTGGCAGTTGCCAGGCACCATTTCCAGAGCCAAGATGGGGCAGGGTTCTTGGACGTGGCATTAGGCGATCAAGGCTGACTGCAGGCATATCGTGCACCCAGTGTGCTTTCTTCAGAAGTCTGTAACATATGAGGCTCTCTTATGCCCAAAAGAACTGAAAGACTTCATAGACAAAGTTGAGAAACATCTGATTCTTTACCGTCAAAGCTTATGGTCTTTGATAGTGATGTCAAATGTTTGTTCCTTATTTTTAATATTCTGCTTTTCTTTTTCAAAATGACAGCTTTCAGAAAATACGGATTAAACATGGTAAAACATTTGGGAGTAGTAAATGTCAATCTCCTTCATATGATTCAATAATAAAGGAGTTGGGTAAACACAGTTTCCTGATGTGGCTCCAGAAGTGAATTGGATTTTTGGATGTCTTAGGTACAGAGTCTGGATGCAATTATACATCCAAACATGCAGTATCTAATATCTTTTGTTTTCTACAAACATTTATTGAAGCTGATTTGGTGTAAGGAAGCCTACCATGAAGTGGGGAAAACTGCTGTCACAATACAAGGGAGTCACAGGGCCCAGAGGGGAAACAGACTGTTCCTTAGCAGCTCTGGAACCTCAAGCTTTTTAGAATGTCCAGACATTACATAGAAGACAATTTGGGACCTGTTCCATTCTCGGGCATCTGCCAATAAGATAGAGAAGTTTTCCCCCTGTGTTTTGGAGCCTGGCTCTCCTCACATTCTCATCAAATGGTGGTTTTCGTTGGAGACACGGCTTAACTGAGTTCTACTAATTAGAGTGCCAGTCTCCCTCAGTGTTTCTCAAAAGCATTTTTTCTCCATCTGACAGTTGTCTCCAACTTGATTCATACTCAGTCCTCAAAATTTAATACCATGAAAACATCTGGGCTTTGGAGTCATGCCTGCCTTTGAGCTGGGTGACGTTGAACAGGTTAATTTTTGAGCTATTCTTTTCATATACACCATTAATACTTGTAGGTTTGGTGTAGGGATTATTTAAAAACCTTTATAGCACCACTTTGCCCAAGAATTTACATGACAAACCTGTTAGAAGACTTTTAAGTTGTAAATAAAGAGCTAAACATCAAGGTGTACTCCAAGCTTGTTTAAAGTACCTTTAAACAGGTAAGAGGAAATGTGGGTGATGATGATGTTCAAACACTCAAAAGGAAGACAGAAAGAATGGGCAAATCTCAGAAGAGAAATAAAGGATCCTGCAAGTCATCAGTGAGAGACAGCCTCAGATGTTGACATACCAAGCTGTAGCGTACAGACAATAAAAATTGTTTGTATTAACATACAGACATAAACCTGACTTTCAGAACTTGTGATGGGATTACATATCTACATTATTCAAAAGAAACAGATACAATCAAAGTGGAAACAGCACTATATGGAACTTCATAAACCTAGGGAGGTAAGTGAGTGAGGAGTAATTAATGATGAGAAAAGACAAAATGATCATGAGATGATACTGTATGTTTCTTCACCTGCTTATAGCTGTTGGCTTGCACATGACTGCATTGGGAAACACTGAGGCAAGATACTATAGTGATGCAGTGATTTGATGACACAGGACTTTGATCCTTACTTGCTATGTCTTATTAGTTATTTTTAACTTTAATTTTTTTACTAGTATACATTTATCATACATATTAATCATAGGAAATTTGTACCTGTACATGATATAAGTTTTTTCCTGTTCCACTCCCCTCCCTTCTTCACCTCCCCATTTAGAAAACTTTATTTCACTTTTTTTTCCTTCTATTCTTTTATCCCTTTTCCTTCCCTTCCTCCCCCCACCTTGTTCCCCTTCCCATTTGAATGTGGTATTCCCACTTCCCAATATCTATCCTCCATTATGCTGCTCATTTACCCTTTGGGTATCTCACACAAGAGATGATGCAATTTTTAAACTGGTGTATCTGATTATTTCACTTAATATTATGGTCTCAAGGTGCATTCATTTTTCTACAAGAGTTAAGTTTATCCTCCTTTATGGCAGAGCATTATTCCATTGTATACAAATACAACATTTTCTCTATCCATCTGTGATAGGCATAAGGGGTGTTTTCCAAGATTTAGCTATTATGAATTGTGCTGCTATAAACATAGGTATGCATATCACTGTGGTGTGATGCTTTTCACTCTTTGAGAAAGATACTTAGAAGGAGAAAGGCTGACTCAACTGGAACCTGTACTTTTAGTTTTTTGAGGACTCTTCATACAGATTTCCACAGTTTTTGTACAATTTACACTCCTATCAGCAATGAAGAAGGCTTCCTTTTCCCCCACAGCCTCACCAGCATTTGTTAGTGATTGATTTTTTATGATGGTCATTTTTTCTGGAGTGAGATGGAATCTTGGTGTTGTATTCATTTGCATTTCTTGAACCACAAATGATGTTGAACATATTTTCATGTAGTTACTTGCTGTTTGTATTTCTTTGAGAAATTATATTCATTTCAAATGAAGAAGGCTTCCTTTTCCCCCACAGCCTCACCAGCATTTGTTAGTGATTGATTTTTTATGATGGTCATTTTTTCTGGAGTGAGATGGAATCTTGGTGTTGTTCTCATTTGCATTTCTTGAACCACAAATGATGTTGAACATATTTTCATGTAGTTACTTGCTGTTTGTATTTCTTTGAGAAATTATATTCATTTCACATGCCCATTTTTTGATTGGGTCTTTAAATTTGGGTTTTTTTTTTTTTTTTTTTAGCTGAGTGTGCTTGGAGTTATTTTTGCATCTTCTGTTCCACTGATCTACAGGTCTGGTTTTGTTTTGTTAGTACTATGCTGTTTTTATTATGGTAGCTTTATAGTATAACTTCAATTTGGGGATTGTGATGTCCCCTTCCTTGCCCCTGAGTTGCTTTTGAGTTGCCCAGAGTTGCTTTTGCTATTGTCTCTTCTGGTTCCATATAAATTTTAAGATTGTTTTGTCTAGTTCCTTGAGGTATGCTGTATTCTGATCCAGATTGCGTTAAGTCTGTATTACAGTTTTGGAATTATGGCCATTTTCACTATACTACCTATCCAAGAATAGTGAATGCCTTTCCATTTTCTGATATCCTATTCTATCTTTTCAATGTATAGATCTTTTACTTCCTTTGTTAGATTGATTCCTAAGTTTTTCATTTTTCTCAATACTATTTTGAAAGGTGTTGTTTCCCCAATTTCTCAGTGAATTTGTATTCATGTATGGGAGTTGAGTTTTGACTGTTAACCTTATGTCCTGCTGCACTGCCAACTTTGGTTATTAATTTTAGGAATCTTTGGGTGGAGAGGTTTTGGGATCTTCTTTGCAAATTATCATGTCATCAGTAAATAATGACATATTCCTTTTATTTCTTTCTCTTGTATAATTGCTTTAACTGATGTTGTCAGAATTATATCAAACAGGAGTCATGATAGTAGGCATCTTCATCTTGTTTCCAATTTTAGAGTGAAAGCTTTTAGGTTTTGTCCATTTAGTAAAATGTTGACTATTGATTTGTCATAGATAGCTTTTATCAGATTGAGATAAAGACCTATTACAATTTTCTGCAGGTTTTTTTTTTTAATCATGAATAGTCATTGGACTTTGTCAAATGCTTTTTCTGTATGTACTGAGGTGATCATGTGGCTTTTGTCCATGATTCTGTTAATGTGGCTTATTACATTCATTGACTTGTATATATTGAATCATCCTTGCATTCCTGAGGTGAAGCCTTCTTGGTCATGTTGCATAATCTTGATGATTTGTTACATTCTGTTTGTCAGTATCTTACTGAGATTTTTCTACTTATGCTCATTAAGGAAATTGTCCTGTGGTTCTTTTGTTTAGTTAGATCCTACTCTGTTTTTTTATCAGGCTAATGCTTGCTTCGAGGAATGAGTGTGGGAGTAATGCTTCCCTTTCTATTTCATTAGAGTTTGGGGTTCTTTAGAATTCAGCAGTGAATCTGTCAGGACCTGGCTTTTCTTTGTTGGCAGTTCTTTTTTATTACTTCCATTTCATTAACGTATACTGCGTTATTTGGAATTTTTATATCTTCTTGATTCAGCAGTATATTTCATATGTATTTAGGAATCTCCATTTTCTGAATTTTCTATCTTGAGTACAGCTTCTCAAAGTATATTGCTGTTCTGGATTTCTGTAGAATCCATTTTGATTTGCCCTTTTCATTCCTAATTGCATGGATTTGAGTCTTTTTTGATAGGTTTAGTTAAGGGCTTATCTATTTAATCTTTTAAAGAACCAACTCTTCAAATCATCAATTCTTTGCATTGTTTTCTCAGTCTCATTTGCATTAATTTCTGCTCTGATTTTTATAATTTTCTTCCTTGTACATGCTTTGGATTTAATTTGTTCTTTTGCTAGAGCTTGAGGTTTGACATTAGGTTATTTGAACTCACTCAGTTTTTCTGATTTGGGAATTCACTATTATAAATTTCCCTCATGGGACTCTTTTCATTATGGCCAATATGTTTCAGTATGTTGTATTGACATTGTCATTTAATTGTAGAAACTGTAATTTCTTCTTTAACAATGACCCATTGATTGTTCAGGAGGGTGTTATTTAATTTCCTTGGCTTGTGTAGTTTTTGTGGTTTCTTTTGCCATTGATTTCCAGTTTCACTGCAGTATGATCTGATGATAGTAGGCATCGGATAATTTCAGTTCCTTTGCATTTACTTAAGCATGTTTTATGAGCTAGTATGTGGTCTATTTTGGAGAAAGTCTCATGTGCTGCTCAGAGGAATATGTATTTTGTTGTTATTGGGTGAAACACTAAATATCTACTAAATCCATGTATTCAAAAGTGTGTTTCCTTGTTGATTTTTTAATCTAGTTGATCTATTTGTAACAGGGAGGTATTGAGGTCCATTATTACAATTGTATTATATTTTTGATATCCATTAATGTTTGTTTTATATAGTTGGGTGTGCTGGCATTTGGTTCACTTATATTTATGTTATTTCTTCCTCTTGGATTGTTCCCTTAATAAATATGTAATGATCTTCTTTTCTGACCAGCCTTACCTTGAAATCCACTTTGTCTGCAAATAGAATAGTTATCCCTGCTTTTTTTCCTGGTTCGTGTCACATGAAGTATTACTTTCCATCCTTCATCTTTCAGTCTATGAATCATCATCGTCGTCGTTGTCATCGTCGTCCTATTCCTCTGCTCCTTTTTTTTTCTGAGTTAACTGTGTTTCTTGTATGCAGAATATTGTTATATTTTCTTTTTCCTTTTTTTGGTACTGGGGATTGAACTCAGGACCTTGCACTTGCGAGGCAGGCAGCACCGCTGAACTGAATCCCCAACCCAAATTTTGTTTCTTGATCCATTCTGTCAATCTGTTTCTTTTAATTGTTGAATGGAGACTATTTACATTGATGGTTATAATGGATAGGTATTGACATCTTTGTCATATTACTTTCCTATCATTGGTTCCTTTTCTTTTCCTTTTGTTTAATTACTTATCTTGCCTGGTATATTCATTCTATTGAGAGTCTTGGAATTGTTGTCTTTTCCTAGAATATCCTTTGGAAATTTTTGGACTGCTGGTTTGGTAGTCATGGATTTCTTCAGGGATTATCATGGAAGTATTTTATTTATAAATTTGAAAAATAATTTTGCAGATCACATCAATCTGGGTTGGAGATTGTTTTCTTTTAGGGTTTGAAATACTTTACTCCAAGATCTCCTTGACTTAGAGGTTTGGTTGAGAAATCTGCTGTGATTCTAATGGATTTTCCCATATAGGTGATTTATATCTTTTCTTTAACAACTTTTAGTATTCTGTTCTTGTGTTGAACTTCTGGAATCTTGACTATTATATTCCTTGATGTAGTTTTTTTTCTGATAATGGCTAATTGGAGTTCTGTATGCCTCACTTATCTGTATCTCAAGGTTGTTTTATTTTGTTTTTTTCCATGCTTGGAAAATTTTACTCTTCTGTGAACAGGGTTTTCATGCCGTTTGTGCTATCTTCTGATTCTTCATTGATTTCAATTAATTTTTTTTATATACCAGGAATCTAACTCAGGGTCTTGTGCTTGACAGGCAGGTGCTATTCCACTGAGCTACATCCCCAGCCCACAATTAATTTTCCATTTGTCTTTGCATTATCTAGTAGATGTTATATTGATTTTTCATGAACCCTTGCTATTTTTAAGAGCTCTGTCATTTGATGATCACCAAACACAACCCTGTCTTCTAGATCTGATATTCTATCTATATTGGTTAACTGTGCTATATATACTTTCAGTAGAAATCTTAATCTAGATTTCTACTTGAGTCTGTTTTATGAAATCCAGTTCTTTTCTGTGTTGTGCATTCATGGTTTCCATCATTTTCCTAAGCTCCTGTATTTTGTTACAGTCTGTATTTACTCAAGATTCACATTTATTTCCTTCATTATGGACATCATCTCTATCTCTGTTTTGTTTGTGTCAAGGTATTTGATTGTTACTTCACCTACTACCATTTCATAAAATTCAGCTGGGAGGTTTTTAATTTTGTCCACCTCTATGCCCCTTTTATTTGTCTTGAGCAAGTTGAGGAATATGGATTGCATCCTGCTTCTGAGTTTTCTCACTTTGTATTTTTTGTTATTTTTGGTTTTGCTGTTGTTTTCTGTGTCGAGGCTTGTAAATTGTTTGTGGTAGGTAGCTTTATTACTAGTATCAAGACCTCTTTAGGGAATGACCGCTTTTCAGAAATGTCTTCTAGGAATAGCTGGATTTTGAGTCTGTCCCCAGATCCTGCCTCTTCAATTTACTAGAGATGAAAAGTTGCCACCTGTTTCGTTTAAGACTCGGTTCTTTAGTCCTGGACTATAATACTGTTTATGATCACCAGACAATGTAGGTATCAGCATACAAGAAAGATTAATTGATCACAACAACTATGTCATCTTGCCTGATACAATCAATAACAACAGCATCAAGCACAGACTAGAAAATGACAGGCTGTGATAACTAATAACTTTCTACCTCTTAGCCATAGATAAAAGATTTGCAGTTCTATAGCAAAGTCCAAAACAATACAGAAAATTATATACAGTAAATACCCACTCAATAGAATGATTTTACCCTCAGGAGAGGATTTAAAAAGAATAAGAAGGAAAAATAGAGAAGAGAAAGAGGTGGGAGTAAGGATAAAGGACAAAGGAAGATTACCCAAGCCTTAGGAAATGGGTTAAGAATACAGGAGGGAAAGAGAAGGAAATAACAAGAACAACAACAACAAAAAAAAACACCAAAAATTAAAAATGATATTTGCATTCATGAAAAAACAAGTGGAAAAAAAAAAGCAAAGGAAAAAAAGGAATTTCTCTGACTTCAAGCCTTTAGTTATCTTCTGGGGCCTACTTTTTTTTTTTTTCTTTTCTGGTACTGGGGAATCAAACACAGGATGTTGTGCTTGTGAGGCAGGCGGCAGAACCACTGAGCCCTGGGGCCTACAATTTTGTGATAGTATCCAATTCAGTGTGTGACTGCTGTTGCAGAGCCCAGGTCTGTGCTGACTGCTCCAACTCCCAGGACCAGTTTCCCCCTTCAGCCAAGCACCCTCTCCAGGGGACATGCCAATTGCTTGGACTGGAGTCAGTCACTAGCTGTTGTAGTTCACAACATCACTGCTCTATTTCATCAATGTGTTTCTCCCTGGAGGCCTCTGGAATCACCCATCCTCACTCTGTGTATCTGTAGATTTGATTCTCCTCCCTCATACCACAAGCCAGGAGTTGGAGAAAGTACAATTTTGTCCCCCCACACCCTTTTTCTTCTTTGATGACTGTCTCTTTAAGATCTTTCTCTGAGTCTTGGGGATCCAGTTTCTTCCTTTTCTTTCCCAAATTGTTCAAAGTCTGATTAATTCTTGACCTGCTTATAATGCCATCCCATCAAGGTACCAGAAATGATAAAACTACTGGGTGTATGTTCACTTTAGTTCAGAGGGAAAGAATGATTCTAGTAGAAATGTTAGAAGCCTACAGAGGAAGAGTCACATCCTCTTAGATCTTTATAATGATCAATCTAAAGGCAGACACTGGCTTTAGATCAATCTAAAGCCAACTTCTTCCTTGCTGGCTGAGCTCTGACTTTACTGAATGGGAAGGTACTGTTATCCCTGACCCATTAGTCTCAGGAGAATGTGACCTTTTTCCAGGCCTAGAAATCCCATTCTTTTTGGAGTGTCTGATTTAGCAGTAAGTAGAGACCCCGCCCTGGCAAATGAGACAAAATAAGAACTCTGCTGAAGGTGATTCTGGGGAAATTCTCATTCCCAAGGAGACTTTCTTTTTGACACTGGACATTGTTTTTCTAGATGTGATGCTTGAAATTGTGACCACCACATTGCTATCCCAAGTGTTGCTAGCTTGAAGGCAGAGCCAATACTTTAAACTTGCAGAGGAGGAAGGTACAAAAAGACCTTTGTGCCAGTCCTTAGACTGATTCACTCACCAGCTACTGGTGAGTCTGAAGAAGACATGCTACTGATTTTGCCTAGTGTTCTATATTTCTTGATAGGTAGTCAATTTCATACATTTACTTGAGTTTTTTTTTTCTATTTCCCCTCAAAAGTGTCCCTAGTAATACAGAAGGGAATGCTAGGCATCAACACATATGCCTGTTAAGTTAGCTTACAAAAAGATCAGAAAATGTGAAAATGATCTGGGGGTCACGTGTTTCAAAAGTAAATATTCAGTCTCCAACTGATGGTTAATTGGACTATTTCCAAGTTTTAGCTATTACAAACTGTGCCGCTATAAATATGGGTGAGCATGTATCACTGTGGTATGATTATTTTAATTATTTTGGAAAGTTACCCAGCAAAGGGATAGCTGGGTCAAATGGAACCTCTAATTCTAGTTCTTTGAGTTATCTCCATATTGATTTCCATAGTGGTTTTACCAGTTTGCACTCCCACCAACAATGGAGAAGGGCTCCTTTCTGTCCACATCCCCACCAACATTTGTTATTGGTTGATTTCTTGATAGCAGCCATTCCTTTTTGGGTGAGGTGGAATCTCAGTGTTATTTTCATCTGCATCTCTTGAATGACCAGTGATGTGGAACATTTCTCATATATTTATTTTCTGTTTTTACTTCTTTGTCTGATAAATGTCTGTTCATTTCAAATGCCCATTTTTGAATTAGGTCTTTGTATTTGGGAGGCCTGATTTTTTTGAGTTCTTTATATATTCTAGATAATAGTTCTTTGTCTGAGGAACAGCTGGTAAAACTTTTTTCCCACATTGTAGGTTGTCTCTTAGCTCTGTTGGTGGTTTCTTTTGCAGTGCAGAAGCTTTTTAATAAGGTGAGATCTCAGTTGTTGATTCTTTATGCTAGTTCCCATGCTACTGAGGATTTGTTCATAAAGTCGTTTCTATACCAATATCTTCAAGGGTTCTGCGTAATTTACATCTTCCAGTAAATTTAGTGTCTCCTTTGTAATATTTAGATCTTTAATCCACTTGGATTTTAGTTTAGTGCATGGTGAAAGATAAGGGTCTAGTTTTAATCTTTGGCAGATTGAAATCCAGTTTTTCCAACACTACTTATTAAAGAGGCTATCTTTCCTCCACTGAGGATGGTTGGCTCCTTTATCAAAGATGAGGCAGCTGAGTACATCTGGAGTTGTTTCTGTATCTTCCAATCTATTCCACTGACCCTCAGGTCTGTTTCTTTGCCAGTATCATGCTACTTTTATCACAGTGGTTTTGTAGTATAGTTTCAAATTGGGAATTGTTATACCCCCCTGCTATGTCTCTGTTGCCTAGGATGGCTTTTGCTATTCTAGGTCTCTTCTGGTTCCAGATGAATTCTTAGATTGTTTTCTCCAGTTCTGTGAAATATACCGTTGGAATTTCAATCAGAATTGAATTGAATCTGTATGGCAGTTTTGGTAGGATGGCCATTTTCACTATGTTGATTCTTTCTACCCAGGAGCAAGGAATATCTATATAAACTCTCCTGCTACAAAGAAAAAAAATTAGAGATCATTGTGGGGTCAAGTCAGCTCTGATCTCCATTGTCTTAATTTTTAAAGGTGAAGTAGAAAAGAGCAGTTTGTATATATCCTCAATGATAGTATGGTGAGTATTAAACACCTCAGAATAGTGTTTGAAAGTTCTGTGGTGAGCTACAGCTAGAAAATAATAAAAAGTACATGTTTGCTAGATTCAAAACATGAATTATATAGCAAGGATATGCCATTGGTTCTCAACTTTATACATTAGAATCACCTAAGTAGTTAGAATTTTTAAATATTTTGCTTTTTAATGGTTGGGCTCTATAATCATCAAGATTAAATCTGAATTTATGGTCTGGAGCAAATGCTTCACCTTTTGCAGATGATTTATAATCCCTTAGATTAAAGTTACAAGAGAAAAAAGCAGAAGGATACTTGGGAATAAGAATGATTAAAATTTAATAGGGAGTGAGATGAAGGCAGGAGGCGTGTGTCCAGCTACTTTGGGTTCAGGTTGCCAGACCAGAGGAATTCTGGCTCAGGACCCTAAGGGAACTCATTCATTCTGACAAGTGCTATCCTGCTGGTTCCCTTGTCAGAAGAGGAGGACCCCAGACTCTTCTCCTACTGGCCCTCCCACCTTCTCACCAGCACCTGCAATGAGACCACAAGAAACCCCAGGTAATCGGGTCACCTCTCAGTGGAATCTCTATGGAAGTGTCCACTTTTCTGTTCCTATTTTCTACTACATCCTCCCTCATCCCAGATCTGGCACTGTGCGACTTGTGCCTCTTTTCCAGAGCCAAAAGGACCATGAGAAGTAAACATTTTGTATGGATTCAGAACTTTAAGACAGACATGATGGTGCAGCTAAAGACACTCAGGAAAGAGGACTTCCAGAACTGCTTCAGAAAATGACAAGAACAATGGGATAAGTGCATTTGAAATATGGAAGATTATTTTGAGAGGGATTAACTTTGATGCATCTTTCACGGTAGTAAATTTTAAAAAATTTAAACATCCATGCTCATATTCTGTGACTTTGTTTTATTTACACTTTCTTCCAGTTTCTCTTATCTCAGCTTTAGAATAACATTTTCTCCAGATAAAATTTCTAAGTAGTAATAGTGGTGAGGAGTACTTCATTTTCTATTTTTAGATGAGTTTTCTTGTCAGTTGCACTCATTAGCACCTGGCCCTTAGGTCTGACTGTAGCTTGTGCAGGAAGCCAAAGGTGCAAGCTATGTTGAATTCACAGGGTCTGTGTTCCCAAGAGCAGCACCATCCACCTCCTAAAGGTGTGGGCTAGTTTCCCTCTAAATGTTATTTCCTCATTCCATTTTCATGTTGGTTCAGAAAACTAGGAAGGTCCATGATTTAGGAAGCTATGTGTAATGAGTAATTTTTTGTGTCAATGTGATGAGGCCACAGGGAGCCCAGATATTTAGTCAAAAAGGATTCTTTGTTTCTGGGAGGGTGGTTTCAAATAAGATTAACAGTTAAACCCGTAGATGGTATGAAGCAGATGGCCCTCTCCCACGTGGATGGGCCTCATCTAATCCACTGAGGGTACAAACAGAACAAAAGGCTAATGATCCTCTCTGATAAGAGAATCTTCTTGCTTGATGGTGTTCAAATTGGGATGTGGGCTTAATCCTGCCTTTGGACTTAAAGTTCAACATTGGCCCTTCCTGGCTCAAAGTTTGGGCCAGAATTACACCACCAGCTCTCCAGGGGCTCCAGCCTGTTGACTGCAGACCTCAGGTCATGCCAGACTGCATGAGCCAATGCCTTGCAATAAATCTCTTCCTCTTTTACACATCGTATTGGTTCTTCTCTCTGGGGAACCCTGACTAATATACTATAACTTCTAATGGGAAAAATTTTAAAGACTTGGCAACATGTAGGAAAGTCTCTTAACAGCTCCCAGACATATGATCCCCTTGTCCTTTCTTCCTTTCTTCCTTCCTTCCTTCCTTTCTCCCTCCCTCCCTCCCATCCTCTGATGCTGAGGATTGAACCCAGGGTCTGACACATGGTAGGCAAGCACTCTACCAGTAAGCCACGTCCCCAGCCCACTAATATATATTTTTTAAAGCTAAAGTTATTAACCAGGAATCGCAGCCTGGTAAAGGGGCAGAAGGGAGGGGCAGAGGGTGGTGGCAAAAAGAAACAAATGCAAAGAAAGACCCACAAGTAGGAGAGGCTGAGCTTCTGGGAAATAATGAGCAGCTCAATAAGGCTGGAACATGGAATGCATTACTTTGAGGCTGGAAAACTGAGCAGGGAACATGACAAGATGAACCTTGGAGGCCCAGCCAATGACTTTGAAGTCTGGACCTTTTCCAAAGACCATTACACAAGTATCCCTATTCATATCACCCGGCACGAACTCTGGTGTCATCTTGGCCTACTTTATAAATTACTGTTGATCTTATAAAAGTGCTTATTGTAAAGAATTCCTAGACATAAAGAAATAAAAGTCACTTCATGTTGCAAGTGGATCACTCACAAATGTGCACACCAACTGAATATTTTCTATTCATATGGATAGGTGAAATGGTTAACAATCAAAATCACTTCTTAAAAGCTTGGCCTCATATAATAGCGGCTGTTTTTAATTTTTCAGGCATTTGATTTTAGTCAAATTTACAAAGAAACCAAAGTGAAACTAGAGGAATTACTGTTGCATAAAAGTTTCTTCAACACAAGAGTCCTATTCCCTAAAGTCCCTCCAAGATTAAAGAAATAATGATTTTTAAAAGAAGAAAACAGAGGGGGAGGGAAAAGGGGATTGGGGAAGAGGAAGGATGCTGAAGATATTTGTTTTTGTAACTTTGCTTATAAATTTAAGACAATACTATTTTGTCTGCCTGACTGATTTCACATTTTTGTAGTGTACTTACTTATTTTTAATATTTTCCAGATTTCAAGTATTTTCATAAGGTTCTATAATTATATGTTCTCATAATTATTTAGTATTCACTTTATATTGCTGTAGATTCATTCCATTCTTACTTGTTAGTCAAGGGTTTCCTTTTGCTGATGGCTTTTATTTTAAAATCATAATTGATCTATCAGTTGGTAAGGTTTCATAGTACAATCCTTTTTCAAGAAGACATATATTTTGTCTGTAAACTCCTGCCTCTTGCCTTAACATTTGAATGGTATCTTAACTGTGTGTAACAAGCTTCGGTCATACTTTCCTCCAGAACTTTGTAGACATTATTTGTTGTTTTCCAGCTTTGATTATTGTGAAGAATGAAGAAGCTGGTCAGGTTTGTTTCTATTGTAGTTGATTTGCATTTTTCTGGGTGCCTGGAGATTTCTTAGTTTGTATTACATAGAAACTTCAGTATCAAATCTCCAAAAATGTTAGAAGATTAAACTGTCTGGGAGATTTCTCATATATATATGT
>NW_022900950.1:33278069-33287174 GCF_012274545.1 Fukomys damarensis | reverse complement strand
AGATACATACATATATATATATATATATATATACACACATACATATATATATACACATATATATAATTGTATATGTTATATATATTTTATATATAATTTATATATGTAATTTTTTCTCATATATATAACTTTTTCCCTCCTTTTGAGACAAGGTCTCACTATGTTGCCTAGGCTGGTCTCAGACACCTGAGCTCAAGCACTTCTGTCTCAACCTCCGGAGAACTAGGACTAGAGATGTGTGCCACCACGCCTAGCTTTCGTATCTTTGAACACAATCGTCCCATTTGCCGATCCCCTACTTCAGGGACACTTGTCACTCTCAGGCTTTTACCTTCTCTGCTGTCTTAACTGTCTTCTTCATTCACATTCACTGACAGTACCACAAGTCTTTCTTCTATGTCTACTTTGATTTTCAGTAATGTCTAGTCCTTTGGGTTTTCATTTTAAATGTGCACTAATCTGGAGTTTGAGGAAATGGGGTGCACGCAGAGAAAAGAAGCCAGCTCAACTGCAGCAGTATGCAGCTCCTGCTGAAGAAGATGTGCCCTGCTGGCTGCCCATGTGGTCCCAGGCTCTGGCATCAGGGCTCCTGTACTTGGTTTGGGGGCATGGAGCTAACATTCCCACATGTAGGTACCCTCAGACTTCCAGGTCTGGTCCCAGAGCCCTCTGAGAAACAGCTCTACTTTTCGCTTTCTCCCCTTTTCCCTGTTCCTCTACCCCTTAAGCTTCTGGGTGTCTTCCGGGACACTTTGTAAAGTGCTCTTTCAACATTTGCTTTTTAGGCTGCTGGTCACAGAGAGGGAGAAGCAGCATTCTGCTGACTCATTGCTTCATGTAGTCATTTAATCACTTGCCATTTGATGGTCACTCACCACCCATGACTGGTTCTTCTTGCTCCTTACTACTTGGCACTGAACGAATACCCTGCAATGGGAGAGGTATTGTTCTGGCATGGTGGTGCATGCCTGTAATTTCAGCACTAAGGAGGCTGAAAGGATTGCTACAAGTTTAAGGACAGACTGAGCTATATAGTGAGTTCCAGGCCAGCCTGAACCACAAAGGGAGACCTCATCTCAAAAAACAAAAAACAAGCAGAACAAAACAGAAACAAGCAATGAGATAGGTACGAAGAATTCAGGGACTAGCAACAATCTCTGCTTTGTGGGGTTTATGGTTTGTCTCACTACCAATTTCATCAGTCATCAGATGCTCAGTTTGCGGTTGGTCATTATTCCCTTCCTCCCTGTGTTTGTCACTGGGTCCCAAGCCTTCCTTATCTCTCACATGTGTTACAGCCATTGTCTCCAATGAGCCCCTTTCTCCCTGGGACTCCCTGGTGACAAATGAAGCCTGTGCAATGTGTTTAGAGAAATCTTTTCAAAATTACTTTCTTCATGGTTTTTCTCTGGCCAAAAATTCTCAGCACGTCTTTGTTTCTGATCACATCACTGGAGCTGCCAAGCACAGATCCCCATTATGCTGCTGCTCCAAGTTCTTCCTGCGTCATGAATGTTGTGGATCAGCTTGCTCATCATCCTTTCTAAACCCTGCTGGCATTCCTTCACAGCCCATGTACATGAAAGCTAAAAACCACATCATCCCAACTCTCAAGCAGCCAGAATTACTGCTGAGATTCAAGTTTCTCTGTCAGTTGCCCCCAGGTGAGATTTTGATTCGCAACTGAAGCATGTGAAAGAGAATGTGGGCACAGGCAACCATTATGCTGATGTTGATTGAGGCCAGGTCATCTTTTTCTGGTTTGGAAGCAGTGACTTCCCGGTTTGTGCACATGATTAATTCATTGATTCATTGCCAAGTTGTCCAAGCTCTCCTCAAACTTGTGAACCTTCTGCCTTAGCCTGTGAATAGCTGGGACCACAAGTTGCACAACCAGCCCTAACTATGTAGCTTCTTAATGTGTCAGCTTGCTGAAAATCACTAAGCTTCAACCCTCCTGCTGACCTTGTTTTACAGCGTGGTCCAGGGAGTCTGTCTGGGAGCATAGCTCATAGTTTGTTTGTCCTCTCCATTGTTGAGTGATATGTTCTGTTGAGTCTTTTCTGCTCGCTCTAGCTAGCATGGGGCCTGGCTTCTACAGATAGAGGGCTCTGCATATCTGTGGGTCTCATATCTGTAGATTCAATCAACCATGAACTGAAACAAGAATTGTGAATATACTAAACATGTATAGACTTTTGTTCTTTGTCATCATTCTCTAATAGCGACTATTTACATAGCATTTACATTGCACTGGATATTACAAGTCATCTAGAGATGATTTAGAGTGAATGGGAAGATGTGTATAAGTTCTAGGCAGATTCTGTACTTTAAGGGACGTGAGCTTCTGCAGTTCTGGTGTCTGTGGGAGCTCCTGCAATCACTTGCTCAGGAACACCGAGGGACCAGTTGGAACATGAACTCCGACTGATATACTATCCACCTTTGATTCTCTTTCCCCCAGAATCCATCAGCTTCCTTTTCTGGATCACACTCTCATATGCACTCTCCTCATTGCTGCTCCTGCTCTTACTTTTTGCCTGCCCTCTGACTTCTGGCTAGAACTAGATCTGGCTCCCCAGAGACCCCTGTGCTTTCCACTGATCATCCCACTGGTCAGGAAGGCACAGCCTTGAGAGACATGAGGCCTTCCACTCACCAACTATGGTACTGGAAAAACTCATCCTCACTTTCCCTCACTTCAGAATATGCAGGTTGGAACACTGAACACTATGTTCCCTTCCACTTCTAAAATCAAGGCTCCAAGGTAAGCCACTTTCCAACTTAAGAAAGCCACGCTACGATTAAAGACAACACATTTTAGATTCTGTGACATCTCTATTTCCTGACACCTTTTTCCACAAGGCTGACTGAACATGTGGAATTGTTTATTTTAATTGCTGGAAAGAAAGTCTGTGCCACTGGCAGAGCCAGGCACTGAGTGATGAGGAACAGAATCATTTCTTTAACGAGGCCATTCCTCCGCAGAGTGTGGTCACTGTTTTATGGACAAAGTAAACAACTTGCATATGTTCAATTACTTGGCTTGTCTACTGAGACCTCCTGGCCACAGCTAAGGCCTGATGGATGAAAATCTAAAACAAGCTGTCAGTACACGTTCCAGAGACGGCAGACGACCAGGCCCAGAGGACAGAGTGTGGGGCCACGCTGGGCTCCATTGGAGGCTTTGCCAGTCAGTGCCACGGAGCAAATGCTTATGGAGCTCGGGGGATGATTGACTTGGCGGAACAACTAGGCCATTGTGTGAGATCATACCCAGCCTTTTCCCTCAGAGTAACACAGATGCACTGATTTCCAAGCCATAGCAGAGGCTGTCATGATCATCCAGTAGTCAAGTTTCCACAAAGATGCAAACCTAGGCCTTCTCTAGACTTTCCAAGGGTATGGAACCTAGGAATATTCAGTTATTTTTTTAATATCTACTTTCCCAACTACTCTTAGCCTTATCCAAGAGTTACACCTCTGCATTGTGTTACTTAACCACCCAGTGGAAGGCCTGCACAGGACTAATTGCAGTCTTACCTTTAATCAAGTAACTCAGTCATACAGCTTGGAGGCCTGGCTTTGGCTGCTTCACCCTGCCATTGGCCTGGCCTCTTCTTGGGGCTCTGCTTCTAGTAATTGCCACTCTCATAGCTGGGCCCTGTCATCTTGGCCCACACTTCCCAAAAGAGGGAGACTGAAAAGTTCCTGCATGGCAAAAAACATTGCATATAATTACATTGATCTCATAATTACAAAAACAAATTTTTTTGTAGCAAGTTTAAGAAGTTTATTTTTCTTGGTAAATTGCTGTCTTTGTACAATGAAATACAGTGGTGCTTTGGTTCATGAACTCAATTCTTTCCATGATTCTGTTCACAAACCAAACTGGATGAGAACCAAATCAAATTTCTCCATAAGGTCAACATTGGCCCTAACCACTGAGTTTGAGTCAGTTCTTGTCCTACTGTTTCCAGCAAGAACTGTGGAAATAATCAAGTTTGTGAGCCAAGGCACCACTGGACCTGAAACAGGGTAACTTTATTAAGAGAAGAGGTTTATTCAATTCACAGTTCTAGAGATTCAAAGACATAGTACTGGCATCAGCTTGTGAGGGCCTCACGGAAGATGGAAGGAGCACATGGGACAGGGGAAGATCACATTGCCAAACAGAGAGATGGAGAGTGATCAGAGGACAGCTCATTCTTGCAACACTCTTTCTGGCAGGAGTTCGGGGATCCCCCTAGAACTAGCACCTTAATTCTTTTCCCAGGGTCCACCCACTAGTCTGTTCATTTTAAAAGTTCCACCATTTTGACACTGACACAGTAAGGACCAACCTTCTAACACATAAACCCTTGGGAGGCAAAACATAGGATTGCTTTGACCTACTTAGCAGCTGAGAGCTCAACAATCAGTTTCTCAGTTGCCTGGAAAGTCTCAGCCCTGTTTCCTACCTGTCCCTAGCAAGTGTCCCTAGCAAGATTTCTGTTTATTGTCTATACACCCACTAGCCTTTCACACCCCTATGGGTACTATTGGAAGAACACAAGAGCAACAGGCAGATAATTGTGTTTTTCCAAATCTCAGGCATGTTACAAATTAGGTAAATGAATGTATGCACATTATTTAACTCCTCCAGATACCCATTTCTCCAGATGAAAGTTTAGATACACCTAGGTTTCCAATGGGTTTCATCACTGTTGAGATTCAGTGAGCTAACTCTGTTAAGGGCCTGACACATAGTACATGCTCACAGCATGGGAATCCTTTTTCCTCTTCCTTTTAAAAAATGGACTTATCCTAGCTATTTTCTTTTTGGCTTATGTGTTCATTTCAGAGGTAAGCAGGGTATCCATATCAAACAAAGAAATAAACAATGAAACAAGATTTGTGTTGCTTGATGCAGAGCTGCTAGGATATCCAACATTTAAACAACAAGAGAGGCAGAAGCTGTCACTTAACAGATGAAGTAGGTTATGAACCACGAATACAATTTTTTTTCTGGTCTCAGTTCGCCAAAAGTGCTATGGAGACTTCTGGAGGCCTCTCTCCTGGACTTGTAGATGGCCATCTTCTCACTGTGTGGGAGCATCCTGTTATCTCTCTCCCAGTGTGTCCTTATCCTTGTTTTATAAGGACACCAACCATACTGGAGTAAGGTCCATCATAAAGTCAATAGCATCCAGGTATAGTTGTACATTGTCGAGAAGGGTCTGCAAGATCTTGTCTAGTGAGACTTCCTGGCCACAGCTGAGGCCCCATTGGTGATAATCCAATGCAAAATCTTAAAGTATGAAAACTATAAACCAATGTTACTGTGGAACTTGTGCCCAATTCAGTCACACTTGGAGGTTCTGGGGGTCAGTACTTCAACATGTGGATTTTGAGAGTGAACACAATTAAACCCATAACACCCACTATATGGTGAGCCTGTGCCAAATATTGAGAGATATTAAGATGAGTCGATAAGTAATCTGTACACAGTTTTCCTGCAATAGAGTGGACCTGTCCAGTAGAATATTGTGCAACCCAGGAATGCAGTTGGTGAACAAAATTTAGAAATATGAACAAAGTTTTATGGGAACATGAAGAAAAATAGAGAAATGACATTTGAGTATTGGATAAAATATTGGGTAGAGAAGAACAACTTTAAAATTATATCCTAATGAAGCCAGAAAGATTTTAGTATTCAAGACTTTACCACAACACATTTTCAAAGTCAGGGGCCTATTTATCGCTTAAAATTATATAATTATTATTAAACTAATATGCTATGAAGCATAACTAATTGATCTGAATGGAAAATAGAAACCTGTGTTATGGCCTGAATTGTATCCCTCAATATATGTATGTTGTCTTAATTCCCAGTACTGTACAGAATGTAATTGTGATAAGGACATAAGGTTTTAAAGGGGTAAGCTAAAATGAAATCTTTGTGATGGACCTTACTCCAATATGGTTGGTGTCCTTGTAAAACAAGTAGATGAGGACACACTGGGAGAGAGACAACAGGATGCTCACACACAATGAGAAGATGGCCATCTACAAGTCCAGGAGAGAGGCCTCCAGAGAAATCGCCCTACTGATGCCTTGATATTGGACTCGTAGCCTCCAGAATTGTAAGAGAGTGGAGCTCTGCTGGTCAGGCCACTGAGGCTCTGGTGTCTGGTTCTGGAAGCCTTAACAGGCTCACACATAATGTTATTAGTTTAAAATCTTTGGGGAACTTTTGTTTGCTTGTTTGGTTCTGGTTTTGTTTTTAATGTTTAGCTTTAAATAATACATAAATACATCCCCTTTCTATCTAACCTTCATTTTCTCTTCCTAGTTCAAAATATGAATAAATAACAATTTCTACATAGGATTCTACAACCATGCTTTTTTTTTTACTTAATAATGTAGCTCTTGGATCTTTCTACACTTGAACATTTTCTTTATTGATGTACTTTTAAATGGTTTCTAGAGCTTGCTATTAAAGTCTTTATTTAAAAAATAACTCTATAGGTCTGGTTGACAGTATGAATAGCCTACTTTCTTTATAATTGCATAGAGAATAGAATGGTTATCTTGAATAAACTGTTAATGCTTCAGAAAACTACATAAATAACTGAAATCCTCAGTTTCTTATCATTTCAAAGCCATACTGTTTAATTTTATGGTATATCTTAAACACCCTCCACTAGAACAGTGTTACTTTTTCCAGCGTATACAATTTATAATCAAATTTAGATGGATAGGCAATTCATTAGTGTCTGAGTCCCTAAAATGTGATTAAATATTGCCAACAAAACTTTGGGAAGTGTCTGCTCCTTTTGGTTTTGGCTATAATCCTGGGAATGTCCAAGGCCTGGTGACCATTTGCATTTTATTCCAACCCAGCATAGCTTTGGATTGTTTTTAATTAAAATCGACCTCTGGGCTAGGAAAAGCTGATATAATTTGTTTCAGGCTTCAAATGACATACCAGATGTGACAGCACCCCTAGTGTGCCATTACCCCTGACTGATTTAATTCTAAATGTTTTCCCATACTTTTAGAGCATACAATTGTTTTAATCTATTTCCAAAAGATTTTTACTTTAACTATAGGTATGAAGGTTTAGTCAAGTATTACTTGTACATTTTACTGCCTCAATTTAGCAGCATACAGCTTTCATATGAAGTCTAAACTAAAAAGCAGACACAATAATCTGATAGGATGTGTACCAAATTAAAAAAAAATCCAGGAATTACATTTAAAAATTAATTTAAGATAAATGGCATACAGAATGTCCCAATTCAAGTTAATACAGTGTTAAGTATCTATTAGATTGTAGTTAAAATGTTCAACTTTAACTAAAAGTAGTAGTGACTTAAGAGAATTCTTTCAAGTATTTACAGTATCAATTCTAATGTGAACCTTGTGGTTCTAAGCACAAAGAGCAATAAAAGCTTTTATTTTAGATCAATACTCTCATCCTTCCCTCCAAAGCTTTGTTAGTTTCCCTGCAGATGCTGAATGTACCATGAAGCTGTGATTGAAGATAATTGAGTTAGGGCTCTAAAAACATTAATCAATAATAGAAACAATGGTAGGAGTACTGATAGCAATAGCACTAGACCTTACCCAGTTTAATAAATGAAATATCAGCAATTAATTTTTTTAGAATTTTTGGTACTTATGGGAATTTGGACTTATGGAGAACTTCCACAGATGTTCTCATACATGGGGTTTTTTTCTTTCCTCCTCCTGGGTCATACATCCTCGAAGGCTAGAGCAAGAAAGAGACCACTCTTTTCTATTTTATGTTCAGCCAGGAGCAAGTGCAGAAGGTCGGGTCCTCTGAATGGTACCTGCTCAGTGGCTGGATTGCTATTTTGGCCTAATGAAACCCTGAACTTGGCTCTGAGATTCTATTCCAGTACCAGCACACCCCCAAACCGCTAACCCTTCTTCACTCTTAAAAATGATGGCACTGGGTTGTTGCAAAATATAGTTTCTGGTCATTCCTGCTATGAGAAAGGGAGACAGGCATGGAGGAGAGGATTTTGTGGCACATAGGCCTGGGCTCAGTGCTAGCTTCTCACATGTGCTTTCTGTAGGATCTGGAGAAATCATTTAAACTTTCTGAAGCCTAATACCTGCCCTAGGTTGAAAAAGCATGGCAATACTACCCACAACACAATGGTTACCACTAAGGTGGTTACCAGAGATACATGCCTAGTTGTCGTATGTCCATGAAGGCTCATCCTCTTCCTCTGGACAAGTAACCACATGAACTCAGTGTGGGTCAGGCATACCAGTCCAGCAGAACAAGGAGAGGGGCATCTGTAAACACTGGACTTATCCTTGATTGACAGGAAGCATGGTGTAACAGACTCTCATCACAATAATGGAATAAACCCACAAGACTGTCATTGCTTGGATTTATAACAGAACATATACATTAACATTCATATTTTTAAGAGCGTGGAATTTATTTTTAAAAAAATCAAAGAATGTAGCCAACCTAGGTCCCAAGTCCCTGTTCTAGTGCCAACTATAGCCAACCCACTGGCTGGCCTTCACTGCAGGTCTCAGGCCCCTCCTGTCCCAGGTAGCTCCTGTAGTGAGCCAGCCCACTCCTCCAAGCTTTCCCCACCCAAGCACCACTTGCACAAGACTTAGACCCCCTATTTTGTTCTCCCTGACTCAAGAGTGAAATGAGGAGGAAGGACAAAAAGACATGGAGTCAGTTTAACATGTGGGCAACCAGGGAGCTTTTGGCTCCAGTAGGAAGAGAGCCCCCAGGTCTGGTTCATCTTACCTTTATTTACCCAAACATAGGTACAAGCAATCAAAGTAACATGAGATTCATTTGCTTTCCAATATCCATTAGTACATGCTCAGGTAAACAACTTAATCTTGGGCCAGGGATTTAGCTCAGTGGTGCTGCTACCTGCCTTGTAAACGCAAGGTCCCATGTTCAATCCTGGACCCCATACCCCACCAAAAAAGAAAAAGAAAAAAAACCAACTTAATCTCAGCTGTTTTAACTTTTCCTTAGAACCTGCAATATACAATCACCCCCAAGAGTAGTTTTTCTCTCTCTCTCTCTCTCTCTCTTTTTTTTTTTTTTTT
>NW_022900950.1:33258752-33277962 GCF_012274545.1 Fukomys damarensis | reverse complement strand
TTTTTTTTTTTTTTTTTGTTCCAGGGATCGAACTCAGGTCCTTGCACTTGCAAAGCAAGCACTGGAACCACCGAGCTAAATCTCCAGCCCCAGTAGTCATTCTCCTTTGTGCCTACAGAGGATACCAAATAGGCCTCAGTTCTCCTCTGACAAAGGAAAAATGAGTATTTGATCATTTACACATGAGAAAAATTATAAATATATTACAAATACCAAGAGACATTTATAATCATTACATTTTTACCTATCAATATTAAAATATTAAAGATAAATTCATTAAAATGAAAAGTTTGTAAAGCGAAGGTAAAATTACGTAGAATAATGAGCATTTATTTAATCATGTATAACTGAAAATATACTTTCATCTTTCTTTAGAGTTCAGTATTAAAAAATAAAATGGCTAAATATGTCATCATTATTCATTAGTGAACATATTTTTGTTAGAAATTTACAACCATTGAAAAAGCTCTTTTTGTCCTTGTACTAGTTAGAGAAATTGTGAGGAGACAGTTAACTCCAAATGCCTTCTTAGACTCCAGCTTCAAAGACTTTCATCTTTGCTTGACAACTTTGAAAAGGTCTTCCAGGATAATTCTTGGAGCTTCTTTTTGGGATGTGAGATTTGATCTGGGTTTGGTCTCCAGCACTATACACATGCAAACACATATGCACACTTACATACACACAGAGGGTTCCGTTTGAAAATGAATGCAGGATGGAATTCTCTGAGTTTATTTTAAGACATAATGCAATCCTTACTCCAGATCACTTAAATATTTTAAAAAGTCACCACCAAAAATGTGTATAGTTAAGTACTCCATATCAGAGATCTGGATGATACATTATTTGTGACCTTCAATATTATTTGTATGTATTTTAAAAAAAACATTCCTTGAGCACATAATATCTGCCAGCTTTTCTGCTAGTCACTAAGGACAAATGCAGAATGTGACATATTATTATCTCTAATTTTGGGGGTATTTATAGTTTAAAGTAAGGCTTAATAAACAAATGAATGCAAATGGTGATTTATACTTGGAGAGAAATAACTGAGTTGCTAGAGCAGAGGATAGAGTCATCAACAATGGTCTTTCTGAGGAGGCAAAATTTGCACTGAGCTGAGCCATAACTGATAAGATTGAAAAAAAAGAATTACCAAGAAAATAGAGATGGCTATTCCAGGCAGGGTAATGAGTGAGTGCAAAAGACTTAGAACAGAAAATGCACACAGGAAGAGTGTGTTATGGATGACCCTGTGACCAGTACAGAATGAGAACAGGAGACAGTCATGGGATGTGGTTGTAAAGCTGAGACAGGCCAGAACAAGCAGAACTTTGTGGGCATTCATCTTTAGGGCATGGGAACTTCATTTAAGTAGGGTGACATAATCTGCCTTTCAAAGAATACTTTATGGAAAGCTGATGGAGGAGGCAGAAGAGGACAGGCCATCAATCACATGAGACATAATAGTGGCTTTGACTCAGATGGTTGTGGTGGAGACAAAAAGAGATATGTTTTTAAATATGGCAAACAGTACTCATTACTGAGTTAAAGAGAAGAAGACAGAAATCCAGGGTGTCTAGGATGGTACCCAGAAACCAAGGACTTCAGTAACTGAGCTGATACTGGTAGTAGGTAGGTGGTGGTACTCAGCAACCAGGCAAGGACTTTAGATATCTGATAAATGCTGGTGCCTCTTGTCCAGACCGAAAAGAGTAGGTCAGATATGCACAGGGGGCGAAGTTTCTATTTTCACATCTGTTCTGGTTTCACGTCTACATTTAAGATGTCTATGGCACATCTAGTAGAATATTGATAAATGAAACTACTTAAAGAGGGAGCAGAGAAGAGAACCTGAACCAAGACTTGAGGAGGTCCTGCAACTAGGGAACAAAGGGAGCAGGAGAATGAAAGACAGACACCAGGGAAGACACCAGGTAATAAGAGCAAAACAAGCACAATGTCATTTGTAGGATGCACCTTGAGACCATAATGTTAAGTAAAATAAATCAGACACACAAGCTTCAATAGCCCATGGTTTGTCTCATATGAGAAACCGAAAATATAAAGAGCAAAATAAAGACAGATAATAGCAAGTAGTGAGATAGATGTCTTTTAAATGAGAATGCACCAATGAGGTAAAACATGAAAAAGTCTTAGAAACACTGGAGAGCAGGAAATTAAGGTGAGCACATATGAATGAAACTGTTCTCACAATACTTGAAGTTTTTGAGTTTTAGTTTGTTAAATAACTGCACTATGGAAAATTGCCAGTGCAGGGATGAATATTGACTTTTCAAAGCAGACTGGTGCTTTAGAAAGAGAGTACATGGCTTTTATTGACATTTCCGAATAGCTTTACTTTGTACATACTCTCTGTAATGGCTTGTGGAGGGGAAAGATGTATAATAAAGAAGAGAAAGAACAAAAGGAATTTCCTTAAGAACAGAATGCTAGGGATGAAGGTTCCAGCTCTTAATTGAAATTAAAGATCAGGAACAGAAGAAAGTAAATGAAGCAAAAATGGAAACAAAGTATTTGTAAATAGGGGAGGGCAGGGGTATGGGGAAAGAATGAAAACCAAGACATGTCATGTAAAGGTACAAGATCCCAATGATGTACGTAACTGTATTGTATACTTAAAAAGTACCAATAAACTCATTTATTTGCAGATTAAAAAAATAAAGTAAATGAAATACGATGCAGATTTTCCTCTCACTAGCCACGTAAATGCTCCTCTCCAAATCAGATGCCTTTTCTCTATTGCAGCCAAGCTTCAGGCTGGCCTCAGGCCTCTGGGCTCTTTCAAACTACAGGGAAGACATTTCCTGGAGCTCAGCATGTAACCTACATCCCTTTGTCCCCTCATCATCCCGTGGCCTATCACCAGATGTGAAAATTGTTTCCTTTACCCTTCAATGCTTGTTATACTCCCATCAATCTGATGTATTCCTCAAATTTCCCAAAGTCCCTATTTCTCACAATTTCCAGGGAGCATCAACCCTTAAGAGTCAGGGCAGACCCAGGAGAGCAAGTACCTGTTTCTCTAAATGGGTTGTGGGAAGTTGCCACTATTCTATGGGGGTAAATACAGTTTTATTTAGTTCATTCAGTATTTTCAGTGCTTTGCTCATCATAGACAGTAGAATTTCTTAAATGAATAAATGGAAGAATGAATGAAGGTTTCCAAAAGGGTACATTCACATGCTAAATACTCGTTCTTTACACACATATGCTTATATGCTTCTGTTTGCCTCAAAAGAAGTATTTTCTGCTTATTTTTGTGCTTTTATTCCTTAAGGAGGTGTGGAATAAAAACAGTGAAAGACTTTTTGCTGGATCACAAAGCATGAAAGTAAAAGGACCATAGTGCAGAAAGTCTGTGAGGCGGATGATGCCTTTGATGTTTTGACTGTCCTCTCCGGGTCTCATCCACAGCTCCTGTCCCCATCCCCAGTCTCCAGCTCTCTTTCCTCCTCCCTCCTCTCTCCTGCTTCTCCAACCTACTCTCCTGATCTCCAAGATTTAGCCATCAACTGCACTGCTTAAAGGGCAGTTTCTGAGGATTGAGCTCACGAGGAATTTTTTGAATTTTAGTAGAAGATTCTTGAGTATCAATGGAAAGGAATAACAGAGTGGCCAAATTTCCAGACAGATCTTGGAGCATGTGATTGAGGAGAACCCAATCCTTCTAATTACCTCATTCGAAGTAGGCAGCTAAATATTTTGGCCATTTATGAGGCTGTACTTACCCAGTGATCACTCTGATGTACCAGATTGGATTAGAACTCAGAGCTGTAAGATTGTCTTTCAGAAGAAACTACCAGACTCACATCCATTCATTCACCCACCTATTTCGTTTATTCATTCAATGAAGACCAGTGGGGAGATAGACAACTACATATCAGTCATCCAGCTGCTTATAGGCTCAGAGGGAAGAAGAGACAGTAAGCAACAACCTAATGAGTGAATAAAACACTTCAGGTCAAACGAGACAGGCTTAGAGTTGCAGCCCAGAAGAACCTCAGGGAAGAGAGGCTTCCCTGAGGAGGAAGAAGTAAGAGTAAAGATGGAAAGAGGAAAGAGGAAGCTCAGTGGGCAGGGGCCATGACTCCCACAAAGCAATCTGGAGTTAAAAAATCCAGGCAAACAATTAGTAGAAGGGAGGAGCCAAAACACCTGGGACTCCTTGAGCCATACTTAGATTCTGTTGTTTTTCTTCTTCTCTCTTAAAAATCTGTTTGTCACCCTTCCATCACTGTGAAAAATTCCCAGAGAAAATCAACTTTATAGAGGAAAGGGTTGATTTTGGCTCATAGTTCCAGAGTTTGCAGTTCATCGTGGCTTGACTCTTGTTTTTGTTCCTATGGGAAGGCAGAACATCATGGTGGAGAGCACCTGGTAGCAAAGCTGCTCACAGCTTAACAGCTGGGTTGGAGACAGGGAAGAGGGAGAGGAAATGGAGGACACACCTCCAGCAACCTACTTTCTTCCCGCAGGCTGGGGACCAAGCCTTCCACACATGGATCTTTGAGGTAGTACATTTCAGATCCAAACTGTAGAATTATTTTAAGAGCAACAGGAAGCCACTGACTAGTTTCCAGTGAGAAGGGCAGTGGCATTCTAACACACTGAGATATGTTAAAGTATATTCATGTACAGATGTACTTTGTTTTCTTTTGCACTCCAAGAGGATAGCGACTATTCCCAGGGAGCATTAAGACTGCAATTTCCTGGAAAGCAATGACAAAGACAGGGTCAAGTTTCTGCCATTGACTTCCACTTCAAGGATAATAGAAATAGAACGTCTAAGCTTTCAGTAAGCAGAGCTTTCAGTGAATCAAAAGGTGAAGTTCTAAAGAGAGATTATTCAAAATGAGAAGATAATAAGCTGGAGAATATGGGGTGAAGAAGGTTTGGATTAGGAAGATGAATGCTGAGCCCACAGGCCTTATGACCCATGGGGGCCATACAGCAAGCAGAGAAGGGGCTGCCTGGACAAACCACCAGCCATCTGCCTCAGCCAATGTCAGAGCACCATGTGGAGACCCAGAAAATACCACATACTGGCTACACCTCTTGGAAAGCACCCAGCCAACACCTGCGCACTGTCTATGCCTGCTGGAGAGCAAGTAGCTCTGTTATGGGGCTGCGGGGGTGGGTGTGTAAATCAGCTTTTTGTCACTGTGACCAAATGCCTGAGACAACTTAAATGAGGAAAGATTTATTAATTTATTAAGCATAGGAAAAATTTATTGAAAGAAAGAAAGTTTCTGTCTAAAAGAGACAGAAGGGGGACCAGAAGGTATGTTGCCCGCCCAACCTGCTTTTCAAAGATGTTTTATACAGCAAAGCCATGATGAAGTGGGTACAAAGTGGGGCAAAACTGTAAGGCCCAATGGAAATTTACAAGGTGGTCATGAGGTGGGACAACCCATGATCAACCAATAAAATCACAAGTACAGTCACCCAGGTAATATTGATTAACTGGGATCAAATGGGAAGACAAGTCACATACAAGGAATTTCCCACTTAGAATATCAATCACTGCTATCAATCTCTAGGGGAAGTAATACCTCTTTTCCTTTTTATAATGCTAACTAGTAAATATGCCTCAATTGTTCTCTATGTTGGCTCCTCCCTGTGTTGGCTCTTGGAGGGCGGCACCTTGAGGACTGGGGCTTTGAGGCTGGAGCCTTGAGGAAGGTCCTGTCAAACTGCCTAAAAAGATATCTAATTAACTTACCTATCTACAATATTTCCCCCTCTGAAGAAGCACCCCTAACTCCTGTGAGGGGGTAAAGGATGAAGACAGCTCTGGCTATTTCTGGCTGAAAAGGGTCATAGCTGAGATTAGCAGTCAGAATTACTCTACAGAGGGTCTGTCTGAAGGCCTTTGATAAGTACCAGACATTGTCATCTCGGGCAGCCTTATAGCTTTAAGTCTGGAGGAGACAAAGCCAAAGAAATAGTTCAGAATATATGGGCTAAATAAGGTCACCAGGGTTGTTACAAATATAGCCAAAAAGTGTTTTCACCAGGAAGAACTACTAATAGCCTTCCACAAAGGAGAAAAAGGGAAGATCCAGGGATTTCAGAATCCAACGTAGAAGTCAAATTGTAGTTTAGCAGTTAAGAACTTCATACAAGGTCGATCTGGTGGATCCTGGTTAAAGAAATCTAGCACATTTGCTTTTGGTTCCATTGTATGACCGTTTGGAGTGTGGAAGCCTCTAGGCAAGAATAAACAACATTTTAACGAAATTAAACCATATATAATCTAAGCATGAGCAGTAGAATGGAAAGGCAGGTGGAGAAAAGAGTCACAGTTACAAACTGAAATAGTGATTGTAACCTGTTAGTTCTTAAGACTCTTTTGTTGATGGAGATTGCTGTGGTCAGCTTCCAGTATAGTTGGAAACTGTCAGAAGGGGTCAGCAATTGGAGTTCCTTTTTATTTGTTTGTTTGTTTGTCTGTTTTTTGGTACCGGGGATTGAACTCAGGTCCTTGCGCTTGCAAGGCAGGCCACCAAACTGCTGAGCTAAATCCCTAGCCCATGCAGCCCCTTTTTAAATCTAGCTTTATTGCTATGGCAATATTTTATACCTCTTTTGCTTATTCTTTTCTGAAACCAGAATCTATCAAACAGATGTCCAGAGCCTATGTAACGAAAGTTGCAATCTATGAAGCCAAAAGAACAAAGTTAGAACCTGTGAAAGAAAACTCTTACGTCTGACCAGTAATCTTGGGGGAAGATCTCCAAAATGATATGGGGGAAGAGATGTAACTCCCAAACCTGCTAGGTACCTGAAACACAAGTTGGTGTTCTCTAAAACTGAAGAATGATTCTAGGAACAATGGAGGTTTAGAGCAGGAAAATTTTATTGAGAGAAAGACAGTTCCTGTCTACGAGAAACAGAAGGGGAACTGGAAAGTGGGTTGTCCCAGGAAAAACTTTTTTTTTTTTGCCCATGGTTTCAGAGGTATTCATCCATTTTCAGCTGGCTCCATTGCTTTTAGGCCTGTAACAAGTTAGACATACATAACAAGTTAGAAGGGTGTAGCAGAGGAAAGCTCCTCACTTCATGGCAATCAAGAAGCTGAGCAAGAAAGAGCCAGAAAAGAATGGATCATGGACCAGATATAGTCCCCAAGGTCACAAACTATCCCTCTATTCCCTCTAACTAGGCCCTACCTCTTGTTTCTATTACTTCCGAGCAATGTCATCAAAGTATGGTCTCAACAGTGATTAACCAACTGATGAAGCCAGAGTCCTCATGGTCCAATCATTTCCTAAAAATTCATCAGCAACAAAGTCTTCAATGAGCTTTATAGAGGATATATTGGATCCTAATCATAATAGGGACTATCTTTCTGGCTGCCTGAAGTTCACTAATTATTTGCCCATCTGGAGTGACATCATCTTACACTGAACACACCCAAACTATCACTCCACTTTAATGTCTCGTAATATACGAAAAATCCCTTCCCTAAGAGGTCATAGTGAAGGTGACATAGCCAAATGGGACACTAATGCTGCAGATGGGAAAGCCTCCAATTATCTGTACATGGACAGCAACAGAACCACCTGGACCAAGATAGTGGCAAGACCTGATACAAATGAGGGTGGCCTTTTCTGAAGTTCTCTCTGGCGGCTGGAAGGAGAGCTGAATGCCCAGTGGCCAGAGAGGAGACTGTGAGAATAGACGGGGGGTGATTTCAGTGGCCCAAAGTGTTCTGAGCTTAGTCTGAGATGGTGGCAACCCTGGAGATAGAAGGATTATATTCTGAGATGTCACTGTGATACAGTGAAAGGATTTGATAAAAAAGTAGACATGAAAGTACAAGATAACTGTTTTCACTATAAATTAAGTTTCCACCATAATGCTGAATAACAGCCTTACATTTCCAGTGACTTTAAATCATTATTGTGTGTGTGTGTGTGTGTGTGTGTGTGTGTGTGTGTGTGTTAATAAGTCTGCAGGTTGCTGGGGCATTTTTGTTTCAGATTGCAGGAGAGGTTCAGGATATTCTCATGTGTCTCTCATTGTAGGACCCACAGCCAAATGGGGACAAGTATCCCTGGCAGATTCAGGAAGGGCAAGAGGCCAAGTTAAAACACATAGCTCCCTCTGGACAAGGCCAAAATTGTATTTTCTCATATCCCATTGGCCAGAGTATGCCAAGGGGCCAAGCCCCATAGAAGCCACAGCAAAAATGAGTTATGAACAAAGAATGAGTTGGTCCTGAGGGTTCTGGTTTGCCTGGCTGGATAGATTGTGATGCTCTTCACTAAGCAAAGGAGCCCTGGAAGTGGAACAAGGGTGGGAGAGACAGTGATCTCAGACTTGAACATTGCATGCTACAAAAAAGTTTGACCAGGACATATAGATTCAGGAATTGTAGAAAAAGCTGTTTCTCCCCTAATAGCCACCTACTTCCTCTTCCTATTTACTGGTAATCATAACTCCCTTTAGCCAAGTTGGTCACTTCACTAAATTTTAATCAATGAGATATAACAGGTATTATGTGTGACTTCCACAAAGTATCCTTAAAGGAAAGAGTGTATCCATTTTCCTGCCTTATTTCTTCCATTGCTGCAATGACTAGACCCTAAGAAGTCATGGTGGACCATGAGATCAAATTCCTATGTTAACAATGGCAGAGCAACAAGACAAAAAAGAGGCTAGTTCCTACAGTCATGTTAACTCCTGGACTTCCAACATTTATTTCCAAAAATCACATACTTTTATAATATTTAAGTTAGTGATATTTGAGTTTTTTCCTATCATCTGCAGTTAAATTCAGTTATAGCTGTTACACGAATCACGGGAACAGAGGTGAATTGGAAGGCATTGATTTTAGGCCAAGTTTCCAAGAAGAGAGTATGGAGTGAGAATTGAGGAGCTTCGAGGAGCTAACGAGTAAGGACTGAACAGATGAGTTGGGTCCACAGTGGGCCAGAAAATAGGTAGGCACAGAAGTAAAAGGAAAACTGGAACAGGATGTCATGAACACAAAATGGAGCATCTCAAGAACTGGGGCTCAGGATTTGTGGCTTAGTGGTAGAGCATTTGCTTAGCATGTGTGAGGCCCTGGGTTCCAACTAGTATCTTTAAATTGTTAACACACGCATGATTTAAACCTATGATATGGACTTTACAATATGGCTTACAGAGTTCCAGCCCAACTGGGGTCTGGAAAGACAATGAGGAAATTGTTATTGAAAGTTAAAAAGACTTGAGTGGGATAGGAGTATAGAGAAAGCAAAGCTTTCAGTTGTAGTAATATGGAAAAAAAAATTCCCAATGGATGGGGGTTTGGCTAATGAAATTTCAGGCAGAATTTTGGAAATGTTAACTAATTTATTTTTTTCATATTTAATATTAAAAGACAGAAAAGAGCTAAAATCGGAACAGTTCTGTTGTTTGTTTTGTTTTTTGGTATTAGGGATCAAATTCAGGTTCTTGTGCTTGGGAGGGGGGCGGTGGCACCATTGAGCTAAATCCCTGGCTCAAATACAATTTTTAAAACACATAAAGAACTCATAGTTTTCTGGGTTCAAAATGACATGTTTCATAATTCTAGTCTCCCTACTTAGAAAATTATCCTCAAAGTAAGACAGCCTGAAAGTAAGACTCTTAAGGATGTGGCTCTATTTTAAGATTGGAGAGGGATTTAAGGGCATGCCTTTCAGACCTCTCAACTAGTCAAAGTCTTCCATGAATCATAAGAATATTTTTACAGCATCTTAAATATTATTCCAGGTAGGTCTCTGTCTCACAAATACTTGTGAATGTGACTTTGGTTAACTTCAGGACACCACAATGTCTTTAGGAGATTTGACTTGCTGGATAAATTAAATATGGCAGAGATGGTTAAAAAATGGATTTAAAAAAAATCTCTAGACTTCCAGATTCATATGGGTAGGAAGAGGCAAGTTGAGGAAGTGATACAGCAGCAAATATGTAAAGCCAGGACCAACAGGGCAGTCAAGAACCATGGAGAATAACACCCTGAAGGCAGGGATTTCCTTAGAGCTGGAGAACAAATGCCTAGCTGGATTTCAGAACCACTGTGACAAGTGATTGCTATGCACCACTTATTTTCTCCCTCCTCCTTATCTATTTCAGTGGCCTTATCAACCAAACTGTATGTTGGATTCAGGTGGGCGGGGGCTCATGTAGAGAGAAAACTCTGAGGAATCCTACCTTGTGAACCTCATGTGCACCTTTCCCTGATTTAGATGACAAGATCCTGACCCTCCAATATGAATTTGATAAGCTTTTGAAGTGCTGAAAGGATGAGAATTACTGTGTCCAAGGACATATTATAATAGATTATATTTTCCAAAGACAACCATGACAATAATTCCATCCCACAAACTCTTCTACATTGTGAATTTGCCCCTCCCTCTTTAAGAGGTTATGATTATTTTTCTAAGCCTCCTGCCATTAAGAAAAGTCTTGTGGGGGCCGGGGATTTAGCTCAGTGATTTCATCACCTGCCTTACAAGCCTAAGGTCCAAAGTTCAATCCCTGGTACAAAAAGCAAAACAAAAAACAAAAAACAAAAAACAAAAAAACAGAAAGAAAGGCTGTGTCTGCTTTGACCAGTAGACTATGGCAGCAATGATACTTTCCTTGTTTAAGGCATAGTCCTTAACTGGTCTAGCAGCTTCCACTTCTTGTCATCTTTCCTTTTAAAAACAGTTGATCTTAGGATGATTTCCAAACCCAGCCAGTAGGCTGTGAGAAGCCCAAGCCTCGTGAAGAGGCCACAGCCAACAGCTAACCTCAAGTGCCATCCAATATCTTGAAAGTACAGCTCTGGTTAGCCATTCAGATGACTGAGCCCGGGCCAACACTCTTCCAAAGCTGTACGAGAGAGCCAAGTGAGAACCACCCACAAGGTCCAGTCAACTCACAGACTGCAGGAGATCATCAAACGTTGTTGTTCTGTGACACCAACTTTTGAAGTAGTTTGTTAAGTCCTCCATGCTTATTTATTGAATTAATGACTGAGTTCTACACAGCTCAGAATTCTTCAAGGAAATAATAAAATAAAAAACAAAACTGCCAAGTTATAGGATTATCATTGTGGATGTAGGTTTTGAATACTGGATGCCCTACCAGGAAATAGCTTAAATTGGGGGTTGATAAATTTATTTATTTGTTTGCTTTTGCTCAAGGGCCAGATAGAAATAATTTAGGCTTTGCCTTTGTTGCAGATACCCAACTGCAATTACAGCACAGAGGCAGTGATACTCAAAGTGTAAACAAATGAGCACAAAAGTTTTTTCAGTAGAACTAATTATAAAAAGAGACAGACCAATCTGATCTATGGAACATAGTTTTCTGACTCCTGCAATAGTTTAAACAATGAAGGGACTGCTATCTTATTGACAAATGAGAATGATTAACTCAATGGATTAATAGTATCAGCACAAATATAGATTTTTTTGCACCTTCCTCTTCTGTCATCAATTTTGTGGTTTTTTTTGTCCTCTTGAGGACAGTCCTCCAATGAGGCCAGTTCCCTCATTTTCATACATCCTAACATGGTCACGCACCAAGCATTGGGCCCATAATCATGCACCAAGCTGGAAGAAAGCATTGCTTTTTCTGTGTCTGAGTTTTCCAAGAGAATCTACAGCAGAGTGCTTATGCTTCAGTGGGCAGAAGTGAACCTCAGGTCCACTCATAAACTAGCAGTTTCCATGACTGGCTTAATCTTGAGCTATTCAAGCTTTGTCTCCTCAGAAACATCACCCCACACAGGATTCTATGAGCAAGGAGTTCTGTGACCAGAGAGCATGGCTATTGAGCAGGTGATGGATGGAGGCTGCCACAGTGAGTTATCAGGGGACATGAGCAAGCAAATGCATACATAGAGACAGAGGATTGGGATAGAATGGGATCAGAAGTGCTATCAGCCTCTGGGGGGACAGAGGATGGAAGACATAGAACAAATGTGCCTGGATCACACTTTTTAAAAGGAAAAAAAAAAAAAGACTTACCTTAAGGTGTGGGTATAAACAGTAATCTGAGCTGGCCTTGGGCCAAAGCTGGGAGAAAGGACAGGATTTGGCCAACAGATAACTTCCCTTATTTACTAAGGAACAGCAGTCAAGTGAGGAGGAAAGAACCCAGTGCACTGTTGACCCAAAGCACTGTGTTTATCTTGCATGTACCCAGCCTCATTGTGATCTTATAGTCCAGGCTAGTGACTGAGGAGATCCACAGCTTGGGCCAGGGGTGGCATGAGCTGGAGCCATACTCACTGGATGTCAGAAGAGAATAAACTTCAACAGAATCTGCAGGAAAGTTTCACTGTTTCTTGATGAGCAAGAACATGGGGACTTTTTGTGCAAATGCTGCCAGGTGGCAGCCTCTGCAGCTTTTAGTGGCAGAAAGACTGTGGGTGGCAGTGACAGCTGCCCTTCTCCCTTGAGATTTTCTGGTCTCTGTGAACTGTAGGCAGCCAGATGCAGCCACCCCTACCTGTACAGGAAGATTCAGCCCTTTGGTAACACCCTCTTAGGTCATCTTCTCCGTGGAGACTCTCTTGATCCCTCCCACAGGGGACCTGGTGCAGTTTTTCCTGTGGTGTCCCCATCTTCACTGTTGAGCTCCACACAGCATGATTTAGGCACTTATTCATCTGTCTGCCTCACTAAGCTGTGACTTACTTATTTTGATGTCATTAGCAGACCCCACAGAAGGCTCTGCTCTATGCTTGACAGATGAAGGGCGGGGGATGAAGTCAGCCCTCCTGGCTCCCATGGGTAGTGCCCCCATAGAAACTGCTTCTGCTGTGCTGTGCTTTGCTGAGAGTTGCCTGAAGTGTGCAGATGTGTGCTCTAAGTCTGGCCTGCCTGCTTTCCTGTGTGTGTGATGAGATGAGAACAGGACAGGCCATGGGGTACAGTAAGCTTTTGTCACGTGGTAACATTTTCTTACCTCTAAACTCCCCCTACCTTCCTTTCAGTGGACACTCTATCCTGCAGGACGGCTACCTGGTAGGATGTCACATATCATCAGAACTGCTTCTCTGCTGGCACTTACCAGCCTCTACAGGCTGTGTTTAAATGTTTTTGTTTCCCTGCTCCCAGATGAAGATAATGCTCTTAGATTCATGTCTGAATCCAGGGCCTGGAAAGTACATAAATATTTGGTGAATAGATGAATGCCAGTGATACTTTTGATTTACACACACACACACACACACACACACACACACACACACACACCCCATATACTATTCAATGGTCTCAGAATCAGTTTGGTGAAGAATGCTGATGTCTTTATTTTTCTTTTTTACTTTTTTGCAGTACTGGGGATTGAACTCAGAGTTTTTGCTGAGCTGCACTTCTAGGCCACTCCCATTTTTGCTAAATTGAAGGTGGGCTCAAACTTGTGATCCTTCTATTTTAGCCTGTCTCCCTAGTGCTGTCTCCCTAGTGCTGAGAATATAAGTTTGAGCCACCTCAACTGGATAACTGGTGTTTTTATTCTTTAACCGAGCTTTCTCCTGAGCCCTGGTGAGCAGAGCCCTGGAACTACACAGTGGTCCCAGGAGAGCCTTGAGCCTTGAGGATTGCTTGTCCATCTACTTCAGGGCCATGTTCTGCTCAATCCCCCATCAACATTCACATCACTGGGACTGCACAGAACTGAGCCATCCAGGCATAAGCTTTCAGCAAGTTGCTGAACCAGAGCAGGCTCACTTCCCACTTCCCAGGGCTTGCTTCCTCCACAGACAACCAAAGCAGGCAGGACTGCGATCCACACACCTACAATCTACAGAAATTTTGGATTGGCTAAGTCAAAGTGGAAAAGAGGCAGCTTTTCTGGAAGGAAAAAATGTTTATGTCCACATAACAACCACTTACTGAGCTGATGCCTGGGCCAGGCCTGAAGCCAGCTTATAGTTCCCCATTATGCCCCTTCATACAACTCCTAGGACATGAGCGTTTTATTCAAGTTATGTCCTCGTGAAGAACAGAGGAAAAAATTGAGGTTTGGGAAGGTTAGGTGATTCACCACAGATCACACAGGTTGTAAGCAGGGGAGCCTGGATCACACCGAGCCTAACATGCCTAAGGGTCCATTTGCTTAATCCCTGGAAGATATGCTAGGAAATAATCAGTCAATATAGTCTCCAAGTCCTTCTTTTTGGTGCTCTCCTAGCAGGGGTGGAAATGAGCCACATCCAGAGCAGAGTGGGGAGCTGGCCCCCACGGACAGTCTCAGGTAGACCCAGCCTCCTGGCTCCAAGGTCCTCACAGCCTCAGTAACTGTTCTGGCCTCAGTTTCCTCAGGATGGAGGAGCTGAGCTACCTAGAAATCTTATTCTTTATTGCCAACATGAAATTTTATTTCTACAAAAATTTTTTTGAACTTGAATCCAAACATACACAGACATTTTTCTTATCATTATTCACTAAACAATACAACTGTTTACCTGGCACATACATTGTAGTATTATATGAGCCATCTAGAAATGCTGCAAAGTTTACAGAAAATAGCATAAGTCCAATGCAAATAACCACGTATGCAGTGCAACTGGAAAATTTGATGAATTTATATTTTTTAAAAAATGCATTAAAGTAAAGGACACATTGACATCAAGCACCCTTAAAATATCCCCCCTCACTTTTCACACACTTATCCCATCACTCTTTCCATTCTCTGGAGCACTTCTGGAAGTCCCCTTTCATGAGAGTCTAACTGTACTGTGGCTGCCTTGTTCTGAACTGATTCAAAACATTTATCTTTCATGGTCACTTTGACTTTGGGGATGAGTCAGGAGTTACAGGGTGCCAGATCTGGAACATAAGGAGGGTGAGGACACACTGCAACATTTTTATGAGCCTCCCTTTCCATCAGATGGTATCTGGCAGCAACATTTACCATATTTTTTATCACACCTCTTAAAGGTAATCGTGAAACAAGACTTCCAGAACTGCTTCAGAAAGTAAAAAGAATGATAAGATAAGAGAGAATGTTTAAAGAGATTATTTCTGAGGGGGATTTAATGACAATGTGTCTTTTACTAAAATAAAATTTTAAAAATGTAAGCATTGACTTTATATTTTGACCACTCACTATATCAATTTTTATAAAGGCCATGAATATGTTTGGAATTGGTATCATAGGTGTCATGTAACCAATCCCCTTCAGGTAATGAGAGATGACTTTATTAATAAAAAATTTTTAAGGGTGAATTTCATGGTATGTGACTTGTGTCTCAATTTTTTAAGTCTTCCCTTCTTCCTAAGTTATTGTCATGGTCTGGAAGTAAGAAATTGATCTTTGAAAAAAAGGACTGGGAATGTAGCTCAATAGCGCTGTGCCTGCTTGGCAATCACATGGTACTGAGTTCAACCCCTAATATGAAAAGAAAAGAAATTGACCTTTGGTGCTGGTGGTGGCAGTGGCAAGAAACTTATTAAATCAAAGTAGGGACAATAGCAAGGGCACTGAAGATGCCTGAGGTTTTGAGCCAAGTGACAAGAAGAGAAAGAAGGCCCAAATGAAGATCACCATAGATTAACTGAATTTGAGGTGACAGTAGACTCTCCAGGGGACTTCCAATAGGTGAAATGCAAGCCTGGAGTTTGGAAAAGTTGTCATAGAAGTTTGGCATCCCCAGGTAGGTGAACCCTCTCAGGGAGGCAGGATTAAGACAGAAAACCATGCCTAGTATGAGATAGGTTGAAAGGACTTCATCCCGACTACAAAAATTGAACTCAGCATTTGAAATCTGCTACATCCAAAGCACTGAATTCACAATTTTTCTTCTCTCTCTCTCTCTCTCTCTCTCTCTCTCTCTGTCAAAGAGTGAAACCAAATTCAGTGAGGAGTAAAATAGGAAAACATTTTTTCTCCGGGGAAGGATATTGCTTGACTTCCCTTATCCTTGGTATGGTTTTCTATTGTCTTCATGACATAGATCATAGATAAGATGGCTTTGGTGGTAAAAGTTAATATTTAAGGTTTTATTTTATTTTATTTATTTATTTTGGTTTTTTGAGACAGGGTCTCACTATGTAGTTGAAACTGACCTGGAACTCACTATGTAGCCTAGGCTGGCCTCGAACTCACAGCGATCCTCCTGCCTCAGCCTCCGAGTGCTGGGATTACAGGCATGTGCCAATATTTAAGTTTTTAAAAATTCTAAAATCCAGACTTTCTCAAGACTTTTAGTGAAAATAACAAAGCTTTTTATTTTACTTAGAAATCTACTTAAATTCATGCAATTTTTTATTGGAGAACTTTGGAAATTATTTAATTAGTTTCCTTTGAACATTTTCATAAGTACATTTATAATTAAAAGGTATTTAATTTTCTTCTTAGTTTCTTTGGTTGTCTAATAAGCAAAAATGTCCAAAATGCTTAAATAATGCTTGCAAGATTCCTTACACATCTGGCAGGAATTAAATTCTCTTAAACAGGGTATAGAAGCTGAGGAAGTGGCCTGTCATTGTACATATTTAGGAGAGAGGGGGAACAAGAAGGCAGCTGTGCCCATGATAAGCAGGAGAGTTCAATCCCCAGTACAAAAAAGAAAAAGAAAAGAAAGAAAGAAAGCAGGAGAAAAGGCCTAGATGGTAACGATGTAGTACAAAATTGACCAAAGGAAAATTCCAAGTGGTCTCTACATTTCACCCAACTTTGGCCATACCTTCCAATAGGAAGATAAGCACAATGGCCTCCAGGAGTCTACCCACAAGTCCAGTTCAGAGCATTATTCCTCCCCCTCCACCTATCTCGATTCTGTTCACAACCCAAGACAAGTTCATGCCCTCCCTTCTGCATAACCCTCACAGCCCCAGAAATGGCTTCTATCCTTGAACAGTTTCTGTATCTGACACTCATGATTTTCTTTACAGGCTTCCTTCCTCCCTGTCACCTCTTGCCAATGACTTACAATATTTCAAGAATATTCACAAGCAAGGAAAACTAGGCAAGACTGAATCAGGAAAGAGGGAATTCTGTCAAGTCACAGGGAAGTGTTTGAAATTTACAGTCCAGAGGTGGTTTCTTCTTTAATGGAGCAGTTGGAGAGGTCAGCAGAATGCCCCCAGTGTGGACAGATGGTTAAGACACAATGACTCCAGCTCCAAAATTAGCACAGAAAGCTTTCCACTGGCAGCTTACAACTAGTGCTTCAACCAATTAGTCACACTTAACACGATTGTTATTTAGGGAGAAGGTAAAACTCAAAGATGCTTTATTCTGGATGAAACATTGAACCAGAGGCCTGGATGACTGGCCTATTGCAGCTCAGTTGCAGTTCAAACACTGCAGCCAAAAATGCACAGACATTCAGTGCATTGTGCAAGACTGGGTCCCCAAGTACTTATTTTGTTTTGAGGCTCTCCATTCTGTGGTGTCAGGAAATACAGGCCTTACAGTCCTGTAAGTAGGCATATTGGTGGCGGCAGCTTAAAAAGGGGTTGGAGTTGTCAATCACAAAGCACATCTTCAAGATACTGTATATATCATTAGACCCCTTCTGTTTACCAGTGGTAACTCCAAAGTTGCAAAGATCTGAGATCATGGGTAGGGGAGGTGGTGAGTGGGCTCTAGTAGGCACAAGAAATCCCTTTGGAAGAATCCCTGCAAATTCAACTTGGGTTACCTGAGTTATCATCATTGCTTCTGCCAAACCCAGGCACGGGCAAATTGTCTTTCCATTTTTTCTGTCTCCACTCTGGTTAAAACCTGAAAAAGCAGGGACCTGTCATCAGGTGGTTCTTTTTTTTTTTTCATTGAGCTTGTTGGTACATTTTAGGTATACAGTACAGTCACACTCCTCAATGGGATCTTGTACCTTTACATGACAGATCTTGGTTCTTATTTCTTCCCCTTACCCCTGCCCTCCCTTCAACCCCTACACTCTTTCCTATCTACAAAGACTTTGTTTCCATTTTTTCCTTTTCTTATATTTTTCCCCTTATTTCCTTTCCCCTAAACTTCCCACTTCCCCTACACCTTTAGCCCTCTTCTTCCTATTTCACATTATAAGTTATACATTGTGCTCACTTCGGCAGCACATACACATTATCAGTTATACAATTTGGATCTTATTTACACTTTTAGTTTTTCACACCAAAGAAACTACTCAGAATTTACACGTGTCTTATTTATTTCACTTGAGTATGGCCTCAATACACACCCATTTTCCTATGAATGACTCTAGTTTCTCATTCTTTACGGCTGACTAGTACTCCATTTTGTAGAAAAAACACACCTTCTTTAACTGGTCTCCAATTGATGGGCAATTGGGCTGTTTCCAAGTTTTAGGAATTGCAAACTGCTGCTATAAACATAGGCGTGCATATATCACTGTGATATGATTCTTTTAATTCTTTTGGAAAGATACCCACCAGAGGGATACCTGGGTCAAATAGAACCCCTAATCCCAGTTCTTTGAGGTATCTCCATATTGATTTTCATAGTGGTTGCACCAGACTGCACTCTCACTAACACTGGAGAAGGGTTCCTTTCTCTCCACAACTCCACCAGTGTTTGATATTGGTTGGTTTCCTGATAGCAGCCATTCTTTCTGGGGTGAGGTGGATTCTCAGTGTTGTTTTCATATGCACCTCTCAAATGACCGGTGATGTGGAACATTTTTTCATATATTTATTAGCTGCTTTTACTTCTTTGTCTGAGAAATGTCTGTTCATTTCAGATGCCCATTTTTGAACTGGGTCTTTATATTTGGGGGTCCTGAATATTTTGAGTTCTTTATATATTCTAGATAATAGCCCTTTGTCTCAGGAGCAGCTTTTAAAACTTTTTTCCCACATTGTGGGTTGTCTCTTAGCTCTGTTGGTGGTTTATCTTGCATTGCAGAAACTTTTTAATAAGATGAGATCCCAGCTGTTTATTCTTGTGTTAGTTGCTGTGCTACTACGGATTTCTTCATAAAGTCTTACTATGTCAATGTCTTTGAGAGTTCTAAGTTATCTACAAACAAGTTTAATGTGTCTGTTTTAAAATTTAAATCTTTAATCCATTTGGATTTTAGTTTAGTGTATGGTGAAAGATAAGGGTCTAGCTTTAATCTTTGATAGGTTGAAGTTCAATTTTTCCAACACCATTTATTTATTTATTTATTTTTTATTTTTTTTTTATTGAGTTTATTGGTACATTTAGGGATACAGTACAGTTACATTCATTGTTGGGATCATGT
>NW_022900950.1:33179636-33257803 GCF_012274545.1 Fukomys damarensis | reverse complement strand
CTTTCCAGCAAGTTTAATGTTTCTGTTTTAATATTTAGATCTTTAATCCATTTGGATTTTAATTTAGTGCATGGCGAAAGATAAGGGTCTAATTTTAATCTGTGACAGGTTGATATCCAGTTTTTCCAACACCATTTATTAAAGAGGCTATCTTTCCTCCACTGAGGATGGTGAGCTCCTTTGTCGAAGATGAGGTAGCTGAGTACATCTGCATTTGTTTTTGTGTCTTCCAGTCTGTTCCATTGATCCTCAGGCCTATTTCTTTGCCAGTACCATGCTGATTTTATCACAGTGGCTTTGTAGTATAGTTTCAAATTGGGAATTGTTACACCTGTCCAACACCATTTATTAAAGAGACTATCTTTCCTCCAGTGAGGATGGCTGGCTCCTTTGTCAAAGATGAGTTAGCTAAACACATCTGGAGTTGTTTCTTTATCTTCCAATCTATTCCACTGATCCTTGGGGTTGTTTCTTTGCCAGTACCATGCTGTTTTTATCACAGTGGAGTTGTAGCACAGTTTCACTTTGGGGATTCTGATATCCCCTGTCATGCCTCTGTTGCCTAGAATTGCTTTGCTACTCTAGGTCTTTTTTTGTTCCAAATGAATTTTTGGATTGTTTTGCTAGTTCTGTGAAAGATACTGTTGGAATTTCAATCCAGATTGCATTGAATCTGTATAGCAGTTTTGGTAGGATGGCCATTTTTGCTATGTTGATTTTTCCTACCCAGGAGCAAGGGTTATCTTTCCATTTTCTAATATCCTCTTGGATCTCATTTTTCAAAGTGCTGTAGTTTTCATTGTAGAGGTCTTTTGTCTCCTTTGTTAGATTGATTCCTAGATACTTCATTTCTTTGATTGCTATTGGAAAGGAATTGTTTCCTTAATTTCTTTCTCAGTGAGTCTGTTATTTGTATACAAGAAGGCTATTGATTTTTGAGTGTTTACCTTGTATCCAGCTACTCTGCTGAAAGTGTCAATTAAATCAAAAGGCTTTTGGCAGAGTTCTTTGGGTCTTCTATGTAGAGTATCATATCATCAGCAAATAATGACAGTTTATCTTCTTCCTTTCCTATCTTTATTGCTTTAATTTTTTTCTCTTGTCTAATTGCTGTGGCTAATGTTTCCAGAAATATATTGAATGGAGTGGTGATAATAGACAACCTTGTCTTGTTCCTGATTTTACTATGAAGTTTTTCAGTTTTTGGCCATTTAATATAATGTTGGATGTTGGTTTTTCATAGGTAGCATTTATCAAGTTGAGATATAGACCATCTATTCCAATTTTCTGCAATGGGTGTTGAATTTTGTGGAATACTTTTCTGCATCTGTTAAGATGGTCATATGGTTTTTGTCTTTGACTCTGTTAATATAGCATATTACATTTATTGATTTATGTATGTTGAACCATCCTTGCATCCCTGGGATAAATCTGACTTGGTCAGGGTATATGATCTTCTTGGTGACATTTTGTATTCTGTTTGCCAGTATCTTATTGAGGATTTTTGCATCTATGTTCATTAGGGAGATTGGCCTGTCATTCTCTTTTTCGGTTGGGTCTTTCCCTGGCTTTAGAATCAAAGTAACACTTGCTTCCAGGAATGAATTTGGAAGTATTGCTTCCCTTTCAATTTCACTGAAAAGTTTAAAGTGTAGTGGCAGTAATTCTTCTCTAAATGTCTTGTAGAATTCAGCAGTGAAGCCATCAGGACCTGGGCTTTTCTTTGTTAGTGAATTTTTAATTAGGTTTTCAATTTCACTGATTGTAATTAAGGTGATTAGAATTCTTTTATCTTCCTCATTCAACTTTGGTAATTCATAACTATCTAGAAATTTGTCCATTTCTTTTGTGCTTTCCATTTTATTAGAGTTCAGGTTCTCAAAGTAGGTATTGATGATCCTCTGGATTTCTGCTGGATCTAGTGAGACTTCACCTTTTTCATTCCTAATTGCATTGATCTGAACCTTTTCTTTCCTTTTTTGATAAGGTTGGCTAAGGGTTTATTGATTTTAGCTATTCTTTCAAAAAGCCAACTCTTTGATTTGTTGATTTTTTTGTATCATTCTCTTAGTTTCCATTGCATTGATTTCTGCTCTGATCTTTATAATTTCCTCCCTTGTATGAGCTTTGGGTTTTTCTTGCTCTTCTTTTTTCTAGGAGCTCAAGATTCATAGTTAGGTTGTTTATTTGATCTCACTATTTTCCTAGTGTGGGTATTCATTGCTATGAATTTTCCACATAGAACTGCTTTCATTGTGTTCCATAGATTCCTGTATGTTGTATTGGCATTATCATTTATTTATAAAAACTGTCTAATTTCTTCTTTAATTTCCTCTGTGACCCATTAATTGTTCAGGAGAGTGCTGTTCAATTTCCATGAGTTTGTGAAGTTCTTGTGGTTTCTTATGTATTGATCTCCAGCTTAATTGCACTATGGTCTGATAATATACATGAGATAACTTCAATTCCTTTGCATTTATTTAAACATGAGCTAGTATGTGGCCTATTTTGGAGAATGACCCATGTACAGCTGAAAAGAATGTATATTCTGATTTTGAGGGGTGGAACACTCTGCAGACATCTATTAAGTTCATTTGTTCAATAGTTTGGTTGAGTTCTAGTATCTCATTATTGATTTTTTTTCTAGATTATCTGTCCATTTGTGACAGTGGGGTATATATACATATAGAATTGTATTAGTGCTTATTTGGTTTTTTATGTCCCTTAATATTTTTTTTGTATAGTTGGGGGCATTAATATTTGGTGCATATATATTTATGATTGTCACCTCTTCCTCTTGAATTGTTCCATTTATGAGGATGTAGTGACTTTCTTTGTCTCTCTTAATTAGTTTTGGTTTGAAATTTACTTTGTCTGTGAATAAGATAGCTACCCCTGCTTCTTTCTGGGCTTCTGTTGCACAGAGAACTGTTTTCCATCCTTTCACTTTCAGTCTATGAGTTTTTTTTAACTAGGTGTATTTCTTGTATACAACATATTGTTGGATTTTGCTTCTTAATCCTTTCTTCCAGTCCACTTCTTTTGATTGGTGAATTGGCGCCATTAACATTGATGGTTATAACTGATATGTATTGACTTGTTATTGTCATCTTATTGTCCTGCTGTTGGCTTTTTTTAATTTTTCCCCCCCTCTCTCTTTAGTTTCTTTCCTTGCCTAATTAATTTTCTCTGTTGGGCCTCATGGTGTTGTGACCTTCATTGTCTTTTTCTAAGATATTGTTTAGAATTGTTTCGAGTTCTGGTTTGGTATTCATGAAGTTTCACAGGTGCTCTTTGTCATGGAAGTATTTTATTTCCCCATCCTTTTACAGAGAGTTTTGCAGGATACATCAGTCTAGTTTGGAGGTTGTTTTATTTTAGAGCTTGAAATACCTCATTCCAGGCTTTCCTTGACCTGAGCATTTGTGTTGAAGTCTGCTGTGATTCTGATGGGCTTTCCTTTGCATGTGATTTGTTTCTTTTCTCTAACTGTTTGTAGTATGTTGTTGTTCAGTTGGGTTAACAGGATCTTGACTATTGTATGTCTATGTGTACATTTTCTTTGGTCATAGCTAGTTGAAGTCCTATATGCCTCACTTACCTGTATGTCAAATCCTTCCCTACATTTGGGAAGTTTTGTCATTAATTCTATGAACAGTTTTTATGTCATTTGTACTTTCTCCTGCTACTTCATGGATTCTTATCAGTCTTATATTATTATTCTTTGCATCATCTAAAAGTTGTTGGATCAATTTCTCATGATCCTTTACCATTTTTCAGAAATCTCTCTTTTCATGGTCACTGACTGCAATCCTATTATCAATATCTGAAATTCTATCTTCACATTTGTTCATTCTGCTGAGAGTGCTTTCTATAGTTTTCAATGTCCTGGATATCTGTTTGAATCTTTTTTACTTTATTTTATTTTATTTTATTGGTACATTTTAGGTATGCAGTACAGTTACATTCATTATTGGGATCTTGTACCTTTACATGACAGGTGGTCCTGTTCTCATTTTTTCCCCTTGTCCCTGCCCTCCCTTCACCCCCTTCTTCCCTCCCCATTTACAAACACTTTATTTCCATTTTTTCATTTTCTCATATTTTTCCCTTATTACCTTTCCCGTACCCTTCCCACTTTCCCTACACCTTTAGCCCTTTACTTCCCATTTCACAACGTCAGTTATCTCATTAGGATCTTATGTTCTATTACAGTTTATTCACACCAGAGAATCTATTTGATATTTACACATGTGTGACTTATTTATTTCACTTAGGTGTTTGAATCTTTTTCATGTATTCCATTTCTTTCCTATGTTGGACATTCAGAGTTTCCATATCTTTCCTATGGATGGCATTTATGGCTTCTATCATGGTCCTGAACTTGTCTATTTTTTTTTGTCTCTTTCTGTTCTAGAATCTCTAATCATGTCTTTCAATTGTGCTTACCATCTCTGTAGTTATGTGGGAAATTATTTCTGTTTTGAATTTTTCTAGAATCCAATTGAACTGTTTTGTTACTTCCTGTGCTATAAATTCAGAGTGTCCTGGTGGTTGACTGTCAGACTTTTCCACCTTGTTTCCCCTAGAATTTGCTGTTGGTGAGCTGCAAGTCTCTCTTTGTGCCTTGCTTAAGTGTTTTCTTATTTTTATTTTTGTTGTTGGGCTGTTCTTGGTTTAATTTCTGAGCTAGTACTTTGATCTTCCTAATATAGTGGCTCTTTAGGTTTTGAGTCTGTAATGACTCACAGACACTCTCATTTTCATAATATAAGGAAGGTCAACTGTTTAAATCAATCACAACCCTTTAGTCCAATTGATACAATCAGCAACACAGTAGCATCAAGGACATATTAGAAATTGACAGTTTGTGGTAGTTATTAATCTATCACCTTTAACCATATAAATTAAACCAAAATCAAGGACCAGCCCAAAATATATTTTTAGTGAGTAAACTCAATATAGCAACTTTACCCTTCAGGATGGGGACTTAGAAGCATCTGCAGGGAGAGGAATAGATAAATAGAAGGATAGGAGACAATTTCAAGTGAAGCCAGAGAATATAGGATGATCACAAAAACTCTAGGAAATTGTTGAAGACAAGAGTGAAAGACAGAGTTCAAGAACAGAGACAAGAATATAACAATTTTACAGTAATAGGAAGGGTATAAATTGTACTCACTTTCCTTTGAAACTAATGACAATTGAGAAAAGGAAGAAAAGAGAAGAAAAGAAAAAGAAGAAATACAAATTAGGGCAGAAAAGGCAACAAAAAGAGAGATGAAGAACAATGGAGGGGAGGAAGAGATTGAGTCAGAAAAAGAAAGAAAAAGGGAAGAAGTTGAAGAGTGGGAAAAAATAAAAATTTAAAAATACAAATTAAAAAAATCAGGAAAAGAAAGAAAAAAAATTGAAGGTCCTCTTTCAGGGTATACTTCTGCTGTCACAATACACAATGTGGGCAGCAATGTGCAGAACCAAATCATTTAGTCTCAGCAAGCCAATGGCAGACCCCTGAGATTCAGACTGCGTAAGACAGAGCTCTGGTCACTTGCTGCTCAAAGTGGGGTTCATGGATAAACCATGCCAGTGTGTTATGTGTTAGAAATGCAGACTTTCAGGCCTAGACTTCCTGAATTAGAATATACATTTTAAACCTAGGAAATCTAATATAGGTTGATGGAGTTGCTGCTTCTAGCCCTATTTATCCCATATCAGGGAGGACTATTTTAATTAAGAAAACTACGATTTAACAGTTCTTAGCTTCAATGGGATCCTTCATTGTTCTCCAAGGATTCAGAGACTGAGGGGTCAGCTGAGAGTTGGCATCCTTTTTCACATGGGAATGATGAATTCAAGCAGTAATCTTGTTCACCGTGACAGTTGTGGGGGTGGACAATAATACAACATCAAAGGGGAGGAGTGACTTTCAGTTATTGCCAATTTTCAAGGTTAATTTAGTCAAGGTCTCTTTTAGGGTTCTAGTCATCCTTTCAATTTGTCTTGAGCTTCATATTTGAATTGACCCCCATTACCTGAATTAAATCTTATATCACTTCTGTTACAAATGCTTATTCATGATCATTGCTCATGGAAAGAGGCAGACTAAACCTTGAAATTCTAATCTGAGACTGGGTTTTATCCTTTCTGCCTTCAGGTTTGACCAGGGAATTTTACGCTACCTTATGTTATATGCAGAGGGCTCCACCTTGACCCTAGCAATGATGAATCTTCCCTCTGCTACTCTGCCTTGGAGTCTTGCTGGACTCCTAACTGGCAGCCAGGTGGAGCATTCTGCATACAGCTTCCCAGACAGCTTGAAGAGCAGTTGTCTTTTGAATAAGAATCCTAGGAGAAATAAGAATCCAGGCCACTGCGTGGTTAGCATTTTGCAGTCTGTGATCCCTGAATTGAATTATCTCAGTGCTTGTTCAAATGTAGACTCCTGGGACCCACTGAATAGAGAGCCCCAGAAGCAGATTGGGCTCTATTTGCATGCTGAATTTTGAGATTTATTTATCTGTGGGAAGTTAAAGAAGGGTTCTGTGAACACAAATGACAAAGAGGTAACTGCCTTTGGGTAAAGTGGTGGACAGCTTTCTTGGGAACAAAAAATCTAGAGCACTTGTATTTTTTTTCTCAGTGTGATGAACACTTGCACTGTAAGGACTGACTGAATCATAGCTAAAGAATTGGTTTCCCTCTGGTGGTGGGATGAAGATTTTCCTTCTTGGAATACCATAACCATTTCATGGACACCCCTTTTCCTGGTCCTTGAAGATGAAGCAAGAGATAATGGTCTCATCTTGAACATGCTGCATCCCTTGGGAATATGGAGGAGTCTGTACAAAGAGCAGCCTGTGAGGAAATTACTGACAGACTGTGAAAGAGCCCTCTCCTGATGCAGCTTCATTGTCACTGAACTCAGTCAGGGCTGGGGCATGGTTCAGTGCTGACTAGACTCCAGATGTGCACCAGGATGCTCTGAGATCAGTGGCATGTTCCCAGAGGACCTTTGGGACCCTATGTGCACATTCCCATTTTTGTCTTTTCCTCCTCCCAGCGTGCTTACTGAGGGCAGTTGCCAAGTGCCCTCCACAGCATACCTATACACCCTGAGTTGGGTCATCCTTGAGGAGGGAAATGGGGACAGAACTGGGAAAGGGAGGGATGATCCTTCTCCTGAATGGTAGAACCAGGATTTTTTTATTATTGTTGTTATGATGTTGATTATTATTGCAAAGAGGAAACCTAGCACTGGCAAAGGGGAACATCTCTGCTTTTATCTTCAGGTTTCACTCCCAGCACTAGTTGTGATACTTGGAATTTTGAGCTTCAGAGAATTCAGAGACTTTGGTGGCACAGTGTATCAGGAGAAAGGAAAATCCTGAGTGCACACTGAACACACCAAACAGCACATTTTGGAAGTTGGTGGGTGTGTTGACTGAGAACACTGGGCCTTTGCAGGTATGGTGGGAAAGATTCTTTCTTGGCTGCACTTCTATCAGTAATTCTCTCCCCTGAAAAGAAACATTATGGTAGGAGGAAGTGAAGCTTAGTGCTAGTGCATTTGCCTAGCCTTTGGGAGGCCCTGGGTTCAAACCCTGGTACTGCCCCCCAAAAATATTATGGTAAAGAATAATTTGGATGGCTGGTAGTGTAGCTCAGTGACACAGCATCTGTCTGACAAGCACAAGTCTCTGGGTTCGATTCCTAATATCCAAAAAAAAAAAATATATATATATATATAATAAAATAAAAAACAAAGAATAATTTGGAGTAAGTCACAAGATAGAATTAGTGTTAGATTTCATTATAACCATTTGCCAGAGGTTAGCATTTCTACTCTCTCTTCTGCGGTGAGCGCATCATGAGGTGAATCGTGAGTGCACATGAATTTGTCAAACTGTGCCCAGAGGGTAAAGCAAGTTCTAATGTATGGGGAAAGAATTAAATATTTTAGTTTTCTGGAAAGTTATTTTTTATTTTGTTTTCTATTAAAAATGCATTTAGTTAAAAAAAAAAAAAGAACAGCCCATAAGCCACACTGTGGGAACATAGTGTGCATGAGACTAGAGGAGTGGTTCTGGCCACACCATCCAAAATGGATCAGCCAAGCTGAGTCAGGAAAGACATGTTCCAATTGGCTAGGCATCATCTTTTGGCTGTGTGGGAGAACGGGGTCTCTAACCAACATCTAGATGTTTTTTCCTATTCTTATGAAATCAATGCTTTTTTCCCCTTTATTTCTGATGAATGAATTTGGGATTGTGCCAAGATGAGAAAAGTTTTTATGGATTTCTCCTAGAATTTCAAGGATCTGTAAATCCTGTGGCTGCCCGGGAGCTTCCTTTGAATATCTTCAATGGAAAAAATGATGTGTTTGAGCATCTGGCCCAGAAATCAACTAAATCTGTCTATTGTATAATTGGTGCAAAAAGAGCTAGAAGACAAATTGAGAATAGTGGGTGTAAACAGAAGACAAGGTGGCAGAAGGGGAGCCAGATGGATGAGCCCAAACACAAAGCACACACAAACAAAGGCTGCCAGGAGGGCACATTTGCATGTAGTGTGCAGACCCAATGGCCACTAGAGACTTTCTTGGCTTCCAGGGACCTAAAGACCCAGTGCCTGCTATCAGGACAGAGCCTGTACCCAAATAGCAATGACCAAAACCAGCTCATGTGGGATGATCTCTGAGAACACTGTGACAGGTGGTCCAAACTGACCTTGTTAGTGAATTCAAAGCATGAAAAACTCTTCTACAAATTATTCAGTTCCTTAGGGAATTTAGGCTCAAGGCTGATGCAGTGGTCTGATCAAAGCTGAAGATTAGGGGAAGATTATTTCTTGGTTACTATCTATGAGTTTTCCTTCTGTATAGTCATAGTCCAAGGCAAGTTTGTAGTTCCATCTAAGTGTGGTAGAGAATGTTCCATGTTGTCCAGTGTGTTGCATGTAGTGAAGCAACGTTGTTATGTTTGCTGATGGAGAAATTTTCTTACTGGAACAAGCCTCCTTGCAACAAGGAAGGAATTGATAGTTAAAAGTATTTGTGGTGGAACTGCATCTTGTATTCATTTGTCAGCTGTAGAGGGACAGAGCATTGACAATCAGGCTTAACCTTTATCTCAACATTTTAGATACTTATAATTAAAAAATAATAAATTTTGCATCTGCTTACAAATGCTGACAACATTTTCCCCAAAAAGATCCTGAAGGAGACCATCACAGTGAGAGATGACATGAAGCCAGGCCTGTTTAGCAGCACAACAATAAATAATTATGTTGCCCTTTTCAGATCTGCAATGCATGACCCTCCAAATTAAGCCTCTCATTTGATGGCCTGTCATTCATGACATCCCTAATGCATTTGTCATAACAGCTTTGTTTTCTGCATCTGCTTTCCTTTGCAGTTTGCACCCCATGTAGTCAAATTTCATGCTTCTATAATAAAAAATAAAAGTTCCAGTTCTCATCTCTTTGGGGAAAATTAGTCTTATTTCTCCCATAAATCATAAGCATGGTTCAGCTGCAAACAGAGCATTAGCAACCGTGGAAGTAAATTAACTTCAATTCCTGGAGAGATCTGAGGTTACTGAGGATGATTTAGTGATATGGGTTTAGGGAGAGGAGGTGGGCAGTTTGGGACAGGGTGAAAGAGGTGAATTACTTAAACATGCCAGTCTAACGTGGCTTGCCTAATGTTTTGGCTCAGCAAGGGTAGCCCCAGTTTTATGGAAGTTGTCACAGCATAATTATTAAGAATATCCTTCTTTTTCTGAAAGTGTCCTAGTTTGGACAATAAATTATGTAGTCACTCTGATGAAAGTACAAATAAAATAAGGAGCAAAAGCTTGTTTTATGAAAGAAGCCAGACACAAAAGACCATCTATTGCATGGCTCCATTTATCTGAACTGTCTAGGATAGACAAATCCATGCAGACAGTAGCTTAGTAGATGCCGGGGGCTGGGGGACCCTGAAGGGAAATGGGGAGTGACTGCTAATGGGGATAGGATTTCTTTTTGGGGGTGAAGAAAATGGTCTAAAATTGATTGTGGTGATGTGACTATGCTAAAATCAATTGCATTGACCATTTTAAATGGGTAAATTGTATGGTGTATGAGTTATAGCTCAATAAAGCTATTATATTAAAACAAAAATTTAAAAATAGTTAAGCCACAGAAACACCAGAAGAAGAAAATAAAAAAGAGTGTTCTCTGTCTTTCTGCCAGTAAGCACTCAGCACAAGGATGGCTGGTCCCTCTAGAAGAGGGTAACTCACTGGAGGGAGTGGTGACACTTGTTGGCCTGTGGAGGGCCCCTAGCACACAACTCCTGTATTTCTAAGATCTTTTCTGGAATAGGGAAAGGGATTTCCATGGGATCATTGCTAGGAATCACTATGTGTGGGTTGGCTTTAACATGGTGGGAGTGTGGGTGGGGCTGGCAGATACATCAAAAGCCCAGGAGTGATAGTTTTGCTGAAAAAAAGGGGGCAAAGAGTCTGGTAGAGTCTTGCACTTCAGCAATCTTGCCCAACATCAATAAATTCTCCACTAGGGAGAGCAAGGGTGGAGTCACAGGTCAATGAATGGAGGTGGGCTTGGGAAGATGGGAGTTTCAGTCTCCCCTAGAAGAATTAAGCCCATCATTTCAAGACCCAGAATGAGGCCCAATCTGCCCACTTAAGTTAGAAACACCAGAAAGCAAACAATGGCCACAAAATCACTTAACACTTGGAACTCTAGTCCTGGTCCTCTGAAAATAAACAGGATGCCTAGAATAAGCCCCATTCCCAATCCACCTGCCATCACTGGGAGCCTCTTTTAAAGGAATGGAATTGAACTGAAAACTGTAAGAAGACCAAAAATTTATCCTGTGCATTTTTACATCCCCAACTCTTAGTGAGAGGCATTTGGGTGGGTGGATGGATGTATAGACACCACAAAATGTTCAAGTATACTGGCTCCATGATTTCTCACCCAAACCCAGGTATTCACTCTAGGTCACCAACAGAGGGTGCTCTACACCTGAAAGAGCAAGGCTGGGTCCCCAGGGCCAGAATGGGTTGAAAATGGTGAGGAAACTCTCTGCTCAGAAACAGAGATGCGGCACTTAACTACAGGAGCTGGGGCAGGCATGGAGCCCAATATCACATGTGTGGGGCAGGGAGGAAACAGTCCTGTTCCCTGCTTGAGCATTTCCCCAACATTAAGAAAAGAAAACCAACCACTAGAGTCAGAAAAGAAACCATGTCAGTTGTGTTCACTGTCCTATGCCCTGTACAATGCCTGGCACCCAGAAGGTGTGCAAGAAAGTGACTGAATCTAGGAAATCCTCAATGGGGCTGTACATATTATCCTCAGACTGAATCCTTGGTGTTTGCAAGGTGTATCTTGGAAACCAGAGTTACACATAAATTCCCATAAACTCAGTGGTATCTATTCTAGGCTATTATTTTCCCTGGATTAATGTTGGTATGGATGAAGTCCAAGTAGTGAGAATAATCAGCCTTGAAAGGAAGAAGATTTCCAGGAAGATACACCCCTCACCACTCTCAAAATCAAGTCTACATAGAGTAGAGAAAACAAAGAAAACACAATGCCAAAATGAGATCAAGGCTCTCCCATAGACAGTTAGTCCATTAGGTCACAACATCAACAGATGAGAGCATCCATTTGATACTTTGAGAGTCTGAGATGGGCCTGTTGGGCTCAGAGGTAAAATCAGGAATGTACAATGTGAAGCTGGTTGCAACTGCTATGTATCTACTCATCGTATTATTTTCTGCTTTTTCAGATCTCTATGTCTATTTATTCCTTTGCTGTGAGTCCCTGGTTTCATTGTCTCTCTTTGTTGTAATCAAGGAAATCCCCCACCCCACCCCAAAAGACAGCCAGGAAGCAGTAGGAATGCTGGAGAAGACAAGGAAAAGCTATTGTTCTAAAAGAATGCCTAGGAACCCTTACCCTATAGTTGTTTTGGAAGCACAAATCCACCCTCAGTATCCTCTCTGTGAGTAGTGGTCTTGCCATCAGGAAGGTTGCTTAAGAACAAATATTGTAAAAGCAAATCCAAAGGGCTCATGATGTTTATGTCCCTCATAGCAGGCAGTTCATCAAAAAAGTTTGGTTGCAGTAGATGGTGAATTGATGAGGAAGAGGATAGGAAACTTTCTTTCCTGTGGTTTTGAAGTCCTCTTAGGAGCCTGAGCTGTTGAAAGAGCTGATGAACTCCTTAGCTTGTATTATATTCTCCTGGATGAATTTTATAACATATTAGAATTTTAGAGCTAACGGCAGACAGTGGAAGAATCAGACCTCCATAGTCTTTCTTATACTTACACTTGAAGCAAGCCAAATTTGGGGTGGTTGGTAATTAAGCTCAACACAACACTACAACACACACACACACACACACACACAGACAGAGAGAGCGAGAGAGAGAGAGAGAGATAGAGAGAGAGAGAGAGAGAGAGGGAAGGAAATGAGAGTAGTAGACAACTGGGCCCTATGTTGAACATTAACTAAAGGATCTCACTTTGTCAATTTCTTTATGGTTGCATACCTTGCATCCAGAGGACTAGCTCTCACAGGGCTGTAGAACTCACTGGAGCCCTGTCAGCCACCTTGCCATGAGTGTGGAGTCCCCATTTCTGGAGAACTCGGGAATTCTTTTTAGAGCAGAGCTAGAAAAATCCACCTATGGAAAATAACAACTTCGGGAAGAAAAGAAGGAAGGTGGTGAATTCCCTAGACCCAGGAAGAATCTAAAGGTAAAATTGGACCCCACAGAGAAAGAAAAGAGACAGACCACAGTGAAGATGATGGAGGGGCAAATTGCACTTTCTCCCTAGCTCCCAACTCACAGCATGGGACCGGAGGATTGAATTTACAGAGAAACAGTGAGGGTGCGTGACTCCAGAGGCCTCTAGGGAGAAACACTCCAGTGGAACACAGCAGTCGATGCTGTGTGTTGCAACAGGTGGTGGGTGACTCCAGACCAAGTGACTGCTGTGGGCCTTGGAGAGGGTGCCTGGTCAGCCATCATTTTAGGGAGGGGCCAGCTAAACATAGGACTCAAAATACTCATGAATTAGCTTCATCTCAGGGTACCCAGTGTTGAAATCCCACAGTGATGGGGTGAGGGACAACCCAGGGTGAGGAGACATCTTAGGTCAGAGAGCTGTAGTCAGGCCAGCAAGAGATACCTAGAGTGTTGTAGGGTGAACAACTCAGGCCACAACACCACAACCAGAAGACAGGATCAGCCTGGACTTCTGTGGAATTGAAAGCAGTAGAATTGGCGCACTGCCCTAACCCTTCTGCAAGCTTTCTGGGAAAATCTAGTTCCCTATCCTAATCCTATTGCAGACTTGCTGGGACCATATAGCATCAATCTAGGTTTTGTCTGCCTCCTTTGTCTGCTAGTTACAGTGAAGACACATCCTGAACTGGACACTGCAAAATTAGGCATGACCAGAAAAAAAAACCTATACCAGGGAATATAGTAGTCAAGATTCCAGAAATTCAGCACAAGAAGAGAATATTACAAGCTGTTAGAGAAAAGAAACAAATCTATAATGGAAAACCCACAGGAATTGCAGCAGACTCTCATTACAAAACCTTACATCCAGAAGAGCTTGGAGTAAAGTATTCCAAGTCCTAAAAGAAAACATCCCAGATTGATGTACCCTGCAGTATTATCTTTCAAAAGAGGTGGAAAAATAATATACTTCCACAATAAAGAACACCTGAAGAACTTCATGACCAAAAAACCAGCACTTCAAAAATTTCTGAAGTTATGTTCTAGGAAAAAAAAAACAACTAAGACAACAATTCCAAGAATGCCAATAGAATGAATCCACCAGGCAAAGTAAGCAATTAAACAGAAGGGAAAGAAAGGGAGCCAACAACAGGAAAATAGTATGATAAGGATAAGTCAATACATATCCCTTATAGCCATCGATATAAATGATCTCTATTCACCAGTCAAAAGAAATAGATCAGCAGAATTGATCAAGAAACAATATCCAACAATATGCTGCATAAAAGAAATACATAACTGAAAAAGAAACTCATAAACTTAAAGTCCAAGGGTGAAAAAGAATACTCCATGTGACAGGAACCCAGAAAAAAGCAGGGATAGCTATTCTATTTGCAAACAAAGCGTATTTCTGCTAAGACTGATCAGAACAAAGATCACTGCATACTTGTTAAGGGAACAACCCAAAAGGAAGAGATCACACCAAAAGACTCCTGGATTTAGTAACCAAATTCAATAGTATAACAGGTTACAAAGTCAACACTCAAAAATCAATAGCATTCTTTTATAGAAATAATAAAATCACTGAGAGAGAAACTAAGGAAACAACAGCTTCCCCAATAGCATCAAGAAAAATGAAAATGTAGGAATCACTCTAACTAAGAATGTAAATAAAACTTTTGAAAATGAAAACTACAGTACTTGGAAAAAGGAGATCAAAGAGGATGCCAGATGAAAATAAATCTCTTATTCTTGGATAGGCAGAACCAATATAGTGAAAATGGCCATATTTCCAAAACTGTTATACAGACTTAATGCAATCCCAATCAAATTACCAATAGCATACTTCAAAAAAATCAGGTGCCCCAAATTTAAAGATGCAGTAAAAAAAAGGCATCTGAAATGAATAGACTCTTCTCAGGTGAAGAAATACAAACAAGAAATAAATATATGAAAAAATGTTCAAGATTACTGGCCATTCAAGAAATGCAAAAGAAAACACTGAGATTCCATCTCACTCAAGAAATAATGGCTATCATCAAGAAATCAATCAATAACAAATGCTGGCAGGGATGTGGTGGGAGTGTAAATTGGTACACCAATATGGAAGTCAGTATGGAGATTCCTCAAAACTAAAACTAGAAGTTCCATCTGACCCAGCTATTCCCTGTCTAGGTATCTTCCTGAAAGAGTTAAAAGCATCATACCACAGTGATATATGCACACACCCAGATTTATAGCAGCACAATTTGTAATAGCTAGATCTTGGGAAAAGCCCATATACCCATCAACAGATGAATGGATAAAGAAAAAAATTTTAAATATATATACAATGGAGTAATAATACTCTGCCATAAAGAAGGATACATTTGAGACATTTTTAGGCAAATATATGTACCATGAGAATGTAATTTTAAGTGAAATAAATCAGATACATGTATTTAAATATTGCATCATTTTTCATATGTGCAAAACTCAAAGGGCAAATAAGGACTAAATTGGATGATAGATATTGGGAAGTAGGAAGAAAATATTCAAATATGAAGGAGAACTAGGAAAGGGGCACAGGGAGGGAAAAGAATAAGGATAAAATAATAAAAAGGAACAGAGGGAAAACAACAGAAACAAAATTTGCTAAATAGAAAGGGAATGAAGGGTGAAGGGAAGGGAAGGAAATGGGGACAAAAGAATTAAAATATTATGTACAGGTGTAAATTCCCTGTGATGAATGTGATCATTATGCATATCAAAAGTATACCCATAAAATTAATTTTTTAAAAGTCCACCCATACAAAATAGGATTAACCATTTTAGGAAGTGACTGAGAATCATTGGAAAACATGTGATTATTGATTGGAATTATCTAAAACCCAAAATGACTCAAGGAGGAAAATGACATATAAATATGATGTAGCAAGTGGTATTTTTTTCCTCTTTTCTTCTTTCTTTTTTTTCCTTCTCATTTCTTCTCTTCCTTTCCTTTCTGTGGTGCTGGGGATTGAACTCAAGGTCTTTGCACTGAGCAACATCTGTAGCCTTATTTATTTATTTATGCCAAGTTTTCCAGGCTGAGCTCTAACTTGCCATCTTTCTGCCTCAGCCTCCCACAGGTGTGTGCCACCACAACTAGCTGCAACTGGAATTTTGATTGGGAAAGGTGGTGAGAATCATGAAATGGCACTGTAGGCCTAAGGCATGGAGAGAAGATAGGAAATCAGGAAAACCAAACTGGCTGTGTTCCCACTGCAGGGACTGAGGGTGCTATACCCAGCAAAGCCACATCCAGAGCCAGCAGGGAGTCCTCCTAGTGGGTGAACTGGAAAAAAAAATTGAAGATACATCACCAGAATCTGATTTTCTGCCTGGAAAGGGAGAATGCACTGGGCAGCTAGAGTGTGTTCTTCTGGGGGTGAGGGCTATAGCCACCAAACCAAAGAAAAATGGTCCCTTGATTTCCTGGGGATGCTGTAATAAGTGACAACAAACTTGGTAACTTACAACAGAAGTTTATTCTCTTCAGAGTTCTAGAGGCCAAAAATAAGAAACAAAGATTTCAGAAGGCCACATTCCTTCTCAAGGGTTCCTCCAACTTCTGGTGACTCGAGGTAATCTTGGCCCTGGGCTGCACCATTCCACTCCCTACTTCTACCTTCACATGGCCTTCTCTGTGCCTCTCAGATCTCCCCTCTTTTCTCTGACAAAGATGTCATTGGATTTAGGGTCCATCCTAAATCCAGGAAGATTTTATCTCAAGATCCTAAGTTATATTTACAAAGACCCTTTTTCTGATACAGTCACATTCACAGGTTCCAAGGGTTAAGACTTGGCTATTCCTTGTGGGGGTCATAATTCAACCCATTACAGCAAATCACTTCCAAAATCCCTGGCGGCCCATGCTGGGCTGGCTGTGGAGAGTGCAAACTTTCACAGTGGATGGCTCAGGGACAAAGTATTCTCACCAAGGATATCCCTGGCTGCCACATCTAGCTTTTATTTTAAACTAAATTTGCTGGCCACTCCCATCTGTCATTGCATCTGAGAAAGCACCTGAGTGTCTGCCTGGTTGGCCCTGGTCTCTCCCCTCAAACCAAATGTTCAGCTTCGAGGAGTACATGATCTAATAGACAGGGCCAATTTTCCTCCTTTGCAGCCCATTATTTCACATGTACCCAGAAAGAAGCTTCTAGAAAAGGCTGGATGGACTTGTGTGTGGAGATAAAAACAAGCTAGGCTAAACTTGTCTCATAACAAATGCTATTTATTCACTGTTTTCCCCCAAGAGGAACATGAAAAAGGGATTGGCCTGGCTCTGTCAACCCTAGATTATCATTTGCTTTGGCTTTTGCTCTGTCAGTGTAGGTTGGCACCTCCAGAGATGGCAACTTCTCCCTGTACAGGTCCCAGCCTGGAGCAGCTGCCAAGCTGGGAGAAGCTGAGAGGTGCATCAGCCAGGATTGGTAGCATCTGGGAGCTGGGGGGACAGATATAGATAGTACACAGGCATTTCAGGGCATCCCACACAGTGGATCAGATCTGAGTCTCCAGAATCACAGCATTATAGACAGCTAGGTTAGGTAGAAATATTATAGACAGTCAGCAGGGCTAGGTCCTAGAGAACAGTGCAGAGAATGAGAACACATAACTGGCTGGAGGCACATGCTGAAGGCCAGGCCTAAAGATAAAGATGAAATGACCAGGCCTACATACCTCCCTATGGGATAAGATAAATGGTATCACCTGGTCTAATAAATCCTAGATAGGTATCAGTCACCCAGGTAGGTGACCAGGACTCCCTGATCTATCTTTTTTTAAAAAGTCTTTGTTTTTTCATGTATACTTGTTATGTGACCTGCTTCCTGGATTAATATTACCTAAGAAGCTATACTTCTTTTATCAGTTGATCATAGTTTCAACCCATGTTTTATCCACCACATGATTTTGTACACACCTCATGATTTTGCTCTAAAAAACTTCCTTTGAGAAGTTGGCTCATTGGCACTCCTCTTTTGGGTCCTCTCCTATCTCTCTCAATAAAATTTTCCTACTCTTAACCTCCATTGTTCCTTAGAGAATTCTTTGATTTTGGGGAAAACAAACACAGTGTATCTGTCATCTCGCAGGTTGGGAGTTACATTCATTCCCTCTATATCATCAGTGCTACTACCACTGGCCAACAATGCAATGATAAGCAAATTCCATAACCTCTTCAAGCCTCATCTGAAAAAAAAAAATCAGTGTTTGTGGAGATTGAAAAGTTTTCCATGTACACATTGCTTTATGTGCCTGATTCACAGCCTGTGTGCAATAGATGTTTAAGTTGTTGTTAGTGAAAGGAAGGAAATTGGCTTATCACACCCATTCATCCCACCCCTCAAAGCTCAACACTACTGGACTGGAAACAGAACTGTGAACTATTCCCCTTCACCCCTTGAACTCCTCATTTTCTAGCCTATTTTGACATCATAAAGGCATTTTTAATTGCACAGGGAACTTTCTGGATGATCTAATTTATGTAAAATGCAATGTTGGTTTTCTAGATACAAGGAACCAGCAGGAAGGAATTTATTAGAAAGCTCTACATTTTCTCTCAAGAATGGTCCTGGATGTCTGAAAAAGTTTCCACACATAGCCTTCTCCATCTGCAGCTTTCTCATTATGTCCCCTGAACAGGAACTAATTTCTTTCCAATAAAAGTTTCCAGTGAAGCCTATGGAGCATTTGATAGAAATCTTGGCCAGCAGACCTCAACTTTAGGGTCAAAGGGGGAGAAGACCAAATGCCTCTCATAAGTGGTTTCCCAAAGATTTCAGTATGACAGTGCCTGGTGTACACAGCATTTGCTCCTACTGAGGTAGAATAAAAGAAATAAAAAATAGTCATAAAGGAGACAAGGAAATCAAGATTTTTTAATGAAGTTGAAGTGCAACAGACTTGAAAACAAGCCTTTTTCCTTTCCAGGAAACTCACTCAAAAAAATTTCTAAAGGTCCTTTTCACCTGTAAATTACGTGTTATTTTTACCTTCAAGTTGTGAGCTTCCTATACCTCAAGGATAGACCTGTCCTTTTCACCTATAAATCACACTTCCTCCACCCAAAGATACAGCAATCTTGACCAGCGGCATAGCTCAACTTCAAACATATGTGGATGGCCTGCATTGTAACCCGAAAGACCATCTGGGTCACCCATCTTAAATACAGCCTTTCAAATGTGCCCCACTCTACCTTCTGTCTCATTTCTCTGAGCACCTGCATTTCTTTTGTTGACTTTGTCCTAAAATAAACCCTTTCATGTATCTTTTTACTGGTATGTTCTGAAAACTCTTTTACTGCAACAAGAGCCAGATAATCTGCAAACTTATTATTATTATTATTATTATTATTATTTTTTTGTTTTTACTGGGGATTGAACTTGGGCCTTTGTGCTTGCAAGGCAGGTGGCAGAACCACGGAGCTAAATCCCCAGCCCATATGCAAACTTATTTTAAAAGAGTGGGATAGGTTCCTTATTTCAGCCCTGGGGATCTCACAACCCCATCCTGGTGACACTATCCTCATTCCACAAATAGAAAGCCATTAGGATGCAACCTGCCTCTTACCACCTCCCACAAAGTCCTGGGTAGTTTGACCTTAGCCCATTCTCCATTTATTTCCCACCCCACCACATGAGGTCTCACTTCTTACTCTCTTTCCTTCAAATGCCAAGTTATCCACACCCCAGGTCCTTCTAATGTGCAATCTCTCCTGTCCAATACACTCTTCTTCACATCTTTGCAAGGCTGGTTCTGTTTTATTGCTCAAGTCTCAACTCAGATGAGATTGGGCACATTCAAGGTGGTATGGCTGTACACTCAAGTCTCAACTCAGACATTACTTCAGCAGAGGTTGTATGATCTAAATAAATATCCCTTCCACTTCACTTGCTAGTCAATAAGCCTGTTCTATTTTCTTCATTGCACTTTCTGTTTTAAATCATCTTATTTATATGTCTCTTCCAAGGACCCCAAAGATATGAAGTGTCTCACAAAGGAGTCCCTATTATTAAATTTCTGAATGAAAAGGACAAAGAGAATAAGAAGAAGGGAAATGTCAGGGTTTCATTGGTGGTTTTTGAGTGATGAGCACTGTTTAGGTGGCTGAAGAAGAGTGGGAAAAGCATTCCAAGTGAGGAAACAGGCCAGAAGGATGGCAGAGCATTGGCACTGAGGGCTCCTAGTAGGTCTAAGTCAAAGAAATTTTTTACCACTGTATTACTCCAGATGCTTCTAAGGCAAGGGCCAAGGGAACCAGATGAAGAATGCAGCCTACAGGGAAATGGTGGAGCTCTGGAAGCTTGCAGAGGCCATAGAACAGCAGTGGCCAAGAGCAGAGACCCTGGGGTCATTGCTGCATGCCTCAGCACAAGCCCAAGAGCAGGAAATGAATCACTGCAGGTACCCAGAAGTGGCCAGGTAGGACAATCTCTGAAGTGAGTGCCATAACAAGGCTACAAGCCCTGACTTTTCCAAGAGGAAGGCAGTATTTAATAATGCTCTGCCAACTGACAGGCAGAGTGAGTCAGGAAGACAGCTTTTACAGTGTTGATCCATGGCCCCACTGAAGGAGCCAAGGGCCCTGGGTTTCTGGCTCTGCTTTTGTCTGCATACCAGCAACAGGCCTTTCCTTGTCTTTTTCTCTTTATGGGGTTATGTTGAGCTACTCACTCCCTCACCTGTCTCTGAAGGAAAGAGTGAGAATTGTCTGCTTAACATTTCCAAAGCTCTGTGGAGACCCTGAACTATATAGAACATACTAACAGTTGCTGGAACAGTGACACTGTACTTTGAGTTTACATGGCTATTTTCTTCTGCAAACCTTAAAGAGCCTTACTGATTGATGATGGACTGGATTTTCTTGCAGCATAGTTCCACTTTCATTTCTTAGCCTCCAGAGAAAAAGGTAAATTCTGTCCCAGAATCTCAATGATATACACTCACTGAATTCTTTAATTATCCAGTTGTGGAATTTTTGTTATGTTCTAAACACAGATAGATATAGATAGATAGATAGATAGATAGATAGATAGATAGATGATAGATAGATATAAATTATATATATTATGTTTTGCCTAATCTATGGCATATGTTGATTTTTTTTTTGAGACAGTATCTTGCCTTGTAGTTCAGGCTGTCCTTGAACTCACTATGTAGCCCATGCTGGCCTCAAACTGGTAGCAATCCTCTTTCCTGAGCTTACTGAATGCTGGATTATTACAAGTGTGTACCACCACGCCTGTCATCTATGGATTTTCTTAATAGTTTGCGTGTGTGTGTGCGTGTGTGTGTGTAATAACTTGGTATCTTTGAAACATTATCAAATTTGCCTATTTTTAGGTAAATTTTTGGTGGATTCCTTGGGATTTTCTCTGCATGTATTCATATGCCAACTGTGAAGCAACATGATTATGTCTTTTTTTCTTCTTTTTATATTTTCTTTTCTTTCTTTTTTTTTTTTAGAGGGTACCTGGGCTTGAACTCGGGTCCTTGCATTTGCGAGGCAGGTGGTAGAACCACTGAGCTAAAACCCCAGCCCTTTTTATATTTCATTTATTACACTGTCTAGGAACTTTAGTGCAATGTTAAATGGAAAGAGTAGAAGTAAATCTTTTCTTAATCACCAATTTAGGGAGAAACCATTCAATTTTGCATTATTAATATGATGGAAAATAAAAGCTATTCATGGATACCTTGATCAAAATTGAGGAAATTTTTATTCCTGGTTTGTTGAGAATTTGAGTGTTTAAAAATTCATGAGAAAGTGTTTAATTTTGTCAATCCTTATTTTTTAGTTTCTACTGAAAATGTTTCTTTCCCTCATGACAGGAACTGTATTGTTTGCTTTTATAATAATAAACTAAGCTTTCATTCCTGGAATAAACCTCTGTTGTTATTCCTTTATATATTGTTTAATTTACCTCACTAATATTTTGCAATAATTTTTATGTCTACAAAGGCAATAGTTCTGTCTGTATTTATACTCCAGTAATCTCACAATCTGGCTTTGACATTAGTATCTAATCCAGATTGAATTAGAGAAACAAAACAGGGAGGCACAGTAAGGGATATATTGCATGCAATTGTGTTTATTGTAAGGAATATGCAGTCATAGAAGCTGGCTAGGTAGCACAGCTCTGAAAGGCAGATCACCAGGGAAGTGGTTGTGAGCTAAAGCTGCTGTGTACAGGGATAATTTCCTCTTCTGGGAAGCTGAAGCCAAGAGCTCTGTTATCACAGCTCACTGAGCCAGTGTTACTCAGGTCATTTAGGGTCATCTCCCTCACTTAGAGTCAAACAAATGATAGGCTAGCTCAATGGTACAGCTCTTGGCCTAGCATTTGCAAGGCCTTGGGATTGATCTCCAGAGTGGCAAAAAAACAAAAACAAAGCTAAAAGTCCTCATTGACTATGGACTTTAATTACATCTTTAAATGCCTTCACGGTAGATCTAGATTAGTGTAGGATGCATCAAAAGTCTATCTCACATTAAATGGATGTGGTGGTACAAGCCTGTAATCCCAAGAGTCTGTATAACTGAGGCAGGAAAATTTAGATAGAAAGTTTGAACCCAGCCCAGCAACTTAGCAAGACCCACTCTCAACAAATAAGTAAGGGATGGCGATACAACCTACTGAGAAGGCCCAGGGTTCAATCACAATTTCCTCAAGGAAAAAAAAAAAAGACCTTTACAATGTTATGCTGGCACAAAATAAACAGGAAAGCACTTCTTTCTATACTTTTTTAAAAAAGATATATATCATATATCATCAAATTCATCATTGTATAAAGCATACACTTTCATTACTAAAGATTTAGACCAAGATCATACAATCAATACCCCTACCAATTCCAGAAAACTTACCACCCTTCAAAACTTCCTATACACACTGTCATCATTCCCTAGTTCATAGTAATCACCATTAGGCAGAAAATTAGTACTGAGGTCTTAAAGAAAAAACAAAGAAGACATAATCTTTTCCTCTTTTTCTGTCTTTCTCAATCACTAGCTATAGGTAAAATACAAGCAATCTTATGATTTTAAGCTGTAACCCAAGAGAATGTAAGCTCCTCTCAGCACACTGATACGGTTGAGCGTGCCCACAAAGTCCTGATTGTGAGTGGGGATTGGGAAAAAGGTCAAGGTCTCAAGACTAACTAAATGGAAACATCCCTCCTAGGGAGTAAACAGTAAAGTTCTTCCCTCTGCAGCTGGTGTAAACAGCCCTATTTCCCCTATAGTAACAAAACAATGTCCTTGGGGGAAAAGAAATAATATTTCATAATGACCCATTTAATCATATAAAATTAGCCTGAGCTAGTCAGTGAAACTTGCCCACCTTCCTGCTTGAAGATGTATTCTCTCCCTATCACTCTGAAAACTGCCTCTTTGCAATGAACCATCTATGCTCTGTATAACTGCCCATGTATCTTGCCTGAATTCTTTCATCAAAAAACAAAGACCTGAGAAATATCTCCAGTTCCTTGAGGTATTGGACCTGGCTTCCTACTGAAACTGCTACTACGCTTTTCAAATCTATGGATCTTCCTATTCTGGACATTTCACATAAATGGAATCATATAATAGGTGGCCTTTTGTATTGGGTTTCCTTCATGTTCCATAATGTCTTCTGGGTTAATTCACATTGTCCCATGGATTAGGATTTCATTCCTTTTTATGGCTTACCAATTATCCATTGTATAAATGCATGATTTTTGTTCATTGTTTCTTCAACAACATTTAAATTGTTTCCACTTTTTGGATTTTATAAATTATGCTATTGAGGACATTAACATAAAAGTTTATCTGTGAACATAAAACTATATCTATCTATCTATCTATATCTATATCTATATCTATCTCTATCTATATCTATATCTATAGGCTTAAAGATTTGGCTAAGGAATCAAAGGCTAGATAATCCAGTCTATAATGGCTGTGTGCATGCTGGAGAGCAAATGGATCCAGTAGCATCTCAGTTCAGAAAGCTGGAAGCCTCAGGAAGAAATGGGACCAAGAATGCAGCCTTAGTCTGAAGGTCTAGAAGCTCTCTGTAAAGTTAGTAGTGCAATTCCACATTGAACAGCTGAGGAAGCTAGAATCATATCCAAAGGAAATAGTAGCAGCAAAAGATGTACTGCTCTTGTAGATTTGAGAGTACATACCCAGGCCATCTCTCTCTTTCTTCTGCTTTTCTTTCTATCTGGCATGTAATCCTATGGTTAGGACAAGTCTTCCCCCTCAGTTCACTGGCAGTGTAGCCTCAATGTGCATTTAATTAGCTATAAATTTCTCTAGTTTCTCATTCTTTATGGCTTACTAGTACCCCATTTTATAGGAAAAAAATGCATCTTCTTTAACCAGTCTCCAGTTGATGGACAATTGGGCTGTTTCCAAGTTTTAGCTATTACAAACTGTGCTGCTATGTACCAGTCTCCAGTTGATGGACAATTGGGCTGTTTCCAAGTTTTAGCTATTACAAACTGTGCTGCTATAGGCATGGTTGTGCATATATCACTGTGGTATGATTTTTTAAATTCTTTTGGAAAGATACTCAGCAGAGGGATGGCTAGGTCAAATGGAACATCTAATCCTAGCTTTTTGAGGTATCTCCATATTGATTTCCATAGTGGTTGCACCAGTCTGCACTCCCACCAACAATGGAGAAGGGTTCCTTTCTCCCCACATCCCTGCCAACATTTGTTATTGGTTAATTTCTTGATAGCAGCCATTCTTTTGGGGGTGAGGTGAAATCTCAGTGTTGTTTTCATATGCACCTCTCAAATGACCAGTGATGTGGAACATTTTTTCATATATTTATTAGCTGCTTTTACTTCTTTGTCTGAGAAATGTCTGTTTTGCACTGAAGAAGCTTTTTAATAAGATGAGATCCCAGTTGTTTATTCTTTGTGGTAGTTCCCATGCTACTGGGGATTTGTTCATAAAGTCTTTTCTATGCCAATGTCTTTGAAAGTTCTACGTAACTTATTTTCCAGCAAGTTTAGTGTTTCTGTTTTGAAACTTACATCTTTAATCCAGTTGGATTTTAGTTTAGTGCATGGTGAAAGATAGGGCAAGGTGAAAGTCAATCTTTCCAGCACCATTTATTAAAGAGGCTTTCTTTCCTCCAGTGAGGATAGCCAACTCCTTTGTCAAGGATGAGGTAGCTGAGTATGTCTGGAGTTGTTTCTGTATCTTCCCATCTATTCCACTGATCCTTAGGTCTGTTTCTTTGCCAGTACCATGTGTTTTTATCACAGTGGCTTTGTAGTATAGTTTCAAATTGGGAATTATACCCACTGCCATGTCTTTGTTGCCTAGGATGGCTTTTTCTATTCTAGGTCTCTTCTGGTTCCAAATGAATTTTTGGATTCTTTTTTCTACTTCTGTGAAATATACTGTTGGAATTTCAATTGGAATTGCATTCAATCTGTACAGCAGTTTTGATAGTATGACCATTTTCACTATGTTGGTTGTTCCTACCCAGGAGCAGGGGATATCTTTCCATTTTCTTATCCTATTTGATCTCTTTTTTCAGAGTGCTGTAGTTTTCAATGGAGAAGTCTTTTGCTTCTTTCATTAGACTGATTCCTAGATACTTCATTCCTTTGGATGCTATTGTGAAAGGAATTGTTTCCCTAATTTCTCTCTCAGTGAGTGTGTTATTTGTATACAAGAAGGCTATTGATTTTTGAGTGTTTACCTTGTATCCAGCTACTCTGCTAAAAGTGTGAATTAAGTCTAGAAGTGTTTTGGTGGAATTTTTTGGGTCTTCAGTGTAGTTTCATAACATCAGCAAATAATGACAGTGTATCAGCTTCCTTTCCTATCTTTATTGCTTTAATTTCTTTCTCTTGTCTAATTGCTGTGGCTGTTTCCAGAACTACATTGAAGAGGAGTGGTGATAGTGGGCATCCTTGTCTTGTTCCTGATTTTAACGTGAAGGTTTTCAGTTTTGGGCTATTTAATATGATGCTGCCTGTTGGAAGATAGCCTTTATCAAGTTGAGATATAGACAATCTATTCCAATTTTTGCAGAGTTTTTATCATGAATGGGTGTTGAATTTTCTCAAATGCTTTTTTTGCATCTATTGAGATAATCATATGGTTTTTGTCCTTGACTCTGTTAAGATAATGTATTACATTTCTTGATTTACATATGTTGAAACATCCTTGTATCCCTCAAATAAATTTGACTTTGTCAGGGTGTATAATCTTGATGACCCTCTGTATTCTGTTTGCCAGTATCTTATTAAGGATTTTTGCATCTATATTCATTAAGGAGATTGGCCTGTAGTTCTCTTTTTTAGTTACATCTTTCCCTGGTTTGGTAATCAAAGCGATACTTGCTTCCAGGAATGAATTTGAAAATATTGCTTCCCTTTTAATTTAATTGAAAAGTTTAAAGAGTAGTGGCAGCAGTTTTTCTCTAAATGTTTTGTAAAATTCAGTAGTGAATCCATCAGAACCTAGGCTTTTCTTCATTGGTAAACTTTTAATTACATTTTCAATTTCAGTGATTGTAATTGAGGTGTTTAGATTTTTTTTTTATCTTCTTCATTCAACTTTGGTAATTCATAAGTATCTAGAAATCTTTCCATTTCTTCTGTGTTTTCCATTTTATTAGAGTACAGGTTCTCAAAGTAGGAATTGATGATCCTCTGTATTTCTGCTGGATCTGTTGTGACTTCACCTTTTTTGCTCCTAATTGCATGGATCTGAGCTTTTTCTTTTCTTTTCTTTCTTTTTTCTTTTTTGACAATGTTGGCTAAGGGTTTATCAATTATATTTATTCTTTCACAAAACCAATTCTTTAATTCATTGATTTTTTTGTATCATTTTGTTAGCTTCCATTGCATTGATTTCTCCTCTAATCTTTATAATTTCCTCCCATGTTCAAGCTTTGGGTTTTTTTTTCCCCCTCTTCTTTTTCTAGTAGTCTAAGTTTCATCATTAGGTTATTTGAGCTTGCTCTATTTTCTGAGTGTGGGCATTCACTGCTATGAATTTTCTACATAGAACTGCTTTCACTGTGTCCCATAGATTCCTCTATGTTTTATTGGCATTATCATTTATTTGTAAAAACTGTCTAATTTCTTCTTTAATTTCCTCTGTGACCCATTAATTGTTCAGGAGAGTGTTGTCCAATTTCCCCGTGTTTGTGAAGTTCTTACGGTTTCTTACACTACTGATCTCCAACTTAATTGCACTATGATCTGATAATACACATGGGATAACTTTGATTCCTTTGCATTTATTTAAACCTGTTCTATGAGCTAGTATGTGATATATTTTGGAGAATGAGCCATATGCAGGAAAAGAATGTATATTCTGATTTTGTGGGGTGAAACACTCTATAGACATCTATTAAATCCATATGTTCAAAAGCTTGGTTCAGTTCTAGTATTTCGTTGTTGAGTTTTTGTCTAGATGACATGTCCATTTGTGATAGTGGGTGTTTAAGTCCCCCCGCTGCAGTTGCATTAGTGCTTATTTGGTTTTTCATGTTACTTAATATTTGTTTTATATAGTTGGGGGCATTAATATTTGGTGTATATATTTTTATGACTGTCATCTCTTCCTCTTGATTTGTCCCTTTTACAAGGATGTAGTGGTCTTGTTTGTCTCTCTTAATCAGTTTTGGCTTAAAATTTACTTTGTCTGTGAATAAGATAGCTACCCCTGCCTTTTTCTTGGCTCTTGTCACATGGAAAGCTGTTTTCCATCCTTCCACTTTAAGTCTATGGGCTTCTTTTTGCACTAGGTGTGTTTCTTGTATACAACACATTATTGAATTTGTTTCTAATCCATTCTGCCAGTCTACTTCTCTTGATTTATGAATTGAGGCCATTAACTTTGATGGTTATAACTGATATGTATTGACTTGTTATTGTCATGTTATTGTCCTGTTGTTGGCTCTTTTTAACTTTCCCCCTCTTCCTCTAGTTTCTTGTCTTGCCTAATTGATGTGCTCTGTTAGGCCTCATGGTGTTGTGACCTTCATTGTCTTTTTGTAGGATATTGTTTAGAATTGTTTTGAGTTCTGGTTTGGTATTCATGAAGTTTCTCAGGTGTTCTTTGTTATTGAAGTATCTTATTTCCCCATCCATTTTTTTTATTTTATTGAGTTTATTGGTACATTTTAGGGATACAGTACAGTTACACTCATTGTTGGGATCATGCCTCTACATGTTCACCCCCTCCTCCCCTCCCCATCTACAAACACTTTATTTTCATCTTTTCATTCTCTCACATTTTTTCTTTTCCCTTTTTGTTCTTCCCCATACCCATCCCACCTTCCCTACACCTTTAGCTCCTTTCCTCCCATTTCTAAATGTCAGTAATCTTATTAGAATCTCATGCATTGTTGCAGATTATTCACACCAGGGAAACTATTTAGTATTTATACATGTGTGACTTATTTATTTCACTTAGGAGTATATCTTAAATATGTATCCATTTTCCTATGAATGAATCTATTTTCTCGTTCTTTATGGCTGAGTAATATTCCATTTTATAGAAAAACCACAACTTCTTTATCCAGTTTCCAATGGATTTCCCCATCCATTTTAAGAGAGTTTTGAAGGATACATCAGTCTAGGTTGGAGGTTGTTTTCTTTTAGAGCTTGAAATACCTCATTCCAGGCTTTCCTTGACCTGGGTGTTTATGTTGAAAAGTCTGCTGTGATTCTGATGAGTTTTCCTTTGCATGTGGTTTTTCTTTTCTCTTACTGCTTGTAGTATTTTGCTTTTCTGTTGGGTTTCTGGGATCTTGATTATAATATGTCTAGGTGTAGATTTTTTTTTTTAATCATAGCTTGTTGGAGTCCTATAAGCCTCACTTATCTGTATGTCAAATTCTTCCCCTCTGTTTGGGAAGTTGTCTATCTTTAATTCTGTGAATAGCTTTTTTTAAGTCATTTGTACTTTCTCGTGCTACTTCATGGATTCTTATCAGTCTTATGTTATTCTTCTTTGCATCATCTAGGAGTTGTTGGATCAATTTCTCATGATCCCTTGCTGTTTTTAAGAGACCTCTTTTTTTACAGTCACTGGCTGCAATCCTAGCATCTATATCTGAAATTTTATCTTCACATTCATTTATCCTGCTGCAAAATGAGCTCTGCTTTTTGAGCACAGGTTTCTGCGGAAGCTGGTTTTTGCCTCACTAACCTATTGTGACTAACAATTATATAACATACTTTTCAATATCCTTCTTGGACAAATCTACTTCCATCAGTGAACCTCACACCTTGGGTTATTGCAGGTGTCTGTTACTGATGTCCTCCCTGCTCGAATAGGACTGGAAACTCACCTGTTCATAAAAGTGGATAATGTCTGAGCCCATAGGTATCAGTGAGGCAGATAACCTCAGGAGTGTATAAGAGCATGGCCTGGTGTAGTCTCAACAGGTAAAATCAACTTTGGCCTTTGCCAGAATTGAAGAATTAATCCCAATTTTTCTAGCAAAACTCTTCATAGTAAGGGAGTAGGATACTGTGGGACAATTAAAAACTAACAGATTGAATATCTGACATTTGAAATGACATATCAAACCAGGAGTAAAGAAGCTCCAATTAGTCCTCTCCTCAGAGAAGAAAGTTAAAACAGAGTAAGTAACTTTTGTATAATAGAATTTTCTTACCCATGACATCTAGAGTATACCAGGGTTTCTTGTAGGAGATGGGGATATTTGTGAACAGGGATATTGTATATTGCCATAGTCTCTTTCAGTCCTCTTCATTAGAGGAGGAGGTAAAGATTTTTGCTGGCATTGCCTCTCCCAGAGAGTGAGGAGAGTCAAACTTTCAGAGCCATAAGTCAGGCACATCAGCTACCTGGCACATGGAACAGGGGCAGGTTGGTGACTTGCTGTACTCATGTACCCAGTGTCTGGTTTCCTTGCATTTATACATGAACTCTTTCCCGGATTGGCCTTGGATAATCCCTTAGGCAACTTCAATTTGATTAAATCATTGTTAATTGTAAGAGTCATAATGAAGGTCTGTCTTTTTTCTCAGCCCTTCTCCTTTTATCTTCATCTAGATCCCAATTATTGAACACAGGAAAGACCATTCCAGCAATTGAGTCATAGGAGAAAAAGCTCAGCAAGTAGCCAAAACAAATTGGACATCTTGCTAGTATAGGTCAAGAGCAAGGGTGAAAGTTTGAAACTTATCTGAAAATCTACCAGGTTCTTCTGAAAATTGGTATAAGTATGTTTTGCATTGCTAGGTATCTGTCACTAAAAAAGGAACCTGAACTCTTGAGACCTCTCTTAGGGAAAATATGAGCTGTGAATTAGAAGAGTAAGAAACTCCACTCCAAATGTGTCCAGTGGAGTTTAAAGCTATTTGAAGAACATGAGGAGGGCTGAGGAATATCAAATCTCTCTGAAGTGCTCAGAGGTCTCCTCTGGTGGAGTTCCTGCACATTTACTGGCCTGAGGATTATAAGGAATAAGTTGAAGTTAATATCCATTGTGGTTGTTTTCATTAAAACAGTTGGAGAGACTCATATCTCTTCAGAGACAGGTGAGCATCTGAATATGGGATCATCAACAATATTAATTTTCTCTTCCTTGGAGGCCTCTTTAAGTACTGTAGTTCTGGGGCCTTACCAGAGAAAAAGAGCCTGAACATAAAGGATTTTACACCACCTTTCTTTTTTTTCTTTTTATTAAGTTTATTGGTACATTCTACGTATACAGTACAGTTACATTCATTACTGGGATCTTGTACCTTTACATGACAAGTCTTGGTTCTCATTTTTTCCCCTTGTCCCTGACCTCCCATCACCCCCTCCCCCCTCCCCATTTACAAGCACTTTATTTCCATTTTTTCATGTTCTCATATTACACCACCTTTCTTGCCTTTTATAAAAAATATTTGAGAATAGTATTGTAATTTAGACTGTCATTCTGTACCCATCTCTCATTATTTCCTCGCTTATACTGGACCCTAAAAGTATTGCAATTGAAGACAAGCTATTCTTTTTTCAGATTGCCAGGATCAAATTGTTTCCAAATTTTAAGGATGCAGTCTAATGAGGAGGTCACTGAGACCTGCAATGTGTTTCCCATAGTGCGCTGTGGGGCCTATGGAAAGAAAGAAAAGACTAGGTCTGGGGTCCTTTAGATGGAATCCCATGCAGAAGGATGCAAACCCATGAAGTCCTCAAATGTCCTTCATGACTCATTTGTAACTACCACCAGACATCTCTGCCAAAGCTGCACCTGTACTTCTTCTCTCTCTTTATTTATTTTTTAAGAGTTTTCCATACCCTGTGGCCCACTATGACTACTTAAAAGATGAGTGGAGCCCTCATGGGTTCAGCTAGTCACTTGATAAACAGGATCTCTTACATTTATTCCAATAATAAAAACTTTGATAGGTAGTAGAAGTGAAAACCTCTTTTTTAGCATTTAAGAGGAAAAATACCTTGAAAGTTCTCAGTAAAAGGATAGCTCTACTTTTGAATACTCACAGTCAGTTCAGTTGATTTTTAGTCAGTGTTCCTTTGCTCTGCTCAGGTTTTAAATTACCTGAATTAGTTTTAGAAGAAACAGGGAGAGGATCAAATCTGCTTCAGAAGAGAAGAGGGAAGGAGTCCCATATATTCCCCAAAAGGAGATTTAACAAGCATGACAGGGATGGCTCCCTGAAAAAGTAATACCCAAAGATAAAAGTCCTTCTAAGGCAAAAGTGCAGATGAGACTTTCAGCACAGAAAGGACCAGGCTGGGGTAGGAAGCTACTCAAGCAGGAGAACAAGAGAGTGAGAAAGCTAAACAGACTTTTTGGTAGCCTCCAACCCACATGGCCATGGAGGACACCCCTGCAGCCCACAGGTTACACTTGGGTCATGCTTCCCTGGGCATAGCCCCCCCACACCACTGTCCTCAGTGCAGACCACACTGGAGAAACACAATCAAGGAGGAAGAGATCCAGGCACCAGTTCCTGCAGATGTGGTCTGGAGCAGGGAGGGAGACATAACACAAACTAGAGCAAGGCTATCCCAGCATTCTATGGTAGGAAGCAGGGGAACAAGCAGTCAGACACCTTTTGCTAGGGAGACCCCAGCTTCCACTCATTTTTCTTACCTGCTGGCTGGCTCCACCAAAACTATGTAATCAGTGTCTGGGTATTTCTCAGGTTCTTTTTGTCTTGACCAAAGAACTGGATTGGAAACACACAAAAAGTAATGAGTTTTATATTTATTAAAGATATAAATGGTAGGAAAAGAAGTATGTTTTGCAGACTGAGAGTGGTATAATTAAAGTAGGAAAAGATGTACACTTTGCAGAGTGCAAAGTGAGGTTACAGTGGCAATGAGGATAGTAGCCATCTTTTGTATTTAGGCTTCCTCATCAAAACCATGCTTGATTTCATACCCGAAGAATTAAAGATAGCATTCTCCTACTGGTCCCAGGTGCTAGGCTTGACATGTGTCTTTGATCTCTATAACTGACAGGCCACATCCACTTGCCTAGTTGGCTGGCCACACATTAATCTCCTGCCTCAGAGCCACTCCCAATTTCTTATGAATGTTATTTGTGAAACTGTTATTTGTATAGCTTTTTCTATAATTTTCCTTTAGCCTATTCATCTTTTTGTACTTTAAATATCACTTGTAGTTATCATAAAGTTTGATCTTGCTTTTTTCATTCAGCCAGATAGTCCCTTTTAACTGAAACATTTAGTCCATTTAAATTTAATATAATTTTGAAATCCTTGTGGTTAAATCTAACATCTTTTCATCTTTTTCTGTTGATTCCACTTTATGTCATATCAGTTTGGTTTTGCCTGTCATAAATTCTATTGATTATCAGAATATTTCTTTTGTTATGGCTTGTGTCCAAGTGTCTCCCTAAAGCCTCATACTGTCATAGATGGGGCTTTTCAATGATGACTGGATCTAGAGTGTGTGATGCTAGGATTGATTCATGTTGCAATGCTATGATTAAGGGCATGGGGATCAAAGGTTTGACTGCTACCCACCCTAGGGGCTGGTAGCCTGGGTAAGACACAAAGGGCAGAAAGAGGCAGGTTGACTGCTTCCTTTTGCTGCCTTCTACCTGCCCTACTTTGCCATTAACTGCTTCTCCTCTGTAATACTCCTCTGCCATGCCTTCCTACCTTGAAGCCAGCCAACTATGAACTGAAACAAACTGTGAGCTAAAAAAACTCTCCTCCCTTAACTTGTGAGTGTTGTGTATTTTGTTTCAGCAATGAGAAAAGCAACTAAGACAGTTTGTATCAGTTTTTGTCTTCAATTTGCCTTTTAGCTATGCCTCTGCTTCATTTTTAAAAAGTAGTGTGTAAACTAAATTATTGATTTCTTAATTGAGAATCAGTTCCATAAATCTTACATCAGCCACAAGATTCTCTGAGTAGGTGGCATGTACAAAATTAGTACAAAGAGATTGAAGAGCCCAAATCTAGGGACCTCTACCATAGTGGGGGAGAAAGTTGGAGGAGCCAGAAAAATAGTGTATAATACATTGGCAGGGTAGTGGAAAGGAAATCAGAAATAAACAAAACAAAACAAAACAAAAAAAAACAAAATAAAAAAACAAGACATTGAAAGGAAAGGCAGATGGCACTTTTCAAAATAGAGATGGTGGTCAATTGGAGACCTGAAGAGACATAGCTCCAAAGAAGATATACAAATGGCCAATAAGCATAGGAAAGGCTGCTCAGCTTCGCAAATTATTAGGAAAATGTAAATCAATACTACAGTGAGATACTACTTTACTGTAAGATGGCTATTACTAAAAAGAAAATAACAAGTGTTAGTGAAGACACAGAGAAATCAGAACCCTTGTGACTTGGTGAGAATGAAAGGTAGTGCAACCACCATGAAAGATGGTGTCTCAAAAATTAAACATAGAGCCATGGATTTATCTCAGTGGTGCCGCACCTGCCTTGCAAGTGCAAGGTCCTGAGTTTGATCCCCAGTACCAAAAAAAAAAAAAAAAAAAAATTAAACACACAAAAAATACCATGTGATCCCACAATTCCACTTCTAGGTGCATATACTAGAGAATTAAAAGTAGGGACTCAAACACATTTACATACCAATGGTCACAGAGGCATTATTCACAGTAGCCAAAATGTGGAAACAATCTGTTCTATTGTTGAATGAATGAATAAATAAGCAAAATGTTGTATATACACAGGATAGAATATTATTCAATTTTTTTAAAAAAATGTCACTATACTATGTGAAATCTTCCAGACACAAAAAGAAATATTATAACTAAGAGTCAAATCTGTAGAAACAGAAAGTAGAATAGTGGTTGCCAAGCCTGGGCAGAAGGAGAGAAAGGGGAATTACTGTCTTTATTGATACAGAGTCTTAGTTAGAACTGATGAAAAAGTTCTGGGGAAGTATGGTAGTGATTACACAACAATGTGAATGTACTCAATGACACTGAAATTATACACTTAAAATGGCAAATGTTATGTCACATGTATTTTACCACAATGAAGGAATTATAATATGTGCCAGTAAGATACATTACATTTTACAGATGAGGAAAACAAGGCAAATACACTAGGGAACTTGCTTCAAGTTGTAGAACTAGGGAAGGACAGAAATAGGATTTTCATATAAATAGTGAGTTAAAAGTCTGTACTCCTAAACCATTACCTTAATTGTCTTATTCAAAGATATTTATTGTTGAAATATTTTATGATAGCAAAAATTAGATAAATATCAAAAAATGTGGCTTAGTTGTAGGTCATCCATTTGGTATATTCTAGACATTAAATTTATGTTTTTTAAAAAATGTTTTCTATGTTCCTGCCATCTTCAGAGCCAGAGGGTCTTATCGGCCGCACCCTCCCCTACTGGCGCAGCTGCCACCATCTTCAGAGCCAGAAAGGTAGCTGCGCGGGCACCTTGGAAATCCCCCACCCTTCCCCCTTGTGCTTTTAGACCTCCTGATTGTACCTGTCTTTGGACCTACTCTGTAGAGGCAGAGGTGGTCATAAAGAGTATTTTCTGGCACTTTCAACTTTGGACATCTTTAAAGAAGTGGTGGGGAACACTTATAGTAGAACTGAGTGGAGTTCAACCCTTTAGGAGGTCAGGGAACTCAGTCTGGGGCTTGCAGGCCAAGCTCAGTCTGCTTTGTGGGGTTCTGCCACCAGCTAGCTGAGATCAGGGGACTCAGCTCTGCAAATGGAAGCACATATTTTATATTATGACAGCAGTGATATAGTCTGAAAGAGGCCCTTTAAACTCATTTTTGTTTCTTTCTTTTTTTCATCCTACTCTGCAAATTCTTTTCTGTTATTTTGTTTTCTTTCTCTAACTCAGTCTCTTACTCCACTATAGTATCCCTCATCTCCCTTTTTGTTTCTGCTCTTGTCCTAATTCAGATTTCTTCTTTTATTATTTTTTTCTCTTTCTTTATGTTCTTTTCTTATGTTATTCTACCTCACTCAAGGGTTACTATATTTCTATTTTGTTTGTTCTTTTTGAATTTAACTATTTCCTGATGATTATCTGGTTATTCTATGTCTTTTGGCTTCATATGAAACCTTCTTTAATTCTTAGACTTATCTACTCCTCTTGTCTTAACTTTGTTTTAAGCCCCCATTATAAATGGTAAATATCCTTATTGAAAAGTTTATTTACTGTAAGCATATTTTGGATTGCTTCTTGATTTTAATTAAATTCACCTTGTTTGAAGGTGATAGATTGATGACTACCATAAGTGGTCAATTTGCAAATTGTGCTTCATTATATTGTGGTGCTGACTGTATTAATTAGGATAAAGGATTGTGATTGATTCAATGAGCTGTTTTCTTCAGTGTTATGAAAATGAGAATGTCTATGAGTCATTAGAGACTCATGGGCTGCAGACCAACTATATCTGGAAGATTAAAGTAATAATCTAAAGGTTAAACTAGGGATAACCCAACAACAATAGTAAAAATGAGAAAATGCTTAAGCAAGATACAGGAACAGACTTCCAGTTCACCAATGGGAAATAGTGGGGAAATTGAGGATGAAAAGTCTGATAGTAAATCATCAGGACACCCTGAACTCAAAGCAGAGGAAGTAACAAAAATGATCAATCAGGCTCTAGAGAAATATAAAACAGAAGTAATTTCCCAGATAATCATAGAGATGACAAGCAAAATGAAAGTTATAATTCATGACTCTAGAACAAAAACTGAGAGGAAAATAGATGAGCTCAGGACCATGACAGAAGCCATGAATGCCCAGCACAAGAAAGAATTGGAAACAATAAATGCCCAATACAAGAAGGAAATGGAATCTATAGGGCAGATTCAAACAGATATCCAGGAGATTAAAAACTCCATTGAGAGTGTTCACAAAAGAATAAAAGAGTCGTAAGATAGAATCTCAAATATAGAAGATAAAATTGCAGTCAGTGACTGTGAAAAGAGAGGTCTCTTAAAAACAGTAGGGGATCATGAGAAATTGATACAACAACTCTTAGATGATAGAAGAATAACATAAGATTGATAGGAATTCAAGAAGTAGTAGGAGAAATTGTAAATGACTTAAAAAAACTGTTCACAGAATTAATTATAGAAAACTTCCCAGAGGGGAAGAATTTGACATACAGATAAGTGAGGCATATACAACTCCAACTAGCCATGATCAAAAAAATCTACACCTAGACATATAATAATCAAGATCTCAGAAACCCAACAGAAGAATAAAATACTACAAGCAGTAAGAGACAAGAAACAAATTACATGTAAAGGAAAGCCTATCAGAATCACAGCAGACTTTTCAATACAAACCCTTAAGTTAAGGAGAGCCTGGAATGAGATATTTCAAGTACTAAAAGAAAACAACCTCCAACCTGGACTGATGTATCCTGCAAAACTTTCTTTTAAAATGGATGGGGAAATAAGATATTTCCATGATAAAGAACAACTGAGAAACTTTATGAATACCAAACCAGCACTACAATGAATTCTAAACAATATCCTAGAAAAAAAAAAAAAGACAATGAAGGTAACAACTCAATGAGGCCCAACAGAGCAAATCAAATAGGCAAGCCAAGAAACTAAAAGGAGAAGGTGAAAAAAAGCACACATGATAATAATAAGTTAGCACATATCAGTTAGAACCACCAATATTAATGGCCTCAATTCACCAATCAAGAGAAATAGACCAGCAGAATGGATTAAGAAGCAAGATCCAATAATATGTTGTTTATAAGACACGTTTAGTGTAAAAGGAAGCCCATAGACTGAAAGTGAAAGGTCAGAAAACTTCTTCATGTAACAGGAGCTCCCCCCCACAAAAAACAGGGGTAGCATCTTATTCACAGATAAAGTAAATTTCAAATTTAAACTGATTGAAGGAGACAAAGAAGTTCACTACATCCGTGTGAAGGGAACAATTCAAGAGGAAGAGATAACAAATAATTTATTGAGTATGTCAGAAAGTATATATGCTTTTTTTCCCCCTTTTTCTTCTTTTATTCCTCTTTCTTTTTCTTCCTCTGATGCTGGGAATTAAACTCCGCACATTGTTCTGGCTAGGCAGGTGCAGCACTATTGAGCTAATTCTCAGGCTTTACATTTCATATTTTAAAAATTTATCAATACATTAATTGTTGTCTCTATATATTGGTCTACCAAATTGATGAGTTATTTTGGTTCTCATTTTCTTTGCTTTTTTATTTGAGAATTTATGAAATCTGTATATATAAGTAGTATGAAAAGTATTAAGGTCCATCTGTCATTTTCCTCTTTCATCTCTGCTTTCTACAAACTTCCATTTCTGTTACTACAGCTTCTTTGGTTGGAAATTTGTTAAGATAAATGTTGTTATGTTATCAATATATCTTTGTACCTATTTTCTACTGATGACAAATATTAATTTTTAAGTAAATTTTATTATAACTATACTTAATCATAAATATCATTTAGTATCTAGTACATATTACAAATTCTCCAACTCCCTCAAAGATGATATTTGTTTTTTCTCAAATTATACAAATCACCAACATTCCACACATCACTGTACTGTTTTATTATACCTAAGTATATATTGTATTGTAAAAAATATGCATTGTGTATATGTGGGGGGTATGTTTTTACATATATGTGTGCACTATTAAATGAGAAACATGGGCATGAATGTGGTAGGATTGTGCACATTTGGCATATTGACAATTTCTCTGGCAACCTTATGATTTCTTTTAGTTACATGCTTGTCTTAATTCATAGTCATTCTTTTGGGAAGAATATTACATATGTATTGGTGTTAAATTCTATCATGATGTTTATAAAAATATAATAAAAATAAGTATGGGATATAATAAAATAGAAACAGAAAAATCTGATCTTAAAAATGTGAATTTTTTTAGTTGCTTTTGGATTTCAAATATAAGTATATTTTTTTCTGTGGGAAGTTTTCTTAGAAAATTTAAGTGGTACAATCAACAAGTATATGATATTTATCAATTAATAAAACCAAGGAGTTTATAAATCATAAAATTTTGAGGACAGTTTCTCAACTATAATATGTAACTGTGTTATTTATAATTACATTATTTCAAAAATAATATAAGAAAATAAGAAAGAACATGTTTGAAGATCATATCAAACTAATGTATTTTGATTAGTCTGTGTTACATAAATTCTTGTTTATTTCATATCCTTTTTTTGCTGTCATATATATGTATATTTGAAGTTTTTATTTAGTATCTTCATTTCTTGTTATCATGTATCTTTGCAATGTTTACTAAAAAACAAATAAAATTAAATTTAAAAAGTTTCCTCCCTTCCTCTCAAATAAATTTAGATATGTGAAAAAAATGTTTTCTAATGTCATGGATAACTTGCCTATAATTTATTTACACAGAAAGTGGAGAAAAAGTCAGTATACAAAAATGAACATTATGACCCTGGCTTTATTTTTTAATTATATAGATATTTAGTTTATGTATGTTTAAGCATAAAGAAAATGATTATGTCCAAATTATAATGAATTTATTTTGGAATTGTGATTTTTCCCCCCAATACTGGGGCCTTCACACTTTTAAGACAGGGTCTTATTAAGTTATTAAATTGTGGGCTCTAACTCATAATTCTCTTGTCTCAGCCTCCCAGAGTGCTGGGATTACAGATATGCACCACCATACCAAGCTTGGATCCATGAGATCTGAGATGATTATGTTTTCCTCATATTGTTTTGGAATAATTTTAGTTTTATGAAAAAGTTGCAAATATAGTATAGAGAGTTCCCATAAACCTCCCACACAGTTTATACTAATGTTAACATCTTCAATGACTACGTGGTACAGTTGTCAAAAACAACTAGACTAAATCATCAGTCTTTAATCCTTAGTGTCCAATCTCTGACATTTTCCCAGCCTTTCCTTATTCATCATGACCTTGACAGTTTTGACAAGTTAGAGGTAGTTATTTTATAGAATGTTCCTCATGTTTTATCATGATTATACTGTGATTATGGATTTTTGAGGCAGGAGGTTCAGTAATGATCACTTAACAGGGATTTTGTTCTTTTTAACATGCCTTCAGGGTCTTTGGTGCTAATGTGATGATACACATTGAATTTTCAAGAGGGCAAGATATTTCTTATAGAATGAATTTCAAAAAAAAAAAGTCAAAAGATACTTTTTAAGGTAGCCTTTGTTTCTTATGTTTTTTAGATCAATCATATTTTCTAATCAGATGTCTGTCTCAGTTTATTCTCAACATTTTAAAGATGGCTCAGCAATAAATATTTTTTTCTTCCTTAGCGGAGCACCTCCTGTTCGCTAGGGGCAAAAGGAGGGGTGGCATCACAAGATGATTAACATGTACTCTTACTGCCCAGCTCCCCTGAAGTTGAGGTGACAAAGACATTGAGAATGTCTTGGCTTCTTGATTGTGAGCTCCCTTTTGGTGAATGACAATGATCAGGGTTACCTAGATATGGTACAGATAACTCCTGTCCAACCACCACCCTTATCTTACTTTTCTCTCATTGCTGAGACAAAACACCCAACACCCAAAGTTAGAGGGGATAGAGATTTCAGTCCATCTGAAATTGGCTGGCTCCTAGGCAATGGCACATAGCAGACAGGCAGCAGGTCAAGGTGGTGGAACACAACAAAGGCAACAAGGGACCTTAACAGCATCTTTCTGTTCCTTTTATCTTATTCAAACTGCTGAAGGTGGTTAGCATTCATGCTCTTAACCTCAGTGCCCTCGGGCCTAGCACAAGGAATCAATCACATATACTAGATTCAGCCACCTGTGTAAAAAGAATGAGGCATCTGGGCAACGTATAAACACAAGCTGTAACATTTTCCCCCTGGCTCCCTGAACACTCATGCATATCCCTTTTTAGAAAAAAGTATTTAGCCTATCTCCGAGAATTGCCAAAGTCCTAACAGTTTCAGAATCTCTGAAAAGTCCAAGCACAAAGTGCCCTCAGATTTAAGGCAAACTCTTAGCTGCAAGCCCAAATCCAGCAGGGCAAACACTGAATCCCAAAGTTCCACTTCCAGCATCCTGTGAAATCTGTGGCAAGTTGTGAATTCCCAAAACTTGAACGGTTCCACCTCCAAGTCCTTGCTTGTGGTTGTAGCTCCTGTGGCTTCTCTCAGGGGCCAGCTCTGCTCCCGCCTTGTTTCCTCAGATGATCCATGCTCCTGGATTCTACAAACTTCTGGCATCTCCACTGCACTTTCAGCTTCACACTCACAGCTTTACCCACTGCCCTCTCAGGGGCCACTGCCAGGCCTTCCAGGACTTCTGAAATCTGAGTGGAAGCCTTCCTGACTCCACAATTTTTGCATTCTGCATTCACCTAAAACCAGCACCAAGTGGATTATGCCATGGTCTGCTGCCAGACCTTCCCTCTTTCTTGGCTGTAGGGGTCAAGTGCCTGGATTGCTGAACACTCTGAATCCAGTTCTGAGGAACAAATTCTCTAGGCTACCTCCATTCTGGAACATGGTGCTCTGAGACTTTCTTTTCAAAGGTCTTTCACTTTTACAATTTTGAAGCTACGAAGAATAGAGTCCCACTGCTTCTTGTGATGCCCTAAGGCAATCTTTTCTATTCTCCTGTTCCTTCTCAGCAATCAAGATCTCCTCTGCTCTACCTTTGTAGGCTGTAATTTTGTTGGAGATTCCTTTATGGCCAAATTCAAAACATTTTAAATCATTCTGCTGGGCTCTGCTTTTGAATCTCCACATAAATCTGGCTGAAAGTGCCCAACAGTAGCTGTGCCACTGCCTGAACATTAGGCTGCCTTGAAATTTCCCCTGCCAGATTAATTAGTCTGCCACCCCTACTCTCAGCTCAGGCAAAGTCTCCAAACAGGAGAAAAATGCAGACAAAATTTCTGCCAAGGCATAGCACACATTGCCTGGAGTCCAGCAGCCAATGCAGTCCTTCCCACCAGAAACCTCCTGAGCCTGGTCTTTATCAGCTTTCTGGTCTTCTGAGCTCTGACCAGAATCTTCCATACAATACAGCCTAAGGCATTCTAGCTTTGATTCTGTTGGGGCCAGTGGGCTTAAAGGAGGACCAGTCAGGTTAGGTTGCCAAAGAAAAGAACATGTAAGGCGCAGACATTATAAAAGCAGGAAGCAAACTTCAATTTCCAGCACAAAACTTATAGTGGTTCTTTATCATCTTAGCTAAGACACAGTAAGACAAAACATTTTGGGTGACGTTGCATAGCTGTGTTGTCCATGCTGATTCATTATTATTATAACAAACTCCACCTGGCCAAACTACAGAGTTGTATCTTTGGGTGCCCTCAAGCACACTCAGATGTCTGGGCTTTGGCACATCTGACAGTGGCCTCCTACATGGCATCTCTGAATCTTTCCTAACTCTTCCACTTCCCGCAAGCCAGTTCCAAAGACTTTTCAGCCCCATGGCCAGGTTGTAGTCAGAGTTTGATAGGGAATAGATTTAATACAAGACACATAATTTATAGGACTATTTTATAATATTCACCCAAAAAGTCAAATGCAGAGGAATGTAATAGATTTGTCCAGACACTAGACACCTGAATAATCCAGCAGAGGACCTGGATCCTGCAGCAATGTCAGGCACAAGTCTGCTCAAAGCCTAGAGCCCAAGGCAATGTCCTCCATGAGTCCAGCCAGAGCCCTAGAGTCTGTGACAATGTCTCATGCAAGTCCTTATTGAGGATCTGCACTGAAAAGGCCCAAAGACCAACAGTGGGAAATAAGATACCTATGCCTGCAGAATGAAGGATTTGTGCCACCAGGCTGAGGAAAGTACATTTGATCCAGGAAGCAATGCTTAAGGTGAAGATCAGAGCTCCCCTGACAAGAATAGCAGTCATTCCCAGTGACAGCAAGGACCCAAGCTCCACCTCTGGTGAGAACAGGCAAGTTTACATCAGGCAAATCAGTGACAATAAGAAAATCAGCAGCTAATAATCTTCCCCTCCATTTCTTTTTTTATACGTTAGCTCAGGTGTGGAGGACTTGTCCAGTATGCCAAGGCTCTGAGCTCTCTCTCCAGCATAGGAGAGAGGAGGAAAATAAAGGGAAGAGAAAGGAGGGCAGGAGAGGGCAACAAAGGTTGGGTGGAGGGGGGACAACTCAAAATAGAGAAGAACCCAAATATGGCTACAGATAAGATTCACAGTAAGGCATTGGAGACATTTCTAGAAGGAGCAATATTAAGTGGAACTTGACAGGATGAAGGGATATCCATCAGACTCTAAGGGAAGAAAAGCATCCCAGATGGAGGAAACAACCAAGGGAGGACAGAGAGGCAGGAGAGAGGGTGGTGACAGTTAGAGCCTGGAATCACAAGGGCATGGGTGGTGGAAGTGGAGACTGGAAAGAAAAAAGAGGTTGCAAGTCTTGAAGGGTCATGCCAAACTGAAGACTGGATTTGATCCTGTGGGAAACAGCCAAAGAATTTAAATTGCATTTAAAGTTCATGATCAGGTTGACATTTTCAAATATCTTTGGCGAGCCACACAAAGGGTAGGCCAGAGGCAGGGGAAATGGATGACAATTGACCAGGTGGGATTAACTGTAACCTAGCAGTCTGACAAAAGATGCAGATTTCTATATTGATGAAGTAGCAGGGAAGTGACCTTCTCAAGCCTGTGGTCAGTGCCAGTTTATATTCTAAGTACTTTCTGTCTATTAAATCTTTCCATCCTCACAACCTTACAATTAGCATCTTATTTTACACATGAAGAGAAAGTACCCAGATAAGGTTGTCAGATGAACCAGTAGATGCCCAATTATATTTAAATTGCAGATAAAGCATAATTTTTAAAGTGTCAGAACATTCCATGCAACATTTTATTTGTTAAACTTAGTATACTGATGTCTAGAAAGATGAAGCAAATTGCCCAAAAAGTCATAGCCACCAAGTGGTCTCTGCTGGGTCCCTGACCAGGCTCTGTTGCTTCTGGAGGTCGGCAGGTGGGCTCCCAGCCAACAAGGAAAGGACTTGCTGGGGTGGAGCCTTGGCTGCACCACTACAGTTAATCTCAGGGAAACTTTAACTATAATTTCAATCTGTGTGCTCTCAAAGACATACTTAGAACAGGTCTATAATACTTCTCTAAGCCATCCTAGTGCTTACAGCAAATTCCATGCCCTGTGACTAAGTCACAAAATCCCCTGAATTCCAAAGGTTTCTCTGCCCTAAGGGTTTGGAATCTTTTTAAGGGTTTCCAGTTCCCCTTTCACTTGAACACTATAATTAGGAACTGATTAAGGTTGATTTGCAGACAATATACATTGACTGCTTTACCTACCTGTTGCTACTGGCCTGGGATAGTAGATGCAATTTAAACAGAATCATTTTACCAGACTTAATAAGGTTTTACCTGAGATGCAAAAGGCAATTGTACTTTCAACATTAGAATGCTACAGACATTCAGCAAATGAATGCCAAGCTTTGGCAGTAACTATGAGGTGCAGGACAGGATTGCTACCCAAAGAGATTATTACCCTTGACAATTTGATGAAAAAAATAGACCCAGAACAAAACAATGAATGCTATATTGAATTTTTTTTTTGAGGTGGGGGGTGATCTGGGGATTGAATCCATGGGCTTGTATAATGAAATTGTGAGGAAAGAATGTAGAGGAGGCTACATGTGACAGTCCAGTGCCTGGAGGTCTTCATGTTGCCCAGGAAGCCACTGGGATCATGAGAAACTGGCTACTGGTCACATGATCCTAGCCTACCCTGTCAGTACTGCCTGAGAATTTGTTCCTGTCCAGACCTGGAAATCAGGCCCCTCCTGTATTTTAACCAGAGTCCAGATGAGTCCTCTGTACTTCAAGTTTGACAAGCACCACTTTGAAGAATTAGCAGCTTTCACACTGAATGATAGATGAAGTGAATCTGGAAGGAGAAATAGCCTTCTAGATGGGGTCAAAAGGAAAGGTGCTAGGAGAAGAGTCCATAGGCAAGGGCAGGGCATGGAGCTGAGGACAGAGATAGACTTAGGAAACAATCCAAATCTTTGGTACACAGAGAGGTGGATGAAGGGACTGCCAAGGTCAACAGGGGAAGAGAGGGGAGCTCAATCGTGGGTTTGCTTTTCTAAAATAAAACTTTAGAATGTATAAAGAAAGGAGTATTAAATAAAGAGTTTAAAGTATAAATCAAATATTACAGGTACAGTTTCCTGTGTATTCTCACTTAACTTCCTTTCCATTCACCTCTGATCTTCCTGGACCTAACTACTGACTTGAATTTCATTCTTACTATTTTCATGAATGCTTTTATAATATTTATGCATATGTTTGCACATAGAAACAAAATGGGTTGTTTTCATGCTGTACTACTAGTGCATATTTTGCTGTGTACATAATACAATTTTTACTATTTTATTTTCCAGTTCAGCATTATGCTTTTGGAGATTTATCTGTGTATAAATCTCCAGTATTTGTTTGTTGTGTTAAGGGGCTTGCACATACTACGCAAGTACTCTTCTAATGAGCTACAGCCCAGACCCATGGTTAATTCATTTTTAACTGAATAGTAGTTGAATATGTCATTATCTATCTATTCTCCTAGCAACAGATATTTTGTTGTTTCCAGTATAAACAATGCTTAAATGAGAGTGCTATGTATGGGTCTCCTTATGAACATATTTGAGCTTCTCTAGGGGATATTTCTAGGAATAGATGCTATTCCTTGGTTAGTTACCTGTTTATAGTTTTTCTTCCAGGCTTTGGTCCTCTTATTTATGTTATTTATGGTATATTTTTGTACTTAAATTCAAATTTTAGTGTGATTGAATAAATTCATGTTTTCCTTTTTGTTTTGTACATATACCTGGGATTTTATTTCCTTCACTGATATTATAATGGTATCTTCTATCTTTCTTCTAAAGATTTCAGTTTTGGGATTTGCATTTGGATCTGATTTAATTTTTTTTCTCATATTGATGATCTGTTTTCCCATAACCATTTATTAGGGACTCCATTCCTTTTCTCTGAGCTTTTCTGTCCTGTTAGCTAGTGTGGCTTTTCCTCCTCCTAGGATACACAGTCCTACTGACAGGACTTGAACAAAGGAGAACAGCTGAGGGAGCAACACTTCCAATAGCCTGGTGATTCTTCATACTTGACTTTTCTGCATCAACTCTGGAATCGTTTTGTGAAGTTACACACACACACACACACACACACACACACACTCATTGAAATGATTTCCACTGTACTAAGCCTATAAAATAATCTGTGGGGGAAGTTTACTCCTTTAAAATAGGCATCTATAGTTTCTCTGGTGTGAAAAACTATAATGGTACATAAGAACCTAATGATATAATTGACACTGAAATAGGAAGAAAAGTGCTAAAGGTGTAGAGGAAAAGGGAAGGGTAGGGGAAGGGTATAAGGGAAAAGAAAAAAAATATGAGAAAATGAAAAAATGGAAATAAAGTATTTGTAAATAGGGAAGGGAGGAGGGGGTGAAGGGAGGGCAGGGATAAGGGGAAAAATGAGAACCAACACCTGTCACGTAAAGGTACAAGATCCCAATAATGAATGTAACTGTACTGTATACCTAAAATGTACCAATAAACTCAATGAGAGAAAAAAATAGGCATCTCATCCTCAAACATGGTGTAGCTTTTCATTCATCAGGGCTTGCATCTTTTTAGAAATCTTTTGAATTTTATGTGTAAATGCATTACATCTTTAGATTTTTAAGGTATCTTTTATTTTCTATTTTATTGTAAATTATTTTAAATTATACTTGCTGGGTTTTGTTAGGTGTTTTTAGGTGATTTGTGCCATTAGACCAAGAATGCTTATTAATATGAATTGATCATTATAAATATAAGTGAATCTTCACCAAATCTTATTATTGATTTGCCTGTCCAGCATTCAACAACTGAATAAGAAGTCTTGCACTAACTCAGTGGCTTGTCTGTTTCCTTTATGAAAAACACCTACGTCACTGTACTGCTGATAACTTCTTCTATGTCAGAGAAGTTTATTCTTGGACTTCTACAAAGATCACTACTGTTTGCTTTATTTGGCAAGTTCTACATACAACCTAGGGTCACCCATGAGAGACTGCTGATTGAGCTAGCATCTTCCAGCCAAGAACTGAGTAAGAGAACAAGATAGGCTGCACATTGCATTTCCCACAACACTCACAGGTTTATGGCACATTCTATTTAGCTGACCTGAATCCATGCATTCATGTCACTAAAACAGTTTTTATCCCTTCTCAGTCTTTGATACTCATTTAAACTTTTCTAGGAAAAGAAAGAAAATTTGTTCTTTGTCTTGGGGCTGTTATTCTCCACTCCCAGAGGAACCCTTGACCCTAATCTCTTGGAAGGAAAAGGTCTTGCTAGAATATCATTCCCTCTCACCCCCATCCCTCTCACATTGACCCTGCCTTTATTCTGACTCTTTTTTCTCCGTTCCTGTAGTAGTTTATCATTACCCTTGTGACAGATCACTACAACTTGACAGCTTAAGCCATACAAATTTTTTCATCTCACAGTTCTGTAGGTCAGAAGTTCCTTTGGTTTGATTGAGCTAAAATCAGTTTGTTGACAGGGATGTGAGTTGGGAGCTTCCAAGGCAGGATCTCTTTTTAGAGCTTGCTCATATTCTTTGGCTCCTTCCTCCATTGTTAAAGCCAGCAGTAGCAACCACATCACTCAGATTCTTACTTTCTCCATCACATCTTTTAAAACTAGTCTCCTGTCTCCCTCTTTCACTTACAATCACTTTTGTGATTACACTGGCACCTGGATAATCCAGGATAGCCTCTCTATCTTAAGACCCCTAACAGAAATCATCCCTCTGCCATGTAAGGTACTATATTCTCAGGTTCCATGAATTAGGACAGCTTGGAGGTGAGGCCATTAGGGTACCTACCATGCTTCCTAAGCCAAAGTTTTTTAAAGTTTAAGTTATGCCTCCTTAGCGACATAAACTATCAACTTCATAGTTTGTAACCAGTATTTTGCAATAAGATGAGGGCACTTTGCTTTTAATAAGATTATTTTATCAAGTAAATGATTAAATGCTATTTCATAGACCTTGGATTTCTTCTGCATCTGTGTATCTGCTATTAGTTACCAATGGGAATATAAAATGAATTTCTTACTGTGAGTTGTGCTAGGACAAAAAAAAAGAAAGAAAAGAGAAGAAACCATGGAACTATCATAATAGAAGGGAAGCTCTTCATGCTTTACATTGTTGCCAAAAAGTTTTCCCTAAAAATAAATTAGATATTTCATTCTGCTTACAGATCTCTAACAGCTCCTCATAGCTGAGCCAGATAGTCTCTGTCAGTTTAACATTCATATTTCCACTCAGAACTGCCCATCATGGACCACTTCAACCCAGCCCTTTGACACTGACTACTTTGTGGATACAACAACAAGAGGCATAGCCAAAGGTCAGAAGACTTTTAAGTAGGTTAGGAGTGAAGGTAGTTTCCTGCTGTTGCTGGCTCTGGAGTCCTTCATGGACCTTTTTTTTTTTCATTCTCCTCAATTCTGCCCACCTTTTGAATTGTTGTACCATTAAAATCACTTTACTCCTTTAAAAAGTGCCATCTGTTTTCTCTAAAAGTCTCAACTGGTAAAAATAGTCTACAGGATAATATCTAGTCTTAGCATTACTGAGACTCTTCACAATCTAGCCCCTCATATTTCTAGCTGATCTACTATGATATGGATGCAGACAGCTAAGTCAGGTAGAAATATTGTAGCCAATCAGACAGGGCTAGGTCCTCAAGGAAGTCAGTTCATAGGATGAGAACATATAAAATCAATGGCTGGAAGTGGAACTAAAGAAAGTTAAAGTCACAGTGGCCAGATTTGCTTACTTTTCTAAGGGATGAACAGAAGCTTGAGTTTATTCGTACCACCCCTTTGGCCTTTCCTGTATGGATAGACCATTATCTCTTTGGGGGTGGGCCATCCTCCTCCACCCACTAAGACTAAGACCACTAAGGCTGAGAAGATTTAAGACTAAAACTACAGATTTTTGACCAAGGTTAATGATGTCATCCATATGCTCTTGTTACTATTGGATCAGACTGTAATCTTATTGGTTGACTATAGTTTTTATGCACATTGTACCCATTCCTAGTGATATTGTTGTATAACACTTCCTTTGAGAAGTGGACTCATTGGCAGCCCCTTCAAGACCCCTCCTGTATCTTGAGCTATTCTTATTCCCCATTCCTATTCCTCATTCCTATTCCCCAATAAAATTTCCTTATCTTAACCTCTGTTTTCCTTAAAATTCATTCTTCAACTTTAGGGATCATGAGCTTGGTGTATCTGACATCTAGTGGGTTTGAGAGTTACATCTATTCCCACTGTACCTCATCCATACTGCAATCCAACTCCAGAATTCTTCTTACCATTTCCATCAATGTGCTCTAAGCCTTTTCAAGTCTTTAACATTTATTAACTTTAAATGATTCCCTAGGATGTGGTTTCCCTTTCTTCCACAGTAATAAAATGTTAGGTAGGAACATTGCTGTTGTTAAATTAAAATTTTTTACCCAAGAGATCTCTGAAATAAAAGGGCTTTATTGAGTTGTTACAGATGTTAGCCAAAAATAAAAGACTGAATTGGGAAGTGGGAAGGGACTGAAGGGAGGGCAGGGAATGGGGAAAAATGAGAACTAAGATCTGTCATATAAAGGTACAAGATCCCAATGATAAATGTAACTGCACTGTATACCTAAAATGTACCAATAAACTCAATGAGAAAAAAATACTGAAAACATGAAAGACTGATTCTGGAATAAATTCCTTGAGCCACCTGCAGCATAGCTAAATAGCAGCTGGAAAAAGCTATATCGTATGTAAGAGACCAGAGTATTTGATAATGAAATATCAGGGAAAAGAAAGCATAAATTGCTTACATTGAGCCCACACTTTGCTACAGATAAGTGGGGCAGGACACTTAGAATATAAACTCTTGGGATAGGAAAACAGTCTATAACAAAAAGTTCTTGTTGCTTCCTTCTTTGTTGATTTTGCAAATAAAATGCAATGGAGCCTTTGATTACTAATCTTCAGCATAGAGGAAGGAACAGGGAGCAGCTCTTTCTCTTTATTTGTATAGCCCAAAGCTGTCAGTTAAAATAAACTCTTACCTTTTCCTGTCCTCCATTTTCCAACCAATATCTGAATTGAGGACATTTCAGAATTATTTTCTTCACATTATGCAGAATAAGACCACATATTCTAGCTTCTCTTCTAGGAAGTATGGGCATGTGAATACATTTTGACTAATGTAATGATACCTAAGGAGGAATGCTGAGCATGTAGCAGAGTCCAGGGACCTTCCTTAACAGCCTCATGGAACATCACTTCTGCTACTTCTTCACCTCTTTTTCATTCTGTGGCCTAAGATGTGAGCCATCTTGGACTATGAAGATAAACAGTTTCTTCTGGGTTTAATAGACTAATGATTTGGAAGAAGCCTGTATCCCTCAAAGCTTTATTAACCAGCTCTAGACTAATGCCTAAAGTCTTAAGGACTCCTACACAAGGAAAGAATGGACTACCTTTTAAAAAAGCAGTGCATGTTTGCAGTACATAATGGTTACACTTATCATAGGGAGTTGATTCATGTACATAAATACATCTTAATTATTTCCTTCCCCACCCCTCCCATCCCTCTCTATTCTTTCTAACTCTTGGACCCTTTTCCATTTGTGAAAGCACTACTTATGTTATTTAACCTTCAATTCTTTTCTTCCCCATTCCATTTCCATGTCCTACCTCCCACTCACTTCATCTCTTGTTGCCTTTCCCATTTAAAAAAATAGATTCCCCTACTTCCTATTACCTATCTTTTATTTTGCTTTTTATTTATGTTTTGGGTTTCTCTTATAACATAAGCCATTCAGTATTTAAACTTGTTTGTCTGATTTATTTCATTTAATATTATGGTCTCAAGGAGCATCCCTTCACCTACAAATGCCTCAATTTTATCTTTCTTGATGGCAGTACTCCATTGTGTGTTAATACCACATTTTTCTTAATCTGTTTATCGGTGAGGGCATATAGGGTGTTTCCAAGATTTAGCTATTATAAATTGCAATGCTATAAACATGGTTTTACATACTTCCCTGTAATAATTTTAAATAATAATTTTAACTGTTTTGGGTAAATACCTAGAAGGGGACTAGTTGAGTCAAACGAAATTTCTATTTTTAATTTTTTGAGGATTCTCCACACTGATTCCCATGATGTTTTTACCTGTTCACATCCCCACCAACATTATAGAAGGGTTCCTTTTCTTTACAGCCTTACTGGCATTTATAATTTGATTTTTTGATGATAGTGATTCTTTCTGCAGTAAGATGGTATCTAAGTGTTGCTTTAATCTGCATTTCTTTAATGGCCAGTGATTTTGAGCATTTGTGTGTGTGTGTGTGTGTGTGTGTGTGTGTGTGTTTGCTGACCATTTGCACTTCTTCTGAGAAGTGTCTATTCATTTCAGTTGCCTATTTTTTATGCCTTTTATTTTGGAGGTTTTATGTTAAAAATCCTTTTTATATTATAGATTCAGTCCTCTTTCCCAGGAGAGCTAGTACTTTTCTTTACTCTATTCTGTAGGTTGTCTCTGCACTCTGTTGGTTGTTTCCTTTGCTGTGCAGAAGCTTTTTAACTTGATATATTGTAATCCCATATGTTGATTCTTGGTATTATTTTTTGTGCCATTGAGGTTCTGTTCATAAAGTCCTTGCCTTTGCTCATGTCTTAAAGAGTAATAGTTTTATCTGTTTTATTTTCCAGCAAATTGTTTCTGCTTTAAAATTTAAATCTTTGATCCATTTTGATTTTAGTTTAGTATATAGTTGAGAGATATGGGTCTAGGTTCAATCTTTTGCATATGGATACCTAATTTTCCCAGCACCATTTATTAAAGAGGTTATCTTTCTTCCTGTGTGTGTGTTTGGCCCTTTCATCAAAGATTAAATAGCAATGTGCTTAGGGTGTTTCTACTTCTTTATTTTGTTCCATTGATGCATGTGTCTGCTTTTGTGCCAGTGTTATGCTGTTTTTATCACTGTAACTCTGTAATATAACTTCAAAGTGGGATTGCATGCTCCCTGCTTTTATTTTTTTATTTATTTATTTTTTTTTAATCTAGGATCACTTTCACTGTTCTGGGTTTCTTCTGGTTCCAAATGAATTTTAGAATTGTTTTCTCTAGAACTGTAAGGAATGCAGTTGTTTTTGTTATTGAGATTGCCTTAAATCTATATATTGGTTTTGGAAATATAACCACTTTGACTATCTGCCCATTTGGGTGCTTGGGATGTCTTTCCATTATCTGATGTCCTCTACAATCTCCTTTTTCAGAGTGATACAACTTTCTTTTTTATTTATTTATTTTATTGGTACATTCTAGGTAGACAGTACAGTTACATTCATTACTGGGATCTTGTACCTTTACATGCCAGGTCTTGGTTCTCATTTTTTCCCCTTGTCCCCACCTTCCCTTCACCCTCGCCTCCCCTCACCCTCTTCAAACACTTTAATTCCAGTTTTACATTTTCTCATATTTTTTTCCTTTTACCTTATTCCCCATTCCCTATCCTTCTCACTGTCCCTACACTTTGGGTCCTTTTCTTCCTATTTGCTAAGTGTCCCATTAGGATCTTGAGTACTCTTTTAGTTTTTCACACCAGAGATAATATTTGGTATTTCCACATGTGTGCCTTATTTATTTCACTTAGAAGTGTATCCTCAAAATGTACCCATTTAACTATGAATGAATCTACCTTCTCATTCTTTATGGCTGAGTAGTATTCCATTTTGTAGAAAAACCACATCTTCTTTGTCCAGTTTAAAATTGATGGGCAGAAGGGCTGTTTCCAAGTTTTAGCTATTACAAACTATGCTGCTATAAACATGGGTGCACATATATCTGTGGTATGATTCTTTCACTTCTTTTGGAAAAATACCCAAAAGAGGGAATGCTGGGTCAAGTGGAACCTCTAATCCTAGTTCTTTGAGGTATCTCCATATTGATTTCCATAGTGGTTGCACCAGTCTGCACTCCCACCAACAATGGAGAAGGCTTCCTTTCTCCCCACAACTGTGCCAACATTTTTTATTGTGTGATTTCTTGATAGCAGCCATTCTTTGTGGGGTGAGGTGAAATCTCAGTGTTGTTTTCATCTGCATCTCTCAAATGACCAGTGATGTGGAGCATCTTTTCATATATTTACTTGCTGCTTTTATTGTTTTGTCTGAGAAATGTCTGTTCATTTCGAATGCCCATTTTTGAATCAGGTCTTTATATTTGGGGGGGCTGTTTGTTTTGAATTCTTTATATATTCTTGATAATAGTCCTTTGTCTGAGGAGCAGCTGGTAAAAAGTTTTTCCCACATTGTAGGGTGTCTCTTAGTTCTACTGATGGTTTCTTTTGCAATGCAGAAGCTTTTTAATAAGATGAGATCCCAGTTGTTGATTCTTTCTGCTAGTTCCTGTGCTACTGAGGATTTGTTCATAAAGTCTTTTCCTTTGCCAATGTCTTCCAGAGTCCTGCCTAACTTATCTTCCAGCAAGTTTAGTGTTTTTGTTTTTATGTTTACATCTTTAATCCACTTGGATTTTAATTTAGTGCATGGTGACAGATAAGGGTTTAATTTTAATCTTTTGCAGGTTGAGATACAGTTTTTCCAACACCATTTATTAAAGAGGCTATCTTTCCTCCACTGAGGATGGTCAGCTCCTTTGTCAAAGATGAGGTAGCTGAGTGCATCTGGAGTTGCTTTTGTATCTTCCAATCTGTTCCACTGATCCTCAGGTCTGCTTCTTTGCCAGTACCATGCTGTTTTTAATCACAGTGGCTTTGTAGTAATTTCAAATTGGGAATTGTTATACCTGCTGCCATGTGTCTGTTGCTTAGTATGGCTTTTGCTATTCTAGGTCTCTTCTGTCTCCACATGAATTTTTGGATTCTTCTTTGTAGTTCTGTGAAGTATAGTGTTGGGATTTCAATTGGTATTGCCTTGAATATGTATAGCAGTTTTGGTAGTATGGCCATTTTCACTATGTTGATTTTTCCTACCCAGGAGCAGGGGACATCTTTCCATTTTCTTAAATCCTCCTCAATCTCTTTTTTCAGAGTGCTGTACTTTTTGGTGTAAAGGTCTTTTGCTTCTTTTGTTAGGTTGATTCCCAGATACTTTATTTTTTGGGTGCTATTGTGAAAGGAATTGTTTCCCTAATTTCTCTCTCAGTGAATGTGTTATTTGTGTACAAGAAGGTTATTGATTTTTGAGTGTTGACCTTGTATCCAGATATTCTGCCAAAAGTGTCAATTTAAGTCAAGAAGTCTTTTGGTGGAGTTTTTTGGATCTTCAATGTAGAGTATCATATCATCAGCAAATAATGACAGTTTAACTTCTTCCTTTCCTATCTTATTGCTTTAATTTCTTTTTCTTGCCTAATTGCTATGGCTAATGTTTCCAGAACTATATTGAAGAGGAGTGGTGATAGTGGGCATCCTTGTATTGTTCCTGATTTTAACTTGAAGGTTTTCAGTTTTTGGCCATTTAATATGATGTTGCCTGTTGGTTTTTCATAGCCTTTATTAAGTTGAGACATAGACCATCTATTCCAATTTTTTGCAGAGTTTTTATCATGAATGCATGTTGAATTTTGTCAAATGCTTTTTCTGTATCTATTGAGAGGATCATGTGGTTCTTGTCCTTGACTTTGTTAATATAGTGTATTACATTAATTGATTTATGTATGTGGAACCATCCTTGCATCCCTGGAATAAATCCAAATTGGTCGGGATGAATGATCTTCTTGATGATCCTCTGTATTCTGTTTGCTAGTATCTTATTGAGGATTTTTGCATCTATATTCATTAAGGAGATTGGCCTGTAGTTTTCTTTTTTTGTTACATCTTTGCCAGGTTTGGGAATCAAAGTGATATTTGCTTCCAGGAATGAATTTAGAAGTATTGCTTCTCTTTCAATTTTGTTGAAAAGTCTGCAGAGTAATGGCAATAGATCTTCTCTAAATGTCTTGTAAAATTCAGCAGTGAATCCATCAGGACCTGGGCTTTTCTTTGTTGATAAGTTTTTAATTACATTTTCAATTTCACTGATTGTGATTGGGGTGTTTAAAGTGTTTTTATCTTCGTTCAACTTTGGTAATTCATAAGTATCTAGAAATCTGTCCATTTCTGTGTTTTCCATTTTATTAGAGTACAGGTTCTCATAGTATGTATTAATGATCCTCTGGATTTCTGTTGTATCTGACTTTGCCTTTTTCATTCCTCATTGCATGGATCTGAGCCTTTTCTTTCCTTTTTTTGATAAGGTTTGCTAAGGGTTTATCAATTTTATTTAGTCTTTCAAAAAAACAACTTTTCATTTATTTTTGTATCATTTTCTTAGTTTCCATTGCATTGATTTCTGCTCTAATCTTTATAATTTCCTCTCTTATTCAAGCTTTGGGCTTTTCTTGCTCTTGTTTTTCTAGGAGTCTAAGCGTCATCATTAGGTTGTTTATTTGAGCTTGCTCTGTTTTCCTAATGTGGGCATTCAGTGCTATGAATTTTGCATGTAGAACTGCTTTCATTGTGTCCCATAGATTCCTGTATGTTGCAATGGCATTTACATTTATTTGTAAAAACTTTCTGATTTCTTCTTTAATTTCCTCTGTGATCCATTGATTGTTCAGGAGAGTGTTGTTCAATTTCCATGTGTTTGTGAAGTTCCTAGGGTTTCTTATGCTATTGATGCCCAGCTTTCTTGCACTGTGATCTGATAATATAAAGGGAATAACTTCAATATTTTTGCATTTATTCAAACTTGTTTTGTGAGCTAGTATGTGATCTATCTTGGAGAATGACCCATGTGCAGCTGAAAAGAATGTATATTCTGATTTTGTGGGGTGAAATACTCTATAGATGTCTAATAAGTCCATGCATTCAAAGGCTTGGTTCAGTTCTAGTATTTCATCGTTGATTTTTTGCCTATATGATCTATTTTTGATAGTGGGATATTCAGATCCCCCACTACAATCGTATTAGTGGTTATTTGGTTTTTCATGTTACTTAATATTTGTTTTATATAGTTGGGGGCATTTATATTTGGTGCATGTATATTTATGATTGTCATTTCTTCCTCTTGGATTGTTCACTTTACAAGGATGTAGTGGCCTTCTTTGTCTCTCTTAATCAGTTTTGGTTTGAAATTTGCTTTGTCTGTGAATAAGATTGCTACCCCTGCTTTTTTCTGTGCTCCTGTCCCATGGAGAATTGTTTTCCATCCTTTCACTTGCAGTCTATGGGCTTCTTTTTGCACTAGGTGTGTTTCTTGTATACAACATATTTTTGGATTTTTCTTCTTAATCCATTCTGCCAGTCTATTTCTCTTGATTGTTGAATTGAGGCCATTGACATTGATAGTTATAACTGATATGTACTGACTTATTATTGTCATGCTATTGTCCTTTTGTTGACTCTTTTTATTTTCTGTCCTCTCCTTTTAGTTTCTAGCCTTGGTTATTTGATTTGCTCTGTTGGACCTCCTGGTGTTGTGATCTTCATTGTCTTTTTCTAGGATATTGTTTTAAATTCTTAGTAGTGCTAGTTTAGTATTCATGAAGTTTCTCAAGTGTTGTTTGTTGTGGAAGTATCTTATTTCTTCATCCATTTTGAAAGAGAGTTTTGCAGGATACATCAGTCTTGGTTGTAGGTTGTTTTCTTTTAGGACTTGAAATACCTCACTCCAGGCTCTCCTTGACCTGAGGGTTTGTGTTGAAATGTCTGCTGTGAGTCTGATGGGCTTTCCTTTGCATGTGATTTGTTCCTTTTCTCTTACTGCTTGTAGTATTTTGTTCTTCTGTTGTGTTTCTGGGATCTTGATTATTATATGTCTAGGTGCAGATTTTTTTGATTTTGGCTAATTGGTGTCCTATATGCCTCGCTTATCTGTATGTCTAATTCTTCCCCTCTGTTTGGGAAGTTTTCTGTCATTAATTCTTTGAACAGCTTTTCTAAGTTATTTGCATTTTCTTCTGGTACTTCATGGATTCCTATCAGTCTTATGTTATTCTTCTTTGCATCATCTAGGAGTTGTTGGATCACTTTCTCATGCTCCCTGACTGTTTTTAAGAGACGTCTCCTTTCATGGTCACTGTCTGCTATCCTATCTTCTATATCTGAGATCCTATCCTCACAATCTTTTATTCTGTTATGTATTCTTTCAATAGAATTTTTAATCTCCTAGATATCTGTTTGAATCTGTTTAATGGATTCCATTTCTTTCCTATGTTGCGTGTTCATTGTTTCTATTTCTTTCTTATCATAGGCCTTTATGGTTTCTATTATGTTCCCAAGCTCATCTATTTTTTTGTCAGTTTCTGTTCTGGATTCTTGAATCATGTCTTTCATTTTGCTCACCATCTCTATGGTTAACTGGGAAATAATTTCTGTTTTGAATTTTTCTAGAGCTTGATTGATCAGTTCTTTTTACTTTGTGTGCTGTGAGTTCTGAGTGTCCTGAAGGTTCACTATCTGATTTTTCCTCCTCCTTTGCCCTACTGTTTGCCATTCGTGGACTGGAAGTCTGTCTTTGTGGCTTGCTTAAGTGTTTTCTCATCTTTATTTTTGCTGTTGGATTGACCTTGATTCAATCTCTGGGTCATTAAATCTTCCTGATATCGTTGCTTCCCAGCCTTTGATTCTGTAATGATTTATAGACATTCTCATTTTCATAATTGAGCAAACAACTCATCAAATCAATCCCTATCCTTTATCCCTATTGATAAAATCAGAAACATAATAGGATCAATCACCACCCTTTATAGCCCACCACGCCTCTGCAGAGTGCATCCTAGGACTGGCTCAGTCAGGGGAGCTAATAGCATGGGGGGTGGCTCAGTGGCGCCCACACAGCTACCCTCCTGCCACTGTGTCTGAGCCAATTAGTGGTGCCCACTGGAAACAGCATGGCTCCAGAGGAGGCCTCACAGGTGAGAGGGCTCTTAGTACAAGCCTGGGCAATGATGACAAACTCACCCACCCGGAGTTGCCTTGTAGCCAGTCACTCAGCACCCGCTGGAAACGGTGTGACTCCAGAGGAGGCCAAGCAGGAGAGAGGGTTCTTGATACAACTTTCATTGTACATGTCTTTCACTTCTTTGGTTAGGTTAATTTCTTCTAGGTATTTGATTTTTCTTGATATGATCATGAATAGTATTGTTTTCCTAATTTCTTCCTCTGTGAATTCATTCATGTATAATAATGCTACTGATTTTTGTGTGTTGACTTTATTATTTGTTTGATTGTTTGTTTTGTTAGTACTGGGGATTGAACTTGGGCCCTTGCTCTTGCAAGGCAGGCACCAAAACTACTAAACTAAATCCCCAGCCCTGTGTGTTGATTTTATAACCTGCTGCATTGTTGAATTTGTTTATTAATTCCAGGAGTCTTTTGGTTGGAGTTATTTTGTGTCTTGTATGTAGAGGATCATGCCATCTATAAGCAATGACACTTGACTTTGTCCTTTGTTATATATTTCCCTTTTATTTCTTTTTCTTGCCTGATTACTTAGGTGAGTATTTTGAGCACTATGTTGAACAAGAGCAGTAAATGTGAACATTCTTCACCTGTTTTTCTTTGTTTGTTTTGTTGTGTTGTTGTTTTTTGGTACCAGGGATAAATTCAGGATATTGTACTTGGGAGGCAGGCACTGTGCCACTGAACTAAATCCTTGGCCCCTGTTCTGCTCTTTATTATAGAGGAAAACCTTTTAGTTTTTCCCATTTAAAATAATATTGGCAGGGGTTTGTCATAAATGAGTTTTACTGGATTGAGATAAGATCCTTCTATACCTATTTTCTTCAGTTTTTTTTTTTTAAATCATGAATGGATGTTGTATTTTGTCAAAGGCTTTTTTTTGTGTCTCTTGGAATGATCATGTAATTTTTGTCTTTGCTTCTGTTTATGTAGTATGTTACATTTATTATTTTATATTTGTAGAACCATCCTTACATCTCTGGAATAAAGCCTACTTGGTTATGGTGTATGATCTTTTTTGTGATTTGTTGCATTCTGCTTTTTGAGAACTTTTGCATCTGTGTTCATTAGAGAGATTGGCCTGTAGTTCTCTTTATTGGTTGGATTCTTGTCTGGTTTTGGAATCAAGGTAATACTAGCTTCCAAGAATGACTTTGGAAATACTCCCTTCTTTTTTATTTTATTAAAGGGTTTGAAGAATATTGGCATTAGATCTTTCCTGAGCTTTTTGTAGAATTTGGCAGTGAATCCATACGATCCTGGGCTTTTATTAGTTGATAAGCTTTTCTTTTTTCTTTTTTTAACTGCTTCAAATTCATTTTGCTTGTTTCTGTATTATGTAAGATATTTAAATCTTTTTGGTTCAGTTTTGGCAATTCATATGTATCTAGGAATCTCTCCATTTCTTCTGAGTTCTCCAATTTATCATCATATAGATTTGTGTACCAGCTGCTAATCATCTTCTGGATTTTGGCAATGTGCTTCATGATTTCACCTTTTTCATTTTTAATTGCATTGATTTGTGCCTTGCCTTTCAAACTACCTTTTAAAGCCAACAATATTTTCTAGTTTTTACAAACCGACCTGATCCTACTTAATACCACATTTATTGTCACTCATTAAATAAAGAATAATTAGAACTTTCTATGTTCTGGGTCCTGTTAGAGGCTCTGGAAGGATACTTTGAACAAACAGGCAGCAATAGAGTGATGTCCAGATATAAAAAATGACCATGAGGTGGTTGGGGCAATATACCTTGGAAGAATTAGAAAGAAGACTGGGAAAAGCGTAGACAAGCTGTCATACTCCAACAACGACATTGAAGCCAAAGTTCTAGGCAGCAAAACATGTCATAATTCAAAATAAGAAAAGAAATCCACCATATGCTGCCCCAAACAGACCAGGAAACTAGTAACACTTAAAAGGAAAATGATGGTCAAAATATGTTGTGCAAACACAAGCCATGATGGAACAGGAGCTGAATTATTAATAACAACTAAAAACCTCAAAGAGAAAGCATTCAAAGGACCAAGCAAGTGACATTTTCTTGAGGAAGGTGAACATAGAAGCCAAGGAAATTGCATCATAAATAACCACATGCCAGGGGGTGGGGATGTAGCTCAAGGGTAGAATGTGTGCTTAATGTGTGCAGGGCCCTGGATTAAATTCACATCACCACAATTTTTTTTTAATCCTGTGCCAAATCACTAACAATAAACTACAGACATGAAAAATTCTTCATTATTGGAGATTTGTACCTTTACATAACATATCTTGATTCTTATTTTTCTCCATTCCCCTTCCTTTCCTTCAACCCCTCTACCTCTCTATTTACAAAGACTTTGTTTCCATTTTTTTATTTTTCTCATGTTAATTCCATTCCTGTCTTTCCTTTCCCTACTCCTCCCACTTCCCCTTCCTCCGTACATCTTTTCTTCCTATTTCACATTATCTATTATACATTTTGATCATTATTTACACTTTCAGTTTCTCACACCAGAGAAACTATTCTGTATTTACATGTGTGTTATATCTTTTTCACTTAAAAGTATGGCCTCAATATGCATCCATTTAGCTATAAATGTCTCTAATTTCTCATTCTTTATGGCTGAGTAATCCTTCATTTCATAAGAGGCATTTTCTTTATCCAGTCTCCAGTTGGTGGGTAACTGGGCTGTTTCCAAGTTTTATCTGTTACAAACTGTGCCACTGTAAACATGGGTACAAATATATCCCTGTGGTATGATTCTTTTAGTTCTTTTGGGAAGATACCCAGCAGAGGAATAGCTGGGTCAAATGTTACCTCTTATCTTAGTTCTTTGAGGTATATCTACTATGTAGAATACATAAAGAACTTTTAAAAAATCAGACTTCCAAAATTTAAAGACCCAATCCAAAAATGGGCATCTGAAATGAACAGACATTTCTCAGATAAAGAAGTACAAACAGCAAATAAACCTTCTGAAAAAATGTTCAACAACACTGGTCATTCAAGAGATGCAGATGAAAACATCACTGAGATTCCACCTCACCCCAGAAAGAATGACTGCTATCATGAAATCAACCAATAACAAATGCTGGTAGTGCTGTGGGGAAGAAAGGAACCCTTCTCCACTGTTGATGGGAGTGTAGACTGGTGCAAACACTGTGTAACATTTTCAAAATGTAACCATGATAAAGTCTTCTATAAGTCTATGAAGAACAAGCATGACATTAAGTAGATAGAATATCAGGAAGTATATAGAAATCATGTACTAAACTAAAAGTGGAAGAAGGGAACAGTTTTTACAAAAGCTTATCAGTGTAAAAGGAATAAGAGACAGATCCTCTTAGTTGTCCTCAGTTCATCATAAATGACACAGACAAAGATCATGAGTAGCTGATGACACAATAGGATAAAATGTTAATAAATATATTCACAGTTTTTAAGTATTAATATACATTAATTATTGCTTTTATTATAAACTACATAGATTAAAAATAACTTCAGATAAAGAGATCTGGCAGAAAACAACAAATACGTTAGATTTTGCCATAAAAATATTGCATCATGAACCACTCCAAAATTTAATGATTTATAAAAGATAATCATTTATTTTTATAATTGACATATCTGTGAGCTGGCTGGAATTTGGGTGATTCAGACTAGGTAATGTGTCTCTGCTGATCTTAGCTGGACTTACTCAATTATCTGCTGGTGAATTGAGGGATTCTGTTTTAGGTTTGTGCTAATGAAGCTTTCGTTGGGGAAATGTTGGTCACATGTCTCAGTCCTTCTAGAATTAGTGGGTTAGGCCAGGCATTCTTCTCCTCACACTAGCAGAGTACAAGAGGGTGGCCCAATTGCACAAGCACTTTCCAAGATTATCTTTTATACTATCCTTGAGAAAAACTAAGGCATTTAGCATCACTTCCATAAAATGCCTTTTTTTTCATGCCCAAGACTCTTGCCAAGGGGAAACTGTAAGCATTTCTGGACTGAAATGTCCAAATAAGTATTATTGAAAGAACCCTGGAAACTGGACAAACTAGTATTATATGTGGAAACTGCCTCCCTGACTATATGTTACATCAGCTGTTGCTTGGGATGCCTGTCATTTAATGGAAAAAAGAAAGTTAATGATGTTGATACTTAAGTAATTTAACCAATAAACTCTCCCTCCCTGTAGTAACTAGAGGAAGAAGAGAGAACTGTGGAAAGGGTAAATGTAAAAAGTCTAGCCATCTACCTCTGGACACTTCAAGTACTCTCTGGTGATTTCCCTCTCCAGCCCACCACCAGTGGATCTGCTGGTGATTTTCTATGTGGTTTTCCCCCACTGGACCTTGGTAATTTCCCTGTCTGGCCTACTACTGGATCTTTTGATCATTTCTTGTTTGGCCAACCATCATCAGACCTTCTGGTAATTTACTTGTTTAGCCCTTTGACACTAGACATTACAAATAACTTTTGATGACATCCTGTCCAGTCCACTGTCATTGAACCCTATCCTTTCCTGCTAGTAAGTTTCAACCTATCCTTTCCAGTTAGTGCCTTAATAAACATTATTGTTCACAAGCTGTCTCTGGGTATTGTCTTCAGTCTCTCAGCAACCTATCCCATATTCCTAGCACCATGGGTGTAACAACTGGCAAGCAGGCAAGAGGCTAGAGAAAATCCTGTGAATGCTAAGATTATGGAGGGTTAAAGGGGAGGGCTGTGATGGAAAGCAGATTCAAAATTATTGTACAAATTAAATTTGTTTTGCTCTGATTTGCTTTGTTTTATACTTCTTCGTAAACTTTTGAAATGGTTATCACTTGAAATTCTACAAATCCTAGCAAAATGACTTGGTCCAATGTTTTGAGATGTTAGTCATCAACAAATAAGATGAAATTTAACAAAGGATTACAGATAAGATTAGACTAAAGGGTACTCCTTTTAAATCTCTTGATGCTCAACTGTTACTAAACAGGTTATGATACCCTCAATTCGGTTGCAATATCATCCCTGGTATGCCACCTAAGGAACATGGTGGGAGATGAGCATGATAAGATTATAAGGTTATTCAGACCCTTGAAAGTGCGGTGAAGTATATCATCCCTGAGAAAAAGTAGAGTATCTAATACCATATGCCTGAGACAATACTTTTGCATTCCTAAAACTCGTGCCAAGTCAAGGGGACACTGTGTCATGCTCAGGTTGCATTTTTTGGATTAGTATTGTCTAAAGGACACTGGGAACTGAGGAAACTAGTATCATGTGTACTGTCTCCATAATCATATGTTAAGGCAGCTATTCTTCAGGATGCTGGTCATACATAGCTCAAAATAAGCTAATGGTGTAACTTCTTATGTAGTTTAATTCTTAAACCCGCCTTCTCTGTAATAAGTCAAACTGGAGTAGAACACTATGGAGATGGGCAGTGTTACAGTCCAACAAGCCATCACTGGACACTTTGAGTACTCTGTGATGATTTCACCACGAGGCCTTGTGAGCACCCTCTCTGGATCACTGCTATTGAGCCTTTTTGGTGATCTCTTTTTGGTGGTCTCCTGTCCAGCTCTCCACAAACCTTCTGGATAATTACTAAACCAGCCTGCCACCACTGAATATTCTTAGTACTCTTTGGAGATCTCCTGTCTAGCCTGCCACCACTGGACTATAGTCTGATGCCAGTAGGTCACAATTAACCCTATATATTTTCCTGTTAATGTCTTAGTAAGCTTTATCTCTCAGAAGTCATCTTCTAGTATTTTCTTTGGTCTCTCAGCAAACTACCCTACTTCTCTGGCATAGCTGGACTGTGGATATTTGTGACAGTTAATCTTAATAGTCAACTTGAGACTCCTGGAGACATGATTTGATCATGGAGGTGCTACACCCATTAAAGGATTCATGCACAGATATTGATAGCTCAGTGTACTGTTAGGAGGTGGGACCCAATTGGGGAATGTGGGGCATGCCTTTGGTGGATATGTCTCTCACTGTGCTCTGCTTCCTGGTCACCTTGAAGTGGACAGCTATGCTCCATCACTCCCTTCTGCCATCATGTCTTGCCTTAGAGAAGACTGAAACTTCTGGAACCGTGAACCAAATTATACCTCTCCTCTTTTAAGCTGTGACTGTTGAGTATTTTTTCCCAACAATGGGAGAGCTAACTAATACAGAAAATTGGTATGAAGAGTGAGATTGTCAATATTACCATACGTGACCATGTGTTTCAGAAACCCTTGGAACCGGTTTGCAGGGGAATTTGAAAAAGTTTGGAGAATTGGGTTAGAGAAAGCCTAAAATACTGTAAGTAGACCCTGATGGAAAATTCTGGTCAAAGGTCATAAAACCAGAATGCTGATATGAATGCAGAAAGTGAAGTATGTTCTTGTGACCATACTTGACCATGTGGTTTGGAACTGATTGGGGAATAGTTTGGAAATGTTTGGAAATGCTGGCTGGAGAAATAGCCCTAGAATGCTGTAAACTAATCTTGATGGGAGATTCTGGTCAGAACTCAGGAGATCAGAATGCTGATAAAATGGCAGACAGTAAAGACGAGGCTCATAAGGCTTCAGGTTAGAATGAGGATCTGTTGATAATTGGAGTAGAAGAAGCCATGAATGTCACACTCTGTCAAACAACACTGACAAAAACCACCAAAAAATACAGTAACCAAAACACACACACACACACACACACACACACAAAAAAAAAAAAAACTACAATTTTTATTCATGTTGAAACTTGTCCTTGAGAGGCTGAATTGGGCTAAATGATCAGGAGGGGGAGATTTCAAGGCAGCTCAGCAGTCAGGCTCTGGAATGAATACTATTGGTAGCTTTTAGACAGATTTATATTGAGAGCTAGGAGCAAAAAGCAAAACAGAAAAATTAGATTTGAAAAATTTAACTTTTACATTCCCCCAAAAATAGACTCACATGAAAAGTGGGGGCCAGAGGAGATGTGGTGGCTGAAGAGATTAGTGCCACTGAAAAGAAACCAAAGACTTTGAATAGGTACAAAAAAAAAAAAGGTTTATTTGAGGGCAACTTGAGGATTAGCAAAACCCCACCCATTGCAGGCTCAAGGGTACAAAGATATGACTTTCATTTGAATAGCACCTCCTGTTAGGAAAGGATTATTCCATTTTCTATTGTAAGAAAGTATTATTATATTATGGTAAGTGTAAGTATGACCTTATTATTGTTTATTTAGAGATTATATATGGTTTGATGTGATGTTTCAGGTGTCAAGTTGATAAGGGGGAGACTTGTGTCAGTAACTCTTAATTGCCAACTTGCTTGGATCAAGAGATTCCTGGAGAGGTGATTGGAATATGGGGTGTTATGTTCACCAGTGGACTGATCCACTAATGTTCATAGTTGCTTGTGATATTAGGAGGTGGGGCCTGGTTGGAGATAGGCCACAGGAAGGATGCCTGTTGAGGATATATATCTTTTTTCTTTTCTTTTACTTTTTCTTTTTCTTTTATTTATTTATTTATTTATTTATTTATTTATTTATTTATTTATTTTTATTTATTGGTACCAGGGATTGAAGTCTGGTCCTTGTGCTTGCAAGGCAGGCCACCAAACTGCTGAGCTAAATCCCCGGCCCTGGAGGATATATTTCTATCTGTAACTGTACTTCCTGGCCACCATGGAATGAGCAGCTTTCCTTCACCATGCTCTTCTGCCAAGATGTTTTGCTTTGGAACCAGCTAACCACGGACTGAAACATCTGAAGCCAGAAGCCAAATTAAATCTCTTTTCCTTTAAGGTAAGGGTTTTGAGTATTTTGTCCCAGCAACAGGAAATATGAGAAATACAATATGATTTTCTTGCAAAATCACCATCTGTTGTAGTTTAGATCTAAAATGACCCTCAAAGCTTGTGTTTATGTTTGAAAGATGGGTCACTGTGGGCATGACCTAGAAGAGTATATCTCCCTTCCCTGCTCCTTACTTGACATTCTGCTTCCTGACTGCCTTGAGGTGAGCTGCTGTCTTCTGACATGCTCCTTCCACCATGCCACTTCTGGCCTGGAGGCAGCTGATGATAGACTGTAACTTCTACAAACTGTGATCCAAAATAAACCTCTCCTCCTTTAAGATGTGGATGTTAGATATTACGCTATTTTTTTTTCTCGCATTGAGTTTATTGGTACATTTTAGGTATACGGTACAGTTACATTCATCATTGGGATCTTGTACCTTTACATGACAGGTCTTGGTTCTCATTTTTTCCCCTTATCCCTGCCCTGCCTTCACATTTACAAACACTTTATTTCCATTTTTTAAATTTTCTCATAATTTTTTCTTTTCCCTAACTACCTTTCCCCTACCATTCCCACTTTCCCAACACCTTTAGCCCTTTTTTCCTATTTCACATTATCCATTATATCATTAGGATTTTATGTACTATTATACTTTTTCACACCAGAGAAATGATTGGGTATTTACACGTGTGACTTATTTAATTCACTTAAGAATATATCTTCAATATGTATCCATTTTCCTATGAATGAATCTAATTTCTCATTCTTTATGGCTGAGTAGTATTCCATTTTACAGAAAACCACATCTTCTTTATCCAGTCTCCAACTGATGGGTAAATGGGCTGTTTCCAAGTTTAAGCTATTACAGACTGTGCCGCTATAAACATAGGTGCACATATATCTCTGTGATATGATTCTTTTCATTCTTTTGGACAGATACCCATCAGAGGGATGGGTCAAATGGAACCTCTAATCCTAATTTTTTGAGGTATCTCCATATTGATTTCCATAGTGGTTGCACCAGTCTGCACTACCACTAACAATCAAGAAGGGTTCCTTTCTCGCCACATCCCCACCAACATTTGTTATTGGTTGATTTCTTGATAGCAGCCATTCTTTGTTGGGTGAGGTGGAATCTCAGTGTTGTTTTGATCTGCATCTCTCCAATGACCATTGATGTGGAACATTTTTTCACATATTTACTTGATGATTTACTTCTTTGTCTGAGAAATGTCTGTTCATTTCAGATGCCCCTTTTGGAATTGGGTCTTTATATTGGGGGAGATGATTGTTTTGAGTTCTTTGTATATTCTAGATAATAGTCCTTTGTTTAAAGAGCAGCTGGTAAAAATTTTTTCCCACATTGTAGGTTGTCTTTTAGTTCTGTTGGTGGTTTCTTTTGCAGTGAAGAAGCTTTTTAATAAGGTGAGATCCCAGTTGTTGATTCTTTCTGCTAGTTCCCATGCTACTGAGGATTTGTTTATAAAGTCTTTTCCTATGCTAATGTCTTCAAGAGTTCTGCCTAACTTATCTACCAGCAAGTTTAGTGTTTCTTTTTTAATATTTATATCTTTAATCCACTTGGATTTTAGTTTAGTGCATGGTGAAAGATAAGGATCCAGTTTTAATCTTTGGGGTGTTGAAATCCAGTTTTTCCAGCACCATTTATTAAAGAGACTTTCTTTCCTCCAGTGAGGATGGCCAGTTCCTTTGTCAAAGATGAGGTACCTGAGTATATCTGGAGTTGTTTTTGTATCTTCCAATCTCTTCCACTGATCCTCAGGTCTGTTTCTTTGCCAGTACCACGTTGTTTTTATCACAGTGCCTTTGTAGTATAGTTTCAGATTGGGAATTGTTATACCCCGTGCCATGTCTCTGTTACCTAGGATGGCTTTTGCTATTCTAGGTCTCTTCTGGTTCCAAATGAATTTTTGGATTTTTTGTTGTTGTTGTTCTGTGAAATATACTGTTGGAATTTCAATTGGCATTGCATTGAGTCTGTGTAGCAGTTTTGGTAGGATGGCCATTTTCACTTCCTACCCAGGAGCAGTGATATCTTTCCATTTTCTTATCCTATTTGATCTTTTTTTTTCAGAGTGCTGTAGTTTTCAGTGGAGAGGTCTTTTGCTTCTTTCATTAGATTGACTCCTAGATACTTCATTTTTTGGATGCTATTGGAAAAGGAATTGTTTCCCTAATTTCTCACTCAGTGAGTCTGTTATTTGTGTACAAGAAGGCTATTGATTTTTGAGTGTTTACCAGCTACTCTGCTAAAAGTGTCAATTAAGTCTAGAAGCCTTTTGACAGTTTTTTATATCTTCTATGTAGATTATCATATCACAAGCGAATAATGACAGTGTAATATCTTCCTTTCCTATCTTTATTGCTTTAATTTCTTTCTCATCTAATTGTTGTGGTTAATGTTTCCAGAACTATATCGAAGAGGAGTGGTGATAGTGAGCATCCTTGTCTTGTTCCTGATTTTGACGTCAAGGTTTTCAGATTTTGGCCATTTAATATGATGTTGGCTGTTGGTTTTTCATAGATAGCCTTTATTAAGTTGAGACATAGACCATCTATTCCAATTTTTTGCAGGATTTTTACCATGAATGGGTATTGAATTTTGTCAAATGCTGGTCCTATATCTATCAAGAGGATCATATGGCTTTTGTCCTTGACTCTGTTAATATAGTATATTACATTTATTGACTTCCATATGTGGAACCGTCCTTGCATCCCTGGAATAAATCCGACTTGGTCAGGATGTATGATCTTCTTGGCTATCCTCTGTATTCTGTTTGCTAGTATCTTATTGAGGATTTTTGCATCTATATTCATTAAGGAGATTGGCCTGTAGTTCTCTTTTTTAGTTACATCTTTCACAGGTTTGGGAATCAAAGTGATACTTGCTTCCAGGAATGAATTTGGAAGTATTGCTTCCATTTTAATTTCATTGAAAAGTCTGAAGAGTAATTGCAGTAGTTCTTCTCTAAATGTCTTGTAAAATTCGGTGGTGAATACATCAGGACCTGGGCTTTTCTTCTTTGGTAAGTTTTTAATTACATTTTTGATTTCACTGATTGTAATTGGGGTGTTTAAAATGTTTTTATCTTCTTCATTCAACTTTGGTAATTCATAAGTATCTAGAAATCTGTCCGTTTCTTCTGTGTTTTCCATTTTATTAGAGTACAGGATCTCAGAGTAGGTACTGATGATCCTCTGGATTTCTGTGGGATTTGTTGCGACTTTACCTTTTTCATTCCTACTTGCATGGATCTGAGCCTTTTCTTTCTTTTTTTTTTATAAGGTTAGCTAAGGGTTTATTGATTTTACTTAGTCTTTCAAAAAACCAACTCTTCAAATCATTTATTTTTTGTATCATTTTCTTAGCTTTCATTGCATTGATTTCTGCTCTAATCTTTATAATTTCCTCTCTTGTACAAGCTTTGAGTTTTTCTTACTCTTGTTTTTCTAGGAGTCTAAGATTCATCATTAGGTTGTTTATTTGAGCTTGCTGTTTTCCTGGTGTGGGCATTCAATGCTATGAATTTTCCATGTAAACTGCTTTCATTGTGTCCCATAGATTCCTGTAGTTTTATTGGCATTATCATTTATTTGTAAAAACTGTCTAATTTCTTCTTTAATTTCCTCTGTAATCCATTAATTGTTCAGGAAATTGTTGTTCAATTTTCACGTGTCTTTGAAATTCTTACAGTTTCTTATGGTATTGACCTGCAGCTTTATTGCACTGTGATCTGATAATATACAGGGAATAACTTCAATTCTTTTGCATTTTTTTCAAACTTGTTCTGTGAGCTAGTATGTGGTCTATCTTGGAGAAAGACCCATGTACAGCCAAAAAGAATGTATATTCTGATATTGTGGGGTGGAACAGTCTATAGACATCTATTAAGTCCATATGTTCAAAAGCTTGCTTCAGTTCTAGTATTTTGTTGTTGATTTTTTGCCAAGAAGATCTATTTATGAAAGTGGGGTATTTAGATCCCCCACTACAATTTTATTAGTGCTTATTTGGTTCTTTATGTTACTTAATATTTGTTTTATATAGTTGGGGGCATTAATATTTGGTGCATATGTTTATGATTTTCATCTTTTCCTTTTGAATTGTTCCTTTTACAAGGATGTAGTGGTCTTCTTTGTCTCTCTTAATCAGTTTTGGTTTGAAATTTACTTTGTCTGTGAATAAGATTGCTGCCCTGCTTTTTTCTGTGCTCCTGTTGTGTGGAGAATTGTTTTCCATCCTTTCACTTTCAGTTTATGGGCTTCTTTTTGCACTAGGTGTGTTTCTCATATACAACATATTGTTGGATTTTGCTTCTTAATCCATTCTGCCATTCTATTTCTCCTGATTGGTGAATTGAGGCCATTGACATTGATGGTTAAAACTGATATGTATTGACTTCTTATTGTCATGTTATTGTCCTTTTGCTGACATTTTTTACTTTTCCCCCCTCTCCTTTTAGTTTCTTGCCTTTCCTATTTGATTTGGTCTGCTGGGCCTCATGGTGTGGTGACCTTCATTGTCCTTTTCTGGGATATTGTTTGGAATTCCTTGTGGTGCTGGTTTGGTATTCATGAAGTTTCTCAGGTGTTCTTTGCCATGGAAGTATCTTATTTTCCCATCCATTTTGAAAGAGAGTTTTGCAGGATACATCAGTCTAGGTTGGAAGTTGTTTTCTTTTAGGACTTGAAATACCTCACTCCAGGCTCTCCTTGACCTGGGGATTTGTGTTGAACAGTCTGCTGTGATTCTGATAGGCTTTCCTTTGCATGTGATTTTTTATTTTCTCTTACTTCTTGTAGTATTTTGTTTTTCTGTTGGGTTTCTGGGATCTTGGTTATTATATGTCTAGGTGTAGATTTTTTTATCATGGCTAGTTGGGGTCCTATATACCTCACTTATCTGAATGTCAAATTCTTCCCCTCTGGGAAGTTTTCTGTCATTAATTCTGTGAACAGCTTTTTAAAGTCATTTGTATTTTCTCCTTCTACTTCAGGGATCCCTATTAGTCTTATGTTACTCTTCTTTGTATCATCTAGGAATTGTTGGATCAATTTCTCATGTTCCTTGACTGTTTTTAAGAGACCTCTCTTTTCATGGTCACTGAGTGCAATCCTAACTTCTATATCTGAGATTCTATCTTCACATTCTTTTATTCTGCTGTGAACACTTTCAATAGTGTTTTTAATCTCCTGGATATCTGTTTGAATCTGCTTTATGGATTCCATTTCTTCCCTCTGTTGGGCATTCATTGTTTCCATTTCTTTCTCATGCTGGGCATTCATGGCTTCTATCATGGTCCTGAGCTCATCTGTTTTTCGTTTGTTTGTTTTGTTTTGTCAGTTCCTGTTCTAGAGTCTTGAATCATGAGTTTCATTTTGCTCACCATCTCTGTGGTTATCTGGGAAATTATTTCTGTTTTGAATTTCTCTAGAGCCTGATTGATCTGTTTTGTTACTTCCTGTGCTATGAGTTCAGGGTGTCCTGGTGGTTCACTATCAGACTTTTCATCCTCCTATGCAGTACTCTTTATCATTGGTGAATTGGGTGTCTGTCTTTGTGTCTTGATTAAGTGTTTTCTCATTTTTATTTTTGTCCTTGGGTTGTACTTGGTTTAATTTCTGGGTTATTACTTAAATCTTCCTGATATAGTTGCATTTTAGCTTTTGAGTCTCTAATGACTCATAGACATTCTCATTTTCTTGAATGAGAGAAGACAACTCATTAAATCAATCACAATACTTTAGCCCAATTGATACAATCAACAACACAATAGGATCAAGCACAACTTACAAATTGACCATTCATGGTAGTCATTAATCTATCACCTTTAAACCATGTGAATTCAATTAAAATCAACAAGCAGCCCAAAATATGTTTGCAGTGAATAAACTCTTCAATATAGCATCTTTACCATTTAGGATGGGGACCTAGACACAGTTAGGATGACAGGAGTAGATAAGTAAAAGAATTGGAGAAGGTTTCATGTGAAGCCAAAGGACATAGAATGACCATACAATCTTTAGGAAACTGTTAAATTAAAAAGAGAAAGACAGAGTGCAAGAATACAGACAAGAATATAACCACTTAACAGTAACAGGGGCTCACTTTCCTATGAAACTGTTGACCCTTGGGTGAGGTAAATTGAGAGAAGAAAAAAACATAAAGAAAAAAGAAAAAATTGATAAAAGAAGAAATCCGAGTTAGGGCAGGAGCAGGAACAGAAAGGAAGATGAGGGATAATATGGTAGAAGAAGAGACTGAGTTGGAAAAAGAGGACAGAAAAAAGAAAGAATTTGCAGAGTGGAATGAGGAAAAAGGAAAAAAAAAGTTTGAAGGGCCTCTTTCAGACTATATCTCTGCTATCATAATATGCGATGTGCTCAGCCATGTGCAGAACTAAGTCCTTTGATCTCAGCTAGCCAATGACCGACCCCTGAGATTCAGACTGATTTTGGGCTGCAAGGCCCAAATTGAGTTCCCTGACCTCCTGCAGGGTTGAACTCCACAAAGTTCTACTATAGGTTCCCTCTGTCCTTTCTTTAAAGATGTTAAAGTCAGGAGCTCAGAAAATGCCCTTTATGACCACCTATGCCTCTGCAGAGTGGAACCAAGGACTGGCACAATCAGGAGGTCTGAAAGCAGGGTGAGGGGTGGAGAAGTCCTCACCAATTGGGCCCAGGTAGGCTAGAGTGAGAACGGATCTCAGAACAGCTGTCCCAGACCTCTGCCTTCCACCTTCCTTTCTCTGAACACTGATGTCAGCACAGCTAAGCTATTGACTAAGACAGCATCCTATTGACCACAACATGTCACACAGCTAAATCAAAGAGCAGTAAATTGTGACTTACTTCTCTGTGAGAAGGCACTGGAAAATGATGAGGTTTGACTTTTGTCTAATTTAAAATTGAGGAATACAGAGGTTGTTGGATTCTTATATGCTAAGAACTCTTCAGACTCTAACATTTTACAGTTTAATTTTATAGCATCTTCCCAAAGTGTGGGACACACAAGAGTGAAAATGTGGGTATTTTTGACAGCTTTGGGCCACTGAAGTGATCAGAATCGTCCTGACAATAATGTATCACTGGTATCCTTACTGGAGCCTGAATCTCTAAGTTGCCAAAGAAAAATATTCAGAATATCATAATAATGTCTATCTTATAAATAAGTAGTTCTAGGCAGCTTCTTGTATTCAATTTCTCATAAAATAGTAATCATAGTATCACATTTTAAATCAAGAAGATTCCTTAAGTGCAGTGGGCGAAACACTTAAGCAAGGAATGTAAAAAATAAAACATACAGTAAAATTCATAGTCTAGACCAGAAAATTCTAATGTGAATAAGAGAGTAATGCTGCGGTCAAAGATTTTTAGCTTTGTCTTAGTGATTTGTAGGCTGACTCATTTCAGTGCATTGCCAGTTACATGAGGTGGGTTCTGAGGCAGCAAGGTGCTGCAAGTAACATCAAAATGAATGAATTCACTTCACAGATACTGTTATGAGGCTACTAACCTCTGTGGAGGTTTGTCTGCAAACATGAAGGAGATATCTGAGAACAGAGAAGAGGCAGCAGGCTTAAAAGGAAGCTTCACAAGTCTGAAACTCATTTCTATGGATTCTAAACATAAGTGCTAAATAACCACTCTGTTAGGAAATAAGCCACAATATTAATCTTGCCATTTAGGAAATTTGAAAGTTTTGAAAAGAATTTTGCTATGATCAGTCCTAAGAAAGGAAAGAAGGAAGGAAGGGAGGGAGGGAGGGAGGGAGGAAGGAAAAAGGAAGGAAGAAAGGAAAGAAGAAAGAAAGAAAGAAAGAAAGAAAGAAAGAAAGAAAGAAAGAAAGAAAGAAAGAAAGAAAGCAAAAGCTTCAGATAGTAGAAATGCAAGAACTCAGAGTTTGGACACTAGAGAATTCTATTGCTTCTGCATTTGGGTCAGTATTCATCTTAAATGAATTTGAACTATGAAGAGTAATAAAATCCTTATAGAAAAGTTGTCTTTGCTGTATTCTTGGACTGGGGTGCTATGATATGGCTTCCTGTAAAAGCCTGTTTCCTGTACAAAATACTCCCACTCTATCTTCATCTATACTTTTAACTAGCACTTTTATCAAATAAATATTATAAATGTATTCTTTTGAGTTAGAGATAACTCAAACATAGACCACTGTACTGTTGATAGGAAAAAGAAAGGAATATAGAAAAAAATGGTGAAGGGAAATGTCATAGATTGAATTGTGCTCCCCCAAAATTTGTAGGTTGAAACTCTAACCCTCAATGTGACTGAATTTGGGAATTAAATATCTTTAAAGAGAAATTATGGTTAAAAGAGCTCTCAGGATGAGGCCTCAGTGAGAAAGAGGCACCAGGATGACTATGCACAGAGAAAATGCCAGGTGAAGAGATAGTGAGAAGGTGGCTATCTCCCTTCTTGGTCAAAGATGGAGGCCTCCAGAGAAATTGATCTGGCTGAAACGTTGATCTCTGCTTTCCACCTCAAGAAGTGTGAGAAAATAAAACTGTTGTTTAAGCACTCCAGTTTGCATTATGGTAGTTTGTTATGGCAACCTAATCAGACTGATAAAGGAAATTATATTTATTAATCAACCATTAGGTGGAAAGCACAAGTTTAACACTTGGCAAATGCCATTAACTTATTCCTCATAGTAGCCCCACAAGGTAGTCAAAGTCAAGAAAAATCAAGATCACAGAGAAGCAACAGGCTCAAGGTCACACAATGCTGGGCTCTGAACCTGAAGTATGTACTGGATTTCAAAACACACATTTTTCACTATTAGAGGTTCCCAAGTACTGGTATGTAGCAGAATCATCTAGGGAGCTGGGTAAAGTTGTATCAGAGGCTTCTATCCTATCCAAGATCTACTGAATGAATGTTCATATGCTCCAGGAAATGCCATTTCATACCACCCTCCTTGTCCACAAGACTGGGTGAAGAAAGTTTTCTCATCTCATAGTTTTTCAGTACTCCATGAATAGATTAGGAGATACTTGAGATTAGAAAACTAACTTAACATCTTTCTTATTCTGTTGATCCTGATATAATTTTCATCAGTATTTCTGAGGAAAGTTTCCAGCAGCATTAATTTTGAACCTTAAAATCACCTCTGGGCACATCATCCTAGATAATCACACAACCACAGTGGTCTTTGGTTCCAAGACTTGGTTTTCCTCTACATACTTAGGTATTCATATTTGTGTATGAGAATTCCTAGCATGGAATTCTCTGCAGTTTCTGCCTCATTTGTTATTAGTGGCATCCAACAGAACAATATATCATCACCATAAAAATATACAATAATTTTTGAAAAATGTATAACTACTGCTTAATACTTAATGTTTTTTTTCCAATATGGAATTCTGTTTATTGTAGTTTCATCAAGTTGGATGTACCCATAGTTATTTTTGGCTATTGAATTATCATTTCTTGAGGGAATTAGACAAATACCAGATATTCCTCAACTATGTCTCCTAAACTAATTCACTTTATTGAGAAAGATTTTCACTTGTATGAGCTAGCCCATTATTTTCTAAACATCAAAAAATATTCTTTCTATTCTTTCTCAGTATATGTCATATCCCTGAAGGTATAGATTTACAGGAATGCTTCAAAGCAGACAAGAATATAATTTGCTTCTATGTGATATTTTAAAAGCCTGATTTTAAAATTTCTTTTCCACTATTTTAGGCAAGCAACAAATTCAGAAACTCACTTTGATTTCAAGGACCAATAGCTAGTTTCCAAACTGTTTCTCCAGGAAAAAGAAGGGACTAAAAGGAATCAAGAAAATGGTAGAAAATCAATAGAGGCTACATTAATTAGCTTCCCCCTCCATCAGATACCCAGGCTGAGCTGAAATGTCCTGTGGTGGTTAATTAATTAATGATCAACTTGAGTGGGAACTCTCAGCTGATTTGAGTCAGCATGGTTGTTGGAATGGTATAAGAGGAGAACAGGAAGGGAGGATTTCATGATGATTTCCCTCAGAATAGCTTCATTGCTGCTAATTTTCATTCTGGGCTACTTTTCTTTGGAGAAGCTTCTGCTGTTCTCTTCACTTCTGCTTCAGTCTTCACCTTTGCCAAGAATGGCTGCTGTTCTGTTGGGAGGACACTGGTCTTCACCTTTGGCTTGAGCCTTGTCTCCTGGTACTTGGAACAGATTTTTCAGTTTGCAGCTCCAGCCTTTCAGCCCGTCAGCACAGATTCTAGCCTCAGGCACTAGCCCGTGGGTTTTCTCCACATAGATCCCTTTCATTTCAGATTCTTTGGCCTCCTGATATGGACTTTCACCTAACATTGCTGTGGGATCCAGGCCCTCGGCTGGAATCTTCAGGTCCCTAGTGTGTGGACAGACCTCTTGTACTGTTCTATATTTGATTCTATGGGCAACTATTGTAAGCTACCCTTGCAAATTTTGGTGTCCTGCATTAAATCTGTTCTCCTGAAAACACTAAATACAACCTGTGTGCTCTGCACTGTGAGCCCATGAACACCTGGATGCCAGTCCACAGGAGCATTCCAGGCAGGAGAATGACGTCAGCATAGCGATGGAGGCCACCATGTAGAGCAAGCCTTATGTTACATCCTTGTTTTTCTTTATCAGAAGAAAACAAATGCAAGATGAACATAGCACCCCAAAAAGATCCTTCACAGAGAATAGCCTGCAGCACTCACACATAAGGCAAGCCCTACTGAAGGAACAAATCTCTTAAAGCCACTGAGTTGTGTACTTGTAAAGGGCAGATTTTGTGGCATGCGAATTAATATCCTCAATATTTAAAAACTGGGTGAGAAAAAAATCTACATTAAGAAATAGTGACTTACAGAGACCCTGTCTCAAATAAATAAATAAACAAATGAAGGCAGGCTCTGGATTTAGTTGAGTGCAGAGATTCTGGATTTAATCCTCAGTACCATGGAAAAAAGATAGAGATTTCACGTTAGATACCCAAAGAGGGAAAAGAAAGATGTAAATATTGGGACAGATGGGACCTTTAAGTAAGGTTATATTAGGGAACTGGGACCATTTAAGAAATGCAAGAGAAATAATAAAGCAAGCGGTCAAGCTGACAGTTTGCAGCTTGACACTTGTCTCTGTGAAGCTATTGCTGCCATCCCTAAATTCTTCTTTATACAGGTTACTTCCCCTAAAATAAGCTACTGGATTTCCTCTATTAGCCCACTTAACCCAACTCCTAGCAATGAGCCTAACAACCAATGAAGTATCAATCCTGGGGTGGGGGGGTGAAGATGGGACTCCAACCTTATAAAAGTGAGAATGCTGGCCCACAGTCAACAGTACTGCAGCTCTGGGCCCCCACTCCTCCAGGGTGGCTTTGTACTGCTTCCTCTTGTAAAACCTGAAATAAAGCTACTTTTGCTTTGCATTGGTCATCAGACTCCTGTTCCTCTTTCTATGTCAAACATAAGCCAAGCAGGGGTAAGTCTGGGGGCCCCTAGACTCCAGACCCACAAGGTGCAACATGGGGGAAGAATAAGAATGTGTGCATACACACATACACAAAGAATCTGAAAGCACCAAGTGAGAGACTACCTCAGTCTAAAGAAAGAGCAGACTGGTTCAAAGAGTGCTGTACCTACAGATTGTATGTGCCCATACATGCACTGCCACAGGGCACGAGTCTTGCCAAACAATAGGAAGATTCCTATTCCCAACAAAGAAAGAACTTTGGTTCCTAACGTACCATTGACAGGATACCCAAGATTTGACTTTTTTATATCTTCTTCTACTACTGCGCAAAGGGTGAAAGGAAAATCCCTTGTTGTGATCTGGACCTTAAATGTCCCTCAAAGCTTATTTAAAGTTTGGTTCCCAGCTGATGATGTTGTTGGGAGGTGGTAGAAACTCTAAAATGTGAGTCTGACTAGAAGAAGTAGGTCATGAATAGCTGACTAACACATCCCCTTTAGGTTGGAGCTATATATATTTTAATCAGTTTTCTATTACCATAGTGAAATGTCGGAGGCTGGATAATTTTATTTTAAAAAGTTTAGCTTACATTTCTCAAGGTTCAAGGGCATGATATCAGTACTGTATCAACACTGGTGATGACATAACTATAAATGGAATTACAATAGTGAAAACATGAGAGAGGCAGAGGGAGGGGAAAGGGAAACGGGGAGAAGGAGAAGGAGAGGAAGAGAGAGAGAAAGAGAAAGACAGAGACAGAGATTATCACATGACAAGACAGGGAGGGGCCTGGCTCTATCTCCGAAGGTTGTATCGCTTTCCAATATCACCACAATGAAGCTCAATCTTCAAGCATATGAATTCTTGGGGGACAAATCACATTCAAGCCATAGCACTACAGGACAGTATCCTGTTCTTCATATGCAATCTATGCCTCTGCTCAGCCATGAACTGCCCAACTCAAAACACTCTGTAACAGCCCTTAAAAAAAAAACCCTACTATATCTCATTTATAAGTAAACCACATGTACAGCCTGTTTGCAGTCACCTGAAAAAATAAATCTAGCTTCTTTGGTCAGCTTTGTCCTATTTGTGACTTAGTCATTTGGCTCCATGTCTCACCCCCCAGCCCTTGAGCCAAGTGATGTGCTGGTTCTCCAAGCAGAACTGACTGAAAAGGTCCTAAGGTCCTCAGCTGGTGAGTGCTGCCCCTCTGTTTCCAAGCTTTGAATGTCTGGCACAGGTCTCTGGACACAAGGTCTAGGTCAAGTTTAGCAAGCATACTGCCTGTCAAATACTTTTCTTTTAAGATCATTGCTGCCCCTTGAGTCGTTGGCATTTTCCTTTCAAATATTTCTATCTCTTCTAACCCAGGACATCAGTTCTTATTTCTTGCTGACCCTAAGTGGTCAACTCCAGGGAAACGTACCCAGGAGAAAATTGACATTGCATTTAGAAGTGCAATGTGTATGGCTAGGATGTAGCTCAGTAGAAGAGATACATAGCCCACAAAAGGCCTTGAGATTAATCTTGGCACCAAATCTAAAATAAAATTTGAATAGAAGTTCAATGTGTGTGTATATATATATATATATAT
>NW_022900950.1:33165463-33179399 GCF_012274545.1 Fukomys damarensis | reverse complement strand
ATATATATATATTTTTTTTTTTTATATGGTCTGGGAGGATGTGCAATAAACCAGAAAGAAAAGAGGGGCAGAAAGCTTGACTAGGGGGTCCAAAAGGAACTAGTGCTTTGCTCTGCTATTAAAATGTATATCTTTATAGTTTTTAAAATCCCAAGAAGTACTAGATTTGTGGAGAAATTTTAATTGCATGAAATAATTTTTGCCTGGAGTAAAAAGGGCACACATCCATAAATCATTTAAGAGGATTGAATTAGTCCCCAAAGCTTCCGTATTTGAGTCTGCTTTTCTCAAAAATAATATTCTATGCAATATGTAAGATATGCTTAAAAGAAAGGAAAGATAAAGAAAAATGGAGTGTCATTCACATCTGCTGGAGAAAGAAAACATTATCCATGCTAAACATGCCCCACTTGCCTCATCTGGTGAAAGATGATGGTGAAACACCAATAGTTCCAAGAGAAGTGAGAATTGCTCATTTTCTGTGACCAACACAGTCACTGACATAGAAAGACTTGGCTGTCACTCACTCACCTCCATACCTCAGCATCCAATCAGCATCCCACTGGCTCTGTGATCCTGCCCTCAAATGACACTGCTCCTTCCTAAAAGTCATAAATCAAAGGAACCAGGTGAATGAAATGTTTTGCTTTTGCTTATTATTTTCATTAGGACTTAAAATTATATTTCTTCATTATACTTTTACATTCTGCAAGATCAACTATGATAGACAGGTCTTTAGAAATTGATGGCTTTGTGGAATCTGTCCATTCCATATTACCTGCTGGTAGCTACAATGTGAGTTTTTTTTTTTTTTTTTTACAATGTGAGTTTTATTGTGTTTTCTTCAACAGAGTTGATAAAGACCCAGTTGATTTCATGTAAATAAATTAAAGAATGATCACAAAGGTGGAATACAACAAAAACCATAAACTGAACTTTTTCCAAATGATAATGATAATATCCTTAATTTATCACCAGTGAGTATTTGAGGTTCTTATTGTTGTTTGTTTTACTGAAGAAAAGCACTATTAATAAATCCAAGTGTGAGGCTCATAGTCCCCTCATAATGGTACCTAAACTATGACACAGATATTGTCTAAAAACAGATGCAGTGTTTATATTACGGAAGCATCTATATCATAATACATTGTGTACTTTACCAAAAGTCAACCTAGATATAACCAAATATACCATAAATTTAAAACAAGTTATGTTTTCAAAATGGCTCTGCCATCAACTTCCTCTCCCTATTCCCCAACCTTGGGGATTTTCCACCCCAATTCCAACTACTTTCCTTTTTCACCATTCTTAAGTGTTCTTGATTCACTTCTCAGTCTCAATTTCTTCCTCATTTCAGGCTGATGTGGCCATGACATCAATCTTAATAAATCAGCTAATACATGAGGCATAATTCTTTTGTCTTCATTTTATAGACAGATAAAAATGAGGCCAGAGATGCTATGACTTGCCCAATTTTGACTGAAGTCAAAATTCTGAAATCTTAGCTCCCAGTACAGCATTCTTCTAATGCAGATTGTAAAACATTATTAGGATAATGCTAATTAATCATTACACAGAGAGGAAATTTTACCATGACAAGTAGCATATAAAGGGTCAAAGGAAATATCTAATCCATAGGTCTCATCTTTGTGTCATACATCTTCCTAGAGACATAGAACCATATTCTTGAGAGGTTTCTACTGGTATTTAAGGATTGACTCTTGCCAGCCACAAATGCATTTCAAATGTGAAATCTGGTGGGTTTGCATTGTTTGAATTTGCCATCAATTTCTCAGCAATCATGTTAGCATTTCAGGCTAGCTGGAGATAAGCCATAAAAAGAGAAAATTAGCTAGGAGACTTCAATGGTTTTGATTTAATAAATGCTTTCATGCAGTTAGCATCAAGCTGTTTTAGCCAGTGATGATTAATTTAGTTTTCTTCTGCCACAACTTGTCTAAAATACTTTTACGTAATCACCTGTTAAAACTCTTCTAGTTAAAAAAAAAGTCTAAGACAACACATAAACATAAATGGAATTTTTAGTGATTTTCATGGAGGGAGGTTCACCTCAGGACCCAGTTTTACCTTCTCCTTGAACTGGACTAGTGCCAATGAGGCAAAACTGCTAACAAAGCAACAAGTATTATTCTACCAGCACGAGTCTGATTGTCTTTTTCCATTGGAAGAAGTAGTTAGGATGCAGTGACCATATCCACACTTCCCATAACTCCAACCACAATGAATTGATCGAGGCCCATAACTGAAATAGTCATGACTCACAGATCATTCATAAGATGAGCCGATTGACCCTCTGCCTCAAGGTGAGAAGGTTTTGGTGGGAGATAAGTGGTGTGCCCTCCTCATACCTATTATATCTAAAGCTGGTCCTGATGATATAATAGACCCTAGGTAGGGATCAGAGTTGCCCCTTTTACCTGCTGCAGTAGATCAGGGCACTGAGTGATTTTTGAGGGTTCAGGTCCTATTTTGCATGTTTCAGGTCCTGAAATGCTGCACAGGTATGCAGTGATGGCAGCTCTCCCTGGCATGGGGCAATGAACACATATCTTCAGAAAAAGCCTGGGGGCTGCTGAAGAAGAGGTCTAGAGTTTAAAGATTCCTGTTCCCTCTCTGAGGCCATTTTCTCACCTAGGTGAGGGGTTTAAGAAAATATCTTGCATGAGACACACCAGATAACTTTGTGTTATCAAAAATAAATCCAGTCATTTTCAATCATGGACACTGATTTCCTACTCATGTTTCATGTGCATTAAAAATTGACTGCAAGGCTGAGGATGTAGCTCCATGGTACAATATGTGTTTAGCTTACATGAGGTCCTGGTTTCTACCCTCAGCATCATATGCAATGTCCATTGCAGCCTGTACTTTGGACATTGCCAGTTATTTATCTAGTAATGGCAGAAATATGACCAGAAAATCACACACAGAACCTTAAAACATCTGCTTGGGCACTTCTGCTCAGATGTCCTTAGCCAAAGCAACTCATGTGACCACTGGGGATCTTTTTTTTGTGAGATAAAACCTCCATGCAACAAGATATTCTGGATATTCTGTGAACAATAAAACAATCAGTAATGCTAACTGAATGCTACCCTATGGCTTGCAGCACTTCAGTTCAAAAGAAATTCGGAAGACCAGAGACCACCAAACCTGCCCATTCTCAGCTATCACCAAAATCACCATTTATCTGATGCTTATCCCCTTTAAATTACATCTGTATAGAATCATAATATAGAAATCCTAATTTATCCATATATATATGTAAATGGTTTAAATGATAAAAAGGACAATATAGCAATTTCTCAAAATATTAAAAATATAACTACCATATGATACAGCAGTCTTACTACTGGATGCATATATTCTCCAAAAGAATTGAAATTGGTTTTAAACTGATGTTTGTAGATCCCTGTTCATCACAGCATTAGTCACAATAGACAGGAGGCGGAAGAGACCCAAGTGTTCACTAGAGACAAATGGATAAACAAAATGTGGACCATATATACAACAAAATATTACTCAGTCTTCAAAAGGAAATTTTGACACATGCTACAACATAGTTGAACTTTGAAGACATTATGACAAGAGAAGTAAACCAGAAACAAAAAAGTCAGACACTGTATAAATCCACTTCTCTGGGGTATCTAAAATGATCAAATTATAGAATCAGAAAGTAAAATAATGGTCCAGGACTGGGGAAATAGGGTGTTATTGTTTGTGTCTAGGTGACCTCCCACAGCCTCGTGTGATCATAAGTGGGCTTTTCAGAGCAGCTGGATCTAGAGTGTACAATGCTGAGATTAAGGATGTGTGACCACTAAGTCAGCCTACTGGTTGGTTTGGCACTGCCATAAGCCTGGTAGCCCAGACAGAGTATAAAAGGGGCAGCAAGACGCTTCTAAGGCCCTTCATTGCTTTACTACTTTCTGCCTGCCATGAACTATTTCTCCCCTGCAATGCCTGTTTGCCATGCTATCCTTTCTTGGAGCCAGGCAATTAAGAACTGAAACCTCTACAAATTGTGAGCTACATAAACCTTTCATCCTTTAACTTTGGGTGTCAGGTATTTTGTCTCAATTACAAGGGAAAAGTAACTAAGACAGGGAAATGGGGATTTGTTAATGGGAACAGAGTTTTTTTAGAAAATGAAAATGTTTTGGAGATATGTTGTATAATTAAATGATCTATTAACTTGGAAATTATTAAAATGATAAATTTTATGTTTCTTAAACCAAAATTAAAATATTTTAAATTTTAAAGTAAAAAAATAATTCAAGAATCTTTTTGCCAGGCACCGTGGGGCATGCCTGTAATCCCAGCACTCAGGAGGCTGAGGCAGGAGGATCACTGCGTGTTTGAGACCAGCCTAGGCTACATAAAAAGTTTCAGGTCAATCGCAACTACATAGTGAGACCCTACCTCAAAAAAAAAAAAGAATCTTCTTTATGACCACTCTCTGTTCTCATTCACCTCCTCAGATTAAGCATCTGTTTATGAATTTGGCAAATACCTATACAGACATTTAGAAATGTAAACATAGATAAAAATATAAAATCATTTATTCTGGACTTTAATGTATCATTGACTATATTTTTCAGCAACATGCATTGTTCTTATGATAGCTTTATTTTAGAGATATTTCAATGCTTTTACATAGTGAAAAAAACTTTACTTTAAAATAATTACCTTAAAATATAAGGGTATGTATAAGTGATATATATAGATGTATGTATGATATAAAAATATAGGGGCTTAGTTGTAGAATATGTGCTTAAAACATTTGAGGCCCCAGGTTCAGTATCCAGCACACACACACACACACACACACACACACACACACACAAAAGCTAATAGATTATTTCATCATTGTACTTTTAATGAATATGTAAGTTGCTTTCCAATTTTTCAATATCTCTTTGAGTATATATGTAATATTCTACAATGGATAATGACATCACTCTACATTGTATAACAAGAAGCAAATTTGTGGACCATCCAATATGTGTCCTCAGTGTTCTCCTAAAAGCTGAGTCATCTGCAAGACAGGAAAATGCCATTCCCCTACTTCTCAGCAAAACTTGCTAGCATCAGTCTCTAAGTTTTGTCAATCTGATTGTTGGATATGATATCTCATTGCCACTTTAATTTACATTTCCCTGATTGCTATGGACCTTGAGGATCTTTTCCATCTAGTTTCTGGTCATTTGTTTGTTTTCCTCTGAAATGCTTTCTTACATTGTTTGCCTATTTTTCTTTTGAACTTTCTCCTACTGATTTGTAGGAATTGCTTAAATATTCATTGCTTGTCTCTTATTATGCATCTTGCAGACACCTTCTTGCATCATCGGTTTTCCAACAGTATTTACTAGACTTTTCACTTATGAATTCCAAAGTGCAACCTTTGCATTTACTTCAATTCTATATATACATAGGCCTGTTTCTGGACTCTGTGTCTTATTTCACCCAACTTTGTCTATCTTTTACCTGTATGTCATACTTTCACAATTACTATAACTTGAAGTGTAATTTGAAACCCTTCTTAGTCTTCTATGTCAAAATAGACATGGCTGGCCTGGTGCATACTCTCTTCTAAATGAATGCCTTAAAATATTTGCCATGGGCTGAGAGGACATTTTGACTGGACTGATATTGCAAAGAATTTAGAGATTAATCTGGGGACAGCCAAGTGTGGCAGTAGGTACCTATAGTTCCAGCTACCTGGGAGAATAAAGTGAAAGGATCCCTTGAACGCAAAAATTTGAGGCTAAGCTTGGCAGCATAATGAAAACCTTTCTGTTAAAAAATGGACTAGGGCTGGGGATTTAGCTCAGCTGTTCAGTGCCCTGCCTTGCAAGCGCAAGGACCCGAGTTCGATCCCCGGTACCAAAAAAATATAGTAATAATAATTTAAAAAATGGACTCATTTGGGGATAATTAATATTTTAAAAAATATTGAATCATCCAAATTTGGAACATGGTATAACTTTCCAATTATTCAGATATTCCTTCTTGTTCTTTAATAAGTTTTATTTTATTCTTGTGTTACATTTTGTTGTAGTGTTTATTCTCAGCATTTGTGGAGGTTGTACTGGTGGAATGAATGGCACTGTTTTTCAATTACATTTTCTAATTGGCTTTGGTTGGACTATTGGGATGCTATTACTTTTCATATATCAATTTTATACCCATGCATGCTGATGAACTCTCTTATTGGTTAAATAGCTCTTAATTTATTCTCTTAGGTTTCATGGGTGTATAATCATGTCACTCTGAATCAAAGCCATTGCTGCTTTTCCTTTTCAATATTCATATCTTGTTTCTTCTTTTTTTTTTTTAGTATATCGGTCAAAGCTGCCTAGCATAATGAATGACAAAGCAGCCTTTCTCTGTTCCTTTTATAGAAATGCTTCTAATCTCTCATCATTCAGTATTATATTTGCAGTAGCTTTATGGCATATACACTTATTAAATCACACTTCCAATAAGAATGTGATGGGATTTTGAAATAGCATAATTTAAGAAGATTTTTTCATGAAGTTAATCCTCATTATTTATGATCCCATATTTTAAAAATCAATGCTAAAAATGTATTTGTAGCCCTAAAAACAATATCGACCTCCTGGTTATATCTCTTGCTGTCACAGTTCTCCTGGTCTGCTTCTTGGCTGCCATGAGATAAGTAGTCTTCCTCCACGGAGCCCTTCCACCATTCTATTTCTTCCATAAAGCAAGCTGACCATGGATTGAACCCTATGAAGCTATGAGCACAAATAAGCCTTTTTTTCCTATAAGCTGGGTATATTGTTTTGTCTCATGATAAAAAGCTGACCGAAACCGGGCATAGTGGCACACACCTGTAATCCCAGCACTTTGAGGCTGAGGCAGGAGGATCACTGTGAGTTCGAGACCAGTTGGGACTACATAGTGAGTTCCAGGTCAGTCTTAACTACATAGTGAGGCCCTGTCTCAAAAAAACAAAAACAAACAAACAAACAAAAGCTGACAAAGGAAATGCAAACAAACATGACATAAAACAGGACTCAAGCTTAGCCTGAGGCCCCAAGAGTCTAAGTAGAGAAGGTGTTTCTCATCCTACAGGGTCTTGCTATATACATAGCGCTTACAGAGGAAATGGTCAGGAGCTATTTTCAAAAGTCCAAGGCCCACTTAAGAGTCAAGAGTTGAGGTAGGAGGGGCTGGGACAGAGGAAGAATGTCTTTGGGGTTAAGTTTGTGTCAGCTTCTTTGTCAGGGCCCCAGGAGGAATCCAAGGAGTGGACTTTTCTCTCATCTCAAATGAGAGTTGGCCCTTTGTATTCTGTTTTCCACATTCATAGATTCAACCAACTGCTGATAAAAGCTACTCAGAAAAAAATTCAGAAATTTCCAAAAAGAAAAGTTTGTCTTGCTTTGTGTTGAGCCCCAGGCTGAATCCAATAAATAGATGCATGGGCAGACCCAGCTGTAGTGTCCTGCAGTTTCACAGAGCTCAGTCACTAGCACTCATTGTTTAAGTGTTGTTTCCTGTGTGCACTGTGTAGTTAGGCCTCCCATGGTTATGTCTGTACTGAATGTGTATAGACTATTTTCTTGACATCATTCCTTAAAACAGTACAGTATAATAATTATTTACATTGGATTAGGTATTATAAGTCATCTAGAAATGATTTAAGTCTTCAGGAGGATATAAGCATGCAGATACTATGCCATTGTACACAAAGGGCTTAAGCACAAACAGATTTTGGTGTCCACATATTGAGATCCACCACTCTGTATAGAAGATTGACTGCAGTGATAAGTGCTTCAGGACACCACAGACAGAACTCTCGTAATCATTCTTCAGAGTTGGAAATCACAACAAACTTGTTTCTGACTTTTGCCCCCAAAATAAGTCTGCAGGTGAGGGGCTGACTGAGACTCCCTAAAGTAACAAAATAAAATAGGCCTTGCTACAGGCCATACTTCTACTGCCTGTGAATTCCACTCAAGAGATGCCTGGGGCTAGGGGTATGGCTCAGTGGTAGAGAACTTACTTAGGACACATAAGGCCTTTGGTTCAATTCCCAGCACCACCCACACAAAATATGTGTGGAAGGGTGCCATGACTCTCACACAGGGGCTATTTGTGGAAGATGCCCTCAATGCTGGGGAAGAAATCAAAAATGGCTGTGTGGTCTGCTTTTGGCAGTTCATGGACCTAGAAACTGCAGATCCTAGCAGGAAAATCTCAGGGAAAGTTCTCTACTTAGGAAGGGGGGTTGACTCTATGCACTCACAAAGTCCAAAGCTCATCCACCCCAACTTGTAACAGAAACAAGCAAGAGCAATACTTTTCCCAACACCCAATCTGGAGCTATCAGGAACCTGGGCCAGGCTCTAGGAATGTATAAGATGCCCAAGTTTGGATGTAGCTAAGCCAGTACCTTCCCCTACCACCACAGCACCTAGAGAATGACTTTGAGGAAAATCCAGTTTGACTTTTACATCGGCACCAGCCATTTTCAGTGTTGAAATTGAGACTGTTTTGTGAATAAAGGTCACCAGATACATTTTTAATCTAATAGCATGGAGAAAGGTTATATATACTACCTGAGATTTCCATCAGGGACAAAGGAAGAAACCATAAAAGAAATTTGTAATGTTTCTGGAAAGGGTTGCTTTATCGTTCGTTAGAGCTTTGGGTGGCCTCCTTTAAGAGGGATACAAATAATCTATTCAATATTATAGATCTTGTCCACTGCTTTCCAAAAACTTTCATACAATTCATGTATCTATTAATATGTAAGAATGCTTTTGTAGCTGAAGTTTGGCTAGTGTTACTTTTAACTGTTTTCATTCTACTGAGTAGAATATTGTTTTAATTTACTACCCTTGGTTCATAAATAAGATGAAGTTCACCATGGAAGACGCTGGGGTTTGTCTGCTGAATGTCTTTCAAAGGTCCATGTATTCAAGTCTTGGTCCGGAGGGTGGCACTACTGGGAGATACTGGAGATGAAGAGGTGGGGTATGGCGGGAGGTCTTTAGGTTATTGAGGGATTGGAAAGGGCACCTTCTCTCTCCTTTGTTTCCTGGCTGTGAGGTGGTTTTTCTCTGCCATGTGCTTCTGCCCTGGTTTGCTGACTTACATCTTTCCTAAGAAATATGTAACAGGCCCAAACTTTTGCTTATAGGCTAGAACTTCCAAAACTATGGACCAAAATAAGTCTTTTCTCTGTATAAGTTAATTATCCCAAAGGTTTCAGTATACTGATAAGAAGCTGAGTAACATGGAACAATAACATTTGGATACAAGAACAGACAGTAGAAATTACTGGAGCATAGTGAGTTGGAGGACATGTCCAAGTTTCAAGCAAATCACTTTCAGCCTTTGGAAGAGTTGTTTATAGATTCAGGCTCCATAGAAGCAAAATTCTGAAAAACTTATCTTTTTTTAAAAAAGGAACAATAATCTAAGACTCTAAAATTTTTCAATGTGAACTTATGATCATCAATTATATTTTCTAAGTTCCCCCAGGATAGTCTGAGGCATGCTGACATCCACATTTCTTTAATGGAAACTAACAAGATTTCCTCTCATTGCAGTCTTATATTTTAGATTTTCCTATTTTAAAAGCAGAAATTGCCTGCTTTTCTTTGAGAATCAAGTTGGACCTGTTTGTGGTTGGACAGGTGACAAGAATAAGAACAAAGCAGTCCCCGCAGAGTAAAGTTTTAGATGCAATCCAGCTGCAAACGAAGCTCCCATAGCACAAATATTTTTTTAAAAAATGCCTATCTTAGGGGGTTTTACAGCCTCAAAGTGTAGGATTTTAAAGTCTTTCAACTCTGCCCTGAGGCAGGAGGTCACAGTGACATCATCTCTTGAATCTTCTTCCTATGTCAGCCAATTGCATCAGAAAACAACTGGAGGCTTTTGAAAAGCAAAAAATATAATCATTATATTCTTGTGACACTATGCATTTCCTTCAGCAAGAGTTTGGCTGTTCCTAAATTCTTGTCCATCATGTTTGTCCCCCCCAAAAGCAAATGCATCCCATTTATTCCCATTTATCTTGTTTTAACTTGGTGTGTACACTCAGGATGTTTATATATAGCATATACAGGAGGAGAGTATAGATTTAGTATAGACCTTAAGGGTATCTTTACAAATAACATGCTCACTCTGTAATTATTCTGTAATTGTCTTAGGTTTTCTGCAAATTAAACTCATGCTACCTCTTTTAAGTCTGGGCCATATACACGTTCTTGCCATATTATTGTTCACTCCCTTCTAGGACAAGGATTAAACCCTGAATCCTACTGCAGAAATATAAAGTAATAAAGATATCTAATTGCTTGGAAGGCTTATTCATTATGAATCACATTAGGTGAGACACATTGGCCTGGAAGCAGGGTTTAAAGAATACGTTGCTAACTGAAGAAAATTATTTTGATTTTCACAGAAATATAACTGCTGATAGAGTTCAGGAGTAAGAACTTAGAATGCAGAACATCTTCAATATCCTATGTTATGTAATCAATACCCTCTCTAGGCTCTTTATAAGTGGAAGCCACTGCTTGCCTGCCTCCCTACTATCAATCTCCAAATCCGTTTCTTCCCTCATTCCCCTCTCTGCCATGCAGTTCTCCCAGAGCAGTGCAACATCGACTTCCCACCTTCTCAATAACTTGCCAGCCCTTCCTGTGGCTAATCCACTGCCCAATTTAAAACACACTTCCTTTTCTGCTTTCTGAGCCTGAGAGCTACTGCCTTCCTCTCTCTGCCCTTTTTGGGCACATATCTTTAATTTATTAATTTTTAAATTGTAAATGCCTAATACAAGCTTGTAACAAATCAATAGAATGGAAGTGTATAAATTAAAAGCTCTCCATTTCCTCTCCCATCATCTCATGACTGCCGCGTGGTAGCCACTGCTCACTGCTCAGGGTGAATATATATATTTTAATCACAAATTATACTACTATGCTGCAAACGTGTCTATTTCTGGGGGATCATTTTATCCAAATGTAACTATGTTCCCCAGTTCTGGAGCTTGATCTTTTCTCTTTCATTATTTTATTTTTATCTATGTATCTGTCTATCTATCTATTTATTTATTTATCTTTGGTTTTTTTGAGATAGGGTCTTGCTATGTAGTTGAGACTGCCCTGGAACTCACTATGTAGCCCAGGCTGGTCTCGAACTCACAGGGATCCTCCTGTCTCAGCCTCAAAGTGCTGGGATTACAGGCATGTGCCACCACACCCGGCTTCTCTTTCATTATTTTAAAAATTGCTTGAAAAGTATAAGCAGTGTAGAAGAATATGTTACAAAACATTAAAGACTTCTCATAGTATATTTATTTTGGAAGCCAAACTGTCCTGTCAGCATGCTGGTTCACAAAAAAAAAAAAAAAAAAAGGAGAAGAAGAAAAGTCATCACACAAATTACTATAAAGCATTTTAATCTTTATTGTAGTCTATTTTTCTCTATTACTCTTTCCCTTTCTCTCTTTTTACACACACTTACACACACACACACACACACTGTTGAAGGACACATAATTCCCTAGCTCTTGACTCTCACAGACGGTTCTGCAGCAAACAAACTCAGTACATACACCTTTATTCATCTATGAATATTGACATCATGCCTATCTAGAAGGGAAAATACTATGGTGGAATGACAAACATTCCGAATCAGTCTTGATTCTGTCAGATCGTCTCCCAAATATCTCTGACACCTGATATTCTCACTCTCAGTGTATGAGCATCACTATATCTTCATATCCACATTGATTTTTGTATGGTATCAAACTCTTAAAAGCTTGTTTTTCTTTGGCCAATCTAATAGTTAAAAATAGAATAGCTTTATCACCTGAATGTCCCTTTTCTGTTGCACATTTCCTAAGAGTTGTGCTTCAAGTTGTTTGTCTTTAATTTTCTTTGTAGTGATGTTCACTGTGAGAAAGTGTTTAATTTTATATAGTCAAATTTGTCAAGATATCCCTTTATATTTTCTGGATTTCCATTTGCCCTAAAAACAATCCTTCCTCACCCTAAGATTATTAGATATATTTAAAATATTTTTAAATATACACATTCTTTCAATATGTATATATTTAATCCATTTATAATTTTGTAATTTATTCTTGTGTGAAAAAATGTAAAAATATATTTGTTCCCTAAATGAATTGCCAATCATTTTAACCTTTTTTATAGAATAATTCATCCTTTCCTTACTAATTTAAAATTTAACTTATATCCTGTACAAAATGTTTCTATATTTTTTCATCATGCTATATATTTTATAATAACACCATCCTACTATCATTACCATAGTTTTATATTGCATTTTTTTACCTAACATTAAGATCTCATTTTTTTTGTTCTTGTCAAATTTCAGGAAACAGCTTGTCAAAATTCATTTTTAAAGTGCCCAGGGTTTTTAGTGAGATCTTGTTGAATAAGTAGATTATTTGTAATAAATCTACAGAGGCACTGAAAAGCACGTACATATTCCTCAGACTCTGGAAAGCTGCATGCATACTTAGGGGTATGCACAAGCCTACAAAAGTTCCAAGAAGACTATTAGCTCTCACCTTGGCCTGAACTTGAGTGTACAGGCCAGTCATAAGGGAAAGTTAAAACAAAGTTCTCAACTGCTTATAAGTGCTTTGAAGGCGTGTGCCAACATCTGCACAACAAAGGACAGGAAACAATTGGTTCAAGGTACATTTGTTTTAAAAGCAGAAAGCTTTAAGAAAGCTTTCCAGAAATTCTAATTAATTACACCCACATATATTTCAGGGACCAGGAGTATGTCATACAACTGTGAGAAATTATTTTTGCTGGGTATATTACCATTTTTATTAGTTTGTTTTGTGCTTCTATAACAAAATACCTGAATTTGGGTACTTTATAAGGAAGGTAATTTTATTTAGTTCACAGTTTGGAGATTCAAGAGCTTGATGTCAAAATCTGCTCAGGTCAGCCTGGGAATTTAACTCAGAGGTCCCACCACCTGCCTCACAAGCACAAGGGCACGAGTTTGACCCCTGGTACCAAAAAGAAAAAAGAAAAAAAGAAATCTGCTCAGGTCTTCTGAGGGTCTTATGGAAGATAGCATCACAATGATAGGAGTATTTGAACAATAGAGAGATCACATGACAAGACCAGAAGCAAGCTACTGGGAGGTGATCACTTTTTTTAATATCCCATTGTCATGGGAACTCACTCCACTGAGACCAGATCTACTCTGTGAGATCAGCAATTATCTCTTGCTACCTAATTACCTTCTACTAGGTCCTGTCTTGTAAAGGTTTTTCACTACTTCAACACTGGCACATTGGTAACTCAGCTCCAGCACAGGAGCCTTTTCAGGACACATTTATACCACCTTCTACGTCATACCCTCAGTGATCTGCCTTTTTCAACAGGCCCTTTCTCCTAACAGCACCTTGAGCTATGAACTCATCAATGGATTAATCCACTCATGACTATAGCACTCCTATTACCCAGTCATCTTCCAAAAGTCCCTCTGAACCCACAAGATTTCTGGGGGACATTTTAGATCTAACCATAGCATTCCACCCCTGGTTCCCAAAAGACACACGTCCATCTCATTATGAAAAATGCATTTTTTTTACATCTCTAAGAGTTGCCAATGCCTTAGCAGTTCAGCATTTCTCAAAAGTCCAAATCCAAAGTCCAAGTCTCATCCAAGACTCAGAGAAGGCTGTTAATTGTCCCATAAAAGTAAAACACTCATATAAAAATCAAAAAGAAAGTTAAATACTTCCTCTATACAACAGCACATGGTAAACATTCCCATTCCAAAAGGGAGGAGTAGGGTGTCTTAGTTACTCTTCACTCAGCTCAACAACCAAAGTTAAAGAAGGAAGGTTGTTTTTTTTTTTTTTTTTTTTTTT
>NW_022900950.1:33159792-33165432 GCF_012274545.1 Fukomys damarensis | reverse complement strand
GCATTGTTTGTTTTTTTTTTTTTTTTTTTTTTTTTTTTTTTTTTTTTTTTTTAGCTTACAGTTTGTAGAGGTTTCAGTAGAGATTCAGAGCCAGACTTGCTCCAAGGCACAGAGGCATGGCAGACAGGCTTTGCAGAGGAGAAAGAGCTCATAGCAGAAAGAAGGTAGCAAAGCAACATGAGGCCTTAGCAGCTTTTTTCTGCTCCTTTTTAAATATCTCTAAGCTATTGCGATTAGAGCAGTGCCAAACCAATCAGTGGACTAATTTAGTAATCACATACTCTTAAGCCCAGCATTTCAGCATGAATTAATCACATACACCCGAGATCCTGCCACTTCTGAATAAGCCCTACCTATGACTGCATGAGGTTTTAGGAGTACATCTAAACCCAAGCCATAGCACAAGGGAATAAAAAGGAACCAAACCAAAGCAAGACAAAAACATTAAAGAACCCATCAGGAGAAACATTAAATCTTTTAGCTCCAAATCTTTTTGAGGCATGTAGTGGTGAGATATGACCTCCAAAGAGCTTGGGAAGCCCCACCCCTTTGGCCTTGCTGGTTGCATCCCATATGGCCTCTTTCTTGGGCTGGCTCTGTTTTCTACCTGAGGCTTCCTCAGCAGATATTCCACATGTATGATATCTCCTACTCCCTGGAGTCTGTACTGGATTTCACTTCACTCTCACAGCTTCATGCATCACCCTCTCAGGTGCACACTGCCTTCCTCTGAAATCTGGGTGGAAGCCTCCTGATCCCATAATTCTTGCATTCTACATATCAGTAAAACTGACATCTTGTGGATTATCAAGGTCTTCTGCCAACTTCAGCAGTAACTAAGCCCTCATTGACCATGGCTACAGAGGCCTCTGACTGCCTGGATGGTTGAACTCAAGGATACCCTTCTCTGGGCATCTCTTAGTGAGCAGGGCATTCTCGAGCTCTCTTCTCAAAGTAAAGTCTTTCAAAGGAGTTTGCCCTTTAACATTTCTGGGTTTGCAATGGGTGAAGCTGGCCAAATCAAGGCACCTTTGCTATTTTCCTGGTACAAAGTACTTGATTTATTTTAAATGGCATAAATCTTTTCAACAACCACACTCTCTGAACTTTATACAGATTTCCTATTTGGATAAACTATAAATTTTTCAACTCCTTCAACTCTGCTTATTAATCCTGAATCTTATTATAAATCTGGCTAAAAGCAGCAAGAGGTACTCATGTGGCAGCCTGAACATTGGGCTACCTTAAAACTTCCTTTGGCAGAAAAAATAATCTGTCATTCTTAAACTCACACAAAGTATCAAGACACAGGCAAATGTAGACAGTTTTTTAAAATCAGAGTGTAACATGCATGGTCTCTAGTCTAAATACCAACAGAAAGTTCATTCACAACTGGAATTTATGAGACTGTCCTTTACTATCTACATTCCTATCAGCATTCTGATCTTCTGAGCTCTGACCAGAATCATCCACCATGCTTTGCTTATAGCATTTTAAATTTTCTCTAGCCCACATCTCCAAAATTTTCCAACATCCCCTGCAAGCCATTTTAAATGGCTTCTAAACCACAGAGTCAAATACAGTCACAACAACAACCCCATTTCTCAGGTACATTTGCAGAAGGGGAACAGTATTAGCTTTCCCGTTACTGGTAGCAAATACCTGTCATATGTGACTGAAAGGAGAAGAAATTTATTTGGATCATGATTTCAGAGGGTTCACACAGAGGAAAGTTGCTAAAACATAGAAGCCAGGAAACAGAGAAAGCAGGGAAAGCCAGGGACAAAACCCACCCTTCTAGGTCACAGCCCCACCAACCCCAGTTTTTTCAAAAGGCACAACCTCCTAACAACACATTCAGTCATAAAATCAACAATCCATTGAAAAGTGTATCACATTTATGATCCAATCACCTTCCAAAGGCATGAGTGAGGCATAAATTTTGAGGGAAATTTAAATCTAAACCATTATACCACCCAACTAATTGTACAGAACTTTAGTATGTCAGCCCCATCCTCAAATTAAACTATTACTTTTATTATTTTATATCATCTATATTTATTTATGTTTATGAGTATCTTTGCTAACAATTTTTCTTTGTCTCTGAGACATTCTATTAAGATTTTTTATTAGTACATATTTGTGAAACACAATTAATATATTCATTGTAGGGAATTGGTACACATACAAATGACATCTTAATCCTTTTTACTCCCCCACACTGTTCTTCCAACCTTAGATCCCCTTCCAATTTGCAAAAAGTTGTACCTCCATGATTCCTAGTTTTTTATTTTGCTTTTTAATTATTTACATTTTGAGTTTCTCATATGAGAGATATCATGTAATATTTAACCTTCTGAGTCTGATTCATTTCATTCAACACTATAGTCTCTAGGTGCATCCATTTTCTTAAAAATCACTCAGATTTACTCTTCATAACCATGTAGTACTCCATTGCATATATTTACCCCATTTTCTCTCTCCATTTATGTATATAGATATATAGGCTTGTCCCAAGATTTAGCTATTTTATGTTGTGCTGCTACAAACATGTTATACTTGTATCACTGTAAGAGAATGCCTCTAAATCTTATGGGAAGACACCCAGAAACAATATACTGGGGTTATACTGGGTAAAGTGGAATTTCTATTTCAGTTTTTTGAGGAGTTTCCATACTGATATCTGTAGTGATTGCATTAGTTTACATTCCCACCAACAATAGAGAAGGGTTATTCTTTCACAACCTAGGGTACATTTGTTGTTTTTTGAGTGTGTGTGATTTTGTATCCTGATACTTTGCTGAATTTGTTTATTAGTTCTAGGAGTATTTTGGTGGAACTTTTTGGGGCCTTCTTGTAAAGAATTATGTCATCTGCAAATGATAGTTTGACTTCTTCCTTTCCTATATGTATTTCTTTCTTTCATTTATTTCCCTTGCCTGATTGCTCTGGCTAAAATTGTGAGTACTATCCTAAACAGAAGTGGTGATATTAGACACCTTGTCTTTTTCCTGGCTTTAGAGGGAAATCTTTTAGGTTTTCCCCAGCTAGTGTGATATTGGCAGTGAGTTTGTCATGAATGGTTTTTATTGGTCTGAGATATGGCCCACGGATAACTATTTTTGTCAAAAAAATGTTTTTTTGTACCAGGGATCAAACTCAGGACCTTGTGCTTGAGAAGCAGGCATTGGAACCACTGAGCTAAATTCCCGGCCCTGTAAAGGTTTTTATCATGTATGTATGTTGGATTTTGTCAAAGACTTTTTTTCTGTGTCTATGAGATAATCATGTGATTTTTGTCTATGCTTCTTTTATGTGATACACCACTGATTTATGTATGTGGAGCCATCCTAGCATTCCTGAGATAAAGCCTGTGTAGTCATGATGTATGATCTTGCTGATTTGTTGCATTCTGTTTGCCAGTATGTTGTGGAGGATTTTTGCATCTATATTCTTGAACCAGATTGACTAAATATTAATTTTTTATTAATTCCTTGTCCAGATTTGGTATCTAGGTAATACTAGATTGCAGAAATGAATCTGGCAGTACTCTATTCCTTGAATTTTATTGAAGAGTTTGAAGAATATTGGCAATAGGTATTCCCTGAAATTCTGGTGAAATTCTTCAGTGAATCCACTGGGTCCTGGACTTTTCTTTGCTCATACATTTTATTATTAATGTCTCTATTTCATTGCCTATTATTGGCTTATTCAGAATGTTTTAATATCTTCTTGGCTCAGTTTTGGTATTTCATGTGTCCAGGAACTTTTCCTATTTTTCTAGAGTCTCTAATTTTTGAAGTTCTTCTAATCCTTTGGATTTCAGCAGTGTCAGTTGTTATTTTGCCTTTTTTTGTTTCTAATTACATTAGTATTGGATCTTTCTTTCTTTTCTTTCTTTCTTCCTTTCTATTTGTAAGTTTGGTCAAAGGTTTATCAATTTTGTTTATCCTTTCAAAGAATTATTTATTCATTGATCTTTGGTTTTTGTTTTTAGCCTTAATTTCATTAATTTTTGCTTGGATCTTTATACTTTCTTCTATTAATTTCAAGTTTGAATTGCTCTTGTTTTTCTTTTTTTCAGATTTAATTGAGTTTATTGGTACATTTTAGGGATACAGTACAGTTACATTCATTGTTGGGATCTTGTACCTCTACATGACAAGTCTTGATTCTCATTTTTTCCCCTTACCTCTGCCCTCCCTTCACCCCCTCCTCCCCTCCCCATCTACAAACACTTTATTTTCATCTTTTCATTCTCTCACATTTTTTCTTTTCCCTTTTTACTCTTCCCCTACCCATCCCACCTTCCCTACACCTTTAGCTCCTTTCTTCCCATTTCTAAATGTCAGTAATCTTATTAGAATCTCATGCATTGTTGCAGATTATTTACACCAGGGAAACTATTCAGTATTTACACATGTGTGACTTATTTCTTTCACTAGGAGTATATCTTCAATATGTATCCATTTTCCTATAAATGAATCTATTTTCTTGTTCTTTATGGTTGAGTAATATTTCATTTTATAGAAAAACCACAACTTCTTTATCCAGTTTCCAACGGATGGGCAAATAGGTTGTTTCCAAGATTTAGCTATTACAAACTGTGCCGCTATAAACATGGGTGCACATACTTCTCTGTGATATGATTCTTTTAGTTCTCTTGGAAAGATACCCAGCAGAGGGATGGCTGGGTCAAATGGAACCTCCAGTCCAAGCTCTTTGAGGTATCTCCATATTGATTTCCATAGTGGTTGCACTAGTCTGCACTCCCACCAACAATGGAGGAGGGTTCCTTTCTCCCCACAACCCCGCCAACATTTGTTATTGTGTGATTTCTTGATAGCAGCCATTCTTTGTGGGGTGAGGTGGAATCTCAGTGTTGTTTTCATCTGCATCTCTCGAATGACCAGTGATGTGGAACATTTTTTCATATATTTTCTTGCTGCTTTCACTTCTTTGTATGAGAAATGTCTGTTCATTTCGGATGCCCATTTTTGGATCGGGTCTTTATATTTGGGGGGACTGATTGTTTTGAGTTCTTTATATATCCTTGATAATAGTCCTTTGTCTGAGGTACAGCTGGTAAAAATTTTTTCCCACATTGTAGATTGTCTCTTAGTTCTGCTAATGGTTTCTTTTGAAGTACAGAAGCTTTTTAGTAAGATGAGATCCCAGTTGTTGATTCTATCTGCTAGTTCCCGTGCTACTGAGGATTTGTTCATAAAGTCTTTTCCTATACCAATGTCTTCCAGAGTTCTGCCTAACTTACCTTCCAGCAAGTTTAATGTTTCTGTTTTAATATTTAGATCTTTAATCCATTTGGATTTTAATTTAGTTCATGGTGAAAGATAAGGGTCTAATTTTAATCTGTGGCAGGTTGACATCCAGTTTTTACAACACCATTTATTAAAGAGGCTATCTTTCCTCCACTGAGGATGGTGAGCTCCTTTGTCAAAGATGAGGTAGCTGAGTACATCTCGATTTGTTTTTGTGTCTCCCAGTCTGTTCCACTAATCCTCAGGCCTATTTCTTTGCCAGTACCATGCTGTTTTTATCACAGTGGCTTTGTAGTATAGTTTCAAATTGGGAATTGTTACACCTGTGTCATGTGTCTGTTGCCTAAAATGGCTTTTGCAT
>NW_022900950.1:33155094-33155639 GCF_012274545.1 Fukomys damarensis | reverse complement strand
ATTGGTGAACTGGAAATCTGTTTTTGTGTCTTGCTTAAGTGTTTTCTCATTTTTATTTTTATTGTTGGGTTGTCCTTCTTTAATTTCTGGGTATTACTTAAATCTTCCTAATATAGTTGCGTTTTAGGTTTTGAGTTTCTAATGACTCATAGACATTCTCATTTTCATAATATCAGAGAAAACAACTCTTTAAATCAATCACAGCCCTTTATCCCAATTGATACATTCAGCAGCCCAATAGGAGCAGGCACAGTTTGCAAACTGTCCACTTGTGGTAATCATTAATGTATCACCTTTAACTCATGTGAATTAAATTAATTTCAAAAAGCAGCCCATAGTATGTTTGCAGTGAATATGCTTTTCAATATAGCATCTTTACCATTTAGGATGGGGGATTAGACTTAGAATGAGAGGATTAGATAAGTGAAAGAATTAGAGCAGGTTTGAAGTGAATCCAGAGGTTGCAGAATTACCTTACTATCTTTACAAAGCTATTAACTTCAGGGGGGATAGAGAGAGTGCAGGAATAAGGACAAGAATATATC
>NW_022900950.1:33117340-33154543 GCF_012274545.1 Fukomys damarensis | reverse complement strand
TCTTTCTTATGCTGAGTCTTCATGGCTTCTATCATAGTCTTGAGCTCATCTATTTTTTTGTCAGTTTCTTCTTTAGAATCTCAGATCATGACTTCCATTTTGCTCATCATCTCTCTGGTTAACTGGGAAATTATTTCTGATTTGAATTTTTCTAGAGCCTGATTGATCTGTTTTGTTACCTCCTGTGCTATGGGTCCAGGGAGTCCTGTTGGTTCACTATCAGACTTTTCATCCTCATTTGTCCTATTTGCCATTGGTGAACTGGAAATCTGTTTTTGTGTCTTGCTTAAGTGTTTTCTCATTTTTATTTTTATTGTTGGGTTGTCCTTCTTTAATTTCTGGGTATTACTTAAATCTTCCTAATATAGTTGCGTTTTAGGTTTTGAGTTTCTAATGACTCATAGACATTCTCATTTTCATAATATCAGAGAAAACAACTCTTTAAATCAATCACAGCCCTTTATCCCAATTGATACATTCAGCAGCCCAATAGGAGCAGGCACAGTTTGCAAACTGTCCACTTGTGGTAATCATTAATGTATCACCTTTAACTCATGTGAATTAAATTAATTTCAAAAAGCAGCCCATAGTATGTTTGCAGTGAATATGCTTTTCAATATAGCATCTTTACCATTTAGGATGGGGGATTAGACTTAGAATGAGAGGATTAGATAAGTGAAAGAATTAGAGCAGGTTTGAAGTGAATCCAGAGGTTGCAGAATTACCTTACTATCTTTACAAAGCTATTAACTTCAGGGGGGATAGAGAGAGTGCAGGAATAAGGACAAGAATATATCCCCTTAACAATAACAGGTGCTTGCCTTCCCTTGAAGGTACAGTTGCTCTTGTTTTTCTAGGGCCTTGAAGTGCATTGTTAGGTTATTTGGGAATGCTCAGTTCTTGTAATGTGTGTGTTCACAGGTATAAAATTCCCTCTTAGAACTGCTTTCATCCTGTTACATAAGTCTTGGCATGTTGCATTTCCATTGTCATTTGATTATGAGAAATTTTTTCTTTCTTCCCTCATTTCTTCTGTGATATACTGACTATTCAGTAATGTACAGTGGATCCTCAAATTATGGCCAGTCTGAGATATGAACAACTTAGGTCATGACCAGAATTTAGTTTTAACTTCTGACTGAAGTCTTGAATTACAACCTGAGTGTTGGCTGCTTGTACTTCCAGATGGTTTCAGATACAACTTTAACACTTAAAGACTCTGGAAGGAACATTACCACATTCTTGCCAGACGAATTCTGGCTCAGTGTTTCTCTAGGGGCACTGAAATCTGCCTGGAAGAAAATGTGCAGGAGAAAATTATGCAGGAGAGAGACTTTGAAGCTGATTGACCAACAGGAGTCAGAATCAACCCTCAGGAGCAAATTGAGTTTGTAAGACAATGGTCCACTGTATTGTTTAATCACCATGAGTTTGTGTGATTTCTGTGGTTTCTTTTGTTGTTGATTTCTAACTTCATTCCACTATGATCTAATAGGGTGCAGGGGATTATTTCAATTGTTTTGTGTTTATTTAGGCATATTTTATTAACTAAGATATGGTCTATTTCAGAAAAAGTTTCATGTGCTGCTGAGAAAAATGTGTATTCTGTTGTTAGATGAAACACTCTGTAGATACATTAAGTCCAATTATTCCATGGAGTCAGTTTCATTCAGATGTTCCTTTGTTAATTTTTTGTCTAATTGATTTGTACAATTGTGAGAGTAGGATATTGGTGTCTCCTATTATGATCATATTAGTATCTATCTGTCATTTTATCTCCAGTACTTTCTGTTTGCTGTTTTAAAGTTGGATGTGCCAACATTCAGTGTACAGACATTTAAAATTGTTATCTCTTCATGTAGAATTGTTCCCTCTTCCAGTATTTGTGGCCATCTTTGCCTCTTCTGACCAGTCTTGGCTTCAAGTAGGCTGTGTCTGAAAATAATATATCTACTACTGCTTACTTTCAAACTCCAGTGAAGTATCATATTTCATGAAGTATCATATTTCATCCTTTCATTTGTAGTCTGTGATCTTCCTTTTGGAAGATGTTTGTCTTCTGTAGGCAACATGTGGTTGGAGCTTTTTTAAAATGCCAGTTTTCCAGACTGCATCTTTTGATTGTGGAGTTCACACCACTGACATTGAGAGTTATTATTGTAAGGTTTTTACTGAATTCTGTCACGGCATTGTTTTTCTGATTTATTGTTTTTTATTTTTCTTTTGTTTAAGTACCCTCCCAGCTACATGTATACTTTCCTTTGAGCTCTTCAGATCTTGTGGCCTCCTTGTCTCTGACTAGGATTCCCTTGAGCATTTTCTGCAATGCTATATTAGTGGTCATGTATTTCTTTAGGAATTCTTTGTCATGGAAAGTCTTTACATCTATATCAGTTTGAAAGGCTAATTTCATAGGATACAAAAGTCAAGGTTGATAATAATTTTCTTTAGGTCTGGAAAAACTTCTCTCCAAGCTCTCCTGGCCTTTAAAATTTGTGTTGAGAAATCAACTATAAGTCTGATAGCCTTGCCTTTATAAGTAACTTGCTGATTTTTTTCTAACAGCTTTTAATATTTTCTCCTTTTGTTGAATTCTTTGAATTTTGATTTTGATGTGTAATGTAGAGATCTGGTTGTGGCTATTTGGGGTTCTATATGCCTCTTGTACCTGAATTTTAAATTATTCTCCTAGATTTGGAAAGTTTTCTGCTATGATCTTAATGAATAATTTTTTATATATTTTGAGTCATCTTCTAATTTTTCCTTTATCTCCATAACCCTTTACCCCTTACCTACTTGCTCCAGAGGTCACTCTGTTCATTCACCCTCAGACTGTGGCAACCATCCTAGCCAAGGCTTATCCCTGATCACATTTATAGGTAGGGAAAATAAACAGGCCACTGAACTCTGAGCAGGACATAAGCAGCAGGGCAGGGGTTGGGGGGGGTGTTTGAACGTTTCACTAGACTTTGCCAGACTTCACTTTTAGACCTATCACCTCCAGAACACACACACACACACACACACACACACACACACACAAATACACACAACCAGCCTAGCTTCTCATCACAGAAGACAGGCCAGAGTGCCCCTCCTGGACTGTGCTTGCTGCTGCTTTAACTTTTCATTTAATCTATGGCTAGCCTGTCCCTTCTTCATGACTTTTTTTGGGGGCTGTCTCCCATTGTTTTTCCCTGGGGCTGCTTACATTCTCTAGGCATATGTTATATGAGTAGAGACACATTAACCTCTGGGGCCAGGGTTTCAGAATGTTTCATTCTCTTCTCCACAATGTCTTCAGTTTCTCCATGGTTTCTAGCTTTCCTGTTGTCCTTTTTTCTTGATTCCAAGAACTCTTCTTTTTCTCTTTACCAAGTCTTTGTTTTGCAGGTGTCTTAATTCCAAGTCCTGGTGAGACTGATATGCTGCTGGCCTTTACTACACCATTTTCTCTTTCTTTTGTATATCTTTTAATTTTTCCTTAGTAAGATCCTTTTGAAGAAAAACACTCCTAGGTTTTTGAAATTAGAAAATGTTTTCCTTCATTCTTTCTTTTATGCCATTAGAACATTAACATTAATTTATTGTCTCTTATTACCATGATCACTAAAAAATAAGATTTAACTCCCATTTCCATTTCTTTGTAGAGAACCTGATTTGTCTCCTGATTTAAGGTTGCTTTGTCTTCCCGTTCTATATGTTGCATCTACCTGTGTGTGTGTGTGTGTGTGTGTGTGTGTATTTTTTTAATCTGCTTGAGGTTCATTTGGCTTGAAAATGTATATCCAGATAAATATTTGCTATCTTTGTATTCTCATTGCCTTGTGGTTCAGTATCTTTTTGTATTTTGCATCTCTGTTTTTTTAATGTAGTTTTTAATAACTCCTTCTGTTCATTATTTTTATATGCAGCTGTGACTAACTGCTCATTAATCTTCCTGATTTGCTAACATTCTTTGTCATATTTTCTGCACATATCATTGTGTTAATTAGCTTTCATTTATTGTAACAAAATACCTAAGATAACCAACTTGCAAGGAATGAAGTTCATTTTAATTCAAAGTTTTGGAGCTTTTAGTCCATGATTCATTGGCCCTGCCATTCTAGTGAGAGAAAAAATCCTGCCAGAGGAAGCTGTTCACACATGCCTGCCAGAAAATGAAAAGCAAGAGAACACATTCCAGAGTCTCATTATTTCCTTGATGGACAGACACTAATAACCTAACTTTCTTCCACTAGGTCCTACCTGTTAAATGTACTATCACCTCAATACCATCAAACTGGAGACCACACTGCTAGCATATGAGCCTCTGGGTGACAAACCATATCCTAACCATAGAAAAAAGAGCTAGCTACTCTTTATTTGACCTGACTTGAAGCTCCTTCTGTGTGAAAGTGGTACCCACAGGGAATTTGTCAAAACAATCAACAGTAATTCCATAATATTTTAGTTGCCTCAGGAAACATTGCCATTTGGGGCTAATGAAGGACTGTCTGAAGAATTTAAAAGGATAAATGGGAAATGTGATATTCATAGAAAACATTTGAGAGCTCCTGTATACTCCTGTGACTATGAAAGTTTATAGTCACATGCAGGACTGAGAGCATACCTAGAATTATTTGCATCTCTAGATGCAGAAAGAGCTGAGAAACCCCTAAAGCTGTCAATTCTGGTAGACCTTAAGGGTCTATGCAGCCTAAGGTAGAGTTATATACTGATACGAAAGTTTTGAAGGTAACTCCCAATTCACATATACTCACAGGAAAGCACACAGAGTAAGGGGTGGGAAGATAGAAGATTTCTCCACTCAAAGCATATAAAGAAATTTCTCCCTGATCACTAACTGATCATTAACTACATTAACTACTATAGACATCAGCAGCAGACTATGGCAAAAAATACAGATGTTGTAGAATTAACAGAAAAATCACCAACCAAACAAAAAGAACAATGAAAAATACTCTAAGAAGGGGAGAATATTATCCCCAGTTGTCACATTATGTTACCTAAATTTCTCACTTTTTAGCAAAAGATTGAAAGATCTTAAAAAAGGTGGGGGGGGGGAGAGCACTTTGTGGAAAGGAATAAAAATACTCAACCAAACTGTCTTTGACAAATATTACTTACTAAATAAATACTTTAAGTCTGCAATCACAAGAGGAAACTATATTGGAAAAATTAAAGCATAAAAATGATATCTCACAAACAGATATTAATAAAGAGATACAATTACCTTTAAAAATGGGTACTTTACAATTGAGAAGTATAATAACTATAGCAAAAACTTTACAAGAGGGACTCAAGAGGAATTGAGGCAAAAGTAATAATCAGCAGATTTAAAGATAGAGTGATTAGGCTTGAGGAATAGAACAAATAGAGTGAAGAAAAATGAATAGAGACTCAGAAGCCTGTGGGACACCAACCAGCATACACATGAGGATTCCTAGAAATAAAGAAAAGGAAAAAAGGGGGAAGGAAGAGAGAAAGAAAGAAGGAAGGAAGGAAGGAAGGAAGGAAAGAAAGAAAGAAAGAAAGAAAGAAAGAAAGAAAGAAAGAAAGAAAGAAAGAAAGAAAGAAAGAAAGAAAGAAAGAAAGAAAGAAAGAAAGAAAGAAAGAAAGAAAGAAAGAAAGAAAGAAAGAAAGAAAGAAAGAAAGAAAGAAAGAAAGAAAGAAAGAAAGAAAGAAAGAAAGAAAGAAAGAGTTGTGGCTTATGTCTAGATGTTTCCCCAGAGCCCCATGTAGTCATAGGTAGAGCTTTTCAGAAGTAGCTGAATCAAGATGTGTAATAATGGGATGAAGTGTGTGATGCTGGGGTTAAGGGTGTGTAATTACTACATTAGTCTACTGATTGGTTTGGCATAATTCTGGGTGTGGATAATAGGAAGGCCCAACCTGGATGTCAATGCTACCTGCCCTAAGGGCATGCAGCCTGGATAGCATATAAGGGACAGAAAGAAGGCTGTTGCTTGTCACTTGCTGCTTACTGTTCTTACTGCCTTCTGCCTGCCATGAACCATTTCTCCTCTATGTGCCCCTCTGTCATGCTACCCTGCCTTGAGACAAGTCAATTATGAACTGAACCCTCTGCAAACTATAAGCCAAAAGAAACCTTTCCTCTTTTAACTTTGGTTGTCAGCTATTTTGTCTCAGCAATTAGAAAAGTAAGACAGGAAAAAAGGAAGGAAGGAAAGAAGGAAAGAAAGAAGGAGTAAAGGGAGGGAAGGAGGCAGGGAGATGAGAAATAAAGAAAGCAGAGAGGGAGAAGAGAAACATTTCTTTAAAAAAGAGCAAAGCTTTCTGAAGTTTGATGAAAAACAATAAGTTACACATCCAGGAAGCTACTCAGAGATATAGACCTATATACAACATAATCAAACCATTGAAGTTAAGAAAAATGATAAAATCTTAAAAGCAGCCAGAGTAAAGCAAGTCATCATATGCAAGGACTACCAATAGGAGAAAGTAACTGACTCAAAAAAAAAAAATAGAAATTTTGAATGGATCTATAAAAGTAAAGAGGTCAATTTTCAACACCAAACAAAAAGAAAAAGAAAGAAAAAAAGACCTAACATGGAATAATAAGTAGGAATAAATGGAAAAATAACAGATTTAAAGATTTAATATTGTTAAGATGCTAATATGCCCCAAATTGATCTATAGATCCACATAATCCTTGTCTAAATCCTAATTGCCTTATTTTTTTCAAGATTGATAACATGGACCACATATAAATCTAAGAGCAAAAACTACAAAACTCATAGAAAAAAAGTAAATTTTCATTACCTTACATAGACAAAGCACAGGAAACAAAAGAAAAAACAAATTGTATTGCATAAAAATTATAAACTTTGGTACCATCAAGAAAGTGAAAAGACAACCAACATATTGGGGAAAATATATGAAATCATTTGTCTAATACAATACTTTTTTATTCAGAATATATGAAAAACACAACTCAATAATAAAAAATAAACAAATTTTAAAATAGACGAAGGACCTGAATTAAAAGTCAGCTTCAAAGTTGATATAAGAATGGCCAATAAGTACATGAAAAGGTAACATTTTTAGTCATCTAGGAAAAGAAAATTGAAACTTTAATGAAATATCACTTCAAACCCACTACCATAAAACACACAATTACAAGTATTGGCAATGATGTGAGGAACTGAAACTCATACAGTCTTGGTAGAGACATAAATGATACAGCTATTTTAGGAAAAGGCTTGGCTGTTTCACAAAACATTATATTCAAAATCCTATACATACCAAAAATTGAAAATGTCTTTTTGTTATAATTACTGATCTAGTTGGTTATAAATATGGCATCTAATTATTAGATTAATAATTTGTTTTTTGTTATGTTTGAAGAGACTGTAGAATATTTTAACCTCATTTTTCCCCTCCTTTTCTTCCTTTGGTTTTTTGAGATGGGGTCTCACTATGTGGTGCAAGCTGACTTTGAGCTGATGTTCTTCCAGTCACAGCCTCTTGTGTACTGGGAATACAGGCATGTGCCACCATGCCACTGATATGCCATTGCTATTATATATTTCAATTGTATATATTTTAAAATTATAAAACATATTTTATACAATTAATATTCACTCAGATTTCCACAATTCTTTCTTCATTACTCTTAAATTTTTCCTGCATCAAAAATTTTGTATCTGGGATCATTTTGCTTTTGCCTAAAGAATATCTTTTTGCATTTTATTTAGTTCATATCTTTGCCTAGTGAATTATGTCAGTTTTTGTTTGTATGATTAATTTTATTTCACCTTCACTCTTGAAGGTTATTTTCATTAGGGTGTTCTTTTCTTTTTCTCATTGAGTTTATTGGTACATTTTAGGTACACAGTACAGTTGCATTCATCATTGGGATCTTGTACCTTTACATGACAGGTCTTGGTTCTCATTTTTTCCCCTTATCCCTGCCCTCCCTTTGCCCCTCCTCCCTTCCCTATTTACAAATATTGTATTTCCATTTTTTCATTTTCTCATGTTTTTTTCTTTTCCCTTATTATCATTAGGATGTTTTTAGAATTCACAAAACATATTAGAATCACAAAGTTTGATGATGACAACTATTTTCCTTTCATAGATGACAGCAGTTTAATTCTGTTGTCATCTTTCATTCTATTCCACTGAAAAGTAGCACACCAGTCTAATTATTGCTCCTTTGAAGTAGAAATTTTCCTTATGACTACTTTTAAGATTTTGTTTCCTTTGTTTTTAATAGTTTTATTGTGCTTTGCTTAGTCATAGCTTTTTAAAATATCTTGCTTTGAATGTGTACAGGCTTTTTTTGTGTGTGTGTGCCAGGGATTGAACTCAGGACCTTGCCCTTTGTGAGGCATGCACAGTGCCACTGAGCCAAATCCCCAGCCCATACACAGACTTTTAAAAATCCATGATTGATGTATTTGTCTTTCATTAGCTTTGGGAAGTTTCTATTACTCTGTGTGTGTGTGTGTGTGTGTTTGTGTGTGCGCACACTTGTGTGTATGAGTGGTGTCAGGGATTTACAACAACAGGTAAAAGCTACGTCCCAATGCAACTCCATCATTGACTGACATCTAGGCTTCCTTTTCAAAATAGTTTTTGTGGAAATGGCTAGTAATGAACATTATCATAGTTGTGATTATCTTTTACTTTGGCCCATGTTTATGTAACTGTCTTTCCCAGTTTATTTATTTATTATAAAAAAATCTAGCAGTTCTCAATGATACATGCCAGATCCTGCCTGAACCTTCTGTACAGACTTATTTAGAGCTTGTTGTCCAATTTAGGTCTCAGTGTAAGTCATCCCACCTCTGATAATCTGAAAGCTTAGGGGGCCTGTTATGATATCTTCATTCAGCTTGAAGCAGCTGTGGAAATGAACAGTTTGCCTCTTGTCAATCATTTGACCTTGTTGATTTTTAGGGGGGGATATGTGGTGATTACCTGGCAGTAAAAAGGGGCTTAAAACACAGCAACAGAACTTCTCCATGGAAGCTATCCTGCCCAGCACTCAACTGAGCAGTCATGAGACTAATAACACTAACCAAAAACTACACAAGATAAAAACTAATCTTGGATGCAAGGCCCATTCATTCCTCTCAGAGAAGTCTGACCCATCCTCTCCAGAAGTTAGTGTGTAGAGACATCCTTGTGGAAAACCAAAATTCCCTCTGTTCAGGAGAATGGTATTGTCAAATCGCAACTTTAGCATATAACTTTGGACACATTGTGTGTGCTCCCGGAAAATGTGCAAGGAGCTAGATGATATAGAAAAAGACATTCTTGAGATGATTATGTTTGCTGCGCAGAACTTTTCCACTTACAAAGCGTTTTATAAAACCCTTTATAAAGAACCCACTCTCTCACCTGCATGACATGATTCCTCTCTTAGAACTTATTCACTGTCCTTTTTGGTAGTGCACTTCGAGGTGAATAAAATCTTACCTTTGTTCTTATTGTCACTTTGGTAAATTATTTTATCTCCTGCATCACTGACCCTCCATAAGTCAGAGAGCAGTATTACTTGTGCTTTGCATATATATAATTTTCTCTTTATTTTTCTTGCTTTGAAGGTACATAAACTATTTTCAACCTACGATTGATGTCTTTTTCATTATGTAATTTTGGAAAGTTCTTAGCTATTATCTGTGTGTGTGTGTGTGTGTGTGTGTGTGTGAGAATGGTGGGTGTGTGGGTGTGTGTGATCATGTGGTGCTAGAGACAGAACCCTTGTATGTGTTAAACATGCATTGTACTACTGAACTACACCCCCTAGCCTATTGTTTCTTCAAATATTATTTTGACATCATTCAATTACTATTGATGTTATTGGAACTTCAATACTCTCATCATATCCTCTCACTCCTTCTGCTGGATTTCTGTCATTTCTGCTGGGATGCATGATTCTAAAATGCATGTACACATTGGCTTTCAATTCACTAAGTGTATCTTTCACTCTCTGTTCAAATTCTGGTCAAATTTCTTGAGTTTTGATATATATCATTGCAATTTTCAATATAGTACTTCTATTTGTTTCTTCATTGTTTTTAGTCTTCTCCTATAAAGTATTCATATTTTATTGATTACTTGAATATAATAAATGTTTTTATTTAAAAGTTAGTATTTTATATGACCAATATATGTTAGAGGGCTGTTGATTTTTCTGGTTGGTTATTTTTGCTGATTTCCTATAGTATTATTTTTTTGTCATTATAACTTAGGAAATTTTCACTGATTGCTGAGAATATTGTATTTATAAACCATTTGGTAAATGATTCAATGTTTGCTTCTGTCAGTGCCTGGGAACAATAGCAATCTGGAATCATTTTAATGAAATTTCAGAAACTGATATGATTCAAAGATGAGCTGCAGCCCTTGAAAGTGTTTCCCTGCCTATATTTTCCCTCATTGCTAGTATTTAGTTCTCAGGATGGCAACTGAAATTGAGGTGCACCTCGACCTCAAAGCACTTGGGCCCCAGCCTCTACTTCATCATGTTCTAATAGTGTTCAAGGACCTTCTCAGCCTCTCAGCAACTCTTCTCTAAATTGGAAAATCCCAGCACTCTGAGAGTTTGGGGCAGGATTGCAAGTTCAAGCTCTGCCTGGGCAATTTAGTAATTTAGTGCAACTCTTTCTCAAAATAAAAATAAACAAGTGCTGAGGATACAACTCAGTGAGAAGGTCTTGGGTTCAGTCCTCAGTATTAGAAGAAGAACGGGAAGAAGGAGGATGAGGGGAAAGAGGAGAAGGAAATCAGGCTCCTTTTTCACCTGAATCATGGCCAATAGCTTTTCATTGTCTCATTTGTTCTCCTATGTGTTCATTTTGCACTGTGTCTACCTTATTGTCAACAGAATGAGAGGTCTAGTATGGCAATACTAAAAACCTCAGTTGAGTTTTAAATATTTAAACTATTATATACTGAATTAATTTAATATGTTAATTGTTATATATCAAATTATTATAAAGTATGGTAAAATATGTATGAGCTAAAACTACTATTTTACATGTACTATTTGGAGGCATTAAGTAATTCACAATGATGTACAACCATCACCCCCATCCACTTCAGAACTTTTTCATCTTTACAAACTCTAACTCCATATCCATTAAACAATGATATATATTCTTCCTGAAGAAGTCCAGGAGATTTCACCCCAAAATTTGCTATGGTACAATGTTAACTATTCTAAATTAAAGGTGCTTAGAGACCAGCAGATACCAGGAGATGCTTTTCTCTAATATTCCTTTATCTGCCTAAACCCAGACTTACCAAAGAGGAAATAATTGCCTTCAGTCTCCTCCTTGAGATTCTATAAACTGAACCTACATCTCAGGAAGGAAAACTGAAGAAAGTCTGCACATTGCATGGACCTTGTGACAAGTTATTGTGTACCATTCATTCTTCCAAAGAGAATCATTTACAAGCTATTACTATTTTTACCCACTTTATCTCTAAATGTCTTTCACTACTCCTCAAAAAGAATTGCTATGCCCACTCCCCTGCATTGCTCTGCATCATGAAGAAAACTGTATTAGAAACAAAACCTCAGCAGGTTCGTGGGTGATCACACTTGTGTGGCTTTTTCGCTGTGTACATTGTCTATTCTTCAGGCCAAACAGGCTATGTCCCAAGCCATTGCATATTTTCCAAACCCATTGATTCTCCCTAAAAATCATTTACAAGCCCTCAAAATTATCTAAATTCCCATTCTCCTCCTCTCCTACAGAAAAATAAGTGTATGAACTCCTAAAGGATGCTAGACTTTTTGGTAATCACACTGGTCTGATCTTCCCCTGTACTGAGATTTTTTTCCCTTTTCTTCATTAATAAATGTGTCTTTTTCTTGCTTAATGTTTTTTTTCAGTTTATTCCATTGAATATGATAATTCCAGCACCAGAATTTCCTTCCTTTTTAAGGCTAATATTCCATTGTATGTGTATGCCATATCTCGTATATTCATTCATTTGCTCATGGTAATTGGATTTCTTCTACCCATTGGTTATTGAAAATAATGCTGCTCTGTATGTACTGTACAAATACTTGTTGGAGTCTTCACTTTTATTTCTTTTGGATTTATGCCCAGAAGTGAGATTGCTGGATGAGCAATGATTCTATGTTACATATTTTCAGAAATTGGCATATTATTTTCATTTATTTGTGGATTTATTTATTTATTTTCAGTATCAGGGATTAAACTCAGGACCTTGCACTTGTGAGGCAGGCACGGCACTGAGCTAAATCCCTGGCCTTATTTTGTTTTTAAAATAATGATCATATTAATGAATGTGATCAATGGAATTATGTTTTTCATTTCTAGAATTCCACAACACTTTTTGAAAAAAACCTTTGTTTCACCTATTTAGCCCTACTAAACATAAGTATTTGATGTCCTGACTATTTGTCTGAAGTGTTTTCCCATTCATTTCTGTACACTGACCTTTGTTTTGCATATCTCACTGATGTCAGGTTGAGCTTTTTATTATGGAGTGCTCATTTTCTATAAACATTTAACCTTGGGAATCTTTGTGAGTCCTTCATCGAAGGTGAGTGTCTCTAAATAGATTTGTGTTTGTGCCAGGGAGGGGCAATCATTCTGGGGCTACTTTAAATTTAATTTTGGTGCATGGTTGTTTAGATCATTAGTAGTAAGAACCTGTGCCAAAATTTATATGGGGGCCAGACTGAGATTATAAATTCTCCAGAGAGCTGGCTTCTATCCCTCTAGTGAATGGCTGTTGTTCATTGTTCATCAAGCTATGTTGACTTCTCCACTATTCCTATCTGTGTGCTTGCTTTTTCCTTTTCATCCTAAAATGGAATGCTGTTCTTGGGATCATAGATAAATGCAGAAAGGAGTGAATCCTAGTAGATTTACCAACTTTACTGGACTCTCAGCCTTATTTCCTCACCTAAACCTAATTAGGTTGGGAGATGTTTTACAATCCAAGTGAGAACAGGGTTGACAGTAAAAGTATAAACTCTTTTCAAATTAAAGTGTAGTTTTAAAGAAATTCCACTCGACACTGCAAACTTCAGTGTGTGGTAGGAAGAATGTGGTAAAAAAAAGATCCCAAGATTAAATTGGTGAGAAAAGTAAGAATTTTAGAAAAAGATCTTGAGGAGGGGAGAAATTTAATGATTTTATATCAAGGTACATCACCAAACTATCCCCAAAATTGATCCTAATTAACAATAAATCTGAAGAAGAGCATAAATAGAGTAGAGCCTATTTACAAAACTTAATATGTGATGACCCATTACAGGTCAAAAAGAAAAAAGAATAGATTGTTCAACAAACAATGTTGATAAACTGGCTATGTAGTGAGAAAGATCTATATTCTCCTTTTATTGAATACATTAGAATAAGTTTGAGATAAATAATTGAATATAAAGGAAGGTAGAAAATCATATTGCATACATGTTACTAATTTATGGTCAGTAAAAACTTCCTAAGCACAAAAGCAATTCGAGGAAGAATAAAAGGGAAGATGATGTTAAATCAAAACTCTCAAGACTGAGGACTTTCTGAAATAAGAGTTTATCAAGCCATTATAGATATGAGCCAGCTCCCACCAGTTTCCAGTACCAGGGCAAGGTAGCAGTTGGAAAAATGTCTGCAGAATCTGAAGCTAACATTTTAATAAAAATTTGGGGAAGGAAGGTAGGAGTTGTTTACATTGAACCCAGAGTGGATATAGACAAAAGGGCCAGGATAATGACAACTGGGAGAGGCAGGGCAGCAGCTTTTAAACCTGGGGTAGGAGGTGGAGCTAGGGCAGGGAATGGAATGAGGAAGTTATCTGGCTTTAAACTTGAAAAATAGGCTGCTAGGGTGGGGGCTTTAAATTAACGTTTCAGTTTTTTGAAATAGGAAAAATAATAATTTAATAAATAAATAAACAAATAAATAAATAAAATGAGGGTGCTACGGACAGGAAAGGGAAGATTGGAAATGGGACCTTAAATTCTTTTAGCTACTTTCTGGGTATCATTTGGGTCATGGGATCACCACCACCCTCTGACCCCCTGCCATGAAAGATTTGGTGGTGTCTGTTTTTTTTCTCTCATTGAGTTTATTTGTACATTTTAGGTATACAGTACAGTTACTTTCATCATTGGGATCTTGTACCTTTACATGACAGGTCTTGGTTCTCATTTTATCCCATTGTCCCTGCCCTCCCTTCAACCCCTCCTCCCTTCCCTATTCACAAATATTTTATTTCCATTTTTTCATTTTCTCATATTTTTTTTCCTTTTCCCTTATTACCTTTCCCCTACCCTTCCCACTTTCCCTACACCTTTAGCCCTTTTCTTCCTATTTCACATTGTCAATTATATCATTAGGATCTTATGTACCATTATAGTTTTTCACACCAGAGAAACTATTCGGTATTTACAAGTGTGTGACTTATTTATCTAACTTAGGAGTATATCCTTAATATGTATACATTTCCCTGGGAATGACTCTAATTTCTCATTCTTTATGGCTGAGGAGTATTCCATTTTATAAAAACGCCTTGTATACATTTCCCTGGGAATGACTCTAATTTCTCATTCTTTATGGCTGAGGAGTATTCCATTTTATAGAAAAACCACATCTTCTTTATCCAGTCTCCAACTGATGGGCAGATGGGCTGTTTCCAAGTTTTAGCTATTACAAACTGTGCTGCTATAAACATAGGTGTGCTTATATCACTGTGATATGATTCTTTTAATTCTTTTGGAAAGATATCCAGCAGATGGATGGCTGGGTCAAATGGAACCTCTAGTCCCAGCTCTTTGAGGTATCTCCATATTGATTTCTATAGTGTTTTTTTGTTTTGTTTTGTTTTGTTTTTTGAGACAGCGTCTCAGTATGTAGTTCAGGCTTGACCAAACTATGTAGCACCTGATGGCCTTAAACTCACAGCAATCCTTCTCCTGTTTCAGCCTCAGCCTGAGGAGTGCTGAGATTGCAGGCATGCATCACTGTGACTGAATTTTTTTTTGTTTTTTGTTTTTTGAGACAGGGTGTCATTATGTAGTGGGACTGACCAGGAACTCACTATGTAGCCCAGGCTGGTCTCGAACTCACAGTGATTCTCCTTCCTCAGCTTCCCAAGTGCTGGGATTACAGGCATGCACCACCACGCCCGGCTTTTTTTTGTTTTGTTTTGTTTTTTGAGTGGGAAGATGTTGTCCACCTGGGATTGGGGGATGTTTTAGACCGGTGTTCAGATGGAGCCCACCATACTGCAGAACAGGAATGGTCCCACTACTCCTGGATTGTGATTAGGCATGGAGAGATTTCATCAAGACACCTATGCATCCTGTGATGAGGAGCTTTGAGAGAAGATGAGAGAATCTGTTAGTTCTCCCACCCCAATGGCCACATCTGTGGGTATCTCTAGTGTTGTAAGAAGGGGTATTAGACTGACTGCCCTTTTTTTAGCAGATGTGCTAAAACATGTGGGGATAGAGAGGGACTGGTAAATCGGGTCCACTTTGATATTGGAGGAAAAATAGTCTAAAGTGCATGTTCCTGTCTAATTAGTAGGCAGGCACAAGTGCAACTGTTGATCACAAAAGAAAAGAATTCCTGATTGGAAAAGACAAGTCATGAGGCATAGCGAGAAGAGGTGTTGTAAAGTACAGGTCCCTGGAATTGAAAGGCTTGGCTCACTTTTAAGATGGAACCAGTTAAGGAGGTCTCCTTTATGGGTTGAATTGACGAGGAGTTATTGGATGATTAGATGTTAGTGAGATCCCATGAGAAGAGATTGGAAGGCTAATGAGAAATTAGACCCATGGAAGAGACTGGAGAAATGCAGGGGTTCCATGGACTTTTTATTTGTCTCAGAGAAGATGTCATAATTGACCTGATGCAACTGATAATCTTGGGGGCTTCTCACAGTGATGGTTTGGCTGCATGGAGAAGTGTTTCCTATAAAGGGACTGTTAAGTGTTTTCTTGGTAGAAGAGAGATGTGTCAAGGATAATGGGACCAATAACTGTAGTAGTTGTAGAGAAGCTACTGAAACATATCTGAAAGAATCTGGTGACTTTTTCTGCCAAGGCTCTCATGTATGAATTAAGGAGGGTATTGGCTCAATCTTTGAAGGCTGGGCCTAAGGCCTTTTATAGAACATGTTGTGCCTGAGTGTTTAACTCGGTTGATTTGGAGGTGGGGATTGCCATGTAAACTGAAGATGATAGAGACAGAATCAGCTAGCAGTCTTGGGCCACAGAAGGATTTGACCTGTTTAAAAGGTTGAAGGTTGATTTGAGGGGATATTCTAAATTTTGGGTTACTAGTAGATCTTTTATAGGGGCTGGTGCTATGGTGAAAAAAAAAAAGAGAGTGGATATGAAGATTGGGTAGATTATGATAAATTTGCAGATGGATTGAGACCCAGTGGTATAGATGGGACTCTAGCCAGGTCTCAAGGTTATTAGGGGGAAAAAATCTATGAAATCTCTGGTTGGGAGTCTTTGAGGAGTAGCAGAATAAGGTCATAGAGTAGTAGGGGACTGGTCTTAGATTGGCCTATGGTCCAGTTTGATCATGTTGCTCAGTTTCTTTTGAGATGGCTGTGAAGCAAAGAGACACAGGAGTTGGGATTTCCATCTGTGGAAAACGTGTGGGGTTGGGCTTATTTATTATTTGTTTGTTTGTTTTATCTGAGATAATTTTTATTCTAGAGAAATGGATTTAAGAGGGAAGGCCAGAAAGTTTTGTGACTGTTAGTGTGCTATGGATAACAGTAGAGCCCTTGCCATTTGGGTTGTAAGGGTTTGGCGGTTTTGAGGTAGACCCTTTTCTTGACAGGATTCATAAAGGAGTGGGGCTGTCATTAGGTTTTGGTAGTGAAATTTTAGCAAAATCTTGCAGAAGTTAGCAAGATAGATAGTCTCTGAAAGAGTGTAATGAGGGCAATGTTACCAAGAACAAAAAGATGCCCATGAATTAGATGCCTATGAATTAGTTTTAATGGGCTGAAGAGATGGGACACCCAAGGGATAGCTCAGATGTGAAGAAGGGCAATGGGAAGGAAGTCTATTCACATCTTTTGGGTTTGTAGCATGAGTGCGGTGTATCAGCATAGGATATAAGAAATGAGAAGTATAGACTGTAAGATGTTGGAATAGAACAAATTTGAAGTTTTTTATAATTAGGAGAGCTCCTGCCACTAATGTATGGAGACAGCTCAGCTACTCCAGGATCATCTCATTTAACTGGTGTGAGAAGAAGGCTATAGGTTGTATTTTTGTGTCAAGACATTGAGCTAGGAGTCCAAAAGTGAATCCCTTTTTGCCGTTTATATACAGGTGGAAAAGTTTATTGGAATTGGAGAGATTGAGTACTAGCATGGAAGTGAGAGATGATTTGAGTTAGTTGAAAGCAGAAGACAAAGAGGAAGGAGAAGGTAAAAGGTGACCGATGTTCCGGGAAGCAGCCTCATATAGGGATTTACCTATAAGACAAAGATTTAGTATCTACAGATGAAAGTAATTAGTCTCCAAAAGGAAAAGAGGTCATATTTTGATTGGGATAAGGGGATCTGAGAAATGAGGGTTTTTGGTCTGTGTGATTCCTTTATGAGTAGGAGTGATGTTAAATTCAAAGCAGGTGACCTCAGTCAATAGGAACTGGCCCTTGTCTGGAGACACCCAGTATCTCTTTATCATTAGGAAGTTAAGTAATTGGACAATGTCCATTATGCACAGAGTCAGAGAAGGGCTGTACAGTAAAAGGTCATCAACATATTGGGTGAGGCAGATAGAGTTTAAAGGAAGAGAAAAAGATATTTGGCTAGTGTTTGTCTAAAAGTGTGTAGGCTGTTGCAGAATTCCTTGGGAAGGACAGTAGAAGTGAATTGTCAGGATGGGTGTTTTTGGTGTTCAGATCTATCCTGGTAAAGGTAAGAGGATTTGGGAAACCGAGGTCAAGAGAGATAAAGAAAAACTATCTTTGAGGTCAAGAAGTCTAAAATGAGAGGTATCGTTGGCATTGAGGAAAGAATGTGTGAATTAAGCACAAGGGAGGGAGGTAGGAAGGCTTCACTGATAATGCATAGGTCCTGGACTACACAATAAGTTCCATTTGGATTTTTTTTTATGCCTAGAATAGGAATATTGTAAGAAGAAATGGTGGATTTAAGAGTGCAACACAGAGGAATTTGTAGATGGTTAGAGTCTCTGAATGGCCTTAGATTAAGGGGATATCGTGGGTAAAGGGTAATCTTGATAGGAATGTGATAAGAAGCAACTGAGGAGTGTTTAGTGTCCCACATGATGGAGTTGCTTTATTGGAGTTAAATGTGACGTAAAGTTTGCGTAATCCAAATTGAGTAGGGAGTGGGCTAATGGGAAGAAAACAGTTGATGTTTGGGAGTTCTGGATGGTAATGGTGAAATATAATTTTGAAAGTATATCTCATCCCATTAATGGAGTAGGACAGGTTGGAAGTACTAGAAAGGAGCATATGAAAATTGTTTTTTCCACCACCTGCCTCTCAAGCACAAGGACCTGAGTTTGATACCTGGTACTAAAAAGAAAAAAAGAAAAAAAAATGTTTAAGGTACAAGGCAGAGGCTTCATAGAAAGCAGTTTAAAGATAAGAGGAAGGGACTAAAAGCTTCATAACTTCTATAAAACTGAATACAGTGGTACCTCGGTTCTTGAATTTAATTCATTCCATGATTCTGGAAAAGATAGCCACGGTTGTGTTCATCACCTGTGTGCAGAGTTCACAAACAAAAACAAAATTTTGCCAAAAGCCTCTGTTTATAAGCCAAATTATTCACAAACAAAAGCATTCATGAAAAGAGGTACCATTGTTGTTCCTGTAACCAAAAGAAAAGACACTGGCCTACCTTCTACCTTTAGGCAAATCCTGGGTTCTGTTTTGGTGTTGGAGATCTCAGGAGCTTTAGAACTGGGACCTAGTCAGCTGTCATTAGCAAGCCCCAGCAGACTGGGAAAGGACAGGTAGAACTTGACCTGGGATTTGTAATGGTTTACTCCATTCCCAGAGGTCTAGGGACAATCTGGCTGTTTGTTCCCTTAGCTCAGGGGAGGAAAAGATGATTTTTGCATTTACTTTTATCTTGTGCTTATTTTTAGCCCCCATTAGTAGTGTTTTACGACTGCTCAGTAGGTGGTAGGCAGAAGTATGTTGTCACAGAAGTTTGGGTGCTGAGAGTTTTAACTTTTTCCTGATAAATCAGCAAAGTCAAATCATTGACAAGGAACAAAGTGGTCACATCTGTACCTGCTTTGAGCTGAATGGGGACATCATTAGAGGCCTTACTTGAGTTTGCTGATCATCAGAGGTAAAGTGACTTTGAGTTTAGAGTTGAGACCTAAATTGAGTGTTGAGATTCAAATGGATTCTGTAGTAGGGTTAGACATTGTCTCACACCTATTACTGAGAACTGTGGGATTCTGAAGGACATAACTGGAGAAGACAGTTGTACAAACATGAACCAAAGAGAATTATTTAAGAATAATCATTAGTGGCCATTTTTGCCAGGAAGAACTTGCAAACCAGACCCAAATAATCTTTTTTGGTAATTATAATTTAGGCAGTTATGTATAAGAACCTTTCCTTATAACATCTTGGCTATATCTTTTGGTAGAGTTGACACAAATATTTTGATTTTTTTTTTTTTTTTGTACTGAGGATTGAATTCAGGACCTTATGCTTGTGAGGCAGGTGCCGTGCCACTGAGCTAAATCATCGGCCCACAAATATTTTGATTTTGACAGCTTTCATTTAAAAAAAATATATTCCCTCTTGTTCTGAAGGCATTGTTGATTAATCATTGTTTATTATTGTCCCTCATTTCCAGGATGCTGTTCCAGTTGTTAGTTCTATGTTGGAAGGGAAGCAATTGATGATTTAGAGTTAATATCATAGCCCTTTTTAGCTACATTTGAGTAACAAACAGCTTAAAAGAAATAGATCTTAGGCCTAACCAAATCAACAAGAGTAAAAACTTAGAATAGCTAAACATATATTTCCTTTTATAAATAAGCCTTGTCCTCATGAATTTTTGACTTATCTGGATCTCCTAGGTTGTTTGTTTGTTTGTTGTACAGGGGATCAAACTCAGAACCTTGCACTTGAGGGACAGACACAGCACCACTGAGCTAAATCCCCAGCCCTAGATCTCCTAGTTTTGATTTCAAGAATATATTTTTATACTTACAACCTTTTAAATATATTTTTGCCCTTCTTACTTTTTTTTTGTAACAAGCTTAGTAGATGCTTGGATTTTAAAATGTTCTGGTTCATTTTTATCTCAGCGTTAACTCACAGATGTTACATTTTCATTGGAACTGGCTGAAAAACAGACTTTTAAGTAACCTTGAAAAGTTAATTATGTTATACTAGTTGAAATTAGAAAGCAGAGCAAAGATGTTACCTTTTAGCTAGGGCTGACAACACTTTAAGGCTTTATATGAATATAAATGACTAACAAAGAGCAAGTCAACTTTGCAATTGTAGTTCAAAAATTATTCCAATGCTGATAAAAATGTTTTAGTCACATCAATCAGACAAAAATATTAAGTTAAACCACAGATTTCAAAATAAATCTGCCAATCAGTTAGGATGTTACTAATCTGTTAAAATATTTTGCAGTGGGACCTCATTACCTTTGAATGGAAGGTCAGGAAGGCTGATTTGTCTTCTGGCATCCCCAGGTAGGAGTCAGTCTTTATTATCTGCCAGGATCCAGTGTAGGCGGTATGTAACCAGAGAACTATTTTTTACCTAATACTTGGCCTTGTAGTTTGACTTATTATAAAATATCAACTTGGATTTAGATGTTAGCTTGAACTCAGTTTGTTGATTTAGACTCCTTATTTATCTTTTTGGCTGTTTTTCTTTGGCATTAGTATTTTACCTGACCCCCACCCTACCCCCACCCCGTATTTACTACGAATGGGCTTGGAGTTTGGAGTTTAGTCTCTGCTGTTGCTGCCATGGGCAGGAACCTCATGGCCACTGGTCTATACAGATCTTTTTTAAAAGGTTGCATTGTTTACTAACAAACAATAGTGTTTCTCCTAATTTTGGGGATAGGGACCTTGGGAAAAACCAGAGAAGCCACTCATAATGGAAAAAACTGAAGTAAATTGGTTCAGGCTTTTTTGGACACAGAAGAAATCTAGGTTCCCATGTCCATGGTTGATCATTGTAAACACAGATTAGCAGCCAGACAAACAGATGAGATACAAGAGTACCAGAGTATTGTTTCAGGTAAATCATAATAGAGGTCTCTTATAATATTTCTGTTTTTTAATAGAATGGAGTTACACCAATAGAGTTAGAAAGCAGAAAGAGCCTTGGAATACAGAAGGAGAGAGAGACTAAAAGAGAGTTATCTAGCGGGGGAGAGACTGGAGACTGAATTAGGGCCCCAAAGGGTGGCTGAAACCCAGGAATTTTTAATTTGGGAAAAGTCAAAAGGGGAGAATGAAACAAAAAGGGAGAAAGAGTATGGGATAATGCCCTGTGGCCTGCCACCTTGGAGGTGGAAAACTGAGCTGGCTGAAGTTGTGGATTAGGAGGGAGTTGCTGGGTATGCGAATGTGTAGTAGGCAGAGAAGAACAGGGTGGTGAGGGAAGGCAGGGGAGACAGGATGAGGTCTCTGATGGTGGAGGTGAGGAAGAAGGGGTGAGGTTGAGTGGCATACAGCTGTAGGGGTACATGGTCTAGGACTGAATTCAAGTTTAAGGACAGAGTTAGAGTCAAGTCTAGGTTGATCATGAGGAAGGAGAATTTGGGAAGCAGTACAGAATTGACAGAAAGTTGACTGAAATGGTAAAGGGAGACTTACACTTGAGGAACTTTGGACCACTTGCCATTGTGCTGGATAAATGTGCTCCAGTCTTGAATTTGGAAGTCAAAGGTCCTGTGTTTAGGTTACTGATTATTATCTATCCAACTGTATTAAGAAGACAATAAGCTTTTGATTTGATGACTCTTCCTCCTGGATAGAGGGTTTTGAGGTTTTTAAGGAGACAGAACAAAAGGTGAGTCTTCGGGTGGTTAGAGGGCCAAATTGGAATTGCCCCCAGTGGAGTTGGTGCCTCCCACCAACCTGTGGAGACACCTGTGCCTCCCAGTATTCTCACAATGTTACCTTGGGGTGGAAACACACTGCTGCTCTGCTGGAACTTACAGCTAGCTGAGATTGTACACTCTCAGCACCAGTAAGGAATTAGAGAGGCAGAATTTAAAATAAGGAAGATGATTTGTTTGGAAAAAATATGGAGATACGAGAAGATAGCTTCTCTGGAAGAGCAGGGGGCATCTAAAAGATGAATACTGCTGAGCCCTTATCTCTGGTTCCTTTTATTAGGACTAATGTTTCTTTCCTCCATTTGGTCACTTGGAACTTGTCACAGTCTGATTGGTTCTCTGGCTGTCTTCAGCCCTAACCTGGGTACCTTTGTTTACTTCCCTCCTGGTCATTTATTTCTTTCCTGCCCTTTTGTGATGGATAAGTGTATGCATGGTCATAGTAGATGAGCCATATAGAAAGGTACTCAGAGCTAATGATTAGGGAATATGTGAGAATCCAGTGCAGTAATATAGTGACACTAAAGTGAGAATATACATATATGTATATATGTACAGGTCTGTGTCTTTTTATGTACTAAATAAGATTAGTAGACCTATATCAAATAAATATAGGTGCTGCCCCTTGTTTTATGAGAAGTGGATGAGGGGTCTGCATGCACTGGCTTTTTATGTTCCTACCTTCCTCTGTGGTTTGTTAAATATCTTTCTCATAAATTTGTATGGTAATTGTCTTACCTGGCACCTTTCTGGGTCTAGTTTGTATCTTCTCTACCTTTTTCTTTCTAATTGTACTAACTGAAGAGGCAAAAGCTGCTTTTAGTAAGATTTTCTATTAATTTTTTAAAATAAAGTTTAAGGAGGCCTTTATCCTATTTTTTTCCCTGCTCACAGGGCTGCTTTTTCCTACAACAGCAATAGTGGCCACCAGTAGCAAACTGGAATATGGTGCCTCCTAAGGAAATGGGCCAAGGGGACAGTTCCCTAAGCTGGGAAGGATTAATATCTATTGTTATAGGATTTTCAGATGGATGGACAGATGGGAAAAGACAGCAAGGTCTTTTGGAGGAGACCTACAGGCTCACTGACCAGAGGAGATGACTGCCTGGATCACAGATGATGACTGGAGTTGAGTGGAAGGACAGCAATGTCAAGGGTGGTCTTATGGATTTGTCATCTCACAAAGCCCTCCCAGGTTTTTGGCACCAAATGTTAAGTGCAGAGATAACTGATCAAAGCAGAAAGGTTTATTAGCACAATTACAGCAGCACGTACACTAGAGACTTCAGCCTGCTCCAGAGAGCATGGCAACAGCTTTTAAGCCTGGGGTAAGAGGCAGAGCTTGGGTGCAGGAATGGAATGAGGAAGTTAGGCTGCAGACTTGGGGCGGGGAAGAGCAGTTACTGTTTTGTGTCTAAATACTACATTTTATTTATTTGTTCATCTGTTGCTGGACATGTAGATCACTTTCAAGATTTAGCTGTAAACATGGGTATACTTCTTTTTTGTTTTTTGTTTTGTAATATGATGTCATTAACATCATAGGAAAAATACCTAGGAATATTTGAGTTGAATGGAATTTGCTTTTAGTTTTGTAAGGAATCTTCCTACTGATTTTCATAGTGGTTGTACTAATTTACATTGCTAGCAACAATGTAGAAACGTTCCCTGCAGCCTTGCTAGCATTGGTTATTCTTTGATTTCTTGATGATAGCCATTCCTTCTGGACTATAACAGAATCCCAGTGCTGTTTTACTTCGCTTTCTCTAACAACCAGAGGTATTGAACATTTTTTCATTTATTTATTGTCATTTGTATTTCTTAGAAGTGTCTATTCATTTCAGTTGTTCATCTTTTGATTGAATCTTTTATTTTGGAGATCTAATTTTGTGAGTTCTTTACATATTCTAGATATTAGTCCTCTGAAGAATAGCTGGCAAAATGTTCTCCTAATTCTTTAGGTTGTTTCTTCACTCTTCTGGTTGTTTGCTTTGCTGTCTGGAAGCTTTTAAATTTGATACAATTCCATTTGCTGATTCTTGTTATTTCTGTGCCACTAGAAATCTGTTAAGAAAGTCTTTGCCTTTGCCTGTCTTCAGAGTTTTACCTATTTTATCTTCAACCAGGTTAAGTGTTTCTGTTTCAGTATTTAGGTCTTTGATCCATTTTGATTTTACATGGTACATGGTGAAATATATTGATCCAGATTCAAGTTCTGCATATGGAATAGCCAGTTTTCCTAGACCATTTATTAACGAGGATATATTTCCCATGCATATGTCTTTGAACTCTTTGTCAAAGATCAGATGGCTGAATTGTCCGAGGTTGTTTCTTTGATCCATACATCTGTTTTTGTGCCAGTACAGTAACACGTTGTCTTTATCACCGTAGTTTTATAATTTAACTTGAAATCAGCATTGTAAAGCCTCCTGCTATACTGTTTTGCCCAGGATTGCTTTTGCTATTCTGGGTCTCTTCTGGTTCCATAAGAATTTTAGGATTGTTTTCTCTAGTTCTTTAAGAGATGTTGTTGATATTCTGATTGGATTGTATTAAATCTATATATCAGCTTTTGAAATATGGTCATTTTGACAGTATTTATTCTGCATTTCCAGGAACAAGGAATACCTTTACATTTTCTAATGTCCTCTTTGATCTCCCTTTTCAGAGTACTATAGTTTTTGTTATAGAGGTCTTTCACTTCTTTGTTAGGTTCATTTCTAAGTATTTAATTTTTCTTGAAGTTATTGTGAGTGGTATTGTTTTTGTAATTTCTTTCTTAGTGCTTTCATGATTGGTGTACAGGAATGCTATTGATTTTTGTGTGTTGATTTTGAATCCTTTGATAAATTTGTTTATTAGTTCTAGGAGTCTTTAGATGAATTTTTTTTGTATGTGTTTTTTAAATAAAGATCATTTCATCTGTGAATAAGGATAGGCTGACTTATTTTCTTTCATGTACCCTTTTTATTTCTTTCTTTTGCCTGATTGCTCTGGCTGATGTTTTTAGTACTGTATTGGACAGGAGTGGTAATAGTACACATCCTTGTCTTATTCCTGATTTTAGAAGAAAAGCTTTCAGTGTTTACCCATTTAATACATTGATAGTGCATTTGTCATAATGGCATTTTTCAGATTGAGATCCTTCTGTGTGTATCTTTCTTCAGGGTTTTTATTATGAATGGATATTAAATTTTGTCAATGAATTTTTCTGTGAGATGATCAAATGCTTTTTGTCCTTGCTTCTATTTGTGTGATATATTAATTTATCAATCTGAATATGTGGAATCATCCTTGCATCCCGCACTCTCACAACTTTTTTCAGGCTGGCTTTGAAGTCAGTATATAGCCCAGGCTGGCCTTGAACTTGCGCCTTAGCCTCCTAAGTGCTGGGAATACAGTGTATACTACCACACTCAGCTGATATACGATCTTTGTGATGATTTATTGAATTCTGTTTGCCTATGTGTTTTGAGGATCTCTGTATCTGTGTAGGTCCATTAAAGAGATCGGCCTTTGACTGAAGTTCCTTCTTTTTCTGTTTAGGTCCTTAACTGTTTTTTTATGTCCAGTAGTAATTGTTTTATGAGTTGAGTGCACCAGTGTATGGTGCATATATGTTTGTGATTGTTATTTTGTCTTGTTGAATTTCCTCCTTAGCCAATATATAGTGACTCCCTTTGCCTCTTCTAATCATTTTTGGCTTGAAGTCTACTTTGGCCAAAAATAGGTTAGCTACTTCTTGTTTTTAGGCTCCTATTGCATGAATATTGTTTTCCATCTTTTGCTTTTTGGCCTATGAATTTTTTGGGTTTAAATGTATTTCTTGCATGCAGTATATCATTGGGTTTTGTTTTTTTTTTAAATCCCATCTGTGAATCTGTTTCTTTTGATTGGGGAATTGAGACCATTCACATTAAGAGTTATTGCTGAAAGGTATTGGCTTATTCCTGTCATTGAATTATTTTCCTTTCTGATACACCCTTTCTGGTCTGAGCTTAAATGTCTAGGGATGTCCATGTGTATCCTGTGCTTTTTCTGTGACTGCTGCTTGTAGCCATCTCCCACCCAGTCACTGTGGTAGAAACCCTGAGGTGTAGTTTGTCTGCAGCTCAGTCTTAAAACAATTAACCCCAAACCCAAATGACTCCTGGTTAAACCCTTTGGAATACAGTAATACCTTGGCTCACAAACACTTCTATTCATGTACAGTTTGGTTCACAGATGGAAGCATTCAGCAAAAATTTGTTCCCATTTTCAAATTCCACATCGGGTGACAAACACAAATGCAGCCATCTTTCCCGCTCTGACACATAGTTGTGGTTTCCTTTAACTGAGACTGTAGTTCACAGACAAAACTGTGAACATTTGCTGTGAAATTTTTTGTGTGCTTTTTAGCACATACAATACTGTACAATATTATTCAATCCATTGTGGCTCCAAAGAAAGGGCAGAGCAAGCATGGTGGTAAAAAGAAAGTTCAGAGCAATAATGAAGGTGACAAGAAAGTGCAGAGCAAGAATGTTAAGAAGGCTTTGAAAAAAATAACCACTGAATTAAAGAAGGAAATTGTAGAAAAGCGTGAGAGTGGTATTGATGTGACTTATCTGGCCTTGGAGCACAAGATAGCAAAGCTGACAATCTTGACTATTTTGAAGAATAAAGATGTCATCAAAGGAGCTGGTGTGGCAAAAAGAGTAATGATGTTAAGCAAGCAGAGGACACACATGCTGGAAGAGATGGAAAAACATTTGTTAGTGTGGTTGAATGAGAGAAACAGCTATCAGGTGATAGCATTAGTGAAGCTATGATCTGTGAAAAAGCCAGGAAGCTACACAGTGATTTACTGTGATAAAACCCCTCTGCAAGTACAACAAGTGATGAATTAAAAGGCAGTGAGAGTGGCTTGATAAATTCACAAGAGAAGGGGCATCCACAGTGTGATAAGACATAGTGAGGCTTCCAGTTCTGACAAGGCCACTGCAGAAGCCTACAAGAAAGAATTTGCAGAATTCGTGAAGCCTGAAGGATATGCTGATTAACAAGTATTCAACTGGGATGAAATAAGGCTCTTATGGAAGAAGATACCGAACAGAACTTATATACTGTAGGAGGAAAAGGCAATGCCCGGGCACAAGCCCATGAAGGACAAACGGATCCTTTGCTGTGTGCAAATAAGTGCAATCTTAAGCCATTAACAGACCCCTCATGCATTCAAGGAACAGACTGTGAACAAGACCAGACTGCCTGTTTGTGCAGGGCCAATGTGAAAGCTTGGGTCACAAGGCAATTGTTCATGGAATGGCTACATGAAGTGTTTGCATCCACTTAGATGTTAATTAATATCTTTCTGATGGCCAACTGCCTGAAAAGTGCCTTCTTCTGCTGGACAATGCCCCCAGTACATCCTCCAGCCTTGGTGGATGATATACAGTAACTGAGTATGAATTCATAATGGTCAAGCTCCTCCCTCCCAACACAACCCCTTTTCTGCAACCCATAGACCAGCAAGTGATCTGTAACTTCAAGAAGCTATACACAAAGGTGCTCCTCACCAGGTGTTTTAAGGTCACTGAAAGAGACATCCTTGACTCAGAAAGAGTTCTGGAAGAAATATTTCAATGTCCCACATTGCATCAACCTCATTGACAAAGCCTGGAGCAAGCTGAAAGGAAAATTAGAAACTATAGAGAAGCTAGAGAAATGGAGCACAATGCAGTGGAAAGAATGAAACACACTGAAAGGGTACATCCAGCTCCCACCTAGGGGACTTGTCTCCACTAACATAGGAAAACCTATAGAAAGTCAGAAGGTCCAGGGAGAAACAATGGACCTTAAACAGCCTGGAGGAAACTCTGACCAGAATGTGTTACTGAATGTGACTTTGAAGGTCTAATGCACAAGTGGAGGAGGTTGTGCCCAAGGGCAAGAGCATGAGTCTGGATGTTGATGGTGCAGACACAGAGGAGCTTGTTGAGGGCCATAAGGAGGAGCTGACAACAGAAGAACTTGCTGAGCTCCAGAGTGAGCAGGAGAAGGTGCTTGTTGTGGAGCATTCCACTGAGGAAGAGGGAGACAGGGAGGAGGTTAGCAGTGATGTGATAAAATGGAATGAGTGCCAGGATTTGTTTGAGAAGCTCCACCCCAACATAACTGTAATTAACAGTGTTGACTCTGATGAATGATAACAAGGTCTCTCATTTCTGAAAGGTTATTCAGGGTAGAAAAAAAAACCAAATGACATTAGACAAATTTATTCATTAAAAGTGATCCTGCAGCTAAGAAACTAAGAAAAGAGAAAACCCCTGCAAGAGATCTTCCAGGTGTCCTTACAGAAAAGACTCTGCCTCCAAACAATAACCTCCTCCCTGCCCACCTTTCAGTCCTACACACCAGAAGTTGCCTCAAATAAGGTTAGTGTTCACTCTCTTTATAGTCTATTGGGCTGTACTTTATTTCATATATTTTTGGTTAAAAAATACATATGGTTCAGAATGGATTAACCTTATTTACATTGGACCTTATGGGGAAATTTGACTTGGTTAACCTCTAATTTGGTTTATGACCAGAATTGTGGAACAAATGAAGTTTGTGAACCAAGGTACCACTGTATGACAGGCACTGTACTGCATTTCTTCTGAACTCTAGCGTGCCACACAGAAGGAGTCACTTTCAGAGTAAAACTGCCTGCTGTGTTTTCTAGTTTACAATAACTGTTGACTTTTCTTGTGGCTAGCACTGCTGGCTTGGCTCATGGTTTCTCCCTGGAGTTGCTGACCTTCTATAGGCATTCCTTATGTTAGTGGAGACAAGGTCCCTTCTGAAGAGCTGGGTGCACCTTTTCAGTTTGCTTCAGTCTTTCCTCTACACTGTACTCCATTTCTCTAGCTTCTCTATAGTTTCTAATTTTCCTGTCAGTTTGCTCCACATTCCTGGGAATCTACTCCTTCTTTTGTTCATTAGGTTGTTGCTTTCCTAGTATCTCAAGTCCAGGTCCCAGAGAGGCTGTATTTTGCTCTGGGTGTCTACTCTGTCATTTTTAATCCTCGCCATCCTGTCTCTCTTTGCTTTCTGGCCACCATGAGGAAAATAAGCCTCCTCTGTTACACCTTCCTCTCATGACATATTGTGCCACCACAGGCCCAAAGCAATGGAGGCAACAAATGATGGACTGACAGCTCTGAAACTACTAGGCAAAATAAACCCTTCCTCCTTTTAAGTTGATTTATCTCACATATTTGTTGTAGAGCCAGAGAGCTAACTCAGAATGAAAAACTTTCCAACCTCCTATGAAAAAACCCTAAAATATTATAAAAAAGGAAAACATATTTCTCTTTTCCCCTCTTACCTTTCCCCTACTCCTCCCACTTCCCCTATTCCTTTAGACCTTTTCTTCCTACTACACAATATCAATTATACATTTATTTACACTTTTAGTTTTTCACACTAGAGAAACTGTTCGGTATTTACATGTGTATCTTGACAATTTCACTTAAGGGTATGGCCTTAGTGTGCATCCACTTAGCTATAAATGACTCTAGTTTCTCATTTTTTAATGGCTGAGTAGTACTACATTTTATAAAAAATATGAGAAAAGGAAAACTATGGAAACAAAGTCTTTGTAAACAGGGAAGGATGGAGGGGGTGAAGGAAGGGCAAGGAAATGGGAAAAAAATAAGAACCAAGATACATCATTTAAACGTACAAGACCCCAAAGATGAATGTAACTGTATTGTATACCTACAATGTACCAATAAACTTAATGAAAAAAAGGAAGGAAAACAATCTCTTTGTCCTTGTGGCATAGGCTATCACTTCATTACTTTAAAATACTTTTGTTTCTACTCCTTTCTCCAGATTGTCCTAGGCAGCCCTCAGAGTGCTTTCTATAGTTGTCAGAAATGTGTCCAGGATCATTGCTCCAGTGCCAGAAGGTAGCCTGGGCCCCGATCCACTGGAGGAAGGAGAGCCATGCCTTCTCCTGCCCCAGCCGCCATTGCTCCAGTGCCCTGAACCCCCATAACATCCCCCCTCCCCCCCTCTCAGACCATCTGACTATGCCAGTCTTTGGACCCACTCTGCAGAGGCAGAGGTGGTCATCAAGGGTATTTTTCTGAGTTCCCAACTTTGAACATCTTTAAAGAAAGGGCGAGGGAAACCTGTAGTAGAAAGGTGTGGAGTTCAACCATTCAGAAGGCTGGGGAACTCAATCGGGGCCTTGTAGCCCAAGGTCAGTCAGTGTCATGGGATTCAGACATCAGCTGAGACCAGGGGTCTTGTGTCCTTGCTCTGTTTGAGCCATTAAATGGTAAATATACTATATTGAAATTTTGTTCACTGCAGACATATTCTGGACTGCTTCTTGATTTCAATTTAATTCAAATGATTTAAGGGTGATAGACTAGTGACTACCACAAGTGGTCAGTTTCCAAGTTGAGCTTGATATTAATGTGTTGCTGATTGCATCAGTTGGGATAAAGCATTGCGGTTGATTTGATGAGCTGTTTTCTCTGATGTTATGAAGATGAGAATGTCTGTGGGTCATTAGAGACACAGAAGCTAGGGCGCAACTATATCAGGAAGATTTGGGTGATAACCCAGAGATTAAACCAAGGACAGTGTCCGACAACAAAAATAAAAATGAGAAAACACTTAAGCAAGACACAAAGACAGACTTACAGTTCACCAATGGCAAACAGTAGCGCAAATGAGGATGAAAAGGTTGATAGTGAACCACCAGGACAGCCTGAACTCAAAGCACAGGAAGTAACAAAACAGATCAATCAGGCTCTAGAAAAATTCAAAACAGAAATAATTTCCCAGATAACCATAGAGATAGTGAGCAAAATGGAAGTCATGATTCAAGACTCTAGAGCAGAAACTGAGAAAAAAATAGATGAGCTCGGGACCATGATAGAAGCCATGAAGGCCCAGCATAAGAAAGAAATGGAAAAAATAAATGACCAATATAGGAAAGGAATGGAATCCATAAATCAGATTCACACAGATATCCAGGAGATTAAAAACTCCATTGAAAGTATACCCAACAGAATAAAAGAATGAGAAGATAGAATCTCAGATATAGAAGACAAGATTGCAGTCAGTGACCATGAAAAGAGAGGTCTCTTAAAAACAGTAAGGGATCATGAGAAATCGATCCAACAACTCCTAGATGATGCAAAGAAGAATAACACAAGACTGATAGGAATACATGAAGTAGCAGGAGAAAATACAAATGACTTAAAAAAGCTGTTTGCAGAAGTAATGACAGAAAACTTCCCAAACAAAGGGGAAGAATTTGACATTCGGATAACTGAGGCATACAGGACCCCAACTAGCTACAATCAAAAAAAATCTACACCTAGACATATAATAATCAAGATCCCAGAAACCCAACAGAAGAACAAAATACTACAAGCAGTAAGAGAAAAGAATAAATCACATGCAAAGGAAAGCCTATCAGAATCACAGCACTTTTCAACACAAACCCTTGGGGCAAGGAGAGCCTGGAATGAGATATTTCAAGTACTAAAAGAGAATGACCTCCAACCTAGACTGATATATCCTGCAAAACTCTCTTTCAAAATGGATGGGGAAATAAGACACTTCCATGACAAAGAACACCTGAGAAACTACATGAATACCAAACCAGCACTACTAGCAATTGTAAACAAGATCCTAGAAAAGGACAATGAAGGCAACAACACCATGAGGCCAAACAGAGCAAATCAAATAGACAAGGCAAGAAACTAAAAGGAGAAGGTGAAAAAGTAAAAAGAGTCAGCAAAAGGCCAATAACATGTCAATAATAAGTCAGTACATATCACTTATAACTATCAATGTGAATGGCCTCAACTCACCAATCAAGAGAAATAGACTGGCAAAATGGAATAAGAAGCAAAATCCAACAATATGTTGTATACAAGAAACACACCTAGGGCAAAAAGAAGCCCATAGACTGAAAGTGAAAGGATACAAAACAATTCTACATGTGACAGGAGCCCAGAAAAAAACAGGGGTAGCAATCTTATTTGCCCACAAAGCAAATTTCAAACCAAAACTGATTGTAGTATTATTGATGTAGGACGGTACTGTGTCATACCTCTGTGAATGTAAAATATCTTGTACCTGCTTTATGATGCATAGCAGTGACTGTGCTTTATCAGAGCTATATTTAATGATTTTACTCTAGAATGTTCTCTTTCCAGATGATGATTAAGATGCTAAAAAAAAAAAATGGTGTCAGGTACTACAACAGCAACAGAACTTTGCTGTTTTCTGCATATTATTCTTTTCTTTGTTTTGTTTGTTTGTTTTGTTTTTTAATGGAATGTGCTGAATGTCTATAATTTTGTTCAGATAACTGCAGAACCTAGAAAAGCTGTTGGTGCTATTGATGCATAACATACTGCTATTATTAGTCTTTTTATATAAATATAAGCATATGTATACATATATATATAAATTGAATTTTGGGAAACTTTAATGGTGCTGTCAACTTTGGAAAAAGTTATCCCAATTTACTGTGTTGAGTTGGCATTGTACAGAAATGGACAGCCATATTGGTCTAGAAATGTTAATTTTTTTATTTTTATTTTTTATTTTTTTTCCATGTGTACAGGGGTAATGCATTGTACTAAATATGTAAGGTCATATCTACTTGGGTTTGATTACAGAAACTAATAAGTATTCTCTAAATAATGAAAAAAAGAATAAGATAAGACTACAAGTTCAAGAAGCAATTTAAATATGTTAAGGGACCATTTTCATCCCCAGAATTAAGGATTATTTTAATGTTACATCATTGCCTTTTCTCTTTTACTTTCATTTTTAGTTTTATTTTAGGATTCCCTATTTTTAATGTTCATACAGAGATTTCTTTAACTGAAATACTGAATAGTTTCTCTGGTGTGAAAAACTATAATAGTACACAGGATCCTAATGAGATAATTAATAATGTGAAATAGGAAGTAAAGGGCTAAAGGTGTAGGGAAAGTGGGAAGGGTGGGGGAAAGGTAATAAGGGAGAGGAAAAAAATATGAGAAACTGAAAAAATGGAAATAAAGTGTTTGTAAATGGGGAGGGGGTGTGAAGGGAGGGCAGGGACAAGGGGAAAAAATGAGAATCAAGACCTACTATGTAAAGGTACAGGATCTCAATGATGAATGTAACTGTATTGTATACCTAGATTGTACCAAGAAACTTAATAAAAAGAAAAAAAATGGAAAAAAAAAGAAATGTGTCTAGTAACTTGTCAAGACTCTCATACGATGCTCTTCTTTACTTTCTGTTGACCCAAGTTTCCATCTGTTACAGTTTCCCTGCAGTCTAAAGGCCATCCTTTATTTAGCATTTACTATAGTGCAAACCTACTCACAACCAATTCTGTCAGCTTTCACTTATTCGAAAATGTCTTTATGTCACTCTTAGGATTTTTGTGGCAGACACAGAGTTTTGGATGAACAGGGTTTTCCCACCAGTTTTCAAAATTATCACCCTGGAGTTGAAAGTGTAGTTCAGGATAGAGCATATATTTAGTATGTACAAGGCCCTGGGCTCAATTTTCATCACCCAACAAACAAGCAAACAAACAAACAAACCATCCCATGAGTCTGGCCTGCACTGTTTCCCACTGCCTATCTCCCACCCCTCAGGCTGTTTTCAGAAATTTCTCTTTGGTTTTATGTAACTTGATTATGATGTGGTAGGTATGCTTTTCTTCCTATTCACCCTGCTTCTGGTTTGCTGAATTTCTTGAATCTGTAAGTAGACTTTTTCATCACCTTTGGAAAAGTTTTTGCCATTTTCTGCATTATTTCTCAGTAGATGTTTTTCTGCTGAGTGTGATTTTCAGAAAGAGCAGAGTTCTTCTTCCAGCAACATACTGCCCTGAAGGTCCTGGTCTTTGGTATGCCTCCCCTGGGTGCTAAGGCTCTTTGGGAAAATTATTTAAGCATTCAGGATTTCAGTTTCTCTTCTTCAGGAGAAGAAATTACAATCTTAAACTTGTGAGATCTCCTTGATAGTTAAGTGACATGGTACTTATAAAGGATTTAAAAAGTATAAGCAAATGGTGGGCATTATTTTGTAGAAAACATTTCTATAGAAAGACTCAGTCAATATGCATATATATATATATATACATATACACATATATATACATATATATGTATGTGTGTGTATATACATATATATAATCAATTATCCTGGAATAACTTCCTAAAAGGCTCATTTGTCACATTATCCAGCAAAAAACAAAGCCTACAAGGAATGCATATATTCCTCTGTTGGATTTAAAAGGAGGAAGTGCAAGAAAAGCTCCCAGAATGAGCCCCAGATTTGAGAAAATTGGCAAAGAGAGCAGACAAAGTTATGCCAGCTGGATTGAGCAATAGCCTCTTTCTTGACCTGAAGGCACAAGAATTAGTACATTAATCTTTATTATGAAATGTTTAATGCACACAGAGAATGTGTACAATTAACAATCTATACTATTATAATATATACTATGTTACAGAAAAACCAAAAGGCTGATCAAAAATAATATCATAATTGATGTCTTGAAGTTTTCTCTACTCAGTTGTCATGGGTTTAATCTAACGAGTGTTTGCTTAGATCTTGGTTCTTTATCTATGTGTATGTTTTAGTGCCAGAAAAATATCAATGTCATAACTGCAAAAGATAAACAAGCTTTCCAAATTACCCCTTCCATTCCTTTACACTGCTTAGAATGCTCATGTCAGTCAGGGGGCTGCTGGCTTATTGTGAGACTGAGAATGTGTGTCCTTGTTGGTGGAAGGGGCTCCTGAGTTGTTCCCTGAGTAATTATTCATGACAGGCAGATAGAAATCGGTGGTAGAAATGCGTGGGAATGAATGAGTTCTGCCAGGAGGAAAGATGTACAGATAATGGGGCAGTAATGGTGTGTGTGTGTGCGAAGGTAGGAAAAGAGGATGAGGTCAGGGGTCAGAATGGAAACCTGACCCAACACGAGTGTGCATGCTTGTTAAGGCTGAACAAGTCCAAGAAGGGATTGAAACCATGCCTTGCCAGTGGTAGCTTCCAACAGCTATTTGAATAGATTGTTCCTTTCAATTGGCACTATGTACTGTGTATGTGAAAATTTTTTTTGATACAGACAGAAGGTCAGGCACCAGTGCAAAAAAACTTAGGTTACTATATATTCTATTAAGGGTTTTATCCTTCAATTTTTAAAATTTTACACATAGTCAATCAGTTATATTGATATGTGTTGACTCTGAAAAACTAAGATTTCTTAGATGGGAATAGTGAGAGACACATCAAATCTCCCCAAAAAAAAGAGTATACCAAGAAGAAGAGAGGAAAAAGCCTGACAAGTCTCTCCAGAAAGTGAGAGCACAAGATGGCAGGTATGTGTTCTTATAGAGCCATGTGGGAGCCTAGAATAGCTATAGCTGGACAGACCCTGGAGTGGATGGGAGATGTGGTACAGATCCACCACAGCCTTTTGGGAATGGGTTGCCAGACCTTTGAGCGCTCAGGGAAGATGTGCGGTGGAGAGCTTGTTCTTACATGTCTATTCACATTCCTGTCCTCGGGGAGCTGCCTGTACCTCTGCAGTTGTGGTATAGCCGCCAATACTACAGCACTCATCACTCCTGTACCCCACAGAGGTAGGAGTGTGAACCAGGTCAGCAAACAAAAGAATACTGTTGTGTAGAACCAGCAAGAGGCAGGGTGCTTGGGCATCTGACCTGAGCAGAGCAATCCAAGGCCTTTTTGGGGAGTTGAATTGGATCCTGAAGGGTCCTTTTCTGTGCCACAATTTGTAAAGATCATTTTTTTTCTTTTAATGGATACATTTGACAGATAATAAAGTCATTAGAAAAACTGAAAGATGAAGAAAGGTAAAATGGACTTTAAGGACATGGCTCCAGTGATGTGTCTATCAAACTCAAATCCTAAACTTTTAAGGTACATATATTGAAATTTCTAAATTTTTAAAATTGCACTGCACCATGTATGAATCTTGTAGATACAGCTGAGTGATTCCTAGCACAGAGAAGTGGTTATTTGTTTCTAGTTCTAACCATTAAAAATTGTGGGGTTAAGAAATGGGATGTTGCTCAGTAGAACATCAGCTTAGCATGACCAGGCCTTGGGTTTGATCTCCAGCACTATAAAATTAAACATAACACATTTTTAAAAAAACAAACCTTGTGGAGATACTGTGACCTTTGGAAAAACAAATCTTAAAGAAGAATCCAGGAGTCTGAGTGTAAAGCTCAGTGATAGAGCATATGCTTAGCAGGCACAAGCCCCTGGATTTCAGTGTCAGCACTATCAAAAATGTAAGAGAAGGAAAGAATGGAAGAGCAAGAGAAACAGTCAGAGAAACAGAGAGACAGACAGAGAGAGAGGTGGAGTCAGACAGAGAGAAAAAGGAAGGAAGGAAGAAAGAAGGGAAGAAATAGAGAAAAAGAAAACTAAGGAAAAACCACCTTTCTCAGTCATATTCCTGATGTCTCTGACAGATTTAGGGAAATTGTTAAAATGCACACACCAATATGGATCTTTGAAAATTCTCAGAAGTTTTATGGTAAGTGATAAAATCCAATATACATTTGAGTACTTCCTCTAATATGTTCACATTTTCCTTCTCAGGATTGGATCCTTATACTATGGGCCTAGACACTACAACGACCTCATAGTATCTATTTCTATGAGAAATAAAGAGGATGGGAGACAATGAAGTGAGGAGCTATCTTTAGGGGTCATGAGATTTTTTATCTGTATACAATTGGATAAGAGTCAAGAGAAGAGACTGGGGCTTTCTTTTGCAATCATTGCTTTATGTAGTATCTGGATTGTTAGTTGGAATCCCCTTTGAGTATTTATTAGACAAATGTTTGAGTGCCTATTTTGGGCAGCCACTCTACTTGGTACACAGTGATGGCCAGGGTCCTTGTCTTTATGGAATTTACATCCTGATTTTGAAAGACAGATCAGTGATCAGTATGATATGTGTTACCAGTGGGGAAATATGATCACATATCCATTAAGATTCTTACTGAAACAGAGAAACCAAAAACAAGGTGTGATAAAAATATGCCAATTTTTTTTTTTTTTTTTTTT
>NW_022900950.1:33105057-33117223 GCF_012274545.1 Fukomys damarensis | reverse complement strand
CCATTTTTTTTTTTTTTTTTTTTTGTACAGGGGATCGAACTCCGGTCCTTGTGCTTGCAAGGCAGACAGCAGAACCACTGAGCTAAATCCCCTGCCCTAAAATTTTTTTAATGTATTGTAAAAAACACATTGCCATCAGCCCCTTCAAAAATACTCTCCCTTCATTTCAAATACACTTATCCCATCATTCTTGTCACTTTCTGAAGCAGCTCTGGAGATCCTCTTTCATGCCTTTAGTTGGGACATTGCGGCTGACTTGACGCTGTGAATCAATTAAAAATGTTTACCTTTCATGGTCATTTTGACTTTGAAGAAGAGCCAAAAGTTGCATGGCACCAGCACCAGATCTGGTGAATAAGGTAGATAAGGAAATACTTTCATGTTTTATGAGGCTAATTTTCCATTCGATGACATTCAGCGACAGCATATTTGCCATATTTGTTATTACAACTCACAAAGGCACTCAGGAAAGAGGACTTCCAGAACTGCTTCAGAAAGTGGAAGGAACAATGGGATAAATGTGTTCAAAGTGAAAGGAGTATTTTGAGGGGGATTAATGGCAATATATTTTCCTATATTAAATGTTTCAACTTAAATATTAAGTAAAGAATGACTATTTACTGTCTAATAGTTCTCAGTACGGATGTCTTCAGATTCGGCTGGATCCAGGGTGCCAGTGATATAAAGCCCCATCCCCATTTCTCAATCTCTGTCTTTCTCTGACCTCTGCTTTCTTTTTGATCAGTTTCATTCTCTGGTAGTCCTTCCTGCTAGCAAAGATCGGCCTGGAAATGTATTATTCTTAGTACATAAAGTCTCATAAAAAGAGAAACCCTCTTTCTCAGTGTTCATAGCAATCCTTTCAGTTATTCAGATGGACTGTTTTTCAGTACGTGCTTACCTCTGGATCAACAATTGTGCCCATATATTTCTTCTGAATTATAGCTGGTCTGGTTTATGGGAGATCTTGAATCTTCTAAGAATTTAGGAGATATATTCTTGAAGATTTGGGAGGCAGTCCTTAAGAACAATAGTCATACCTCACACTGCTGTGGGAGCGCATAACAGGGCAAAAAAACCTGTCATTAAGACAGGTTCATTTTTGGAAGCTGACATGAGAAGTCATTCTTTATAACCATAGCTACTATTTATTGAATCTTTGCAATGTGCCAGGCACTGAGCTAAGCACTTCACATACATGACCTCATTTAGTCTTCACCACCACTTCTGATATAGGAACCAGTATTCTGCCCTCTTCAAAAAAATAAATAAAGTGGACGCAGAGAGATTAACATCTTGTGAACCTAACAGGTAGTAAAACTACGTGGAATGCGAAATGCTCCAGGTGAAGAATCTCACATGGAAAAACTCAGAAGTATCTTGGAAGAACTGACCATAGCCTGGACTCTGAAAGCAAAAGGAGCTCCAGGTGAAAAGCCTTAGTAGACACAGTAGACACGAGCAAGTCAGGCACCACAGCATACCTTTTCCCCACTGCCTTACCTGTACTTTCAGAGCACTGTTTTCAGAGTCTGATGGCCCAAATAAGCGTGAGCGACAATCTGGATGATAAACTTCATCTAATTCTTGGCTCATTTCCGGAAATGTGGCCCAGTGTTCTGATCAAAAAACATACCTTGATTAAAATTGGTGTTTGGAGAAAGTTTACCCTGTATGGCCTATTATTTCAATAGTTTTAGCAGCATTGGAACAAATGTACTGTTGCTAGTTGCAGTTTTGTAAGTGTGTTTGTCTAGCAGGATAATCTTGAGAAGATCAGTCAATCAATCTAATTTATCAGGAATCTTTCCCTGGGTCTTGAATTTATTAGTATTCCAGGGTCTAAGTCTTTTGTTTGGATTTGTTTGTTTGTTCCACCCTTCTGGGCAGATAGAGATTGCACTTCTGGATGTCTTTCATGTTAACAACATGTCATCATCCCCACTGCAAGCACTATGGGACCCCAAGTCTGAGACCATCCTATAGAGAAACCATAGTATATGTGCACTAGCCGAGAGTACAGAGACACAGAATCAGAAATTGTATATTTCTATTTGTATGGACATTAAGTGGGGAAGTATCTCTTAAAATTTGCTTCCCAAAAGTCTAGAGCTGTATAAATAGCTAGCTTAAGGTCATCATTTAGGTCTGTCCATCTGAAATACCTTTCTGTGCTATGATTGGGAAAGATGGGGAGAAAATAATAAGGGTGGAAATACCACTGAGAGTTCTGCGGGCACTGCTGGATGCCTTGAAGGCAGCACTGAAGGCTTATTGGATACCTTAGAGACAAAGTAACAATCACCTGACTGCCATACAGCTCTTAGAATGAAATTTGACTTCACCATATCACAGTTAACCTTTTGTCTTTACTTCTTTGAAGAGGCCTCAACCAAAAGACTCACCATAACGTAGGAATTATAAAACACATTTAACAAACACTGGCTCCATTGAATAGGTACTGACTCTGAGCCCCATCTGTTGGGATCATGAATTCCTTTTAACCCAAGTGACAGTACAACCAGATATTCCTGTAGGCTAGGGGCTTTCAATTTGGGGTGATTTTGCTTGGACAATGGCAATGTTTGGAGACATGTTTAGTTGTAGGAAGGTAGGTGAGTAGAAGTTGGGGATCCTGCTAATGAACCTACAATGAATAGGAAAATCACCTATAGCAATGTATTATCTGGCCCAGAATGTTAATATGGAAGCTGAAAAATCATGCTCTACTTCTGTCCATGCTGTGAATTACAACATTGGAGCACTGAGCTTGGGAGGATGTCTGTGACACTGTGAATAATAGAGACCCATATGACATAGGGAATCTCCAAGGCTTTCTTACCTTCCATATCCTGGGCATGTGGGACAGAGCAGGGAGAAAATCGAGACAAACACTTGAAAAGCAACAGAGTGATTAATGAGCAAATGGAGACACCAATGTTGGGCTGTGAAAAAAGTCCAATTCTGTAAGCGCAAGGTGTGGTCCTAACTCTGTCTGGGCCTGTGACCTTGAGGACTGCCTGGCTCCTGGGGACTGTAAAATCAGGCCTGCTCTGGCCATTGTTGGCTTGGAAAGAGATCCAAAGCTGTGAGCTTTGATAGTCAATCTTTTCTTCTACCATATTAGTTAGTGCTGACATAATGAAATATCACAGACTACAGGGTTCAAGTAGTCTGTTTATTGTTTCACAGTTCTGGAGGCTGAAGATTAAAGTGCTATTATGTTTAGTTTTTTCTGAGGTCTCTGTCTTTGACTTGCAGAGAGCTGTCTTCTCATTGGGTCTTCACATGAAACAGGCATCTTTTTCTGGGTTTCTGAATTTCTCCTTCCTCAATCCCAGTTTTTCTCCTCTTTTTTTTTCTTTTACTACCCCTCCACCTTCTTTTTCTTCTGTACTGGAATTTACACATAGAGCCAACAGAATGCTAGCCAGGTGCTGTACAACTGAGCTACCTCTCCAGCTTCTCATAGGATACCAGCCAGATTGGACTAGAGCCTGCCCAAAAGACCCCATTTATTTTAGTACCTGTTTAAAGTTCTCATCTACAAATACAATCACATTGTGAGGTACTGGGGGTTAGGATTTCAACATATGAATTTGTTAGGTGGGAGGGGTGGGTGGCAGAGTTTTCTCTCCCTAAATTTAAATGTAAATGGTATAGCATTCATATGTTAAAGAAAACAGCAAAGGTGTGGGAAATTAAAGACTTTTTGATGGGATGCAAAAAACAAAACACTATGAAAACTCAGTAAAGTGGGATAATGAGATTCCCCCTCTGAATGTGTTGATGTTTATCAGATCTTTTAAATTCAGTGGTGTTTGTTTTATTAAGTTGAGTGTGCCAGAGGTCAGGGCATATATGTTTATAATTGCTATCTTTTTCTGTTGAATTGTTTTTTAATCAATATATAATGACCTTCTTTGCCTCTTCTGAAAAATATAATGTGGTAATAGGCAAAAACAAAATAAAAAACCCAGTAGGAAACATGTATCATTGGCCTTCAAATTGGAAACAGATTCTGTTTATTTTCAATTACTTATTGACAAGATATAGCCTCATCATTTATCATCATCTTTTCAAAGTTAATTGCTCTGCTTTACCAGGTTATCTATATTAACTGTCTCATCAATACTGAATCCACACCTGAATCTCTTTTCTGACAAACACAGGGACAGTGGGAACTGAAAGTGAAAGCTTAGAGCACATCTTTGTTACATTCCTTAACACATGAATGCTGTTTCACTGGCATTTAAATTTAAGAAACACACCAGAACATTCTGGAATATAAGGTATGCTATGGGCTAAATTATGCATCCTCTCCTCAGTTTATATGTTGCCATATTAACCCACAGTAGCTCAGGATAAAATTGAAGGCTGGATGTTCTTTGGCTACACAGATTTCGTGGGGAAGATAAGGCTGGCACAAAATTTTATCTTATTGGTGCAATTCTGATTTTTAAAAAGAGCAAATGAGCATATTGTAAATTTTCAATATAGACAATTGAAGGAAGTCTAACAATTAAAATTCCCTGTTTTCATCCTGATTATATGTATGTAGATATGCAGGTATAGCATATATAAAATGTGGCAATGTACGAGTATATATAGTCATGTGTGACTTTTCAGTTAGTGATGGATTGCATATATAAGATTTTGTCACCTAGTGATGTTGTAGCTGTTTTTGCTTGTGTAAGTGGATTGTTTGATGTTTCTACAATGACTAATCACCCAAGACACATTTTGCAGAACATGTCCATATCTTTAAATAAATATATGTATATATATATATATATAATGTAATATAACATATTGCAGACAAAATAGAATAAATTTCTTTTAATATAGTCTGAGAACTTTCCATAAGATGAAATATTATTTGAAAACTCAACTTAAATGGCAGTTTAATATTCTATTTTATAAATGCATCCCCATGTACTCAACCTATCCTTTATTTTTAAGATTTATAAAGCTTTTTCTTTTACTGTGATAAATATACATGCACACAAACCTTTACGAGCAACTTTCATCACTTGCATAGAGTTCACTTGCATAGAGTTCTTTTTCCATATGACAGCATCCATTGTGAGAAAGGCTTTCTCCATGAAGTAGCCTCATGGTTCTTGTGGTGGAAAGAAAACAATTTCTTCCGTGACACAGGCACACAAGCAGCTAGTTTCAAAGACCTTCTAAAAATTTTGGTAGAAATCTAGTATTTTTCTTTATTAACTGACCAATAGTAAGATGCCTTAAGTTTGATGCAGTACTTTTTAATTGAATGATTGTCAAGTGGCTCTCACTGTCGTTTCTGTTGGAGCAATCCATTGTCAAGGTAACTCTTCTTGTCTGAGCCAGGGCAGAAAGTTCCTGGGATAGAAAAGCCATATGAATCAGGACTTCTTTGGATACAAGCAACAAACACCCAAGATAAGGCGGCTTCAACAAAAATGAGCAGCACACTGTCTCATATTTCCAGAAAGGATGATCTCAAATGAGCACGGGTATAGAGATTCAAGATTACTAACACTCACTTGGTCCCTCTCCTTTGATTTCTCGGTGTGTGTACTTCATTCTCTGATCTCTAATTGATTACTTTTCTTTGAGGCTAGAATGGTGGCTGCTGGTAGCACATGTCTGACCACTGCCCAGCTCTGCCCACAGGGAGTAAGGAAGCTACTCTTCATTCCAGTTTTAAAAGTACACCATCAATGCAATTTCTGTGTTGAGGGCCATGAGGTTTTGTGAAGTGGAATTCCTCCTGATGCCACAATAGTAGGCAGATCAGAAAGATACGAATCTCCCAGGAGTATGGGTTCCAGAAGAGTGGAAGGGAGCATCTCAGTCAACAGTAAAGTTTCCCTAAGGAAGGCAGCAACAGCTGTGTTCTTCCTCCCCACCTGCACCACTGTGGACCCAGTGATGAGGGCTTGCCATGAAATCTTTGCAAGGCCAACTACTGATAAAGGCTTCCACCTGTTCATTGTAAAGGACAAAAAGAAGGCCCATTCATTGTGGAAAAAGAAATGTCATGGTGACATTTCACGTGACACTACAAATTAGTTGTTGAACATAATAATGATGTTCATTGTGCATTTTCCGTGTGTCAGGCATGGTGGTAAATGCTTTATGTGAATATTATCATTTATTCATCATAGGGATGTTATTTCTATTTTAGAAATAAAGTAACCGAACCTTGAAGAAAGTTAAAGAGATGTGACAAATTGGCTTAGAAGTTGCAAAGTCGGGATTTGAACCCATGTCTTCTACTTGAAAGTCTACAGGCTGACTTTATGTAATATATTGATTTAAAATATTCCAGAAATGGAGAGCTCTATTTCCTTAGTCTGTTCAATGGAAGTAATATTCATAGAGCACTTTCTACATTTAGACCTATAATAGGAGACACATGCACGTGTGCACACACACATACACACACGCACACACATATATATATAAAGAGAGAGGGAGAATTTTGGTCTGACAAAAAATTTAGTGGAAAGTCAAGATTCTATACATCCCCTCACTGCCCCCACCATTCCTCTATTATTAATATTTTGCATTCATGTGATACATTTGTTATAACTGATGAGCTGATACTGATATTTTATCAACCAAATTCCATAGTGAATATATATTTTTAAAAAAATTTTGGGGGGTACTGGGGATTGAACTCAGACCTTGCACTTGCAAGGCAGACAGCAGCATCACTGAGTTTAATACCCAGCCCTATAGTTTATATTGTTTATTTTTTTATGCATTCTATGGGTATTGACAAATGCATGATGTTAGTAATCCATTGCAGTAATAATACAAATATAAAACTGTTATACTAAATCTAAAATTCCTATAAAATTTAATATCCTTCCCAAATCCTGGCAACAGCAGGTATTTTTATTGTCTAAATAGTTTTGACTTATAATATCATGTTGTTGAAATAATAAAATATGAAACTTTTTCAGATTGCCTTATTTCATTTAACAGTCTCTATGGTCCCTCTATATTTTCATGATTAAATGTCTAATTTCTTTCTATTGCTGAATACTAGTTCATTGTATGGATGTACTACAATTTGTTTATCCATTCACCTATTGAATAACATCATATTTACTTCTCAGTTTGGGCACTTCTGCATAAAACTGCTATAAACATTCATGTACAAATGTGTTAGCCAGCTTTGCATTACTGTAACAAAGTACCTGAGATAGTAAACTTAATACAGAAAAAGGTTATTTGGGTTCACTTTTTGAAAAAAGTTTTATCCATAGTCTATGGGTACTGCTGCTTTGAGCCAGTTCATCATGGTGGAAGTGCATGGCAGAGAAGGCTTGCTCACCTCATGGTGGCCAAGAAACAAATGAGAAAAGTCCAGGGTCCCAATATTCCATTTATTGTACACCCTCAATGCCCTAACTTCCTTCCACTAGACACTCACCTCTTAAATGTTCCATCACCTTCCAGTAGCACCAAGCTGAAGAACAAGCCCCTACTACATAGACCTTTGAAGCCCAGCCACATCTAAACTATAGCAGCAGGTTTTTGTGTTTTCAACTCACTTGGGTAAACATCAAGGAATGTAATGGTAAGATTGTGTTCCATTTTGCAAGAAACTGCCAAAATGTTTTTTGGAAGGAACTTTGGCTATACTATTTTATATTCATATCAGCAATGAATGCTGGGAATATCCTCACCACTTTTTATTTCCAACAGCAATTCCTGTTGCTCCATATTCTCACCAGCATTTTGTGTTGTCATTGCTTTGGATTTTAGTCATTTGTTAGGTGTGTGTTTATACTTCATTGTTGTTTTGATTTGCAATTCCCATCAGCATATGATGCTCAGTATACTTGTTGTGTAATTAATTTGTCATCTGTATATTGTCTTTTGTGAGATGTCTGTTCAGATTATCTGCCTATTTGTTAATTGGGTTTTGTGAGATGGTAAAAAGTATTAAGTCTTCATCTCATACAACTCCTACAATCCTAGGAAATTTGAAAGTGATGTTGCTTATACGCCAAAGAGATGGGTTGTGGCTGGCAGGTCTTGGTGACTTTAGCGTGGGGCAGGTCACCAGAAAGACCAAAGCAGGATTAAAAGGGTTGACCTCAAGGGCAGGGAGAGTGTCTATAGGCTGAGCTATTCACCAATGAGCAGTGATTTAATTAATCACTCCTATGTAATGAAGCTTCATAAACATTTTAAGAAAGGGAAGCTTCTGGTCAGCTGAACATGTGGAGGTTCTGGAGGCTGGCTCATCTAGAGAGCATATAAGTTCCACACTACATCTCACATACCTAAACTTATGCATCTCTTCCATCTGGTCGTTTTCTGTTTTTGTAATGTTCTTTATAATAAATCAGTAGAGAAAAATGTTTCCCTGAGGTCTGTGAGCTGCTCAGGCAAATTAATTGAAATCAACAGGGCTGTAGAAACCCTGATTCACCTAGGCTTGAGGTTGGCATAGGAGGCAAGTGCAGGGGAAGAAGTCAGTCATGGGGACTGAGCCCTATATTGATAGTATCTGGCCTTTTCTCCATGAAGATAGTGTCAGGACCTAATTGGATTAGAGGTCATGAAAGTGCAGAATTGAGTGTTTCGTGTGTAGGCAAAGAAAATATCACATATTTAGTCATAGAAGTCTTCTGTGTTAATTGTTGAGGGACAGTAGGAGAAAGTTTGCTTTTTTCCTGTATCCTCAGGTGTTTGTTATTGCTGAGTTCTTTGTGTATATTGGATACTAGTCCTTTATCAGATACATGGTTTGCAAAGATTTTTGTCACAGTCTGTGGCTTGTCTTTTCATTCTCATGACTGTGTGTTTTCAGGAGAGGCCTTTAATTTTAACAGAGTCAAATTTATCAACCAGGTATGCTGGCACATGCCTGGAATCCCAGCACTTTGGGAGCCTAAGGCAGGAAGATAAAAAGTTTGAGCTCAATCTGAGTAATTTAGTGGCTTAGTGAGACTTTGTCTCGAAATTAAAAAAAAAATTAAAAAGAGCTGGGGATGTAGCTCAGTGCAAAGTCTCTGGGATCAATTTTGAGTATCACCAAAACAGTCCAATTTATTAATTGTTTCTTTCAAGGCTTATGTTTTTGGTGTCATATAAAAGGTCATCATCAGGACAAAAGGTGTAGAGTACTTGCACAGAACACTGCAATGGAAACAGAAATCCGGGGCCAGGGATTTGTCTCAGTGGTTCTGCCACCTGCCTTGCAATTGCAAGGGCCATAACAAAAAAAAAAAAAAAAAAAAAAAAGAAAAAGAAAGAAAACAGAAATCCAAGATCACCTAGATTTTATCCATATTGTCTTGTAGGAGATTTATAGTTTTTTATATTAAGGTGTATGGTCTATTTTGATTTCTTCTTTGTGCAAGGTATGTTATAAGGTCTATGTCTAGATTTGTTTTTTCATATGTGGATGTGGTTATTCCAGAATCATTTATTGAGGACACTATCCTCTTTCCATTGAATTTCCTTTGCCCCACTATCAAAGATCTGAGTCCATTTGTATGGGTCTATTTCTGGACTCTATTCTGTCCATATATGTATATTGTAAATTTTATATTTTCGTTGTTTTTTTGAGACAAGGTCTTGCTATGCAATTCAGGCTGGCCTTAATCTCACTTTGTAGTCCAGCACTTTGTACTCAGCAATCCTCTTGCCTCAGCCTCCTGAGAACTGGGATTATAGGGGTGCACCACCACTGCTGGGTCATATATTTTTTCACACTTAACAAAGAAGTTTGCATCTATCCATCGCAAAATACTTATTTTGAAGATGAAGATACTGAAGCTCAGAGTGGACGAGCACTCTCTTCCCAGAATAACAGCTAGCAGGAAGTAGAGTCAGAATCCAAATCCACATCTGCTGGAGTGATTTTTGTTCTTTCTGTGCCAGTGGTGCAGGACTGGGGCCTGAGTAGTCAACTTTAACCTGAGATGGCACTCTCTGGGGGCTAACACTAACATCTCCTTTCCTTAATGGTCTTTGGAATCTTGGCTCAACTGTTCCTTGGTTATAATCAAGAGAGCATATCTCTCACAGTTCCTTTGGGCCTATGGCATAAGCTCTGATCTAAAATTTACCTTTTGCTAAAACATTGAGCCCATTTTACTGTGTATGTGTGTGCGATTTTGAGCATAAATTTTTTCCTAGTTTGCACTGACCCATTTTGCTGAGAAGTCCCTTTCTCATTGGCCTTGTCATTGAGGGATTCCTATTGTCTTTCTGAAGGCAAAACCTGCTGAATGAGACTATTGAACAGAGCACAGTGCTAAGAATCTCCTGGGTAAAATTAACCCTCTGTTGGCTCTCTGTGTTGCCCAGATAGAGTATCTCTACAGTCTACTCATGAGTTCTATTTCAATGTCAAAATTGAGATTTAAAAAAAAAAATCCTACAATCATATTTTTAACACCAGTGGAGAGTACTTTGACAAGAATTGTCAAAGGACAAAATCCAACAACTTAGTTTGAAGCTCTTAATTGGTTTTATTCGCAATTCTAGGATGGCACAATATTTCATTCCTAAAATAGAATGTATTCAATAGACAGAAAAGGGCTGAAGGAATAGAAACAAGAAACAAAAAGTGGATCAGCCATGTCAAAGTCACTTTTCTTGTATGTTAGGGATAAAGAGACACAATAATAGAAAAATAACTGACTAGTTATAGTAGTTTACTTCAGCTTATATTTTGCTAAGGATTAAGGAAGAAAGAGCCTCATTCTCACACCCTTTGAAATTGGCCTGTTGAAGAAATTTGGCTGTCTCTTTAATTCTAGTTTTTTTGCGAAATCAGATAAAACATGATGTCCAACTTAATGACATGGAATGCTAGTGGCCGTGACTCTGTTTCAACTTGTAGCCTGGTCTGTTGGGGCCTAGCATAAGAAATTAGTCCAAAACAATAGCCACCCATTATTTTTATTTAACAGAAAATAAGGTTTATAATCTCCAAACAAGTGAAGAAGTTTGTAGTACATCACACAGTAAATGAAGTGGCACAGTTCCAATTCTCATCTGGTGCCAAAAGCAAAGCAGGTGGACTTTGACACCAAGCCTTCCTCTGTGAGAAGTGCACGATCTCTGACAGAGGTGTTAACAGTAAAGAAGGCTGTGCTATACTTAGAGAGCTCCTAATGAAATGATGTGGGGGCTTTCAGTACCATGCCATTGACACTGAAAATCATTATTTTAAATCAAAACATACACGACGACCCTATAATGACTTTAAACACTGTTCCTAGTGCTTCACAAATATCAGCCTATCTCTATGGATTCATACCACTCTTTTTGAGCCCCCCTGGTGCTAGGCAGTGTCTGTAGTCCCAGGTACTCCTCAGGGTGAGGTAGGAGGATCACTTAGCCCAGGAGTTTGGGTTCAACTTAGTGAGAATCTTTCTCAAAAACAAAGAAAATACTTTTTCCTGAAGTTATGTAGAAATGTACTTTGTAGATTGCTAGTATAATTCCAAGGGAGTGTAGTAAGATGGGCAGCTAACAGTGAGACTCCATTACTGACTAGAGCCAATTAGGGTTGCGGATATTATCCACCATTTTTCTGTTTTTCCACAAAGATAGAAGGAGAGTAGCAATATTAATCTATGACCTGTTTACCTAACTCTTGTCACTAATGATAGGCTCTTTACAGACTGTGGGTTTTGCCTGGTTTTTGGAGCAAGGTGAGAGGAAGAGGGAACACATGAGATAAACACGAGGGTCCAGTCAAATAAGTTGCCTCGACTAGTGACCAACAAGGAGTGCCTAAGCCTCTGCCACGTGGCACAGGTGGATGGAGGCTTTGGGGCCCTTCCTGACAACGTGCCAGGATCAGGAGGAAACAGCAATCAAATATTCCAACGAGAAGCAAAGATCTGCAATAACTTTTTAAAAATCCTTTATTTTGAAGGAGGAAAACTGGTCTCTGAGCTCTGTGGTCAGCTTGCAGAGATCCAGAGGGTCGGAGTTGGCACCGCTGGGTCTGACGCAGTAGCCCTGGGCGGTGCACGAAGCTGCAGGGGACCAGAAGATGCTGTCGCGCCGCGGGCTCGGATTGGGGGAGAAACTGCCCCACGCAGGGGTGCCACCCACCGGCCGGAGAATCCCAGGTTCGGACGCGCGAAGAGTTCCCGCCCCGCCCACTTCGGGCGCGCCGGTCCCCGCTGCC
>NW_022900950.1:33077697-33104802 GCF_012274545.1 Fukomys damarensis | reverse complement strand
GCCTCGCCTGGCCCGAGTGCCCGTCGGTCCACCCGCCGATCTGCCCGCATCCCAGTATCCGCTCCCGCCCGCTCGGTGAGTGCCCGGTACCCCCCAGCTCCCCGCGCTCAGGTCACCTTGGGAGGGGGTCTTCGAGTCCCTTGGGGTCGCGGACACGGCAAGGGTCGGGCGCGGGGGTCCCCAGCATTCTCCCGGCAGGGCGATGACAGGGCGGGCCTGGGATGTACGCCCAGGGCCGGTGCCCATGCGTCTGTAGCCTCCACGGAGTCCATTTTGCTTCCCTGAGGGCGCGGCGTGGTGCATGATGCAACACTGGCCGAGTCAGAGGGGGCGCCTTGGCGTCCTGGGATCCCTGCCCCGCGATCCTGTCCGAGGACACTGGGGTCCGGGTGGGCGGTGGTGGGCGGCTGGCACTGGGGTGGCCTGGGAGGCATTAGAGCCCACCGGCAGCGAGTAGACCTTGCCTTACATGGCGCGGTGCAGAACACCCCACCCGGCCACGAGGTCGGGGGATGTGTCATCAGCCGCGGTGGGGTCCCCGCCTAGCTGCTCGCAGGGTGGTCCAGCGCAGGTGCCGGCCTGGGAACAGCGTCGCTCACCCTTAGCCGATGGTCACGGTGCCTTTTACCTAGACCCCGGGACCCTCCCCGCCCCCACCGCTCCTCTAGGTCCCTAAGGTTACTTAGGGAAGGTCCCCTCAAGATGGGATTCCTTAAGACCCCATTTGTCCTGAAAAAGTCTGCGTTCCAAAGCCCTCTAGATGGTTTGGAGTGGGAGGAAGTTCTTCCGGCTTCATAAAGACTACCTATTCTCACGTGTTCCTTCTGCATAGTAGAAAACTTCCCGGGCAGAGGCCGGTCACCCTGCGAGCTCTGCGTGTAAACAGAATGGCAGCTGTTCCGTAGTACTGCTGTCTCCTGTGTCAGCTCCTCCTGCACAGGCTGTGGGAACCGCACGGGTTGTTTGATGTGTGTAGTTTGGCCAGACATGTGCCTTAGGAAAAGATACTACACTTCCCAGTACCCCTAGTCCTACTCTCACGTGCAGTTTTTTCTTACAGACGCAAGGGGACAGGGTTTTCCAGATGTATTTCCTTAAAAATGTGATCTTTAAATAAAAATTCACTAGAATTGTGTACATTATCTTCTGGCTGAATTCCATATAATTTGAGTTTTAATTCATTCGGGATGTATCTTAAAATTTCTTAACTTTTGTATATTGTTCACATAATAGGAAACCATGACACATTTGTTCCCCTGATATTTTTAGTTAGTCTTGGTGGAAATTATTACCTTTTTATGAACACACCCTTATGTCATTATAACAAAAGCTCTTATTTAAGTCACACAATCAGAATATAAACTTAGGGGAAAGGTCAAGAGTGAATTGAAATAATTTTTCAAGGTTTTAGCATATTAAAATCATTGTAAAGGTAAAATCAGTGAGTGTCAAAGGAGTTTTGGATAAACAAGATAGGTCAGTACGTGGCTATCAGAAATGTACACACTTTTCTGGATTTGAATTTTAGAGCCAACTGGCTGCTTTTAGAAATATGATTATGGGCTTTAGGTGGAAAAAAGCATGACTCCAGGAGCTTATATTCTAAGAGATGTATATTTATTACATTAGGTAGAAGATTGCATTCTTTGATGAAATTAAAAACATGTTTGCTGATTATCAAGTCAAGTGTTTTTTCCCAAGCCCAGAAAAAATAGGTAAATAAGCCGGGTGTGGTGGTGCACACCTCTAATCCCAGCACTCAGGAGGCTGAAGCAGGAGGATCGCTGTGAGTTCAAGACCAGCCTGGGCTACATAGTGAGTTCCAGGTCAGTCTCAAGTACATAGTGAGACCCTGTCTCAAAAAACAAAAAACAACACAAACAAATAAAGAAAAAAGGTAAATATGTTTAAGGGCAACAAAGTGACATTAACCATGTGTTTGGAGGTTTGTGTCTATTAATCCTGTGGAAGAATCTGAAGCATGAAAAGCCCTTGTGATGGAGAGAAATGTTTCCTATAACCTTGTGAATACCTGGGCCTCTGTGTCATCTTGCCCAGAGGCATCTCCTGAGAAGTCCGTGGTTTCATCTGGCCCTTAGACCTCCCTGCTATCAGGATTTAGGATGAGGCCCTGGTGTTTTCTGTGTGATTGGTCCCTGAAGCTTGGGTGAATTATTTTGTGTGGTGCTGGGGACAAGCTCAGGGGCTCTGGCCTGCTAAGTTATATGCTTTATCACTGAGCTACACCCCCAGCCCATGGTCTGAGTCAGTTTTAAAAGTAAACTCTACAAGATTGGCCAGTGAGGAGTGAGAGGGGTCAAAGAGGAGTCCAGGCACATTAGAATCACCTTACATATGGAGATGGAAAAGCTGGGCAAAGGGCATGTTGAGGGAATGAAGGCCTGGACTAGTGGATGTACTGGGCCCTTTCCAGGTGTGAAGCTATGACCACCACCTGCCACCTCTTGCTCACCCCACAACAAAACTGGGGGTTCTCCTAGCTGTGTCTCTGCTGCTCACCACCTCCCTTGGTTCCCCTACTCTTGTTTGGGCAGCCTGATGGGAGGCTTGCCTGTGGAGTGGGGCCCTCTGAGCTTGAGATTCTGCTTCTCTGTGGTTTCCTGGGACTTTGGACCAGTGGCATCAGATCCCATGCCAAGGTTCTACCTACCCCATCGTTTAGGCCTGCTCCAGTCAGAGAATAGAGTATAAGCACCTTTTGGGGCCAATTTTCAACCTTGTGGTAAACTTCAGTGACTTCTCTTTCTGTCCCTCTATAATCCATCCCCCTCCCCCAAATCCAAAGCAGTCTTGAAAATAACTACCAGTACAGTTCAGAGCCAGTGAAAATTTGTGAAGGGAGAATTAGTGCATTTGCTTACCAGTGGATGCCATTTGGAGGGCTGTTGCTTACGTCTGTTTCTTTCCCAAGGCATTGGTTCGTTGTAGCATTGGCAGACTGGGGATGCATTTTCCTCAAACCAGTGATCAGGATTTGGTTCTCATCAGAGCATAGGTGCAGGAATGACTTTGGAAATGCTGGACATTGCAGGATTCGTCCCTCCTGCCACATGCAGCAGCGTGTGTTGGGTTTTTTCCTCTCTGGTTATTGTCATGAATGGTGGGGACTTGCAGGTGATGTATTTGGTGATGCCAAACCAAAGTGTAAGCCGTGACTGAGGAAAGACCTCCCTCTCCCCAGCTTCAGTGCAGGTTGAGACGCCACTGCTCCAAGGAGCCCAATGGAAGTGGCTTTGGGGCTGGGGACAGTGCCACTTTTGATTTCTGGGCACCTGGCTTTGCCACTTAGATTTCTTTTTTGAAATAATTTCCTTCTGTTTCCAGCCTGTAACTCTGATAATTGTTACCAGAAATCAAGTGCAGGGAACTTTTAAAGCTGCAGCTTGGTTGGATTATACAGAGCTGGGAGAAAGATCTTTCTTTTAGGACTATCCTTCCACCTTGTTTTTCCTTTTTATCCTGGGTAGATTGTCATGTTTGTCTTCCTATTCTGGAGGCACTGAGGCATGAGCTATTGTATTTCCTCACTTTTCCACATTCCTACTAGGGTACTATGTTCAGGGTGCTTAGTCAGATAAGATTATTTTAAAATTTTTATTTAAATGCATGAAAGTTTTAAAATAATCAATTTATATAACATCATTTCTTAATTTAGAAATAGTACCATTGGTCTTATCTCACATGAGTTTTTTTTTTTTAGAGGAAATATTACTTCTGTTCATTTTTACGGTTACATTTTGGTTACACAGATTTAACGGGTTTCATTTTGGCAGATTTGTGTGTGAACATGACATTCTTTAATCATTTACCCCATCACCTCCTCTTGGTACACTCTTTCCCTGGTTTCAGATTTTTGGGGGATTTCTATGCATATAGTGCATTCTAATTGTATTCATTCCCCAATTTCTGCCTTTACACCCCCTTTCCTTCCTCGTGTGTAGTGTAATAATAGTCTCCCTTCTGCTTTATTGTTATTAATATTTTTTAGATTCCACATATTAGGGAGAACATGGGATATTTGTCTTTGTGATTTGGCTTGTTTTGCTAAAAAACAATAATCTCCAGACCCATCCACTTTTCTGCAAATAACAAAGGATTCTTCTTTTTATGGCTGAATAAAATACATATCAATTGTGGATATACACCATATTCTCTATTCATTGGTCTGGTGGCGTCTAGGCTGCTTTCATATCTTGCCCTTTTTAGTTTTTGGAGGAACTGTCAGACATAGGTGCTATACTAATTTACATTACTACCAGCAGTGTAGAAGGGATCCTGTTCCCCTGCTTTCTTGCCAACACTTGTTGTTTTTTGTATTCTTGATGATAGCTATTTTGTCCGGGTTGAGAAGGAATCTCAGTGTAGTTTCCATTTGCATTTCCCTGGATTCTTGACCATAAAGACAATCAGATGCTTTTCTCATGTGCTTAGTAGCTGGTCAGAGTTCTGCATTCTGAGACCATCTATGAGTCCAAGCGGTCTGTGCTTGGTATGGCCAATTTGAGTTTATTAATCCCTGTTGCATCCCTAATTGGGGGTCAAAGGAGATGCTATGATCTCTTACTAAAGAAAGGGCCGAGTCCCAGAGCAGGCTACTTAAATTGTAGAAATGCCATTTCTTAGCTATTTCCTGAAGCCAGATGTAAATTCTTTTCCATATTACTTGCATAATAATTGGATTTTATGTAGTTTTTATTTCCTTTTGAGAAATGATCTTATATTGCCCAGGCTGACCTCTAACTCCTGAGCTCAAATGATCCTCCTGTCTCATCCTCCCAACTAGCTGGCAGTATGGGTGTGTACCACTGCACCTAGCTTTATACCTGGCTTTTAGTGCCTACTTTTCAGGATGTAGAGGATAAAAATTACATAATCCATGATACACAATAGAGCATCGAAATACATCACATGCATTTCATGTAAATGTTAATTTTGCGGGAGAGTAAGCTCACTTCTTTGATTTAGGTGTGGGAGAAAAATAATTTTTATAACAACTTAACTTTGTTGCCATCTTGCCATGGCATTAAAATGTAGTTGCTGGTCCTTGAGATTGTATTAGGTGTGTGAGGTAGTATTTGGTCCCTGTAGATATCTACGGAAAGTTTCCTTTTCCTCTGGGCCTGGGCTTGGGGAGGAATGTCAGCCTTTGGGACATTGGCTGTTACTGCCTGGATGTTCCTTGAAGCCTTTGCTTTTTGCATCCAGGTACCATCCTGGGTGTGGGGGTGCAGGTTCCTCAGGTTTATGTCCACAGCTTTGGCCTTAACCACTCTGAGCACCCCTGGGAAGCCCCTCTGTGAGCATTTGCTGATTGTGTGCCTGCACTTGTGCATATGGTGTGTGTGGGTGTGTTTGGTGGGGCCGGATGTGGTGGCCATGGACATCATAGTCATCATGATTCCCACTGTTTTGCTCTGATTACCCTGAAGGCCATGGGTTTGAGAAAAGCCAGAATCCAAAACCTGGGGCCATTTCTGTTTTATCTTTACTTTACCCCTTCTATGAAGTAAGTGGTAATATTTCGGTGTGGCTTAGAGATGGCAGGCACATCTCTGGGGGGAGCAGGCAGCAGTAAGAGGGGAGGGGAGCCAAGCAGGGCTCTGGCTTGCCATGTGCATGCAGAGATGGCAGCACACAGCCTTGGCATTGGCCAGGGACCACTTTCTTTCTTGAAGCCCCCCTTTCCCCTCGCTGGTCAGCACCTTGCCTCCCTTCCTGGCCTGGATTCTCCCTAAGTCTCTGAATGTGGTTTTTCCTAGAACAGCTGGAGCCGGGCTGGGAGCAGCATGTGTGGAGAGGCTGGGCTGTTTTCTCTCTGGATCCATAGTTTGGCATTCAGCTTCTGGCTGGACACAGTGCTCCCTATCCCAGACCACAGGGGTGCTGTTTGTGGTTTACTCCATGCAGTGGTCTGGGGCCCCACATCCACCTAGCTGTAGTGAGACCTCTCTGTTGGGGAGGAGGTTCTTGTGGGAACTAGAAACTGCTTATCTGCTGTCCTTCTTGAGACCAACCTCCCATCTTTTATTTGGTGGTTCCTATCATGTAGTGACACTAGAGAAATTTCCCCGTTTCGTAGAAGACCCTTCTTGACACCCTTAGAAGTCCTGGGCCAGGAGCTATCTGGACAGGGGCCCTACAGCAAGGTTCTCAGGAGTGCTTTCCTGGGCTCCCAGAATTTCCCTTTGGCAGGGATGCCTCCTGCTTCCCTTGGACAAGGTTGTGTCCAGAAAGTCTGGAGCTTTGGGATACAGGCTGATGGTACCATCAGGAGCCCTCTGGGGTGGAGTTGTTAGGAAAACTCTTCCCACCCCTCTCCATCTTTCTCCTGTTTTCCTTCCAGTTCTTTTGGATAATATTTCAACATTGAAGAGTTTTCTCTAGTACACCTGTGATATTACATTCTCCCTACCCCACATACGTGCATGCACCCATATGCATATTTTTCTGAACCAGCCACCCCTTTTTGTGCCAGGGTCTATGCACTGAGCTACATCCCCAGCCATTTTTATTTTGAGATGAGGTCTTGCTAAGTTATCCTACCTCAGTTATCTGGAGTAGCCTTGAATTTGCAATCCTCCTGTGTCAGCCTCTGAGCAGAGTGCTGAGATTATGGAGGCATGACACATGCCCTTTGACTTGCCCCTCCATACTTAAGCATGCATTTTCTAAAGACAAGGATGGCTGGTTACATAACCACAGCATTATAATTTTGCTCCCCCCACACTGCTTTTTGAAATGCCAGTAATTAAACCAAGGGCTCCACATAGCAAGCATTTTACCATGTTGGCAGTATGACATAAAAATCAGGAAATTTAACTTTCATAGAACCTTGTTATCTCAAATTCAACTTAGAATTATTCATGTGATGTCCTTTACAGATAGGCAGATATCTTCTGGGTGGTTGAAGGTGGTCTTGCAAAGGAACTCTAGTCTAATTTTCTACCTCACAAGTCTCTGTAAGAAAAAATATTTCTAAACGTGAAAATGCTCATGGTGAAAAAGTTGGAAACGACAGTAAAGTGAAAGAAGAGTGAATAAACAACACCTATTGATTCGTGTACAAAGCCTTGGTGCTCGGCCAGGTAAAATCTTTGTATGAAAGGTGGTTGGAAGACTTCAGCTCCATGTGACCTGACCACCCAGACCTGTGGTCCCTGGTTCCCCACATACTCGCAAGAGCCCTGCAGCCAAATCCTCAGGCTTTCATGCCCTTGCTCACTCCTTGGACGATTACCCACTTGAGTGGGCAGACTTTACCACCTTGGTAGCACTGTTTTATATGCATATCCTCAGGGTGGGGAAGGGCGGAGATTCTTCTTAAATATCCAGAACTTGAGACTTGGAATGTTGCAGGTCCTCTCTTGTCTGTTCTGCACCCCTCATTTCCTGGACTTGGCAGAAGTTAAGAATGAGCACAGGGCCTGACTGAAGGCAGTGGCCTAGGCCTCTTGTTCATTGTGTTTTAGCTACTTCATACAGTTGTTAGGCTTGTCATTGGGTATACTTCTTGGCCCTTTCAGCTAATCACTGGAGAAATTTAAAAAAATTGTTAGGCGCCTGTGCCACTCAAACTCAGGCAATGCCCTTATGGGGCAGTCTTGAAGCTGTCCTGTGCACTGGTTTGGATGTTACCTCTCAGTTTTATCCATTTAGCCCTCTCCTTTGCCTTCAGCACCAGTCACTGAAAATGGCTTCCATTTTTCCTGGCCTGGCACAGGTCTTTACTAGGTGACTCTGACTTCTAGAATGAAGTTCCTGTTTTACCATCCTGATTCTTCATCATCTGTACCTCAGTTTCCCTGAGCTGTTAGTCTGCAATGTGTGTGAAAAGAGGCCTCCAAAGACTGTGATCAAAAGCTTCAAGTATTTTTCCGTGTGTTTATTTGTTCTTTTCCTGCCCTAGACCCTCTCCTTGAAGGAGCTGCCCTTGACAGTGACTCGGGTGGGCAGCCGCCGCCCAGAGTCCCCACACCCCGCTGAGCCCAGTAACTCTTAACCTGGCTGGAGGGCTGCTCTTCAAAGAAGCCCTTTGAAGTGCAAACATTTCCTTTCCTGAAAAGAAGGGAAATTGAAATGAAAACGTATTGTTCTGTGTAGACAATGTTCTCTTCGATCAAAGAGAGAGTGGAGCTTATAAAGGGAGATTCACAAATTAGACCCTGATGTGGCAAACGTGGGTGTACATATCCATCACTATCAAGTGGGATTTCTGAGATTGGTAAGATCGAATTTTCCTTAAGGTCCCAAATCTAGGTATAACATGTTATATTTAATTGTCTTGCACTTTTGGAAATGCCTGGTAAGCCTTTGGAAATGTCTTTTGGTGAATTATGAATACTATGTCTACCTTAGAACATTATGTAACCAATAAAAATGGTGTTTTCAAATAGATTTGATCTTGTTGGGAAAACTACTGTTGAAAAGGAAAAAATGTGGCTGTGATTTTTCCATATTCAGTTATTATCTTATTGAGATCAATATATTTGCACAAATAGAAAATATCATTTAAATGGGAATTTGGGACCAAGGATGTAGCTTGGTAGTTAAGAGGGCTTGGATTCATTCCCTAGCACTCCAAAATAAAACTAATAGACTTTTCTTTTGTTCACTTGCTGTGCTTGTAGCACTTAAAATATGCTCAAATACTTATTGAATGAATATATTGATAGGATTAGTAAAAATGTATTTGAAAAGAAGAATGTCTTTGAGATAAATGTTAACATCTTGGCAGGTTAATAGTGCACGTTTAACTACTCTTTTATAGTTATGCTCTGGCATCTTAGTTTGGGGTTTATTTTTTTTTTCTTTGGTACAAATAAGTACCATGTTTTATGCTTTGGTATAAATCATATGGTGAATGGGGGTGACTTTCTTGTTTTGGTTTTTGGAGTAATCAAGTCAGAGCCTAAGGAAATTGCATTTTTACTAGGTTGGTTTGCAGACACCTTCACATAGAGGGTAAAAGTAAGAACTTCTTTTCACCCTGTGATTTACTACCATTGGGCCACCTGTCTCATTTTTTTGGGAAGAATTTCTCATCTTTGAGCATCAGGACTACCAAGACCTACTTGGCTATGTTTTATCCTGTTTTCTAAATTTATGAAGTTTTGTACAAGCACAGCTTCTCATTCCTGTCTGCCATGTATATCAACTTATTCATTGGTGTTCAGTCTTCTACCCTTTGCAGGTAACAGGCAAGTGCAGGCCCACAGGATTCAGAGACCTGCTGGTGCTTGTCTGTGCTATTAGCACAAGGTTCCAGAAGCTCGGTCCTGTGAACGCATTCCTCTGGGTGGTTTGGGATAGGATACTGGTATCTGCACACTCGTGTTCCCAATGGCAGTGGCTTTCAGACTTCTTTGGTTACAGTCTACAGTAAGAACTAAATTTATGTTGTGATCAAGAATACACACAAGGCCACACAGTGACAAATACATCGAAATGAAAATTTTCAGGAATCTCTTCTTACCTATTGAGCGAGCTCAGGTCCTTGTACACACTAGGCAAGTGTTCTGCCTCTGAGCTACATCCCCAGCTTTGTGATAATTTGTTTTCTTTTCTGTTTCATTTAAAAACAAAAAAGATACTAGTGACAACTCACAGTTTGCAAAATACTGCTAGGCTTGCTTGGGTACACTTAGCCCAAAACTCCACTAGTGGTGTCCTGAATTTCAGGCCTGCTGCTGGTAGTAAAGGATAGGGTTAATTCTCTGTCCAGGCCAGTTTGAGTAAGGAAAGTAGGGCAGTAGAGTTTTCTCACGGTGATTTGAGAGTTTCTGACTGAGGTGGACATTATTCTCTCCGATGATTCCCAAGAAGGTCAGTGGATTTCCTGGGCAAGCAGATGAATTTCCCAGTGTGCTTTAAGAATGCAAACCTGTATAGCTCTGTATTTGACTGTTTCACAGGTGGGTTGGTCAGGGTGTGTGTGTGTGTGTGTGTGTGTGTGTGCATGCGTGTGTAAAATTCTTTCCTAATTTCAGTGCTTTGAATTTCCTTGAGTTTGTTTTATTAATTGTAACTCGAAGTTCCTATCTGCAAGGTTAACCTTCTCTTTCAGAGTTAAGAATTTATAAGAAGAGGGAAAAGGTCCTTGTTGATTTCTGGACAGCCAAGTCTGATGTATTAGAATCGAGCAGAATATAGACAATGCAGTGTTAGCAATAGCAATCATACCATTAAATAGTTCTCACAAAGGTTGAATGGATTTTTGCTTTGGAAATCTTTGAGCTCTTTTATTTAATAGCAAATGAATATTTTAAAAATAACACGTCTGTATGTAATTCTTTAAGCAATTGTACATCAAGAGAATTCATTCTGCTGAACAAGGGAATAGTGACATAATACAACTAGTACAACATAAATTGCAGTTTTTGAAACAATGTACAAATATCTGTCCTTGTTCCTTGTGAACTTATTTTATTTACTATGCTTTTAGTTAAAATAGAGTTCCTGTAAGAATTCAAAGTACTATTTTACAGTCTTTTAAAAAATACATGTATAAATTATAAATATTACCGCAGTTCTTAGTATTTGAGAAGAAATTTTATTAACTTGATTTTATGTTATTATTTATATTATGATACTGTTTGAAATAAGTGACAGCCTATAACTGTAACTGGATAACATTTTCCCACAAATCAATTACCTCAAATTTTTAGCGGTAGTTTAACTTTTTAAAAAACAGTTTTGTTGGAAGACATTTCTTGTTCAGCTTGATTTCTTCCTAATTAATAAGATCAGGAGATTAAGCAAGAGGCTTCATTCTTATTTTTTTAATTTGTTTGTTTGTTTAGTGCATATTAGTAATACAGAATAATGAGATTCTTTTGGGCATTTTGATACATGCATATAACATATTTCGATTATTTTCATCCCAGTTATACTAATCCCTTCAGTACCCCATTAATTCTTGAAGTAATTCATTGAACTGGGATGCACACCCATCTGTCCATCTTACAATCCCAGTTTGATGCAGTCAAACATTTTAGAAAGTTAATCAGATCTAATTTGCACTGGATTCAGGCCTAATTACTAAAAGTCTCTGAGTCTGTGATCTAATGAATTAAGATGAGGGCATGGCCATCTTGTTTTTCTTGGTGATTTTGAGTAGGAACGGTAAGGGAGAATACTTTTGCACACATTAGAGTCGATTACCTGCTACTCTTGGCTGCCTTTTGACTGTAGTGTGTGGAGCTTCTGCACAGGAGGTTTTACCTATGAGTTGGCCTGCATAATCTTTGAGTTGGTTAGAAAGTTGGGGTCTTGCCAGGGCTGCTGGCCCTGACCTCAGAGGGGTCTCTTTACAGCCAGGTGTTAAGCTATCAAAGGAAGGAGATACCATTTTACCTTAAGAGATATTTGGAGTAGAGACCAAGGAAAAGGATGGGCTCTCAGTTCTGATGCTTTCAGGGAGCAAGCAGTTCAGCCCCAAATCAAAATAAGGAATGACTCAGATCTCAGGCCACACCTGCCTTTGTATCTCTTTTTCTCTGGAGCAGTGGCTGGTGTACAGTGGATACTCAAAAAGTCTTTTCAGTGAGATGGAAGAAATTGTTGCCTTATCACCCACTGACTTTAGTGTCTTTGGGCTGGGCAGGCTGTGGTGTTCCCTTTGTAGTCTATGTACTCATTCCTGATAGCCTGGATATCTGTTTAGCACTGTCTGCAGATAGGAAATAGTAAGTTTGATAGCAAAGGTGGAGCTCCCTACAGTGGTGAGAAGTGATAGACGAAGGAGGGTTTGGCAGTAGGGAAAGGAACAGCAAGGCCTGACATAGAAAGAAACAGATGAACTTGATAACCACCGTGCCTGGAGGTTATCGAGCTGAGTCACAAGCAACCCTTCCTATTTCAGGAGACCTGTCCTATATGACCAGGTACAGTCCATGCCCCAGGTTCCTCATTTGAAAGTGGATAAATCATGGTCCCCAATTTGTAGGCAGTGTTGAAGATGTGAGCTCTAATTGGGATTGATGTGGTAAAGGTTAAGCCCATTCCTGAGGTTGCACATAAATGTGTCCTTGCTTTGGTGGTAAAAGTGTAGGTGCCATTTAACAGTCAAAGTGATTTTTCCAGAACAAGCTTGGGAGAGGTTGGTACTTCTTCCTTCTTAGTCAAAAAATTCTTCACGGAAGAGGTGGATGTCAGAAGCTTTCTAACTAAGGGTGGCAGGGGGAAGATGAACTTGACTTGGAATTGGGCCCTGAGGTGGGCAGCCATAGTGCTGCCAGAGTTTGTGTGGGATGCCATGTTCCAAGGTTCCCTCAGAAGACCTTAAAACTAGGTGCCACCTGGAAGAGATGGCACACATTTCAGTGTAGCTTGGGTGGCTAAGCCTCCTTGCAGTGTACTCATTCTTGGTTCTTAGGAAGTTTCAGGAAGGGATGGCCAAAGGAAAAGGGGTACTGAGGCATATTTCCCACTACCTCTGGCTTCCCAGAGGCACTGGATTTTGCCAAGGCAGAGAGTTTTGACTTAAGATACTCAGACTGACTCTTGGCTGTGTTTGCCTGACATTGAGTTCATGGGTATCTTCCTGGCACATGAATTGATGTAGAGAAATTAAAGTAAGGAAGGGGCCGAAGCAGATAGACTTTTCAAAGTGCCTTGGCATGGTCCTAAGTGTCCCCAAATGTCTTACTGCATATGCCTATGGAAAAGTCCAGAAGTCTTCTGAACTTCCCTAATTTAAGTGATTTCCCTGTGCTTTCCACAGGAAAAATAAAGGGGAAGGGAAGCACGGGAATGGAATGTCATGAAGTGAAGGTATTCTTGCTATATCTTTTGGTTGATTGATTCATATACTCAGTAGGCTTTTCATTAAACAGGATATAGAAATGTCACAGACACGTGCACACATACACATGCACAAATAAGACAACAACAAAATAAATGTTATTTCACTTCTGTGAAATATGAACCAGAATTAGACCTTCCAGGGCGGCTTCTGGATGTCAGTGGTGATGGTCAGTGGATAGAGGGGATTTAGGAACTTTTGCTTTGTGACCTTTGGTATCTTGTGAATTTTTCTCCATGCATGTGTTGACTTGATGGAAATTTCATCACAGCCTTGTTTTTTGGGGGGGTTGGATTAGTTTTTATGGTTCCTGTAGGAATTTAGAGGTAGTTTATAAACACATTATTATGCTTTTTAGTCACTAGAAATGTAGACATTATTTTTATCAATGGGCATTTAAGATTTGCAGTTGGGCTCATGAATAATCACTCTCCATCTCGCTGCGGAATAAAGCTGGGTTAGCTGAAAAGATGTGTTGAGATTGTTCAGGGAAGCAGTCAGGTGAGGAAATTGAGATATGTTTAACGGTGTGAAAAATGCCTGCAAAGGAGGAGGTTAGGCCATCCATTTGGGGAAGGTACTCCGTAAGTGTTTGTGGATTGTCTGAGCATGGACAGGATGATGTGGAATGGATCTTAAAGGGAGGTACTAATGAAGGTACTAGGAGTGAAGCGTAGAAGCTTTGAGTGGGAGTCTTGGATGCCTAATGGGGTTTGAGGGGCTCTTAGATTCTGAGAATCTTGAGTTCACCTCTGTTTCCCCAAATCCCCAGCCATGGAGGAAGACCTGCTGGCACTCAGCATCTCTTCCCAAGTGAAACAGCCTCAGGGTTGCTTCTGCCCTGGACTTACTCTCTCAGTGCTGGGGCCTGGGAGCTCAGAGACATCTGTGTTGCTAGCCTACCCTTGGGTTCTGGTGACCCTGGGTGGGACACTCATGCCCAGGGCCAAGTTTTCTGCTTCTGTATTTGGGAAGGATTACAGTAGAAAGCTGGAGTGGGGGGCCTCCCAGCCTTAAAAAGGAAATTAGTGACATTCCACGACTGGATCCACCAAAAAGCACCTGTGGTGTGGTGACCATACTGTAAAAAGTACATGTCAAGTGGCACAGTGGTGACAGATCACAACTGAGAAGCATTCACTGCTCTGACGTGCTAGCCTAGAAACTTTGAGCAGGGCATTGGTGTGACTGGAGGTGGCAGAATAGTTCTTGTAAAACGATTAAAAAAGATTAGTTCCAGCATCTGCGTGGCCCACCAGATTTGTGCTTCCTCAGAGGAATACTCCAGAAGAGCTGCTGTTAAGTGGATCGCCCTGTGCAGCTGTGTAGTTGTGGAAGGAGCACAAGCGAGTGGCCTGGGTGCCAGCGTGCCGTGGCCTGAGGGAACTCTGGTGGACGCTTGCTTATCCATTGGTGGCACAGCCAGCCGTTTCCTGGTGTCAGGTCCATGGCAGCAGTGTCCTGCTGTGTGGGCTGTCCTGGGGGAAGAGTTGGAATGTCGGAATAGGCCATGAGAAGTTTCAGTCCCAAACTATCCCACCAGGGAGGAAGCCTGAGAAGTTACTTTTCAAAAGGCTTATTAGCCAGATGTACACATCAAAATATATACAGGCCTCATCAAAGGAAACGGAAAGCAGTTTTGCTTGTGTCAACCTGCTCCGTTTGGGTTAGTGAAGCATTTAAAAGCAGTAGCCAGGCACAGCTGGAGCCCTGACTTGAGATGTCTAGAAAAAGCTGTCTTCGGCTTGAAATGGTTCTTTTGGAAAATGCTTCGGGGTATTCTTGCTTCTGTCCCTCCCATGCCCCCTTGAGAAACATGTTTTTTCCCTAATGGAACAAAAAAAGGTACTGTTGAAAGGTGAGAGAAGGGGTTGCCTGCAGCCAGATACTACACAAAGACAGAAGGAAAGTATAGGGAAGCTTTGAAGCTCAGCACTGGAGGACTCATGACAGCCCCAGGCAGCAAAAAGGACTAGAGGTGTGCAGGATCACTGTCTTGCACTGCATTGGCGTGTCCTCTGGGGCACAGAGTACTCAGAGTGCCTGGGTAAAACTTGTGAGGTGAGAGGGTTCTCAGGATACCCAAGTAGACTTACTAGCTCTCTGTGTCTTTTTTGTTTTTGAAGTGCTGGGGTGGAACCTAGGACCTTCTATATGCTAGGCACACACTTTACCACTGAGCTACATCCCCAGCTTTTTTACTGTTTGGCTTTTTCAGGAAAAAATAGTAGTTGAGAGTAGATTGTGCTGAGTCATCTTTCTCCTAGCTGTCCCTGACTTTCCCTGTACTTTGGGGTCAACTCAGCCTAGAGTCAGAGAGTGTGGGAGACTGGCTCCTTTCATTGGCCTCAACATTTTGCTCAAGATCCTTTAAATTTTCCTGAACAGGCAAGATCCAGCATTGGCCTGGCATTGCTATTTATACACGCAGATGTGTGTATGTAAAAACAACACACCCTTATATTGAACACCATGTGCCGAGCCGTGACCCCAGTTCACAGAAGATTCTGAGAAGGACAAAGGATGGCAAACAGTCAGATTATGAAAAAACAAAAAACTTCAGTTGTGTAGCTCAAATTCAGATGTCTCCAATATCTTCTCTCTGGGTAGAAATCTGATAAGGGTTGTGTTTCGGAAGGAGGAAATTCGTAATTTGCCAGTCCCAAAGAAGCCTTGACTTTTGTTTGGGGATGGCAGAATGTTCCTAAAAGGGTTGGATGGAAGACTTGGGTGACCAAGGGTCAAACGTGTGATCAGCTTTTCAAACTGCCACAGGCCACAGCAGAAGCAAACCACAGACTAACCAGCTAGCTTTGAAGTTGTCATGTGTCCCTTGTCAGGACTTGGCCTTTGTTTTGGAATAAATAAAGCAAATAGGATTTTGCATGTAACAAACTGACTGAACTGGGTGGGGAGGTGGTTGGAGGGTGACAAGGGGAGTGGGCTCCCCAAAGAAGAATGTGTTTATCAGTGATTGCAGAACACGTAGGGGCTGAGTGTTTGGGGTTTATCACCAGTCTTTTGATAATGCTATCACGGGATATGCCTGCTCACAAAGCTTGCTTTGTGAGCTTCTCCTAAGACAGGGCATTTGGCCAGAGTTGACTAAGTTTGCCTGGGATAGTATTTCTGATGTTCTTGGCTCCCCAAACACAGGTTGTGTGGTGTTTCAGAGAGGAGGAGTGCACATTTGGTACCCAAGACATCTGTCTGAGTTATCTTGTTTGCCTTCTGTAAAGTGAATTGCACCCAGGTGGTCACTGCCCACTTCTGATATCGGGGGCAGTGTGGCAAAGCTGGTTGGGGAAATGAGTAGGACCTGTCAATTACAAGATCCCAGGCACTGCAAGGACCTTGTATATAGAACTTCTCCTGAGCTTTCACGAGACAGGGATGGTAGGAAAGAAGAGCAGTCATCATGGAAAGCCACTAGAGTGTGAGTTCACAGAGTAGCCCACACCACTTTTCTCACAGGCTGCATGTACTTTCATTTTTGCTTTCATCCTCTTTTTCTTTGTTCGGCCAAAGTTTGCTCTGCAGAGCTGGTTTCTCCCATACTCATTTACCTGACACTTTTGAAATAAACTTTTTGGTGCCATTATTGTCCAATTCTTTGGGGCAAGAAGAACCTGGAATACTTTTGATTGGTGAGCCATTTCTAAAGGAACAACCATGTATGTAACACTTTCGACTTAGGATTCCCCTCTTGGAGATTCCCCTGAACTATTTGATGTATTCCCCCCTCCCTTGTCTTCTTTGTAGTTGAGATTTAGCAGAGCCACACTCCTGGGAGACACTGCTGCCTGCTACTCTGCAGTTAGCATCACCCTTCCTTTCCGGCATAACCTGCTTCTTCCACAACCCTGCTCATCCCCAGCGAGGTGCTTTGGGAGTCTGTGGAATCTGGCAGCTTGCTCGCACTAACTTTGACTTCACTATGTGGGAGTACAGAATCAGAGCTGGATTCTAGCCAGGCCACTGGCCACAGCTTCAGAGAAAAACCTGTCAGGAACAAAGTCAGCCAGAGAGCAGCTGGCCACTGAGGTGCTGGGAACGGGAAGCTTCAAACTCATTGACTATCAAGTTCATTGTGCCCTTTGCACCTCGCTATAGTGAAAGAAGACCATGTCATGTATGGAATTTTATTTACATTCTAGAATTGGCCTTGTGTTGTACTCTGGGTAAAATAATATGTAAAATTTCATATGGCACTTAAAGTCCAGCAGTGGAAGTGACCCACCAGCATGTGGGCTCCTCTGACTTAGAGATACCTGAGTGGTGGTGGAAGTATAGGGGTGTTGTTGCCAGACAGACCTGGATTCCATCTTTGGCTATGGCTCACAGCCTTTCTCTGCCACCTTCTGGGGAGCCTAGGAACCAAGAGATGGTTGGCCAGTTCTTAGCAAGATATTGAATAACTAAGCAGTAAGTATTAGCTCCCTCTTGAGGTCTCTCCTCCTTCTTCCATTTCTTTTTTAGTGGTGCTGAAGATGGTGCTTCTCTTATCTAGAAAGTCCTCCGGGTACAATCCTACCAAGGATTCTTTACAAATGGAAGGATAAGGCCAACAATCCAGAACGGGGTCAGCAAATAGCCCAGGACATCATCTTCCTTCTCTGAAGTTCCTTGAAGTGTAGTTTGATTTGAAGTTGATGTTTCTGGTGTCAGCCTTTAGAAAATAAGGAGCATTTGTTATGACTCCAGGAAGCAATGATTTAATGCAAGTGATTAGTTCTTTTTTTTAAAACCATGTCAGTTGCATTAACTGTGTAGTTTCTTGCTTAGAAAAAATGGCCAGTCTTATCCCAGAGAGTTGTGTGGTTCTTTCTGCCTGTGGAAAGCTTTGTGTTTCATCATGACTCCACCAATCCCAGGTGCTCACACTCATTTGTAGCAGCACTACACAAGATTGAGCAACGGTGATGTTTGGTGAAAATTAATAGAAATGCATCTGCAGCTCTGAATGAGGAATTGGAGTTGATGGACCTTTCCTTGAAAGTTGCAAGGCAGTGGCAGATGGCCACAGCAGCCACCACTGTCCTGCAAGTGAGGACAGAAACATCTGTTCCTTTGAGCCAAGCTTGAAAACATTAGTACAGAATTAGCTTGTACATAAACTTGCTTTTAGCAGAACTGTTTTAACAGTGTCATAAAATACCTAACAGCTTAGGGATAAAGGTGGGGCATATTTGTTTCATGCCAACTAATATTTAATAGCTTATGGAAATGCTCGATACACTTTTTATTGGTCCAGGCTCTATGGTTTATGAATTTTAATTTTGGGCTGTTGGCAGAATAAGCAGTTCTTAATAGCAAAACAAATAAAGGTTTCTTTTTAAACATTGAAAATGGATGGGGGATTTATCATAAGTTTATTGTTTTTATAATGTGTCCCTGAGAATTCTTCTAACATGGATAAAGGGCATTTGGGACTGGACTAAATAATAATTTTATTTATACATGAGAAATTTGTGGTGTTCTTAGATGTTTGTTTAGATGCTCTTGCTCCCCTAACTATGGAACAGTAGCCAACGGTTACACAAATGGGGATAGAGCAAATGGATTTGGAACCAGCTGTGCTCTAGGTGGGAGGTAGTAGCCTTATTTATTTATGTGAATCTTACATGTGCTCCATCCCATGGGGTAGCAGATGTTTTGATAATCTGTTTGGTTTAGGACCAGCACAGCATTTGAGATGTGTACTGCAAATAACCCTCACCAGAAAGACTGGTTGTAGAGTAAAGAATATTCAGTATTCTGGGCAGTACTATGAAATGCTAAGCTTTTTCCTAGACTTGTTTTCAGTTGTTAAATAATATATCAAATTTCAAGTCAGGTTCTTTGAGAAGTACAAAATCCATTCATTTATTCATTCCCGTAACAAACATTGGTTGAGTTCTCTATAGATGCTAGCTCTGTTACCAAATTCTCGCCCTTATGAGCCATATTCCTTGGAGTTGTGCAGATGCTGTGATAACACAGCAGTTGGTCTAGAATTAATAAGAGGGAAAATGTGACACACTCGCCACTGATTTTCATTCCTTTGCAAACTGACCTGTTACTGTTATGCTAAAGATTCTCTCTGATGCCTCTTTCTCTAATTACCCAACCTAGTGATCTGTTCTAATCCTCAACTTCATCTTGTGCCTGAAATCCTTCCTGTAGTTGACCATTCCCTTTTTCCACCTATTCTTACCTATTTGGGTCTGTTGAAGAAAGCTCCCAGTGTTGCTCAGCAGTGAGACGGCTTGTTAAACAAGAAAGCTATTCCTTACTCACTTTGTCAGCAGAGTGTCTTTGCAGAGAGGCTATCTATGGAAATTGGGGCCAGAGGCATGGTCTGAGGAAGGTGTACATGTCCACACCCAGACATAGCAAATAAAGATACTGTATGACCAGTTAAATTTGAATTATAGATTAGCAGTGGATAATTATTTAGTATAACATTAATAATAAAAACTATTTGTTGGCAGTACTTGGCACATAATGATAACCTATTCAGGGCATAATTATATTAAACAATCGCTTATGATTGACATGCAATTCATATTCAACCTGGCAGACCTATGTTTGGTGTATCAGCTCTGCAGTAAGCTACTACCAAGACATGTCATGCTTGGCATCTGGCACACTTTGAAAAATGAGGTGCGGGCTTGAGGGAGAAAAGTGCAGTCAGGCACTCCTTGGTTTCATAGAAGCCCATCTGCCTCTGGACTCTTCAGAGTTGCTCTTCTCACATTCCTTAGTGTGGCCCTTCCTCCTTTGTTTTGTTCTCAGAATATGGCTGTTCCCATGGTTCCCATAACAGCCTACTTGCCTCCCGAAGAAATCCTAAAAAGTACTTTCCTCTGCGTGAGCCATATCTTTAGCCCTGGCTTGGGATTCTCACACATCCAGCTACATGCCAGCTATTTCCGACTGCTTTGCTGGACAAAGGACATTGTGACAAGACTTTTTGATCTTGAGTACGTTTTTTTTTTTTGTTTTTTTTTTTGTTTTTTTTGATACAGGGTCTCACTGTGTAGTTGAGACTGACCTGGAACTCACTATGTAGCCCAGGCTGGTCTCAAACTCACAGCGATCCTCCTGCCTCCGCCTCCCAAGTGCTGGGATTACAGGCATGTGCCACCACGCCTGGCTTGAGTATGTTTTGACTAATTTAGGAACATAAATATTATATCAGAAATAGGTCATCACCCTGAATTATTGATGAAAGTATTTTTCTGACGGAAGTTTGATATACAGGGTCTCACTGTGTAGTTGAGACTGACCTGGAACTCACTATGTAGCCCAGGCTGGTCTCAAACTCACAGCGATCCTCCTGCCTCCGCCTCCCAAGTGCTGGGATTACAGGCATGTGCCACCACGCCTGGCTTGAGTATGTTTTGACTAATTTAGGAACATAAATATTATATCAGAAATAGGTCATCACCCTGAATTATTGATGAAAGTATTTTTCTGACGGAAGTTCAGTTTGAGTCATCAACTTTTTAGAGCACAGATATCAGTTAAGTTACCCATTTTTAAATGAACCTACTCTCAACATAATTATTCACTGTTGTCAGATTGTTAGTCACCATGTTATTTTTTTTTTTGTAATTTAAAATTTTAGGGAAGATTTTTCTATACTTAGCAGTCATTTGTCCACAGCAAATAACTATGGTGGATCTTCGCTCCTGCCATTGTTTTCTTTTGTGCCTGTCATTCTTTCAAAGCCCTTCAACATGTTTTCACTGCGTAGAGTTGGTCTTGCCTGCTGTGTGTGTCATTTGCCTGTTGTGAGGTTGGTTTGGTTGACAGGCTGGTCCTTGAAGTGCGGAGAGCAGTTGCATTGAAAGTGCCTTGGTCACCTTTACTGACCAGCATATTGGTTTATCACGTTGCTCATTTATGTCTTTTACAAGCTTTTGCTCATTTATAAATTATAAAGCAGAGCAAAGCATGCACAGTGGAGTCCAAATGGCAGGATCACAGTGTCTTACTCATGAGACATGACCTAATTATGGGATGCATGTTTAAAATAAATGATTACGCTAGTAGACACATTGCCATTAATCCCCCTCAAAGTACTCCTCTTTGCTTTGAACACACATAGCCCATCATTTTTATCACTTTCTGAAGTTCTGGAAGTCCTCTTTCCTGAGTGTCTTTACAAAATAAGATCAAGAATATAGAGAGTGCTGCTGTCAAGTGTCTTCCAGTGGAACGGCAGGCTTGTAAAAACATTTCATTGTGCCCTCATCCACGATATTTACTAGATCTGGCACCATTTGACTTTTGGCTCATCCCTAAAGTAGAAATGACAGTGAAAAGTAAACATTTTTAATTGATTCAGTACATTGAGGCAGCACAGTGCAGATAGTGCACATCAGTTGCTAAAAGTGCAACTAAAGAAGAGGACTCACACGAGAGGACTGCTTCAGAAATTGGCAAGCGTGATAGGATAAGTGTGTTTGAAGTGAAAGGGAGTATTTTGAGGAGAATAAATGATAATGTATCTTTTCCTGTAATAATTTTTAAAAATATAAATATTCATTGCATTTTTAAAAAATCATACCTCCATAGGTCTTGTCCTCAGCGCGAACTCAGTGCTTCCAAATTCAAACCTAGGGTTTCTTCCATTCATAGACTTGAGGTTTGAGAGTTAATCTTTGCTTGTCCCCATGTCCTTCATATCCAGTAACTGACTGCATCCTATCAGTCCTTCCAAATCTTTTGCATCTACTTTTCCTTCTCCTTTGACTGCACATCTTAGTGCAGTTACTCCAGAGTACTGTCTTCCAGTTTCTCAACCCTTCATTTTTAAGATGTCCTCCCAAGTGGTCTCAGCGCCTTTTTGTAAAAGTCTTTAAATCACACCTTCACCTTTATCTGTTGTCCTCAGTGTCTAACAGAGTACGTATATGGAGGAGAAAGCCTAGTAAGAAACTCTTGGATGAAGGATCCCAGCTTTGGCCCTGGCGGTAGTGGTGGTGGTGGGGGCTAGGCTGGCCCATTGGGCTGTTCTAGGTGCAGATCGACCAGGTGGCCCAAACAGTGTGTTGCACTTGTGTGCTGTGAGTCTATAGTCAGCTGCCATTCTCTGTCCACCAGTCACCCACGTCACAGGTAGGCTTAGGTCTGGGCACTGGGTGCCTCCCTGGCTGCTAGCCACCTGGCAAACATCCTTCCTAGTGATATTTTATTTTGACCTTTCCTTTGAAAAAGGTTTCTAAAGCAACATTGTCCACATAAAGGTCAACAAGAAAGAGTAGATAATAGGTCTACAGAAGTGTAAGTTGAAAGGCAGGAAGCCAAGTTGCTTAATATAACTAGGTTGGAGAGGATGAGCAAAAAAAAAAAAAAAAAAAAAAAAAAATGCCCTTGAAATTATCTTTTAATCATTTGTATTTGGAAATGTAAAGTGGAACATGGAAAATAAACATTTCCATTCAGTGTATACATAATTTAGTAAAACAAATACCTGGGCTTTCTGAGGGTCCAGACCTCCTGGAAAGTGGCCTCTGTGGGCTGGTGTCCTTTTTCTTCCTGAGTTCAGAGTGGAAGAAATTGGAGAAGCAGCTTTATGATAGAATAGGTAAAGCCAAAGCGTTGCTTTTATTTTTGCTCTGCTGGCACTGGAACCCAGAGGTTGTGTGAGCACATGGCAAGAGCTCTGCCACTGAGCTACACACACATTTCCTCCTTTAGTGAAAACTTAGAGCATTCAAATTTGGCCAAGAGCCAAACTGAGATGAAGAAGTCTGTAGTGGGGTGTGACCCATAGCGGACAATTTGTGTTTGCTTCAGGAAGTTTAAATGGCAAGTGGTGAAATCCACAAAGGCTGCAAATACCAGCACAAGCATACAGGCAAGGGCTTTGTTATTGCTTTGCAAACTGGGGCGTTGAAACATTGAAAAATTTAAAATAAAAACCTGAGAGTAAAAAGAGTCATTATTTATGGATTTACAGTTTCCCATCTTGTTTATATTTTTAAAACTTTGAAGACAATTTTAATATTTCTGGACAGCAGCCTTCAAATCTTTTATAATCAGAATTAAGACAGATGGAAATAAATAGAAAACATATTTATTTATTTATTTTTGTGGTGCTTGAGGTCAAACTGAGAGCCTTGTGCATGCTAAGCAAGTGCTCTACCATCAGTAAACACCTGCCTATCATAAAACAGTTATTCTGAGTACTTAATCATCATAGCATTTTATAAATTGGCTACTAGTAAGATCTCAGAGATTAAGAAACTAATAATATCTCAGACATATAGCACTATGTGCCAGGTACTCTTCAGTGCTTTATATAGATTATTCATTTAAACTTCTTTGTCTTGCAGAGGAGAAAAAGGAAGCTGAAAGAACTTAAGTGATTTCCTTACACTTTTTTTGTTTTTTTGCTTTTGTTGTTGTATTTTTTTTTAGACAGGGTCTCACTATGTAGTTGAGACTGACCTGGAACTCACTGTATAGCCAGGCTGGTCTTGAACTCACAGCGATCCTCCTGCCTCAGCCAACCAAATGCTGGGATGACAGGTGTGCGCCACCACGCCCAGCTCCAACTTCCTTACATTTTGAGGTGAGTGTATTCTGAGATTTTAAACTCTTATCTTGCCTCTTTTGGTCCGCACAGATGGAACAAGGTAGCCATGGGAGGCGGTGTTGGTGCAGCTGATATTAGTCATTTTATGATTTTTGTGAAACAGAGTTGTACAGCTGCCAGGGGCAGCCAGGCTTTCATATTCTTCATCAGATCACTGAGAAGATGTAAAATACTACACAAAAATTTTTCCATTCAATATTCACTCAATTTGACAAATCAGTAATGTAGCTGAGCTAAGGCAGGCACTGGCATCCTCTTCTCTGCTCAGTTCAGAGCAGAGGGGGCTCAGGAGGCAGTCTACTGTGCATAGTGTAGTAGGCATTTCATTTTATGCTGCAAAGACCTTGTGAGCAGATCTACTCCAGATTCACACTCAGGTAGAGATCTGGAGTGCCTCGAGCATTTCACCTCCTTGACTGATCCAGGTGATACAATTGGGTTTGATGAGGTTGTCAGGGAGCTTCTCTGGAAAATTAGAATACCTTCATCCCTGGCCTTGGCTCTTTTCCCCTTTAGTTGTGTAATATGTCTGGGATGTCTGTGGACAAACGAGGTGATAACCTCACTCAGTGGTCAGAATCTGGCCGCCCCTGTGACAAGAGCTTTGGTGGATGCCCACCCCAGCCACTTAGAGCTTGGGTGACCACCACTGAGCACCATCTGAGGTTCTTTCTTTTCATTTATGAGATAGAGATTGTTGGTTAAGACTTAGCATAGTGTCTGCAATGTACCCACTGCTTAGATGTCATTAAATTGAGGAATATTTAAAAAACAATTGGCTTTGATAAAGCAGTGTTCTTGTATCAGATACCTAGATTCTGTGTGTATTTTTGAGGGTAGGGTAGTCATTATTAGTGTAATGTTACTTGGGAGCAGCTCATGATTGGAGAGAGGAGGTCTGTTCAAGACTCCTGCCAGTGCAAGCTTATAGAGCCAAGCCATTCTCCTTAGAAGTGGGTTTAGAACTTGCATGTGGGGAGTTGGCATTAATAGCCGCAGACATCTAGAGCTCACTGCCCCAATAGCTATAGCCATCAGCGGCCCCGTCATTTCAAACAGGGCAGTTTGAGTTGAGTTTAATGAAGTGACTATTACCAAGGCAGGGCGGGATGTTAATAACCCAGAGTTGTGAGAGACCCTGCAGCCTGCAGGAGAAGGGAGGACTTGGTGACCACAGCTGGCTGTGTGAGCGGGCAGTCATCCATTGGCACATGGCAGTGGAAGGCTTCAGTCATTCACCCTCTTCCTGTACCGGAGAGTTTGGCTACAGACCGGTGAGTCTCAGAGTGGAGAATCACACAGGTGAGCCTTGTAGTAAGAAACCACACAGGTGAGCCTCAATGTGGGGAAGGCTGGTGAGGGCTGAGCAGCTGCAAGGCAAATAAGATGTGATTTTGGCTGAGCTGAGGACAAAAACAGGTCAGTGGCAGCCCTGGGTTTCTGTTTGCTTTAGACAAGACTTGACTCTACAAATGCCAAAGTACTGGACAGAGTCCCACTTTAAAAGCATTGACGTTAATGGCTTGCTACTTTCATAGTCTGCTTCTTTACTTAGAAGCCTGAAGATCTGAGTTAAAGTGTTTAATTCATTCAGTGTGCTTGTACTTGAGTTACCTCCTGGTGAAATAAAGGCATAGACTAGCTCAGGGCTTAGCAAACAGGTTCTCTAAAGTCTTGTACTGTAAATATTTTAGGTTTTGTAGGCTGCATGTAGTCACTATGCATAATCATGCAGGAGGCAACTGGCTCTCAAATTGTGTGATAGAGGTTGTTTAATATCTGGCTTTCAACAGTTTGGGTGTGCTCCATTTGAGAGTAATATATAGTTTTTAAAAAAATGTTTAAATGATAACAAGATAGATTCCTTTAAGGAAAACATATTAATGACTGTGTATGACACACACTGTAGATAAGAATGGATTAGATCATCTTTTCCTTCCTTCTCCTCACTGCATTCCTCCCTTATTTCATATTTCATATGTAGCTTGTTGGGACTTTCACACAAGAGGGCAGAGCGGTTTCTTTTTCTTTTTTAATTAGTGTATGTTTGCAATACATAAGTATATTCATCTCGGGGAATTGGTATACATACATCTTTAATCATTTTTACTTCCTTTCTGGCTCTCCTGTTTCCCCCATTCCTAGGTCCCAGTACCAGGTGCATAGAGTACCCAGCCCACCCATAGACCCCCAGGCAAGAGCAGTCCCTTCTAGGAGCTCTGAGGCTTGAACCACTCCCTAAACCAAGCCTGGGGCAGTTCAGCCGGCCTGAGTGCACATTCTGTGTCCCACCTGGGCTCCTGTGTGGACCTGCAGCAACCAGGTAGCATCTTAGCAAGTTTCTCTTCAGTCTATGAAAATAAATCCAGAGGCCAAGGCTTGTGAGTTCTTGCTTTACTCCCTTTGGTAATTACGGGCCTGGTAAAGGCAACTTTCTCTTTCCTGGACCTGTGCCGCCCTCATGGGCTCCAGGTCATATCCAAGGCTCATTTGTCTCTGTGGGTGTCTTTAGAGCCACTGCCCTGTAGTCCCAGACACCTCTGTGGGAGGGAAGCTGTGGACTTGTACCTAGCAGCTCCACATGCCCAGGAGTGCCACAGGAAATCACCTGTGTGCCTGAGCAGCCCAAAGGCCACCACAATGTGGCAACTGAGCCCTGTGCACATTTTGAACATTCAGTACAGGAAATGTCCCTAGTTTTGTCTCCCCCTCACGGAGCTAGGCATGGCTTCCCAGCCTTGCTAGTGATGTATTTGCCCTGATAGTCACTCTGGAGTCTAGGAAATAGTGCTGCACTGGGGCACTCACTGCCTGATGAGCCGTGTCGATTCCTCATTACCTCAAAGGCAGGCCATTTGCTGTAAGAGCCTGGACCACAGGCACACCCCTAGTGGAAGGGTCCCTCTGCTCTGCATCCTGTTTGGAGCTGAAAGCTTAGAAACTATGTAGATGACATCATTTAAACCAGCATATGCTTCAGTCTGCCTTCATTTTATTATCCTTTGTGCTGGTACAGGGCCCCATAAAATACTCAAGTATTAAGACGAGCTCATGTTTGTAGTGTCAGAGAACAACAGAAGATGAGGCAGGCTGGAGGGCAGGATTTATTAAATAGGAGCTAATCTCACAACCCCGAAACTCTCAAAGTAAAATGGCTATTACATATAATAAATGGCTTATGTGAATGGAGGGGCGAACCTCTTACCATCTGCACCGGGAGTTGTAATTATTGATTTTGGGGTGTGGGGGAGTGATTTGACTTGAAGCAGAATTAAAGTATGTGAGAGGAAGTGCTGCTGTAGCAGCTGAACTGTTTGAGTCCATATGGTGGGATCAATAAAAAAACTATGCTGTGGTCCTGTGGAGTGGGTTTCTCTTAGCTTTTCCAATGTTATTAAATACAATTTACATACTATAAAGTTTCCCCATTTAAAGTAGTTTAAATTCAGTGGTTTTCAGTATATGCACGGGGTTATGATACCATCACCATAGTTGTAGAACTTTTTCATTTCCCAGCCCCCACCCACCCATTCTCAGTTACTTCCTGTTCCCTTCTTCCTATCCCATGCAGCCAGAAATCTCCTCTTCTGTCTCTGTATAGGTGGGATACCTCACATAAATGGGATAACCCAACTTGTGGTTTTGTGACTGGCTTTCACTTAGCGTAGTATTTTTTTTTTTTTTTTTTTTT
>NW_022900950.1:33051980-33077591 GCF_012274545.1 Fukomys damarensis | reverse complement strand
TTTTTTACCGGGGATCGAACTCGGGTCCTTGCACTTGCAAGGCAGGCCACCGAACCGCTGAGCCAAATCCCAGGCCCCTTAGCGTAGTATTTTTAAGGCCTGTTCGTGTCGTAACATGTACTGGTATGGACTTCATTGCTTTTGTGGATAAATAGTATTCCATGATAGGAGTATACCACCTTTTGTTTTTCTGTTCAGTTGATGGAGATTTAGGTTGTTTTCCCTTTTTGGCTACTAGGAATCATGCTGCCGTGAACATTTGTGTAGATACGTGCTTTCATTCATTCTGAGTACATCCCTAGAGTGGAGTTGCTGAGTCATATGATCCCAACCTGAGTTATACCTTTATATTTAACCTTTTGAGGAATCTGCTTAGTTTTGTTTGTTTTTGAACTGTAAGTACTTTAAAATTGTGTGAAATACACAAAGATATATCATCTTAATCATTTTTAAGTGCATAATTGAGTGGCAGTTAGTGCATTGACATTGTTGTAACTGTCATCACCATCTTCCTCTTGGGTTTTTACTTTTACCTTTTTTAAAATTCTGCTTTTATTAGTGACAGTAGTTTGACTGAGTAGCCTTTTCTTGGTCTCTCTTTTTTTTCCCCCCAAGTACTGGAGATCGAACTTGGGCCCTTCCACTTGCAAGGCAGGTGGTGAAACCACTGAGCTAAATCCCCGGCCCCTTACCTTTTTTTAATATATATACCTTTATTTTGCATTGCTGGGGATGGAATCCAAGGCTTCATGCATGGTAGGCAGGCACTCTGTCACTGAACCATGTTGCCAGCTCCCTCTTTGGTTTGAATGAAACCATCCACACCTTTTCTTGGGCCCCAGAGAAGGGAGATAACTTGAGGTTTGACTTGGCAAAAAGGTGGGTTAATAATAGACAAGGGAACTGTAAGGGTCTAGATATAGAGATGGGTCCATGGCCTAAAACCACAGGGTCCCTCTCAGATGCTGCTTCTCTTTTCTTTTTTATATAATACCGGGTAACAGGGTCAGGGTGGGAGTGACTTGAAGAGGCTGCTCAAGAACTGGGAGAGGGCCGCTGCCTGCTTCCTGGGGAGAGCCTGCTAGGTGTGTTTGAGGAACTTCTTTCCAGTTGCCTCTCCAAGGCACAAGTAGAGGTGAAGGAGGCTTATTTTCATGTGGATTAATTTTCTACCAACATAGGCCCTGGCAGGTGGCATAAGGTCCTTGATTTACAGGAAAGTAGATAAGCATGAACTGAAGTTTAAGCTTTTATTTTTAGTTTATTTTTATTTTTAGTTTAGCTTTTATATTTTAGCTTTTATTTTTATTTCATCTATAAACTAGAAGAAATCTTGAAGAAGGTTGGGCTAGACCAGTGATGGTGAACCTTTTAGAGACAAGTGCCCAAACTATATCCCAAAACCCACTTATTTATCTCAGAGTGCCAACATTATAATTAAATCTGAATACTAGTTTTAGTTTAGAAAAGCATACATTAACATGTTTTCTCTTGAAAGAAAGACAAATAACACACATGCCACAAGCTGGCCACCACTGGCATAGAGCCTCAACAGCAAAGCTCTGACCTCAGCTCTCTCCTTTCCTGGCTGCTAGAAACAAACTGGTGCCCTTGCTGTACCTGGAGGCTTTGAGCCCCTTCATTCTCCTGGCTCCCATCCAGGACATGCCTGCCTCAGTCTCCCCAACGACCTTAGGCTGGATCTTTGGCTCCATCCTGCAATCCTCCCAGGCCTGCTTTCTATCTCTGCTGTTCGTTTTGGAGACACTTTACTGTGTACATATTATATTCTCCTTTTTATAAGTAGCTTTCTTAACCTTCTCATTTACACCGACACTTTCTCCCTCACAAAGACTTTTTGTACCCTTGGTTAGGGCACTGACTGACAGACACATGAGACGTCTAAATTCAGGATAGGAACCACACTCTACCTGAGCAGCTTGCTAATGAGATAATTCTTTTAAAATATTGACAACCCATGTAATTAAGAGCTAATTATGCACATGTCAAACAATTCTTCACTTAGACTGGAGAATTTCCTTAAATAGCAGCTCCCCCTGGCTGAATTTATCTATTTGTATAGCTCATTAGCTATTTGGCAGAGAAACCTCAAAATGCCAGCCAGCAGCCAGAGTAGTAGAACAGAATGAAATGAAGAAACAAAGTGTTTCTAGAATTATGCCATCTATTCAAAGAAATTCTCGGAGGATATATTTAATTCAAAAAGTGCTTAATATATTTATGTGCATCATCTCAATTCATCATTTTTGAACAACTTTGTGAGGTTGGCAGTCATTTCCTTGCTGGAGAAGTGAGGAAACAGAGGTTCAGATGAGTTGGCCATGCTCATTCAGCTACTCGGTGGTTAACTTGGACTGATTCCAGTGTCACCTAAACCTCTGTCTCCACGCTCCATTGCATTTCACTGTGTCTGCTAAGTGGGACGATCATCCTCCTGTCTAATTAAACTTACCATAATTGCATTACGGCCTGTTATCTTAGGGGACCTATTAAAAGACTCTAGAGGACTTTTAACAGTATTAAAAATAACATGCTGAAGTTTGAGGCAAGCTTTTGCTTTATACCTACTGTAGTCAACTGGCCTGCTCTTATACAAAGTGGGTGTAATAGTTGTGTAATTTCCCAGGTTTGATTTGCGTATGAAATAAGATTACAAACCTGTGTTGCTTTAGGAGAGGGCATATAATAGGTGCTTTATGTAGCCTTTATTATTAATATTGTCAGTGGGCCCATGGCTGACTGGAGGTATAGATTTATCCTCGCTGGGCCAGGTGTGGAATTAGGAGGCTAGATGGTGAGAGCTTGCAAGCATAGGGAAGGAAATGACCAAGTAGAAAAGCAATGTATCCTTCCATGCCTTCCCCTCCTCTAAACCCAGCCCTCCCTTCCTCTTTCTCCCCTCTGTTTTCCTGCCCTAGTCATTTTTTCCTTTTACAGTCCAAGCAGATTGCTGTGTTAGTCCCTTCTACCTCTTAGAATGCATGATTTTTGTTTTTCAGATTATTAGGCGTTAAATAAAGAGGTTCACGGCTCATTGACGAGAATGTTGCTGTGAGAGAAGCTGCCTTCCCCTCCATAGGGACATTGCCTCTCACTAGTTAAAGGTGTTCTCCCACTGCCCAGTGAAGCACTATGAGAAGAGCACTTTTTAATAAAATGGCAGTAGGGCTGAATTCCAAAATTGAGTTACTTACTTTCTCTGGGCAGCAGTACCTTATCACACAACGCGGATGGGATTTCCTGCAGGCAGGCTGTGGTGAGCTCCACCTGAAGAGACCTGGCAGGCCCCTGGCACAGGTGGCACCCAGCAACCCCATCTCTTCAGGCTGTGCCTTCTCTCCAGCAGTGCTACAAGAAAGCAGATTTACTATTAGAAATGGGAACAGCATTAGTATAAGAAATGTGTCTTTATCCACCCTCCATCTTCTAATCCTTTACCTTTCTTCCTCTGTTTGCCTGGTAGTTACTCTCTGTTCCGGTTTGGGGCATCCAGGGTTCTCTAGGGATGTGATAGCAAAGTTTTGCTCATTTGTAGACTTTTAAAAAAATAGATGTTTTAAAATTTTAGATATTAAAACATTTAATAATTCTGTCAATTAAATCCATGGGATGCTTTGCAGTCCCTTGTTCCAAACACTAAGCTGGGGTTTTTCCACCTTCCTATTATGGATAATTCTTTGAGGGAATTGCCCTGTGCATTGTGAGATGTTTGGCACTATAAGTGACTCTGTCCCTTGAAGTGGCAATCAAAAATGCCTTCAGACATTGCCAGATGTCCATTGGGGGACAGGTGAGAACCAGTACTTTCCACCCCAGACCCAGCCCTTCCCAGTGTCTCTAGCTACCCCTTTTTATTTGAACCATATTAAATTCTGATAGAGTGTAGGAATGGCCTCCACTGGCCTTTTACAGTACACAGCAATAGAGGATCATATAGCATTTTACTTCTTGAAGGCGGAATGAATCATCAAATTTTGAGCCAGGGGCTTGGTGCAGAATGGGCTGGATGATTTTAATTATTGAAGGGTTGAAGGTAGGGTAAATATCTTGCTGTTATTTTCTTGACCATATTTCCTTTAGAGTTTGTCATTTTTAGCGACTAATAAGTATTGTAGAACCACAAATGTTTCTATAGGTTGTGTGATCTCTAAAAGAGCTTTGACATTTAAATTTTATTGCTGGCTTAAGGAGTTGATAGAAACTGGTAGAGGTCCCAAACAAAGGTGAAATTAGGAGTGACACTAGGATCAGGAGAGTACCACAAAAATGATAATGTTTGAAGTAATACATATGTTCATTGGACAGATTTAATTATTCCATGATCTATATATACTTCAAAATATGTTGGATGCAGTAAAAACATGTATATTTTATCAGTCAATGTAAAAAATGAAATAAAATAAGGAGAAGAGGTGAGAACTGACATTCAAGTGGACACTGAAATTGATTCTGTGAGTTTGCCCTGGAAGCATGAGTGAAAGGTGCAAAACCTATTACCATGTATAAGTACTTTATCACTGAGAAACTGGTGAGCAGGCGTTATGGTACTGTGGTAGAACATTGGCAGCTAGAAAGCATGGGTCAGTTGGAACATGATAAGTAAAAGCATTTTGGTTCTGGTACCATCCAGATCTGTCCTTTTTAAGTATATTATTTCAGTTAATGAGATTCTGGATTAATCTAAAATATAGTGTGTGTCAGCTTTCTGTTACTGTAACAGAGTATCTGCAATGACATACTTATAATGAGAAAAGGTTTGTTTTGACACAGTTTTAGGGATTTCAGTCCATGATCGGTTGACCCATTCTTTGGACCTGCAGTGAAGCATCATGTTAGAAGTGTGTGGTGGCACAAAACTGTTTGCTTCATTTCTGGGAGGCTAAAGAGAGAAAGAGGAAAGGGCTGAGATCCCACTATCCCTTCAAGGGCCTAGTCCCCAATAGCCTAACTCCCTCTCATTAGATCCCACCTCTTAAAGGTTCCAATACCTCCTGAAGGCTGTGGGTGGAGTACATGGGACCAATTATTTAACATATGATCTTTTGGGGGGACATTTAAGGTTCAAACTGTGGCACTGTATTTCAAGACTGAAGGCTAAAGGACAAAAGGGATCACTCCCAAGTTCCGGTGGTCCACAAGGGAAGCTTTTCATCATTGTGACTCTATATATCTGCAGGCACAGCTGCAGAGTGGTCATACAATGTGCTCATGCAGTATGCACACTGCAGGCTAATGACAGGAAAGACAGCAGCCCCCAGATTGTGGGTGACTTAGGGGACAGTTGTGGCTTCTTTGGTGATGCCTTCTTTGTCATAATTCTCTATCCTAGCTTTAGGAGATCAGGGGTGTGCCACCTCCAGGTAGGACCTCATTCATTTCCCAGTAATGCAGTGTAAACTCCACAGAGACAGGGATTTGGGTCTGGGTTGTTCACCACTGTCTCCTCAGGCTATAGCTCTGCACCGGGGATACTCAGCACATATTTATGGAATGACAAGTAGTGTCAGAACTCATTCACAGGCCAAGCAGCTATGTAAGTCACCAGAAAGTGGGACACCATGTTTAGTAAGTGGAAACACATTTTTTCTGGGCCGATTAATGTACTTAATGGAAGATCTGACTCCCCTTGACTTATAAGTGAACAGTGTAATGTGTTTTCTGATGTTTTCAGTTACTTTATGTATTTTCCCCGCATGTGCCAAGTGTTCATGGTGAATATAACACAGCTACATGGTGTCACAGTCACAGGTGCACTCAGAGTCCCCTTTTCTCCTGGAAGGACACCATGGATAGTTTTGGAATGCTGCTTGCTGTATGTACAAAAGAAATGAAATTGAATTCTTTGGGTATGAGGTGTAGCATTTTTGTTATTCTACTTTTAACATAGGAATTTTCAAGTCTGGAAAATTAGAATGAACCAATTGGAACATTCCTGGATTAAAGTAAAGCACTCCAAATGAATTTATTCACTATGCATTCCAGTTCCATTAATCCTGATGAGCTCATCCTGGATTAAGGCATAGCATTACCTTTCCTTGACTTAAGTTTGCATTAACTGCTTCTGTACCATGAGAGGAAAATATAACGAAAGCAAGAACTCCTAATGGCAGGTTTTAAAGTCATGCCTAACAAATGAAACAGGAGAGCATTCTTCCGGATGTCCAGTGCACATTGAGCTTGGCTGCTTACATTTTATTGGGCAACCATTCAAGCTGTTTAGTCTCAGAATTCCCTTTTTTTCTCTATTAAAGACTATGAAGGACCTCAAGGAGCTTTTGCTTACGTGGCTGGTATATTTGAATATTTACCACTCCAAAATTAAAATTAAGAACAATTTGAAATAATTGTGTGTTAGTCTCCCTAAAATAATAACAACAACAAAACACATATCATGTTAATATAAATAATATTTTCAAGAAAAGAAAAACAATTTTCCAAGACAAAAAAGTCCAACAAGAAAGTGTGGCATCATTTTGTATTATTTATAAATCTCTTTAAAGTTAAGCTTAATTTGCTTAATGTTTAGCTATATTTGCTTCGGCATTTAGTTCATTTTGATGTGTTGCTCTGCTGAAGAATTAAAGAAAATGGCCTCCAAGGTATGTCCTTAGAAATGGAGAAATAATTTAATAGCCACCCACTGCTTTTCTACTATTTCTGAGGATTGAACCCTGGGCTGTAGGAGTACTCTACTGCACCCCAGCTCATAGCAGCCTTTTTAGATAATCATAGATATTCTTTTTTTGATACTATACCAAAACTCAATGGCAGTAGTTGGTTCCTGTATGGAATTTGAAGCCAGATCAGTTAAGTTTTTGTACAGATAAGTGTTTTTATACTTTGAATCAATCTTTCACCCATTCACAGTTCTTTTTTACTCAGTTGTTTTGTTAAATTACATAAATCTTCCAGATGTTGGCACATTTCAGCATGTATTTTTTAAAATATCACTAATATCATCTCTGGTGTCATCAGAAAAACTCAAGTTTTTAAAGCTGTTCAGAGCCCTTTGACAGATACAAATTTTGCACAATTCTGGTATTTATTTTTCTTGTACACTCACATTTATTTTTGGCAACAAATGTTGTCAGCTGTTCCCGCTCTTTGTATTCCATAGCTATCTGCTGGAAAGACGAATCCCCACCATGGCTTTGGGTTTTCCCTCCCCAAGCTCAGGTGCAAAGGATTTTGTGTGGGATATGTGAGATAATGGACAAGGAAAGCCCCATTCTGGTGGGGGGGGGAGGGGAATCTTCTTCAGAGTGGGCTGTTCCATCTCTGAGCTATTCTCCCTTGGTTCCCTTCTTTTTTCCTTGAAATGAAATGAGACCTTGACCTGGGGCCAGCATCCACTGTCTGCAACATTTCTTCCCTACCTTCTATGTTTGGTAAACTTGTCCTCTGAGCATCACCTCATTGCGGAAGCTATCCCTGGGGCTCCTGATACTTTCTAATCTACCTAGGCCAAGGCTAGCAAGTGAATCCCTGCATTGGCACCTGTACCACGTAGGCATGTGGAGGTCTGTCTCCCTGCTGGACTATGAACCTGACCTCATTAGCCTTCGTTTCCCTCAGTGCTCTAATGGCACAAGATAGAGCATCAAGAATAGTACTGGACTGACATTTAGGGACAGTTGACCATGGGCCGTGTTTACCTACCATTTAATGAATGAATGCTCAGTTTCTTTGGTGTGATAGTGGTATCACATTATGCAGGCTGGTAACATTTTTAGGAGGTACTGAAATACTTAGAGGTCATATGTCATAATAGCTATAGCTCACTGATTGTGTGCTTCATGCAGAAAGTGTATCTAAAGAAAGATAAAGCAATTATGGAAAAATGTTAAGTATGTATACATATAGATAAAGAATTTCACTCAACTTTTTTTTTTCCTTTCCTTTTTATTGAGTTTATTGGTACAATCTAGGTCTACAATACAGTTACATTCATTACTGGGATCCTGTACCTTCACATGACAGGTCTTTTCTCATTTTTTAAAGAATTTCACTCAACTTTTTTTTTTCCTTTCCTTTTTATTGAGTTTATTGGTACAATCTAGGTCTACAATACAGTTACATTCATTACTGGGATCCTGTACCTTCACATGACAGGTCTTGGTTCTCATTTTTTCTCCTTGTCCCTGCCCTCCCTTCACCCCCTCCGCCCTCCCCATTTCACTCAACTTTTTGTAGATTGGGTATTTTTCAAAATAGAAAGTGGAGAGGAATGAAATTTCAATGGAGAAGAGTGTCCAAAAGGTGTTTGTGAGGATTCCCATTGTTGGCATTCTATTTGGCTGCTGTTAAAGTGCAACTCTAGTTGTTGATTAGCATCATTATGTGTGCTTTTGGTGTGCTGAAAATCTTCTGGGGGTTCACACTAGGTGCAAATAGTACTTAGCTTAATTAAACCTCTTCCAGCTTCTGGAGGAGTGCAGGAGTCTGCACGTCTTAATGGTAATGTTTTGATAACAAGGGGCTTTCAGTGCCATGCATCTGTAAGATCCTTCCAGTATGCTCTCGTGAAGTTACACTGGTTACTTTCCTGGCCCCTTTTCATCCCATTCTTGCTGGGGCTACAGGCCACTCTCCAGGAAACAAGTTCTGTTTTCAGTCATCAGACTGCTAGTATTGAGGTCAGCTGATTCATCATCAGCTGATACCTCTGGGAGACCATCACCACATGCCGTGAAAACATCCAAAGTTTTCTGCCCCTGATGACCTTCCTTCTCAATGCCAGTATCAGGAGAGGATGCACTACCCTTTCTTGATCCAAAGCAGGAGCTCAGCTTGTGCAAAACCACCTCCGTTCCTTAGATTGTGGAAATAGCCTATGTAACACTTTCGTGGCAGCCTCTTAGACACAGGAGACTCCATTCATCAAGGTAAAATGCTGGACTCTCTGGCTGGGAGATCATCTAGTCTGGTTTCTCATTTTCTCCCTGATGTCACCCACGGCTCCCCTCATGCCTGGTCAGTGGGAACCTGTCATTTTCGCTGTCTTCTTTTGGCTTTATAGTTGGGGTCCCCTGCCTGCAATGGGGTTGAGCTGAATCATTCCTTTCACTGCCTTGGAGGTTCTGGAACCAAAACAGAATGCCTCTAACAGTTCTTCCTTGCCTTCCAGGAGCCTGAAGCCCCATTGGAGCCCTCTCAAGACATCTTGTCCCCCAGGCTTGGGAGATCTTCTGTGACAGGTGTTATTGAGTTCTCACGTCCTAATCCAGGTACAGCCTGCCTATCAGTACCCCAGCAGGTGCTAAAATATGTTATTCATTTTAACCTTAATTAACTGACAAGAGTAGCCTTACATCATCATTTCCCCTTCCCTCTTTCCTATCCTCTCCTGTCTTTTCTTTCCAATGCTGGGGATGGAATCCTGGGCCTCAGGCATGCTAGGCAAGGTCTCACAAACTGAGCCACACCCCCAGCTCTGACTTCATTTACATTGTCAATGGCAGTCCTTTTTCAGAATCATCAGGCCCATTAATTCTCATAGACTTAATAAAAAAAACAGGGTTGCCTTTCATTTCAGTGTATCTTACATCCCTCCATTTTCTTTAGACAGAACTCTTTATATCCTATGGCTGACAAGGCTTCCTCCCTGAGGCCTGGTCACCAGGTCATGCTGTGGGTACAAGGTCAGCCGGAAGCTGTCTTCAGTCATCCCTGGGCATATGCTTGGGCAGTGCTATGTCATTCTGTGAGCTTTGGCTCATCTGTGAGACACAGTGGCAGGGATGCGTAGTGCTGCTTTTGACACTTGGAGCCTTTGTGTTTCTTGGGGTCAAGGGCTGGCTCCCATTTCCTTCCTGCTGTAGAACTTGTTGTTTTGCTCCTATTCCTTTCACTCTTCTCTTTGACTTTCACCCTTTCACTTAAACATTTTACAGTGGCTGTAGCACTCTGCGTTAAGTCATTATGTTTCAGCCTTTGGAGCCTGAGGTTCTGAGGTCAAGGTTGTCCAGGGAGACTGTATCCCTCCCCGCAAGTAAGAGTAGCTCTGCTTCTACCTGATTTTTATAGTTGGGCTTGTCATAATGTGTAGAAAAGAATTTCTCTGTAAAAATACTTTTTAAAACTATGGCTGTAGTTATTTTTCAATAAACTAAAAAGGTTTACTGAGCATGGAAATGTCACCATTGTCACTATTTTATTCATCATAGAATAAAGGGGTAGTTTTTCTTCAGTTTGGAAAGAAAGAGCCTTGGAGTAGTTTAAGGAGTAAGTGAACAATCGTGAGAGTGTGTGTGTGTGTGTGTGTGTGTGTGTGTGTGTGTGTGTTTGTATAATGAGCCCCACCTGACCATTCTCCCCTCAAATTCTGTCAGTCATCTGTGGCCATTTGTCTCTTTAATTCTGAGTCTGTAGCTGTGTTAAGAAAGCACACATAATCAGCCTACTCCAAATCCTTAATCAGAAGGACTTTATGGGGGATATAGCCAGTGACCTCTGCTACACGTAAGCAACTTTGAGCAGGCTGTCTTAAAGGGAGAATTAAGAAGGAAGGAGAAAGCCTCCTCCTCTATAAGATCTGGGTTCCTTTGGAGGATTAGGCTGTACATAAGTATCTTGTTTATGAGGCTGATGCAACCTGGTAAATATCAGAGACAAAGGTGCAGAATTTCCTGGTATTCTTTCCTGAAGACAGGAGATAAACTTAGATTCTCACCAGTGGGGAGGTGGGAAGACGGTCTGCGTAGGCTAGGGCTATAATGTACCGGGCCATGTGGGCCTCCAGAATCCTTTTCTCTCCTTCTCACTTTAGGCATTTATTTAGTAAAATTGCTTAGAGTGAATTCATTTTTTGTGCTTCTTCCTGCTGTGCCAGTCAGATGTGTTTCCACTATCTTAACAGACTATTTGAGAACATCATCCTTGTTACCTAACATGCGGGTTGAGTGTTGATAACCAAAGGAAAAGCTTGAGTCAATGCTTCTGTTCCTCTGGTCCGGCAGTATTGTGCCAAGAGAGCAAGGGAAGCCCTTGGGTGGTCCTTAGGTAGATCCTGAGTGATGTCTGAATGTGGGGATGCACAGCCTGCTCATTGGGGCAGTTCACCACCACGACCTTCATCCTTCCTTGGGAAAAAAGGTACAGAGCAAGTGCCAGGTGGCAAAGTCAGGGTGCATCTCCAGGAGCCTTACAGTCCTGGCCATGCTTGTTTACAGTCCCTGTTTTATCATATTCTGTCCTCTGTCATGAGGGCAGGCAGCTTCTCTGTTCTTTTCCCTGCTCCTTCCTCAGCACCTAGAACAAGGGAGAGCATGCAGTTTATGCACAATAAACACAAGCTGTGTGGATAGATGATTGTGAATAGTTACTTGCTCTCTTCTTCCTTTCCAGACTCCAAGGGCAGCCTTCTGGTTCATCTTCTGTGGCTCCTGTGAGCCTAGAACAGTCACCAAGGGTAGAGACACATTTTTTTTTCTTTAAAGGAAACAATAGCCACTTGATATATGCCATTGTCCAAGAAGGAAGAAATTACTTTCAAGTCCTTTAGCCTTAACCAATAAAAGATAGTTTTCAACGACATAATGATTGACCCACCTTTGAAGGAGAGACCCTAAAAGAAAGTTTGGGGCTCTGTTTTTTAGCTCCATGATTGTTTAGCAAGAGAAAGAATTCAAACTCGCTTATTATTGCATATGAGTGTTTGGATTATGTGTTAAAGTCATCCATTGCTGTGGCTTAAAACAACCCACATCTCACAGTTCCTGTGGGTCAGGAGTTAGCACAGCTTAGCTGGATTCTGTTGTGTGGCCCATGAGGCTGTAGCTAAGATGATGATCAGGGCTTAGTTCTTATGTGGAGGCTCAAGTGGAGATGAACCCACTTCCAAGCTCCCTTACGGAGTTGGCCAAACCTATTTCTTTGTGGTGTAGCACCAAGGTTAACCAGAATGACCTGGAGGCCACGCCCAACTCACAGAGGACTTCTGCAGCCTGTCCCATGGGGGCTTTCCCAGCTCGGCTGCTTTGCTTTGTCAGGACAGGAAGTGGGAGCTGCCAGTGCACTGGAGTCTTGTGTAAGGCTACCTAACAATGAGAGCTATGTCCTGTCACCTTTGCCATATTCTCTGGGTCCAAGGCAAGCTGCAAGCCCCATCCACACAGGGATCACATGAGATGGGGTTCTGGGGCCACCTCAGTGCCTGCCCAATGCACAACACCTTTCTCAGTCTCTCAAGAGGGCAAGTTGAAAAGTGTTTCCCATCTGAGGTCTATTTATTATTTTAATCTGTTTTTCTACAGTGGTCTGGATTTTAAATCTCTTAAGGGTTACACCTTTATAGGTCCATTTATTTTCCAGCCAACCATCATAGATTTCCCTGAGCTGTCACTGAGCTATTGGCTGATACCAGGCTGTTTCCAGATACTCGGTTATACTTAAGGAGTAGGGTGGGTTACATTGATCTTTGCCAGCTGCCTTAGAATCCAACTGTGGTTTTGTTACATTGTGTAACAAAATGTAGTTCTGAGTCTTAAATGACTTGCTACTGATGAACTTATAGCAGGCGAGATATCCTCAAAGTAGGTTTTGCTGTGATACTGGGGACTCCAGAAGGCATAAATTGATGTTTGTTTTCAACCTTTAAGAATTCAATTAAGGAAGTCATGTGTGGTGGTTCAAGTGTGTAATCCAGCTACTCAGAAGGAACACAAGCTTGAGGCCAGCCGGCCTAGGGACCCTATCTTGAAATAAACTTTAGAACAGAAAAGGCTGAGGATGTAGCTCAGTGGTAGAGCTCTTGCTTCGCATGGGTGAGGCCCTGGATTCAATTCCCAGTACTTTGAAAAAAGAAAAGGATTTATTAAGTGGGCTAGGGACATAATGTCAATGGTGGAGTTTGTGCCTAGCATGTGTGAGGCCCTGGGTTTGATTCCCCAACACCAGCAAAACCAGCAGCAAAGTGCCTTAAAAAACAATAGAAGTAATCTGTGCTCTCCTCATTCTCAGAATGGAGTCTAATCATCATAAAGCAGTAACCAAAAGGGGAGATTATTCATGTATTTAATGGAATGGAGAGTCAAGCGTTGGTGTGTGGAATGGCTCTGGAGTCAAGTTTGGTTAAAGTCTAGGGTGACATCTGTGGTTATGGTGTTACACAGAGCCTTCTGTTAAATCAAAGCAGATAGCACAGCCGTGCTGTGTGATACAGTGTGGTCAGTCACCTGATGTGCTGAAAGAGTTCTTCACACTTCACACCACCCAGTGCTCTTTTGGGTAATAAGAGCTATGTCATATTTGTCTAGCATCCTGGCCTGTCTTGCCCATCTGTGGCTCTGTCTGCTCCTCTGGTGTCTTCTGGTCTTTCATCACAATCGAACGTTCTGATACTCGAAGTCCTTCCTGTAATTGACCATTTACTTCCCGATTCTTTGAAGGAATTTCAAGCCAATCAAATCACATTTTTCTCTGAATTTGAGACTGTTCTATTTCTACCTTCTAGGATGCCTGCTCTACATATATTACACAAAGAGGAAACCTCCTGGCTAGGAGTACAGAGCAGGTAGTTGTTGAGGGTTAAAGCCAGGGAAGGCGGTGGCCTATGCCAGCAGGCTGTGACACTTCTTCCAGATTATAAATGCTTTCCTTCCACAGTGAGTGTCTGAGATTTTGGCTGCCAGTGAAGTATGGTTGTGAATAGGGCAAGAATATCTACCATAAAATGTGGCATTTCCTGCTTGGGGATTTTTTAGTGAGGAGATAGTTCCCATGGTAGCTGGAGGGGTATGTATGTGCGTGCATGTGTTTGTGTGTGTGTGTATTATATGTACCTCAGGGCTCTTTGAGGAAAATACAGATCTGGGAACAAATAAATGGCAGGTAAAAATGATAAATTGAGGCATTTGCTTGTGCCAGGGTGCTTTATTAGTCAGATTAATATATTTTGCTCAAAGGCAAACATTGATTTATTATCAAAAAGGAGAGAAAGCCTGAGCCTCAAGCAATTGGCAGTCAGTGGACCTAGTTTTCCTTCTAGTATCTTTCACAAGATGACCAGATTATTTGTCTCAAGGTACTATTTTATTGATACTCTTGGCTTAAAATTTTTACCTCAAAGTAGAGGTGTAAGTCTTTCAGTTGGTCATGCAGTACTCTCCTAAGGGACCATTCCACCCAGCCCTGTGTTTAACAACTGTCATCTGTCTGTCCATCTCCTTTCCTTCCCTCCTCTTTCCCTCTTTCCCTGCTTCCCTTCCTGACTGTCTCTCCAGTCATCAGCTCTTGATTAACCTATGAACCTTCCTTTTGTAAGAAATGTGTTCTCTGGAGCACATGTTGGCATTTTGTATACAGGCTTGTGTAGGAGTCAGCTGGCTCTTCCTCTATTCAGGTTGAGGCTTGGAGGAATATCTAGAAGCACAGGTAGGGAGACCTAATGCTGGGTCTGCTAATTACAGACCCTTGACTCATGGCTTTTTTCCTAAGTCCAATAAAAAAATGGTTAAATATTGACAATTTCATGATTAACCTGATTCTATATAAAATATTATTTCTTATTTAACTCAACATGTGGCGATGGCTTATAGCATTTCATGGCTGTCCTGTTACTGGGGGGTGGGGTGGAGTATGTTGTGTAGATGGTAGTTTCCTCATGGCTTTCTGGGTCAACTAGGTGAATTACTTTCATTTTACTTTGAATTTTAGAAATTCCCAAGCAGACACAATTGTAGAGAAAAGCACAATGAAACCCCACATACCAGGAACGCCTAATTACCAGCATGTCCTAGGTAGAATCTTGAGATGGCCTGAGGGACACAGGTCAGAGGAGCTCTGCACTCCTGAGAATGTCCTAATGCAGAACTGTGCGCTAGGCCAGGCATCTGCAAGTGACAGTGGAAAACACCACCCGAGACATAAATACTCTTCACTAACATCCTGTTGGCTTAAGCAGAGGAAACATCTCTTGGGTTTTATCCTGTGTTTGTGAAGATGCACTTGATAGTTCTGGCTTCTCATTTTCATGTCATTATCTAATGTGAGCAAACAACATTGCAAAGGCTTGAGTATAGTTAGGTAAACAGACTTAACAGTACCTGTGGCAAAACACAGGTGAAAGAAGACCCCAGTGATGAGACCCAGAGAGACTACTGGGGTGAGACGGAGATGGCTGACCCATCGTTTGTAATTAAGTTCTATTTATTTTTATATTTATTTTTTAAGAGACGGTTTCACTGTGATGCCCAGGCTGAACTTGAGCTGCTGGGCTCAAGTGACCCTCTAGGTGTGCACATGGTTGTAGCTGAGATTTAAAAGAAAAAGAAATCAGAGGAGTTAATAGCCACAAACGGGGGTGATAATAATGGTTCTTTACATTTGAAGAAGAGCAAATGTCTGCCTATGTGTTATCTCATGTGACCCTCATAAATACCCTGCAGTGTTAAGATGGAACATCCCCACCCTGTTGGAGACCCCTGTAGTCAGGTTGCAGTACCAACCTTCCCAGTGTGTGATGCAGGCCTGAGAAAAATATACACTAAGAGACAGAACTAAGAGAGAGAAAGTGGGGCCAGGACGACCAAACCCAGTGCAACCAACAAAGGCACTGGACAGTCTCAGGCACTGACTTTTATGGGCAATCAATTAGGATAAAGGCAGTTTGTGGTTTCTATGCAAATTAATGTAAACAAGGCTCATAAAGGACAAGATAAAGCATTCTTGAATTAGGAACAGAATAGACAAAATATATGATTGTAATTAGAACAGTGTCCTTGTAGTTTGAAGGTTTAGTTGTGAGAACTAGATTTGGGTGTGAGTTACTCTGACCTTGGCACATACACTTCAGCCAGACTCAGTTCTCAAAACAAGCCAATTGTGGGGTTAACTCTTCATAGCCTGCTTTGGGGATAATATTATAGTCCTCTACACCACCCTATAGAGGGGTACCTAACACCCTGAGCAATATGACTTGAAACAGTGAATTTGGGCCTTACAGTAACCTTGAGTAGGTGGAATGTTGGCTTGAATCGAGCAGGGAAGACAATCAGATGGGGTGAGGTGGGTGGTGAGAGAGCTCAATCCACAACAGAAATTACCTTAACGTTAAGAAGTGCTGTGAGGCCTTGGAGATGAGAATGTATTGGCTGGGTTAGATTTTAATCTGACTAGCATCTTTTCACTTGTTTATTCATTTGTAGAGAGGTATTGGCCAATTGTACCACCAAGTTTTGAGCTAAGAGACTGTCCTTTGGTAGATGCTCCCATGTTGGTGATAGTAATGATGATCTCCCTAAAACAAGTCAGTATTTTCTGTTTCCTGGATTTAAAGTAACTCAGCTGACAATTGTTGGGTGCCCCTTATGGATACTACACATGCAATGTTCCTGTAAAAACTATGGGGTGCCTGCTAGGAGGGGGGGAATGGAAGGTTGATTGAACACAGTCCTTACCCTAGAAGAGCAAGTTGAGTTCACTGTGTTGGGTCAGTGGGCCTGATTGGCCCAGTGCCCTTATAAGGCAGGGGTAGTCTAACTCACCTAGCCACTGTGCCCTCTGTCCCCACCCACCCATGCCAGCCTTCTAGACATATTGATTCAAATCAGAGGGCAGTTCAGGGCTTTGGAGGTGTGCAAGCTCAGTCTGAACTGCAGCTTTCCTGGTCATGTACATCTGAGAGAACTTCTCGGAAAGTGCCTGATCTGTGGTGGGTTTCAGCATTGTTATTTTATAAATTTCCTCAGGCAGGGTTGAGAATCATTGAGGTGCAGTTAAGCCTGGGTCTTTTCATCTCTAGAGCACAAGGTGTCTGCTTGATGAGATGGCATGAAGATTAAATAAAACAAATTGTGTAGAGGACCTGTCATTTGGCTGGTGCTCCAGGATGACATCTATTCTTCATTATTATTTAAAAGTGACATCTCATTATAAACAGCATGGCAAATATAGGTAAGAAGAAAATGACAAAAAGAAAAGTACCTGCAATCCAAAGACAATCTCAGCTAATATTTCAGTGCCTTACACCCACAGATATGTCCTGTACACACTTGCTGGGATGCTATTTGGGGCTCATTGACATGGTCCTGTGATATTATAGGGGTTGGAAATGGTTGATCAGTAACCATCCAGCCATAAATCCCCATGTTAAAGGTCTAGCTCAGTTCTTTCGTTGGTCCAGTATTGCCAGCTTCCACCCTGATGGTTACTTATTTGGGCATCTGCAAAGTGCATTTTGGGTACTGAAACTGTTCACCATCATTCTGGAGCCACAGTGTTCCCTGATCTTGAGTGTTTTCTAATCTGGCTGAGAGGTGAGGTTGTGCTTGTAGTCTTTGCCACTCCTGCATTGGGCCCTCTGTGAATAGTTGCTCTTTGGCTGATCGATTCCCCACCATGCCTGGAAGCTGTCCTCCAGTGCTGGATATGTGCTGGGTTCCCATGGTCCTGCTCCTGCACTCCTCCATGCATTTTTGGCTTTTGATGTAGGGCCAAAATTGTGGTGTGGAGAGCTGTAAGCATTGCTGTTTTGGAACCATAAACATCTATGGGAACTTTCTGCAGTTGACCCCTGTTGAGTCAGTAAGAAGATACAGGTCATTGGTAGGGTTTCTGATATGACTGAGATGACCTAAGTCAGGAAGACTTGGAAAGTCAGTGGGCACTGTGCAGTGTAGCCATCTTCTGGCTCTTGTGCCTACTGGTGCCAGTCCTGATGCTTATGGAGTTTAGTAAGTGTCTCAGCACTGCAGCTTCTATGGTAGCTTGAGGTCAAGAAATCCCCATGAAAATAATGGCCTTTGAGACAGACAGCTGAGTCTTGTTTTGACCCACACACCTCCTCTGGACCCAGTTGCCTTAACTACGTGCTCCTGGAGCCACTCTGTATGCTGGTTTTTAATGGCCACATTATTTCTTTATTTTTACTAGAAATTCTTCTCAGTTTTTCCTACTATTGGACAGCCAGCAAGGCTTTCCTTACTATTACTGAAGTAATATTATGAAGTCCTGACCCACTGGGTCATTTTACTCCTCTTTTGATGTAATGATTACTAGAATAAAATTTGGAATTAGAATTTGTTTGGGAAAGGGATGGATCTTCTTTGCTCTTCTTAGAGGATACCGCCTAAGGCAAGTGTCCTTTAATAATAAATGTCCAGGAACTAAGATGGATGTGAGACTCTGGATGTTGCAAGATACGTGTCAAAACCTCAAATAAAATTATCGACCAGTGTACAAATCATCCTGCTTGTAAGACAGGATAACCTAATTTCCAGATCATGTTTCCTGGCAGCTTCTGGTGTGAAGAGTAACAGCAGGAAATCTGTTTCCACCTGGCATTGCTGGGGTTTCATGGTTAGAGTCATTGTATGCACAAAAGCTTCGTCTTCTGTCTCAGTCATGGTTGAGTGGCTGCCTCTGGAGTCATGGAGAGACTCCACATAAAAGGTGGTACAACATGCACAAACTGCTGACAGATAATGCCATTTGGAGAACAGGCTCTTATATTCACTCTAAAGAGACACAATTGATATTCCCTAAAATGACCCCCTAGTATAGTCAGTCTCTCATTTTCTTCTACTGTGGAAATTAGGAAAGAACACCTAACTTGACACATTATGTTTGTCCCACTATCAGCTCTACATCTCTGAGAGCATCCAGCTATATTTTTGTTGTAATGCTTCCTGGAGGAGTTGAGTTCATCCTCTCCCTACATAGCAAGCGATACTTTAGAAATAGCCAAGGTAAAAATGATGGGAAGTTAGTCTGCTGCCGGGTCCCTGCTCTGAACCCTTGCACTGAGGCACAAAGCTGGGTCATACCTACAGACAGCAAGCCAGTTTGTTCCTGTGCAGAAGTAAACTGCATCCGTACAGCCATAGTTGTCTCACAGAAAAAAATGCATTTTTTGCATTTTGTCTGAAAACAAGTGTCTGTATCCAAATATATTGTATACCCTCCATCTTGAAGGTGCTGCTGAGGTTGTCCGAACACAAGCAAGTCAGTTCTTTGAGAGACTTTTTTGCTGGCAGGAACTGCCCAATGCTGGTAATACCATGGGAACATGTGTGCATATAGATCCTATTCATGCATGTTTTTGTGGGTCGTTTTGGCCTAACTTCATAACATTGCATTCACATTTTGTTCCAAAAAGGCTCAAAAATCTGTTCCTTTAGCAAGTTCAGGCTTCATAGGTCCCTCACTGTGAATCCCAGTTTGGTGTGTGGCTTTTGCTCTTGCCTAGGAAAACAGCATGCTTTCAGAAAGAAAGGGGAACTGCAGAGCAACTCCTTTGTGCTTTCTGGGCTCATCAGTTACTTTACTCTGTGAAGCTTGAGAAAACAAATGTTATTAAGTGGTGCTGCCTTTGCCTTGCACTTGGCTGTTAGTGTTTTGAGGAGAGAATCTACTCATTATTAATTGGAAATGTCATCTAGGAGAAGAGGGAACAGGCAAGAGTCTCTCTTAGTCCATCCAGCAGTCACATTTACAGCCAAATTAACAACAGCTCAACTGTTGAACCCAGGGCCTTGCATGTGCTAGGCAAGCACACGACCACTGAGCTACCCTCCGTCTCTACAGCCATCTTTATATACGCCTGGACACAGCCTTTTTCACTGAGAACTGTGTTGTAGTGTTGCCTCTTCCATGTTGAAACACTTACCCAAGAAAGTGTTCATCAATCATTTTATTGTGATTTACAATTTGACTTGCACAAATCAGGTTAAATTCTGTAACAAAAGAAAGGAAAAGGCAGTTCCAGAATAAATTAGCCCCTGGACTCACTCAGAGAGTACTAGAACTTTCTGGAACCTTCTACAGGCCCTGTGGTACAGCAATGACTTTAAGGGTCCTCCTTTGTGCCATCCAGAGCCTTGTCTTGACTGTTTAGGAGAGTTGCTTCTCTTTGGGCACCACTGCCTGCCTTACTGAAACACCTCAGAATCTGCTCCTGGCATGAACGCTTTAAGAAATAGTCAGTGCATTGTTGAAAAAAAAGACACATTTGGAATCCTTTGATCCCTCTGTTTGTTTTTCTCTTATGTGTGTCCTCTGACTCTGGCTATTATTTTTCCCATCCTGCTAATATTCTATAAACAACTCTCATTCCTCATTTCCTCCCCACCTGGCTACACCAATATGTCATTTCCTTTCCACCTGCAGGGCCGCCAGAACCCTAGGAGAGCAGTTAGCTGCCTGTGCCTTCAGAGCTTTGTGACCTTCTCTGACACTTGGCTCTCTGAGTTGCTTTTCCTCATCTATAACAAGGGGATTCCCTGGTGTAGCTAAACATTTTACAAGTCTTGAGATTTTTCTCTTCTCTGAGACTGTTAGACAAAATACAGGAAGAACCACTCCTAGTTCCTTTCAGGCCTGGAGCCAGTGATGTGACTAGTGCAAAGGGCACCTGACCTGGAAGCCCCGGTGGGTGTCAAGGCATGGGCAGGTCAAGTGTCTTAGGTGGTTGGATGGCATGGACTTTTCCAGACCTACACGCTCCATTGAGATTATTTATCAGTGACTTAATTATAGCCAAGTTAGGTCAACAAGATATAATTTGATGATAAAGTTGAAAAAATCAGTGATTTGGGTTGTTTTGTACCTTAGTAGCCAAAAGCTAGGATGATAGCTAATCTCTGCAGATGCTAGGTGGTAATTTTTTAAATAAACTGATAATGGTTTTAAATTTACATTAAAATGGTAAGGATAGTATAGAGAATTTCCATATGTTTTACACCCAGTTTCCTGTTATTTTTGTGTTTTAAAACTGATGAAACAGTGTTGATACATTGTTGTTAGCTAATGTGCACCCCGTACTCAGATTTCCTAACTTTCCCCTGTAGTTCCTTTTTCCATTCCAGGGTCTCAGACAGGATCCCACATTACTTTAGGTCATCACACTTTGAGATCTTCTTGGCTCTAGCAGTTTTGGGCTTTCCTTGTTTTAGTTGGCCATGATGGTTTTGAGAAGTATCTGATGCCTTATCCATTAGGCCTACCGGTCTGAGAAGTATCTATGGGTGTTTTGTAGAATGTCCCTCCGCTGTGGTTTATCTGGTAGTTTCCTGTGATTAGACTGGGGTGATGGGTTTGGGGGAAGTGAGGGATCACACAAAAGCCTTTCACATCTGTCTTAGTCGCCATTCTTGTTGCTGCGACACAATACCCAGTACCCACAACTTAAAAGAGGAGAGGTTTATTTTTGGCTCATAGTTTATAGAGGTTCTAGATCACAGTCTGCTAGTTCCAAGGCAGGATAGCATGACACAGGGGGGCCAGCCAACAGGAAACAGAGAAAAGGGAGGAGCTGGAGAAGGAGATAAGCCTTTCCAGGCTAGATTCCCAGTGACCATTCTCTTCTGACTAGTCCCTATCTCCTAACAGTAAGTCAGCAGTAAGCCCTGGTAATCCAGTCACCTTCTCAAACCCACCCACCTATGAGCACATGAGGCTCTTGGGGAACATCTGGATGAAAACTATAACATTGTCCCATCATACTCTCAGCATGGCTTTGTACTGTTGATGCTGACCTTGATTTCTTAAATGAGACCATGTTTCTCGGGAGTGAGGAGGGAACTTCCAGTAGCGCATGTGATGAGGTTAATGGGGGAAGCATGTGGCAGTGATGAAACACCCTGGTTCTTTTGTTCTTTTTTGACAGACTCAACCACCGCAATGGAGTGCAAAGTCCTGCGTGGCCTTTGTCAGCAGATGCTGCGACGGAAGGTGGTAGACTGCAGCAGGGAAGAGAGCCGCCTGTCCCGCTGCTTGAACACCTTTGACCTGGTGGCCCTCGGGGTGGGCAGCACGCTGGGCGCTGGTGTCTACGTCCTGGCTGGAGCCGTGGCCCGTGAGGATGCTGGCCCTGCCATCGTCATCTCCTTTCTGATTGCCGCGCTGGCCTCAGTGCTGGCTGGCCTGTGCTATGGCGAGTTTGGTGCTCGTGTCCCCAAGACAGGCTCAGCCTACTTGTACAGCTACGTGACCGTGGGCGAACTCTGGGCCTTCGTCACCGGCTGGAACCTGATACTCTCCTACATCATCGGTAGGTCCCAGCCAGCCCTTCACCCCCTCCTGTTCATTCCCATCTCCAGGGGTGGCCCTGCTCCCCAGGGATCCTCTAAGCTTGACGGCCTCATGTGCTGCCTTTTACTTTTAGGAAAGGTTCTGTGCTACCTGTGAGTACTGCTGTAGCAGTGGCACAAGGGGACCAAGCTGGGCCAGCAAGGAGTCCATTCCTGTAACTCAAGACAGAATTAGTAGGATGCTTCTAAGTAACTAGAAAGTAACTTATTTGTGTAGTATTTTTTCCTGATTATTAAATACATCACCAACGGAAAAATTTAGGAAATATAATAAAAAGCACAAAGGAGAAAGTAGAAATATCCAACCCGACAACCCAGAGAATATTTTTCATGCATTCATTCTTTCAATAAATATGGTATTTATTAAGTGCTTGCCCTGTGCCAGGCATTTTGCTGGATGTTAGGGTTAAAACAGGAAAGCAAGAGAGTCTATTAAGAGTTCATCAGGGTTTACTGTCTAGGGTAAAACTATTGTTAATATTTTTGTGCAGCGTGTGTCTTTATAAAGCAAGAAATGATATTCTCCTATCATTAGCTATTTTTCCATAGTAATAGTCCTAACACTCACACACCATTATATAAATTTATAAACAGCCTAATTTACTGGGTACATTTAAGATGTTGAGATTGCTTCCAGGTATGTTGGTATTGTTGCAAACAGTTAATGACTTTGTCTTTAGATATGACCATAATTTTTTTTTCCCTTAAAACTACCTAAAAAGCAAAATATCTAGGTCAGTGCTGAGTTTTCCTCCTGGCATGGGTCCCTTTCCTCACAATGCTGGACATTAGTGTTAAAACAGCCATGCAGCAGGGAACCAATTTCAGTTTGGTAGGTCAAAATTCTCTTGATCCCCCCTGTCTCCCCCTCTTTCTTCTGCTCTCTCTCCCTCCTCAGTCCCTTCATGTCTGTCTCTTGTCCCTTTATTAAACAAGAACTTCTTCATAGCAATTTAATACAGTATTTATTCACTATTATTGTGAGGAAAAAAATTGCCCTCTACATTCAAAAAGGATAGATTTGAATGCTAGGAATACAGTCAAGACATGTGCCATGAAAACTTGGTTCCTTCATTCTCTTTGTGTTCTCTGTATTGCGATGGTACCCGAAGTTGGCCATATCACTGTACAGGAAAGAAGCACCTGAATATAAGAATTGGCAATGCATACGAATGACTGCTTCACAGAAGTAGAGATACAGATGACGTTCAGATTGGTCTTTAGCAGGGTTTCTTTAATGTTGCCCCAAAGCCTGTGAGATGTGCTTCGCAAAGCCATGTGGCTCCTGCTCACTTCAGTTTCCCTTCCCTTGGATGACCTTGTGTGTGATGCTGGGCGCTTCCCCTGCTCCATATGTGGTTCTGAGTATTTGACACAGGGACCCTGAAGTCCTTATGGCCTCATCTCTCGAGTAAGGGCCCCCACTTCTACTTCACCGGGCACCTTGCGGAACTTGTGTTCTCTTTTCTCAGCTGTAGCCAAGGGAGATTCTTCTTTGGGGTTCTAAAATAAAATTCATAATATTTTTTTAATGCAACATCAAAACTTGTAACCACAGATGGCTCTCACACACTGAAGTCCCTCTTTGGGAATGAGGCTATTCTAAACGGACCATTGTTTCTATAGGATTTACCTGGGCATAAAACAAAACATTGCGCATGAAATGTTTGCTGCTTCTAGACCCAACACACAAAGAGTCTTTTCCAGAATGCTAATTCCTATGTAAAATTCATGCATGTATTATGGAAATTTATACTCAGTGTTAGCTACTGAGAAGAATAATTTTTCCAGCTATTTTTTAAGTCAGTGTTTCAGAAATGGGAAGGGGATCAGCTGAGAAGGAAGACTAGATGGCCCCTGGCATCCAACAGGCTGAGGTTTATTTGGGAGCCCTAGTACAATGAGTTGGGTGATTTGGGGGTACAGTGAGGCCGTTTTTCTGGATTAGGTTATGGCCTTCATGGAAAGAATTTATAATGGATTGCTGTTCAAGATAAAAAATGGTTAAATTTTTAAGTTTTGGAAAAACACTTAGCATGAGAACAAATAATGAAATTAAATTTCTGTTCAGAACAGTTTGGAAAAATTCTATGGATAATTCAGGCCATAGGGACCAGCAAGTCCTTTTGAAAATAAAGGAAAATGCTTTATACACATAGTGGAATTTTAGTGACATTTCCTGACAAAGGCTAATGGAAACGTAATAGCTCTCTTCAGAATTCAATGAAAATGAGAGGGAGGGAGGGAGGGAGCGGGGGAGAGAGAGAGAGAGAGAGAAGCCAGAGGAGCCATTTGGGGTACAAGCCTCTGCTTGTGTCCCTCGTGTATGGGAGCTGGGGGTTCGTGGAGATGGGGCTGCTTTTACTATGGTCCTGAGCTGTTGGGACCCTCTGGGTCAGGTGGTGTGAACCCAGGTTTACTCTCCCTAAAGTGGAGAGTGGCTGATGCCTCCTCTGATAATGAGTGGTGGCTTCGTCCCTGAGATGATGGGCAGCCTCCTCGCAGATCTCCTCAGAGAGGAGTTTTGGGGTACAGGTACCATAAGCTCTGCTGCCATGGGTTTTTGGAAAAGTGTCTTCCTAAGCAGTTTCCCCAGACTGACTTTGTGCTCCAGAATGCATGTGAATCAGTTCTGAATTGTCACCAGTATTTATTAGTTTTTAAATGAAATCAAATAGGTAAAATTGAATAAATAGTATCAGAGTACCTCTTAGGTGGAAAGGGAAACTTTTTGTAAAATATGTATATATCCTGGGTTTCTAGTACACAGACAAATGCTTCTTGGCTTCCAGTGGGGTTATACCATCATAAGACTGCTGTTTTAAAAACTCTACTGCGTAGTCAGCAGCTGCTTGTCATATCCTGATTGTGAACCCTTCTGATCCTGGGGTTGACTGGGAGCTGTGATTCCTACTGCTGCCCAGCATTGAGACAGGGTCATACCAAATATTGCTAACCCCAGAAAAGACCCAAATTCAGAGTTCAAGTATAGTTTTCATTGTATGCATGTTGCTTTATATCACCTTAAAGTTGAAAAATCCCACATTGAACATTTATGAATCAGGGTAAATATACATTCAAACACGTGACATCATACATACTGGGTTGAGATATAAAACACACTTCCTTCCAGCCCTATGAGTCTTTGCTTTTTACTCACTCCAAACTGGTTGACACTCCCTCTGGCTGCCACTGTGGGGGATTTATGCCATCTGCGAATGCCTTGTGGATGCCATAAATGGCAAGCTTGGTGACAGCTACTCTGTTTACTGTTTGAATGACTACTGTGTGTTTTGTGGCAGGTACTTCAAGTGTAGCAAGAGCCTGGAGTGCGACCTTTGATGAGTTGCTGGGCAAACCCATCGGGGAGTTCTCACGAAAACACATGGCCCTGAAGGCTCCCGGGGTGCTGGCTGAGACCCCTGACGTATTTGCTGTGATCATAATTCTCATCTTAACAGGTAACACCACACCTTGACAAAGAGACTGGTTTGGATCATTGGGTAAATGTTTCACGACAGACTCCTATTAGTCTGTCCTCTTCCCTCCCTCCCTCCCTTCT
>NW_022900950.1:33040806-33051969 GCF_012274545.1 Fukomys damarensis | reverse complement strand
CTCTCTCTCTCTCTCTCTCTCTCTCTCTCTCTCTCTCTCTTTCTTGTTTGTTTATGCTGGAACTGGAATCTAGGGCCTTTGCATGCAAGGCAAGTGTTCTGCCGCTGAGCCACACTCCCAGGACCTTTTTGTTTCTTTTCTTATCTTTAGCACACGCGCCCCCCCTCCCTGCACCACTTTTTGTTTATTTGTTTTTATAAGAAATGCAGACATCTCTGTTCATCTGTCCAAGCCCTAATGTCTTGTAGAGCACACAGAGTTGGCCGAGTTCTCTGCCATTTAATTAAAAGGAATCTCAGGTGTTGAATATAACCGTGGAGTGAGATTTTGTCAGCACTGAAGGATTAAAAATCCTTTGGCTCAGTGGATGGCCATTTGGAAAGGAAAATAGTCATTTGTCCACCAGGAAAATGTGGAGGGCTAAACTCTGCCTGGAACATCAATGTGTGCTCGCATGTCTAAAGACACCTGGAGTGCTTGTACACTGAACAATCACAAAGCACCCTTTTAGTAAATAAGTCATGGCTACAGAATTTTTAAATTCCAGATATTGTTTGACACAGCTTATGCAATCTTCTTGTTCATGATACTTGTCTGTGTCTCAGCCACTGGGGTGGGAAATTGTCCTTCTTGGTCCTTATACTATATGTACATGAGACTGAAATGCAGATGAATTTTCATCTGAGGTTAGAAAATCTTAGACAAGTTTTAAAAACAACATGCCTTACCTCCCACACTGCATAATTAAAATAATTTTGCACAGGCCAGTCTCTGCAGTATTTCTGGTCTAGCTGGCAGAAATGTGTATCCAGAAAATAATTTGCTCTACTATAATGAGATTCTCATTTTTATAAACATGAGAGGGAGGAACACTAAAGAAAAAATATTTTGGATCCCAGTGACATCTTCACCCCATAATTAATTACTCAATTCTCTTGTAACATCTGTCTTTCAGAATTCAATCTAGCATGTACAGCAGTTTCTATTTTAAAATGTATAAGAGGCATCCATGGCAAGGAAGGAGTCTCAAATCATGACTGTGTTTGAGTAGTGCTTGGCCTCTTTTCATGCCCACCCTAGAGTTTAGCTGTGTGTGTTAACCCGCTTTCTCTTACAGTGTCACATACCTGAGATAATTGTCTTATCTCTCAAGGTGGGGAGCACATGGTTGAGCAAAACCATTCACCTCATGGCCAGAATGTGGAAGAAAGAGAAAGGCACTGGGGCCCCACAGTTCCCTTCCGGGGCCCACGCCCAGATACCCACAGACCTCCCACTAGGCCATACCTTCTGAAGTTCCACCATCTCCCGAGTGTCACCCTGGGAAACACGCCAGAGAACACTTAAAATCCAAACTACAGCAACATGGAAGTCCCTCCGTGGCATTAGCACCCTAATGTGGGAGCTACTCAAAGATAGTGCTGTCATGAGGTTCCTGTACCTTTTCATCACTTGGTTGATTTTTTTGTTGTGTCTTAAATGTGAGTTCCCAAGCCAGAGCTAATCCGGCTTACACTTTTTCGTGTGTGTGTGTGTGTGTGTGTGTGTGTGTGAGCTGGGGCTTGAACCCAGGGCTTTCACACTGAGCTACATTCTCAGCCCTTTATATTTTTTTATTTAAACCAGGGTTTCTCCAAGTTGTTAAGTTGCCCAGACAGAGCTTGCGATCCTCCTGCCTCAGCTTCCTTGAGTGTTGGGATTATGGGCAAGTGCCACCACACCCGGTTTAAACATTTCCTTTATATGCACTGAGTCCAGTGAGGAAACATGTGTTAGTGGTTTCAGAACCAGAACCCTTGTTGCTGCCAACATGACTAACATCCCAGAGTAAATCTGAATAATTTCCTCATCCGAAAAACTCTCATTTTTCTCAATGAGTGTCTCAACCAGGACACTATACAGGTATGTCCTTCTTGGGGAAAATTAAAGTTATGTCCTTTTCAAGAGAAGGGGGTGCCTTGCTGTGCATTTCGAGGCCCCGTCTTTCCTCTGCCAGGGACTTGCTCTCCGTAGAAGGTGACTGTCACGTTCCAGATCTCTGTAGCTCTTGGTGCTCTGTGGGTGGTTTTCTCAATTTCCAAGGAGATCCAGGTAGCTTGGGAAGCATCCCATGGACTTCTGTTATTGAAGTCCCTGCCAGTAGGATCACCGATGTCTTTGGAGGTTCAATGATGTTTTCATTCTTTTTCTGTCATCTTCTTGTTCCTGTCCTCATTGCCATCCTCAAAGTGACCTACCTAGTCTGTGGTTAACAGTCAGGATTTTCTATTTGTGCCTTTCTCAGGACTTTTAACTCTTGGTGTGAAAGAGTCAGCCATGGTCAACAAAATATTCACCTGCATCAATGTTCTGGTCCTGGGCTTCATTGTGGTGTCAGGATTTGTGAAGGGATCCATTAAAAACTGGCAGCTCACGGAACAGGATATCTTGAATGCATCCAGCCATCTGTGTCTCGGCAAGTGAGTCATTTCTTCTGTCCCTTGGCATGTGATAATTCTTCATACTTGATATTTAGCGCCATGTACACATATTTGGGGTTACAATTGCCTAGGATAATATGTGACCTAAAAATACACAATTCAAGTTCATTTTGTTGTTTTGCTTTGCTGCAGTGAGGTCACCGAGACTGTTTTGCAAATTGGGAGTGTGTGTTAAGATTTATTCCCCTGAACTGGATAGCACTTTGCATGACAACGAAGGTTTTCAGGAAAACAGACCATCATTTAAACTTCAAATAGTTGTCACATTACATTAGAAATCTTTTCCTCATATTTGGTTATATGACCAACCTTCTCTCCCTCCCTCCCCTGCCCCCCCTGCTCCTGGGGCTCAAATTTGAGTCCTTGTGCTTGCAAGGCAGGCTCCAGAATCACTGAGCTAAATCCCTGGCCCCCTGATGTTTCTGATTCAGGACACTCAGATTGAGATGGGTGAAGGCCAGCTATCCATCCTGGGCTCTCTTAGACCAATGAGGGATCCTTCCCCAACGTGCTCCTGCTATGTAGGAAACAAAGCCAAGTAATTGTAATTTGTCATAAGTTTTCATGTCCCAGGATGGAAAATGGGGAGTTGGGGTTGTCTGTGATTCTATTTTCTTTAAGGCTAAAGGCTAAAATGCTGTGGTACAGACACCTTCTGAGATGCAATCATGGCCAACTTGGAGACCCAAACGTCTTCCCTCTTGTTGTTCTGTCATTCCCAACAGCAGTGTTTGTTGTCCTCCACTTCCCAGTCAGTGCTAGCCTGTGGACACAAGCATGCCCCAGCTTTCCAGAAGTGAAAAGAGATTATGGGAGGGGAGTGCACCCAGGGCTTATGAGGACAGACCAAGAAGATACACTGTCCTAGTCTCTACATTTCCTTGGCGAGAGCTCAGTGGGCAGCCACATCTTAGCTGCCCTGTGTAGGACAGGAGACCTCAGAAGTCACCTCAGAGCCACCAAGTCAGTGGCTAGTTCAGGGGCAAGTGTCCAGCCTCCTCCAGTGCTCTGATCAGTGAGCAGTCAGTGTGTGTGACTACTTCACTCCTTAGAGCAGCAAAGTGTTGAATTAGGTGCAAGAAATCTCACTAATGCTACAATTATGTGGTTATGAATTCAAATAAAAATAAATCTCCTAAACTCTTGAATTTGAATAGAAATAAGCCTTTCTCAAATTCAGTAACAGAGCAACAGGGACTTTTAATGTATCATTTCTAAGCATTCTAGAGTTGTCTGGATGTCTAATTTATTCTGACCCATTCATTCAAGGTGGAATGAAGCCAACTCAAAATATACTTTGAAGTACTGCTGTAGACTTTGAAAACTTTGAGAGTGGATTTTACTAGTTGCTGTTCCCAGGTTAGGAATGAAATACTGAGGCCTCCTCTTACTTCCTGGTTGCCAGTTGAGCGTAAGCATCATCATTTCTCTCACGAGATTGTGCCTGTCAGTGGTATTTGCTTTTTATCAATCATCCTTGAACTGAGCGCCCTGACTCTACAGTACAACTGAACAGTGCTGGCTGTCCAGATAAGGTGGTTTTGTCACCCCAGCCCTTTAGCCACAAGTGGGCCCTTTATTTCCATCTGAGGACCTGGAACACTGCTGTTGTTGTGGTGGTGGGGGGCGACTCAGGATCGGCCATTGAAGAGGTGAAGTTCTACAGGCCTGGAATATAGCTGTCTCTTCCATTTCATTATAATCTGCACATGGCTTTTGTTTTAGCCAGCTGTAGATTTGTGTTTCCGAGAACAGCCTTATAGTCTTGCATGAAATTGCTCTCCCTCTGAAATAGCAGGGCATTTCCTGACCAAATCATATATCATGTAGGAGCGTCAGCCTGCACAGTCGGGAGGCTGCTTTGTCTGCACTGAGTTTGGAATTTTCTCATATCTTTCTCCTTCCATGGCTTTCAGGGAACGCTTTGAGCTTGAGTTAGTCTGTCTCTGAGTCTGGGGCTGGAGTATTACCGTACAGTTCCAGTGGATTCTCCCTGCCTTGACTTGTGCTGATTCTGGCCTTTTTAACCAGTATCCTGGAAATAGGTAACAGGAGAAGTAAGAGTGACACAAATTTATACTATGTGGAAACCTGTTGAGATTATGTAGGACAGTGCATGTCTTTTAGGAGAGAAACTCCAAAATAATGTTGACTTCATAAGATAAAGGGTTAGTTCTCTTTAGTTAACATGTGGACATGGTCAATAACCTGGGTCAGGAATCTAGTCCTTCCATCTCATGGCCTTTTCCATGGCCCATGTTTGCAAGGCCACCTGGCCTCATGGTCGCTGCTCCTCCTGTTTCTGTTAGCTGAAAGGAAAAGGGAAGAGTACAAGAGCACCTTCCCTGCCCTCATCCCCACACATTACTTAGGCGATGCCTGTACCATGTCTCCTTTGGTCCCATCATTGCACCCACATCTAGAGTTAGAGAGGTGTAGGCTTGACTCTCACTGGTCATGTGTCTGGCTAAAATAACTAAGGCTGCCTTTACTGTGTAGAAGGGGGAAATGAGGCTGTTAGGGATGACCGACAGCTTATATCAGGGTAGCGGATGGCTGTTATTACTTTGGAGTCTTGGTAAAATACATTTACTGTTAATTTGGTGAGGGTAAGCCGCATGTGGGAAACCTGCCCCTGGCCTTACACCCTACTTTGCCAGTTATTTTCTTTGTTAAAGACCAGGTGAGCGGAATCATCAGGGCTGGTCACCCAAACTGCAGGGGAGAGAGTACTGCACCAAGGCCTAGGTTTAGCTCCACTATATCAAGAGCTGACATTTGCCAGGAGGTGGCCAGGGCAGTATCCCCACTCCTTCAGGGACAAGCCAATGGCTTGTGGACCCACCACATGTGTGCCCCAGGTTAAGGTGAAAATATAGATATGAAGAGCCCGTGAGAAATATTTCTAAATGTTTTAGCTTAAGGCCCTATAGAATAGATTCTGTGTTTTACTTTCATACCTGTAACTGAGATCAGGAACACCCAAACTTCAAAGTTGAATTTAATTTTTTGAGTGAATAAAATAATCACACAGTTCATATGTCATAATGTTTTTAAAAGTTTTTCATGGAGAAATCCTTGTTCCCGCTCCTTTCTTCATCTACCTCACCCCCTACTCCCACAGTGAGTAGTCATTTTCATTATGTTTGGTGGGGAGGCTTCTAGTTTTTCTTTATATAAAACAAGTGAATGCAAATGTGTATATTTTAAAGCCCCCTCCCCCCATTTTCCTGCCCCTGGCCTTTTTCTCTTACCAGCACCTCTTGCAGTTGGGCCTTGGTATATCTCCGCCTAGGTCGGAGGAGCAGGTTCAGCAGGTATCACTGTTAAGGGAGCTGGCTCACCCGGCTCACAGCTCCAGAAGTTGCCTGATTTGGAGGTGTCTAACCCACCTTGTGTCAGTCCTGAGGAGCCAGTAAGATGCCTTTTCCTCTGCCTCCTCCCTCGGCCAGTCATCCAAAGCTCCTCTTCTGCGTGTTTTTCTTACTTATTTTCCTGCATCTTCATGACTAAGGTGCGGTCCAGCCCTCACTACCCTTCTGCCAGGCTCCTCTCCCTGTTCAGTGATTCAGTCTGCACATTCCTGACTTCGATTCTCCAGCCTCCCCAGGTGCTCCTGCTGAAAGCTAACTATCAAAGGTGACAATTGGTTTTTCTGTTCATGGTCATCTCAGCAGCTGTTGACCTCATGTACAGGGTGCTGAGAGATGCTGTTGTTAACTGAAATAGTTCAGGTTTTTAGCCATAGTTTCTGTGTTGGAGCCTTGGGTTACTGCTAAGTACAGTATGTTGGGTGGGGATGGTACCCCTGGGTGGCAGCTCTGGGTCTCTGTATCCCTGAAGGTCTTGGGGAGGAGGGTATGGGCCCAGCCCCAGTGGTTGAAGCCCTCCACTCTCCTGCCTTTCCCTACAAGTCATTATGTACCAGATGCTTCTGGACCAGTGACAGTGTGTGCCATCGTGTCTCTGGGGCCTGAAATACAGGGAGGCCTGCTGCCCATGGAGTTGGAATTCTGTGGTCTGAGGACCATGATTCAGGGTCTGAAGCCCCTGGGCCTAGCAGCACTAACAGGGTAGGGTGATTATCTGGTATTGCTTCTCTTCAGGACTTGAGTGCTGCTCCTAATTGTGATCTTTGACTGTGGCTTTTTTTTCCCTAGTGACACAAAAACAGAGAAACACGGTGTTGGTGGATTCATGCCCTTTGGGTTCTCTGGTGTCCTGTCGGGGGCAGCGACCTGCTTCTATGCCTTCGTGGGTTTCGACTGCATTGCCACCACTGGTATGCCCCTCCCACCCCGCTACTCCGGGATCCCCCACTGCCTGGAAGACGTGGAGGCTCCTACTACCCGTAGCCAAAACTTCCCTTCCTGCTCCAGTTGCCACTCTTCCTACATGTACATAACATGAGGAGTTGCAGCTTCCTGCCAACCTCCTACCTCCTTTATCACTTCCCTGAGTGGTGGTACCTGACAGGATACTGTGTCTTGAACATAACTAAGAGCTCTGGTCTCTGGTGTTAGACCAGGATAATGACAGCATGGCTCCAGACTGATTGCCCTTCTGTGTTATCTGGGTGGAATGAGAACACCGACAATAATGTCAACCTGGTTGATTGAGTAGGCTGCACTCCCTTGAGCTTCCTGGATTTTCTCAGCCAAGGGAAACAAGTTTCTCTCTTAGCTGGGTATCATTGTAATGGTGGAGAGCCATCCCGGGACTGGGGCTGCCTGGGGTGTGTTACCAAGGGCCTCCTCTACCTTAGGGAGCTGCAGACCCCAGTTCTTGCAGACTGAACATTCTAGGCTGCCTGTCCTTGATGTTGCGCGGGTGGGTCCAGTGCCTCCTGCCTCCTGACTCTTTCTGCTTCCAGGTGAGGAAGTCAAGAACCCCCAGAAGGCCATCCCTGTGGGCATCGTTGCATCCCTTCTGATCTGCTTCATCGCATACTTCGGGGTGTCTGCCGCCCTCACACTCATGATGCCCTACTTCTGCCTGGACACGAGCAGCCCCCTGCCTGATGCCTTCAAGCATGTAGGCTGGGAAGGTGCCAAATATGCAGTGGCTGTTGGTTCCCTCTGTGCACTTTCCACCAGGTGAGTGGCTTTCCACCGCCATTCCTCACTCCTCACGGGGCTGGCTCTGTGGAAGGTGTCAGGCTGGTGAGGCCAGTGGGAAGTGGACACGTCCTGGTGCTCCCTTTCCACCTTGAAGTCAGACCAGCACACCGACTCTTTTCCCCATGCTTTGTAGCTAGTAATCAGTCCTGAGGGTTACTTGTATTACTAGTACAGTAGTTTCTCCCATTCATAGGGAGATCCACTCTGAGACTTGCAGTGGGAGCTGTTTTTCCTAACATAAACAAACCTGTGATAAAGTTTCATTTACAAACATAGGCCTGATAAGAGATTAACAATATCTAATAATAATGGAGAACAGTTATAACAATATATTATAATAAAAACTAGTCAAAAATTTCAATTGTTTATTTCTGGAAATTTCCACTAATATTTTTGGAGTGTGATTAACCAGAAGTAACTGAAATTATAGAAAGCCAAACCGTGAAGAAAGGGAGACTGTCGTATTTTTTACCACTAAGATCCCAGGGTCACCTTTTGAACATTATCTGCTTAGTAAGCGACAGGCTCTGTGTTTCTAACCTTTGACCTCTGGCCCAGGCCTCCTCTTGACCAACATATTCTGGCCCTTAATTTGCTTGTAAAGGAGGGACTGCTTTGAAAAAGCAAACCTTTTATTGGTATTTGATGCTAACCTGTATAAATAGAAACTACTTGCCAACTATTAATTTCCCACAGAGAAATCCTTATGAATGCAATGATGCTTTTGTTTCCTGTTTGATTCAGCTAGGCATAATTATCACAATAACAAAATTTCCCTTCCATTCATTTATGTCTACATTGCATGCCAACTTAACAAAGATGTTCTCCTTTCTTTACCTTCATCCACACTTAAATGCTGGGGATTCAACCCAGGACCCTGCACATACTAGGCAAGCACTGTGCCACTGAGCCATGCACCCAGTTTACCTTTGTGCACACTTACAGTATGTGTTTTTTCTGGGTCAGTAGACTAAGTGCTGAGTCTTATAGATGGGAGCTTTACACAGTTTGAAGAAGAACCAGTTCTTTCTTTCAGTTTTTTTTTGATACTGGGGATCAAACTTGGGACCTTGTGCTTGAGAGGCAGACAGAGGGAGGAATGAGTTCTTGATGAGAGAAACACTGGCTCCCTTTTGGTGGTAAACTATACATGTTCTCATTTGGTGCCTCTATTCCTGGTGAGCTAGTTTCACTCGTGCATTTTGCCCTTTCTGCCCACCTAGTCTTCTAGGTTCCATGTTTCCCATGCCACGAGTTATCTACGCCATGGCTGAAGATGGACTGCTGTTTAAGTTTTTGGCCAGAATCAATGATAGAACCAAAACACCAGTAATTGCCACACTAGCCTCAGGGGCTATTGCTGGTAAGTACCAGAACTACTGTAGTTTCACTTGCCAATATTTTAACAAAGTTATCAGTTAGGGAGACATCTTAAATCGTGCTTCTCTGTGAGAAATTGTAATATGCCTTTTTAACCCTTGGTTTTTCTACTTAAACCTGTTTGTTGGAAGGTTACTGCCCCTCTGACAAAAGACCGAAAATCCAGTTTTACAGAGGATGTGATGGAATTCTCACTGTCTGAACTCATTACCCTCTTCACAGACAGAGTTTAAAACACACACTGTCCCTTCAAACCGTCCACCTTTCTCCATTTGAACATCTTCCTGAGTAGACTTCAGCAGACTGACATTGTGCATTATACAAGCCAAGTGGGACTTTTATTAGTCCCTGGGAATCCATATCTTAACACCCGGGTTCTCTGGAAAATGAGTGTCCCTCACAGTCAGTGTTTTATAAAATGTGCCACAATTCCACAGGGCATATTGAGGGTGTTATTTGCCCCTGAGTTTTTAAATAATAGCAGACCCAGAGGAGATTTCTTTTCCTAGTCAGGGTTACCCAGGAGGAGAATTGTGACCAATGACGTTTCTAAGGAGAGCTCTGAGCTGTGTGATATTCAAGGATCCCCAGTGAAGGAAGTGGGGAGTTGAGGTGGAGCTCATGCACTCTGCTATGAGCTATTCTATATTTCCTTGCTTGGTGACTGCATGTTAGAGCCCCAAGAGCCAGGTACCAGCCCACTTTACAGGTGGAGAAGTGGAGAAGTAGAGGCCAGAGAGACGCAGAGAGGATGCACTCCCAGGAGGGGATAGCTAGCTCCTGATTCCTGGTTTGTGTTTATGCCAAAAGCAGCCAAATTTCTTCCAGGGTCTGAGCTCAGTGGTGGGTTTTTTGAGTAAATTAGGTCATGGGGTACCAGTCACTGTGTACCACAGTGACCCTCAACCATCTGAAATGAACTAATTATTCATTGTTTTATTAGCACTATACCTTTTGCAAAGTGTACCTAGTTTTGTGGATTACTGTTATATGAAAAAAGAAAGCAATTTGTATATATGTAACAAAATTTTTGAATAATTCCCCACCTTTGTGAGTCATCACAGTGTTCAGTTTGAATGGTGCTATATGTCAGAATATATGCAATATAATTAGGGAATTAAGGAATTGGAAATAGTACATTTTTTTCAGTATTTGTATTTAATTTGATTATCCTAAAGACTAGCCTCAATTTCCTTTCTGTGCCAATAAAAGGAGATTGAACTGTAATCTTTAAAGTGATTGTAAAGGACATGCCATTCACCAAACAAAGGATTTGTTCCTTCTCTCCATTTGGTGGGAGTATAAGTAAATTTCTGGTTCTATAAAATCACCTCACATGGAGAAATGTGTTTCAGATTTCTCTGTGAAGAGAAATGTAGGCATTTGTGGCATGCATGGTTGGATACTTCTGTAATTATCCAGAGGCCTTCATTACTTTTTAATTGTATTATTTATCCTCAGTTTAAGTTTGTTTGATTTGCACTGATCAAGCGTGGTTTTAGAGATATTTGTGGAAAAGTAATGGTTTCATGTTTATGTTTTAACTTGTATTAATTGCATGTGTTTTGAAAATATTTCAAAGTAGGGCTTGCCAAGTTATTTAAATGGGAAGTTTGACATACATACCAGCATAAATAGAAGCACGTATGCTTATAAAAACATTTGCAAATAAACATGTGTACATCATCATCATCATCACCACCACCACCACCACCACCACCATCATCATCATCATCATAATTATTGGCGGATTGAACCTAGGGCTTTGTGCACATGAGAAAAGTGCTATACTACTGAGTTACACCCTCACCTCTAGCATGCATGTTTAATCTTTAAAGCCAGTGTGTGTGTGTGTTAAGGGGCTGATATCATTAGGGGACAGCTCTGCAGATGTCTTGCTTGTAAAGTGATTTTATATATGAAGAACAATTCTGCTTTTCCTGCTCACCTGTTTGAGTTAAGCGCCCCTCTGAGGCCTCATAGAGACCAGATTTGCCCTGCTTGCACACAAATACCTACTGATACATATGTCTGGAGCAGATACTGTCAGTGAGGTCATGGACTGTGGTCTCCCCTGTTTTGTAGTATATACCCTAAGTGACTGGCACACTCTCAGTATTGTATGGAGGGTGCATGTCTGAGTGGATGCTGGGTGGAACATGAATGGATAGGCGATGGCTAGA
>NW_022900950.1:32995468-33040474 GCF_012274545.1 Fukomys damarensis | reverse complement strand
GGGTGGGTGGGTGGATGGATGGATGGATGGGTGGGTGGATGGATTGGTAGGTAGATGTATAATTGAGTGGATAGAGAATAGATGGGTGAGTAGATCCTGGATCTTCTGTGCACTGGTTGTTTAACTTGAAATAAGTATCCTGTCCTGTTTGGACTTAATTCCTTCATCTATAGTGTAGGTATGGTTTGCAGAGTTTGAGGATCAAAAAAAGATAAAAGTATTTTTATAAAAATATTTATTATTATTACTGTCTGTTGAAGATTGTGCATGTGTTTTAACCCAAAATTTGTCATCCCTGAAAGAAGTGTTTTTCCATGGAAAGGTTTGTGGTTGGACTGGGAGTAAATAGCATCCCTCGCATGCCCTGGGTCAAAGCTAGTCAGTGGTCCTGACTGTTGATGTGTGTAGAGGACTGCTCATTTATCCTGATGTCTCTCTTCCCAGCTGTGATGGCCTTCCTCTTTGACCTGAAGGACTTGGTAGACCTCATGTCCATTGGCACTCTCCTGGCTTACTCTTTGGTGGCTGCCTGTGTATTGGTCTTAAGGTATGTATAGATTTCCTGGGCTCCATGACAGACATGAGTATACAACGGTCACTGTGTAACTTTTACATTGGTGCTAGTTTAATTGTAAGCTCCCAAGGAGAGGATGGGATGTGGTGATTGAGAAGCTGGTTGGGAGGATGTACTAGAAGAGTCAAGGGTCACTCCAACCTCCCTGTAACATGCCCTTATACTTCCAGCTAGCTGTCTCAACTCCGCTGTTGTGTCTGAGTCCTAGGATCACAATTTTTGAAGGCTTCGGGTAACTGAATTGCTGTGGCTGAACCAGAGGGGGTTAGGGGCTGACCTTTTAAAAATTGGGAGACCAAAACCTATGTAATTAGATCAGTGTTACGCTTCTGTAGCTGGTTTCTCTGTAGATGGGGGAATGAATCCTGGTACATGATGCAGAATGGCCTAGGTGATGTTTATGGACACTTTACAGGTTTTGGCTGTTTCTGTTTTGAAACAATGAGCAGCTTCTGGCCCTGGACTTGGTGTTTTGGTATTCTCATCTACTCCAGGACCCCTCTCAAAGCGTGTGCCTAGACTCTGGTTATTCTTTGCTCTGGAGAAAAGTCTCCATTTGAAGGATAGTCTGAAATTAGCATTTGTTGTGTTGGTCACCCAACAAGAGCTTTCTTATTTTTTTTTCTTGACGATTTTTTTTGTGTGTGTGCTTTCGAGGCCACTGGTTCCATTTCTGCTGTATTCAGTGCCTACTTTAAGTAAATTCCAGGCTGAGCCTAAGCCATAGCTTTGTAGAATCAGTGAAACTAGTGGGTTCCTTATCTCTCCTCAGGCTCAACACTATAATGTTCTCTGAGGTCTCCCCACTTTCTTAACTGACCAAGTCATGTTTGCACAAGTGAATCAGTGCAAAAATGGTTAACTGTCTCTATGCTCACTCTTCAAGTTGATTTTTTGCAAAATAATTCAGAAAGCATTTTGTTTTTCAGAGGTAGTGGAGAAGATTGGTACTCTGTTCATTTTGGGTGGAAAGATAAGGCATCTCATTTAAAGCAGATGCTTTACTTGCCGGCAGCTTATGTCTTGGAAATAATGCCACAGGCTACATCCTTCACCAAGCTCCAGAGTGACTTACTCCAAGCCACTTGGAGTTTTAGACTAAATTGATCCAATTAAGTCACACACACAAAAAAATATCTCAAATCCATCAGCCTATGGACACAATTCTCTGGCTCTCTGCAGCAAATAGGATGCCATTATTATTGCTTTCTATTTCTGGCCTTTCATTTAGCTCACTGTGACTATGGTTTTGTGAGAAGTGGCCTAATATCTTAATATCCAAAGGTTACTGTTGCTTCACAGAGTAAGGAGAAATCCTCTCAGGACATTGCACTGGGCTGCTTTACAGTGGAGCTCATGTTCCACCCAGAACAGAAACATCAAGTGAAGGTATTGTCCAGAAGTAGGAAGGAGAATCCAGTTATTTCCTCCTCCACCTCTGCATTGCTAGAGAATGCACCCTTCAACTGCCTCTTTCCTGTTTTATGCCTTGTGTCCCAGGCAGTTTTCCTCTGAAGTCTTGCTAAGAACTTACATTGGTGCGTGTCTTTTTGCTAATGCGAGCTTAATTCATTTCCCTACAGGTATCAGCCAGAGCAGCCTAACCTGGTATACCAGATGGCCAGAACAACTGATGAGCTAGATCAAGTCGACCAGAATGAGCTGGTGAGCACCAGCGATTCCCAGACAGGCTTTTTACCAAAAGCAGAGAAGTTGTCTTTGAAAAGCATACTCACCCCTAAAAATACAGAGCCTTCCAAATTATCTGGATTCATTGTGAACATTGCAGCCAGCCTCATAGGTAAGAGGTTGATCTTTCCGTGTTAAGGGTTTGGGGTCTTGCTGTTGGCATTACCGGTTCTCTTGTCAGTGGGCATGGAAGTGGAGTGTGGAATGCTGCTAGAGGTGAGTGTTTTATTAACTTGGCTGTGACTGTGAGAGTAGTTTTGCTGTCCTAATTGTAGTTAGTACCACACTCTGGACAGGTTTTGGGGAGAACCAAGGATACCTGTGGGGACTAGAGAAATGTAGTTTGGACTACTATCTCATTTCTCCCCCTTAGCTATTTTTATCATCATTATATGCATCGTGGCCGTGGTTGGAAGAGAGGCGCTGGGCAAAGGGGAGCTGTGGGCAATCCTTGTGGTCACGGGATTGACCCTTCTCAGTGCAGTGGTCATGGGAATCATCTGGAGGCAGCCCGAAAGCAAGACCAAGCTTTCATTTAAGGTGAGTATCTTGGCCTATAGCGCCTGTGGGAAGCTCCTGGTAGGCCACAGACCTGGCCCTCCTGCTGGGAGCCGACCCTGCATGGGTGCCACTGAGCCTTCTTAATAGCCCATCTCAGGGCATATGGCATGGAGTGCTGCCAGCCCAGAGGGTCCTGCTGAGCAGGGCCCTGACTCTGGCAGGCCAGGATGGGCCCTTCTCTTCCCCTGGCTCTCAGGGGATGGGTGCACCTTGTCCACAGGTGCATGACATATCACTTACAAGCCTTGGGGATGACCAGGCTTCTGTATTTTTAGGTTATATGAATACTAAAATAATTCATCCTTAGAGATAAAAAGGAAACCCCTCTTCTAGTTCTTCCTTTAGCAGGAGAATAATAAGAGAGGAAAATTAGAATGGAACTTTGACAATTGGTAGCCGAGAACCAGAGTCCCACTTGATTTGCATGAGTTTGGGAGTGTGGGTATTTAAGTCGGGTTTGCCAGCCTTTGTCAGATCTGATGCCCCCTTCTGTCTCTGCAGGTACCCTTCTTGCCAGTGCTCCCCATCCTGAGCATTTTTGTGAACGTGTATCTCATGATGCAGCTAGACCAGGGCACGTGGGTCCGGTTCGCAGTCTGGATGCTGACAGGTATGTTGGGTCATCGGTTTCACTGCAGCGAACACATTCAGTATTCTTGTTTCTCTTGCCTCCACCCCCACCCCTGGTCTTCTGAGGCTGTGCAGGGGCTGCTCCTCTGTTTTCCCTACTACTTGACTGCATGCTTACTGTCATAGAGTCTCCCTTGTTCCAGATTTCATAGCACAAGGAAAACTACATCAAACTCCCTAGTAGATTGTGGGTCTTCCTCCCTTTTCATCTTAATAGCTCATTGCCCAAACTAGTTATCTCATCAGGCCAAGCTTGAGAAAAAGACCATGAATACCATCAATAAGGCACTCATTTCTCCAGTTGGGAAAGTGGAGGCTATGCTTCCCTCCACCTGCCCAGCAACTGATACGTGGGCTGTAGGCACCAGACTCCCATGGCTTCTCTGTAGAAAGACAGAATTTTGAACCTGGGGAAGGAATGGCCAGGGCTTCTGAAGGGATAGCAGCTGTCGCTTCTGATAGTAGATGACCAGGGATGGGTATGGTGTATGGGGGCTGCACCCTAGTCTGAGGGCCAGCTGCTTGGGTGCTGGTAAGCATCTCTGTACCATCTGTGTCCTTCCCCTTACTGTCTTAGCTCTTGTGCTGATGCCATAGGGACTTGCCTTTACCTTTGCCCCTGAGGGCCGTCCTAGCCAAGATCCTCAGCCAAGGGTTCAGATGCTATGGGGCTGATAGCTGCTGCCTCTTGGCCCCCTGAGGCTCATGAGAGGTACTTTTTCTCAAGGGCTACACTGCTGTATAGTCCCAGGACTGGTCCTCGTTCTCAGCAAAGTGCAGTCCATGTCTGATTAAATAGACTTGCTCACAGCTCACACGGCCACTTCTTGGTGTAGTGGACACCCCTTCCCACCATTCCCATACAAGTCCTTATATTCTAGAGCATGCGGTCACTTCCTTGGCTCCTGCTGCCCATGGCCATCCAATGTCAGCTATACAGGGCACCCCTGACTATCTGCTCATGCTTCCTCAGTGGGTAGTTAGAAGCACAGGTTCCCGGCTCCACTACAGATCTTTAAAGTCCTGAATACTGGAACAGAGCAGTGGATTCTTGTGTTAAGTACATATCTGGGCATTAAATGTTTCCTGCAACATGACTATCACTTATTTAGAAAAATTAGGGCCCATGCAGACTGTCCAAGCAGAGAGCCTAGGGACTTCTGGTACCCACTGAACATCCGACCTTGCTAGGGAGCAGCGACCTTGCTAGGGAGCAGCATGATTTTATTTCTCTTCAGCCCTCCGGGGTGGACAGGTGTTAAGCCAAAGGGCCAGTGTCCTTCGTGGCCTCAACCTGGCTGCTTTGGAAGGCCACCAAAAGTAGAAGCAACACTGTTGCCTTGGCTGAACTTTGAATAGCCATATTTCTACAGCTGTGGAAAGCAGCCCCGGTAGCCCTCTGTGGATCTGAGTCCAATCTCCTATACGGGTTGCACTGCCTGCTCTCCTCATGCCTCTTCTCTTTATTGGCCTGCAGGCTTCAGCATCTACTTTGGCTATGGGTTGTGGCACAGTGAGGAGGCATCCCTGGCTGCTGACCAGGCAAGGACTACTGATGGCCATTTGGACCAGTGCAAATGACCTGCAGCTCTGCCCACCGGAGGTGGCAGCAGCCCCAAGGGATGGCTGGAGAGGACAGGAAGGTACCTCCCTCTCTCTACTGATGCAACAGAAACCACGCATATCTGTGACACCTCCACTGCCACCAAAGGTGCAAGCAGCTGAACTGCAGCCTTAGCCACAGCCAGTGTGCCTGGCTGGCCCTGGTCCTGCAGCCAGGCCCTGGTCACCTCTGACAGCTCTCTGGCCCAGGGCATCTGGCTGTGTCTGGTCACGTGTCTCCTCATTTCCCTCTGAACAAAGAAATAAACCCCTCCCCTCATCAGCTCAACCTTGCTGCTGCACCCCTGGGCAGAAGGGAGATCCCTTGTCTCCTTCCTTGGAAACAGACCTCCCTTCCTGGACTGCTCTGGTATTGCAAATGTACAGACCCCAGACCTTTAGCAGTCATCTTCCCCTTCATCCCTGAACAGCTGGCCATAGATCCAAGATGAACAGAACCCCAGCTATGCCATACCCAGAGCCACTCCTGCCCTCTGAGTTGCTTCCAGATGGGTTGTTAGGATGGGGCCTCTCCCCATCATCTCCCCTCCAAGCAGGGCTTTGCTCTGACACGGTGATAGGTGGATAGCATTCCGTAGCATAGCAGCAGGGTTGAGGGCAGGTGATTTGTCTTCTCATGGAAGAGGGGAGGATCTTGTGGGAGCAGGAGCATGAAGGTGGGGGAGGGCTGACTGCTCACATGAGCTTGCATAAACTGGGGGCACTCTCTAGTCCTCTTGCCTCCAGGACTAGGACAATTCCTGCTGCTTTTGTGTCTGTCACCACTGCCTGTGTATTCTGAGTAACTGGAACACGAGTCTGTGTTTCTGTGGGACTGGTCTCAAGTTGGCAGAGCTGAAAACTCTGTTTTCCTTGGGTCTTTGCCATTCATTGAGTTGCATGGGTCTTGGAAGATTCTCAGGACAGGTGGCAGCTCAGTGTGAGATCACGATGTTTCTGGGCCCTGATATGGTCTTTGTGGCCTCTTACATGTAATGAAATTGAATCCTCCTGCTAGTTGCCATGAATCACTCCAGGTTAAATTGGGGTTTAACATTAACTTGAAAAGTGGCCAAGTAATTAGGGTGTGTTTAGGGTGTGTGGCCCACGCGGGAGATGACTTGTGGCCCTCTTGCTAGCCCTCTCAGGTGTCTGTCTTCCAAGTGCTGTGGCTTTGTGTAAACTGGTAGGATTCTGTATAGGACTCGCACCTCGTGCCTCCATAGGCCTGGGATCTGTGGGTCTAGCTGGGATGCCAGTGTCCCTCTGTGGCTCCCTGTGTACACGTTGCACCCCACCTGCTTTCCTGTAGTTTGGGCGCAGCCCACAGCCAACACTATGTCATACACTCCTTGTAGATTGAAGCCATGGCATAGGACAAAATGGTTTGGAAGGGGTGAGGGAGATAGCATTTCAGATGTCATGGGGAGGAAAGTGCTGCTTCTGAAGCCTGGCTTTCCATTTCGTCCCCGCCTAACCTTTGATACAGTTAGCACTGTGGCACTTGCCTTCTTCCCTCTGCTGCAGAAGGTTCCTGGAGAGAAGTACACAAATTAGTGAAAGTGGGCTGGGGATAGAGATCAGTGGCAGGCAAGGTTCTGGGTCTCACCCCCAGTGCCAGCAAATAAATGAGTCAAACAACCTAGAGGTCTGGGCAGCCAGGAGAGGGGGGCCACATGGCCAAGAGCTGGGTCTTTGTACCAGACCTGGACCAACTCTCTGGAAGCTGTATTCTAAAGATCATCTGTATTTCAGAAGTAGTACCATAAGCCGCCCCACCACCACACGCCCTGCCAAGCCTGGGTTTCCAAAGAAAGGTATTTAAATTTATGTAGATTGGTGCTGTAAAATATTTTGATAAATATTAACTTATTTTGTTGGGGTTTTAGTTATCTGTTGTCTTCTTACAGCCTGCTAGCTATTTGTTTGCCTGATTTTTTGTTGTTGTTATTTTTCTATGCAGACAAAGAAAATATAAGGGAAAGAGGGTGTCCCGTGAGGTCTGTAGTGGAGATTTTTGTTTTTTCTTCACTTTAATTTTTTCTGGCTAAAATTTCTGTACAAGACAGCACCCAGTAATCTATCTACACTTGACATTCAGTTAGCAACCTGCATTGTTCCAGAAAGTTGAAATAACAAATTTTGAGTTTATCCCTCCATGGACCCTATGGTGTAGACATTCTGGTGGGAGATCCCTCCTCCTCTCCCTCTCACACAGGCGCGGGTAGGGGGAGTGTGGTATTCTTGCATCCTCCCTCGTTGGCAGACTGACTTCCTGGTCAGGAAAGGTGACTTCTGTGAATGGTTCATCAGTCTCTGTGATTTCCTTAAGAACCAGCAGGTGCTGTGTCCAGAGCCTTCCCATCTGTGTACTGGGACAGTGATATATTGGGCTGAGCCTCGCGAATTCAATAGATTTTCTTATTGCAACCCTCACTGTTTCTCCCGAAGTAAAAACACAAACAGCTTCCCTCCCCTAAACCTCCAAAGTGACCAATAGTTTTACATCTCTTAAACTTCTGCCCAAATAAGAGTATCATTCTGAGTTGCATGGCTGGGACAGTGTTTTCCTACAGTCAGAATTTACACTCTAAAGACACACACATCCTGCAGGAATATAGTGTCCACTTTCATTCTGCTCCAGCCCCAAAGAGTCACATTAGACATTTTTAATTTGTAAGCATCTTTCCTGTCTCTGGGCTCAAATTCATGAAGAGCCCTGTCCCCCAGGAGCTCTGCTGAAAAGTGGGGGTGAAGGGCACCTCCAGGGCAGCAGTAGGGCCCCCGTAGGTTGGGACCTCTCCATGGGGAGGGAACTGTCTTGGGAGATGTGGGGCCTCTTTACACACACACACACATGCACACGCACCTTAAGCTGGCCCTTGTAGGTCAGATTTAGTCTTTAGAACCAAGAGGAAAGAATGGTACACTTTCTTTTCTGGGCTGATTCAGAAAGACTGCTAAATATATAGTTAGGATTGCCAGATTTTTCCCCAGTTTGGGTTTTACTTTTGTAATAGCAAAAACTCTTCCCATTGAATCGCCTATCTCTGTCTGGCAGTCAGCCACCTGGTCCTGTTTGCTGATCTGTTGGTTCAGGCACCCGCCCACCTGTGATGTGGTGGCCAGAAGTGACTGGAGGGGTGCCAGGCTTCTCCCCCCGCCCTTCATACCCAAGGCACTGGCACACTCCCCACCAGCAGTGCACCCATGGAGCTAACGTGCCCCCCCACCTGTCCACTGTGTCTGCTGGGCTTCATCCATGTGGCAGGTGAGACAGGTGGGAATCCCTGCTTTGTCCCCTTGCGCCTGTCCCCAAGCAAGCTGTAATCCCAGCCAGTGTGGGCTCTTGCCTGACGTGGGGTGAGGCTTAGAGACAGCTGTGAGGACTAGGTAAGAAGTGGGGTCTCTGGGGTGTGGGGACACACCCTATAGATGCCTCACCCAGACTTGGAGGCAAGGGCAGGGGCACTGACAAATGTGCAAATTTCAGTGCTAGAGAAAACCGGCCTGGCTACATGCCAGGGCCCATTTGCCTGACTTGAATGCCCCTTGTTCGCACAGACACTTATTTCTTTATAAGAGCTGATGGTTCTGTTGGCACCCAAGAGCCAGTGCCACAGAGACAGACAGTGAGGGACCTAGGGGCCAGGGTGCTTGTTCCTCTCTATGGAGGTGTGCCTGGGCCCACACTGTGGTGGGTTCCTGAGCTGCCAGTACAAGGGAGTCTGGGAAAAGGGTGCGTGGCACTGTGTGTGGAATTGTTACAGAGTGCAAGCTCAAAAGGAACTGAGTATGTGTTATGTGTAATTGTTTTGTGTAATTTAAACTCTACCTGTTTGCCATCATAAGAGTATTCTGGGTAAGGCTCCCACGGGAGAGCAAAATGTACATTTTGTCAGACTTTTATGGGACCATGAAGTGCTTTATTGAGGCAGTGGTGCAAGATGCGACACTCCAGATAGCATCGTGGTTATGACGCCTAATGGATTTTTAGGGCAAAAAATGCCACCTCGCTTTCATCTTCATCACTAATCCAGAGCTGTTTTGTGCCCATTGCTTGATCAAACCACAGGCTCTCTTCCCAGAGGGACCTGGTGCAGTCAAGGTCCTCGCAGTTACCAAACAGCCCTCGCAGTCATCCTGTATGTGTCAGCTGCACAACTCCGGGAGAGGAAGAACGGTACCAACGGATGTTCTCAGGGTATCAGCACCTCCAGCAGGGTCAGGAAGCAGGGCTGGGAGATGCGTTCAGACTTTGTTAACTTGTTAACAAGGCTTATGATTTCGTGTTTCTTGACAAATTTTCTAAGTTTGGGACTTATTTTCCCAAGTGAGAAGTTAATATATATTTAAGTTTCCTGCTTCAGTTGTGCCTTTCCGTGTCAATGGGTTAAAGGATCACGAAGGGTCATGTAATGAGGGTTGGTTTATTATCAAACCTGGATAGCTGTGGCTTCTCCAGTACCTTTTTTCTTCTACTGAATATGGAGCCATTATTAAAAGAGTTAAGTGTTTTTTATTATGTAAATTGTATGATATTTTTTGGTTGTTTGATGTTCTATTTTTCTAATAGTTTTCTTATAGTTTCTTATAATGTGATACTAGATTTAGATTCTGATGCTAATGGCAAATCATGTTGGTCTCTACTGGGCCCCTCCATTTATTATGTTTTATTTTTATTTTAAGGACTAGTGCAGGTGTTATCCATCACCTTTAAAAAATGTGAAACTGCTCTGTTTTCCCTTTTCGCTGACCACACTGTAAACTGACAACTTCCTACTATACTTTATGTTGTAAAATCAAACTATTTTGTGGTACATTATCTCATGCTTCTGCAAATTCTAATAAATTCTCTCTATGGCTTCCGTGTGTACTGTGTAATCTCAGGAATTCTGTTCTTGGCTGGATCCCAAGCCTGCCCTGCCACAAAAGGCTCCGCGTCTTCCAGCTTTCCCTCACCTTGTGGCTTTACCCATAGGGCTTTGCGTTCTTGCAGCCATTGGCAGAAATCCTCGCCCCAACTACTTGGACCTTGACCGAGGAATCCCTGAGACCCTCATGTTGGGCCTTGTGCTGCTGTCTCCTCCCCGCTCCCACCTTGTGTGCAGGCCTGCCTAGATCAAGGGCCCCAGTGGTCACCAACCATTGTGCATGTACCGGTGGATTTGGGTCTCAGCTGGCCCCCCTCACTCACTGGTACCCATTGCACCATTTGTTAGAGGAAACAGGTTGTGTGCAGCGAGCAGAGGCTTGAACGCAAGGATTGTAGCTATCCTAACAATTGTTGTATCTCACTTCCTCAGCTCCCTGGAGCAAAGCAGTTTTTGCACAGGAGACAGATTCAATGAGGTGACCTTAATTCCCCAAAATGGAGAGCCATAAGCCATAGGGACTATCCTGGGAGACCTGTTGCCCGGAAGATAAGGTTTAACCTTTGAATTTCCTTGCCTGATGGATAGCATTGGAGGCAGACACCCAGGGGGTGAGACAGAGAAGGGCAGCCAGCTGCTGTCTTCCTGGCATCCAGCATGTTTATGATGAGGAATATGTGCCAATAATCTGAACAAGATCACACTGCACACATCTCTTGTTCTCTAGCCGCTTTGGAACCAGACCCTAATGTGTAGGTGGCATAGAAACAAGCCTGCTCAGTGTGTGTGGGGAACAAGGGCATCCCATCCCCAGTGCCATTATCAACAGACACAGCTTAGAGGGAGATGAGAACCAGAGTCTATCCTTTATCTTACAGAACGGACTGGCTTCACAAATAATCCCAGTATCCATGCATTCTGGAATTGGAAAATAGGCATGAGGCATGTCACATTCCTGGTTGTCCTCTTGTGTCCTGTAAGAAGGTGACCTCTGGTTTTTGAATCAGACTTGGGCCAAGTGCAAGGTGAAACCCTGGTTCCCACAGCACTACACTGCCATCTAGTGGCTGACCTGGGGAGCTGTGTGGACTACTTGAAGTGCACATTTTTAGCAGTGTCTTAGAAAAACACTGATGGGGCTCCTCCAATCCCTGTGGGGTGATTCCAGTCTGGAGGCCCGAGGAAATATCTCTGAAGCAAGCCTTCTCACACCATGTGGTTATGAAACGTTCCTGGTGAATCAAAGGCTGCCCTCAAACAGCTCAGCATGCAAGGTAACAAGAATCCTTGGGAACTATAGCCAGGGAAACTGTCCTGGCCTTTAAAATCCATCAGCCACCACTCAGACCTGCATTGGGAGAGGTGGGACAACTGCAGATAAGCCTGTCAGTCCCTGCTCAAGTTAAATTTTACTAAATTAAGCCTGTCCACCAAGCTGGAACTGCAACCATTAAAAAAAAAAAAAAAGAAAGCAAGAACAAAGGCTTCAGGAGTAAAGCAGGCAGCGCCTCTGCTCACAAAATGAACAGCCCCAGTAAGCTCTTTGGCATCTCAATGAGGCCAAACACATAATCCCAGGCACAGTACTGAGTGGGGAAGAAGGCAGGAGCTGGGCTTGGGGCAACTTTACCAGCGATGCTTTTAAACTCTTCTGGGTAATGGGACAATACTATTCTACCAGCACAGTGGGGAGGTGGAGGAACACAGCCCATTCACACCCTGCCATGTACAAAGAGGGAATCCACTAGGTGGGCACAGCAGCTGTGCAGTAGAGCTTGCTCCGCTGCCTGTGGTGTGGGTGCCCAAGAGAAAAGAAGGCAGGGGCTGTAGGAGGGGAGGTCCCCACACACAGGTGCTTAATGCTGCAGAGCCTTCCTGCCCTGCTGGCACTGGAGACACTTTCAGATGCAAATGAAGGCATCTCTTGCTGAGATGAGAATGAACAGTTTGGCATTCTGAAACCCCATTGTTTTTATGAGGTTTGGGGCTAGAGGTTTGAGAGAAGCAAATCAACTTTTAAAAAATATTTAACAAACATAATTTAAGTGAATTAACTCCCAGTCTTTACAACTAGAACAGCTTGCCAGTCTTTGGTGGTGGTGGTGTTTGTGCCCATTTAAACATTTGATGGAGTCACTGATGTGGGCAAGATCACCTTCTGGCCATCACAGATGAGAAGCCAGGGCATCACTCAGTCATTGCTTGATGCCCATGCAGTGACGCAACACCAACTTTGAGAATGACTCCAGCTCCACCCTAGCACTCTTTCTACCATACAGGAGAGCTGGTCTTGCCAAGGCTCCTTGGTGCAGAGAAGGTGACAAGTGAGTCAGTTTCAAAGGTCTTCTGTGCCTCTTGCAAATCACCAGTGGAAGAGAGCAATGTTCTCCACAGACAGGAGAGCTGGCACTAACCTTATTTCCTGCATGTGCCAGGTGATGAGTCACCACTTGGTTCCTTTGCTAAGTGGAGGTGCTGACATCTGTCTCTGTACTTACTGCACAGGGTGGTGATAGGGACAGTAGCTACCATGGAAAAACTAATACATTGGGGCACATTGACAGATAAAAGCATTTGTCAATGTTGTAACTATCAATAACCTGGATGATTGGGGGGAAAGACCATGGGGTGTCCCTCATGAGGTCAGCAAGTGACATGGAGGTATGCTCTACACAGTGACTGTTCAGCCATTGCTCCTGAGAGAATTGCCAACATTACCTAAACTAGCTACCATTCTCATGCCCTACAAAGCCACCACAAGGAACTGCAAACCCAGGCATCTCCCTTGTGAATCCACCTGTGGGACACTCTGAGGCCACACAGCCCAAACTGAAGGCTGGCGGGATGAGGGTGACTTTCAGGCTGAAATGAGAGAACAGGTATCCCAGCTACATTTGGGGTGTGGGAGAGACTCTCAGATTGCGAGTACCGCTCAGGTGTAGGTGAACACTACACCTGGAGGGCTATGATAGGACAAACAGAAACAGGTAGGTAAATCAAACTCTCTGGGGTCGAGAGCCTAGGTCTGAATTTGAAATAAATAGTGAAGCATTTTATTTAATTTTTTGTGTCCTCTTTCTAACTGACTCCAGCCTACCCCAGCTGGGCTGAGCAGAGCCTCTAGGGAGTGCCGAATTCTCCAGTCTCAAGGGGTAGATGTAAGGACCTTGGATCTGTTAAGTTTGCAGATAGAGGGATCTCTAGTCTTCTCTCAGTGACAATCTGCTGACCCTGCATCTAAGTGCACAGAAGAGGAACCCAGCCCAAGAAACACCTCCTTTATCTCCCTGCCTGGGATGCCCAGTCTGACAGGGACAATTCTCCAGTTACATAAGGTGGATATCACAGAAAGTCCCTCAAGTTCATTTTAATAGGTTTCAGAGTTCAACACAAATATGCAACACAGAAACTGGAGGGGCAGAAAAGGAACGTTGTGAACCCATTCCATTAATCCCAGGGAGTGCCAGCCCCCCAACCCCACCCATCCTGACATCCAGCCAGAGCCTTGGCCCAGCCTGTGGCAAGCAGAGGTGGGGACCGGCCAGCGTAGGTCTCCCTAGGGCACAAAGACACTGGTGATGTTTGCTGGGTCTGTCTGAAGCAGGCAGGAGGCTGCAGCATTTATATATGATACAGTGCGCCAGCCTGAGACACAGGTGGACTTCTACATTGAGAGAGGTCCAAATGCTAATGGTGAGAGGTGGAAGTATTGAGGAGGAGGTACAGCAGCTACCATCACCTGTGAGTCAGGAGCAGTAATGGCTCAGATGGGGAGCCATACATGATGGGTGTTCATGATGAAAATAACAAAGCCAGGGCCACATGGAAATTAGCTCAAGTGCCCAAGGTCAGGGTCATTTAGGGCAAGGCTCTAGTCCACCTAATGAGGGATTACTTAGTTCTAATGTCACTACAACTTTGACTGCAACAGCCTAACACACTGTACCACATTCTAATATCACACTGAAATCTGTATTGCTGTGTAACTGCATTTAGCAGGCACGGTTATAGAAGTGGTCCTAATTTGGAGAGCTAAGCTACAACCAAACTTGTGTTTTCAGGCTATACCTTCTAGAAGAATAAATTATTGTGTATTCAGTCATGTGGCCTGATCTACTCTAACAGAATGCCCAACTCATTATCACAGTATCATGCAGAGCCACTAAAAGAAAAATAATTGTTTCTTCAATGTGTATCTATGATGTATGACTTCAGAATGGGCAAGACCCTTGGAGGTTTGCTAGAAATGAGGTGTATCTGAGGCCAGGAAGCTCAACTTGGAGTCACATGAGGTACACAGACCACATCTGCCTCTGTGTTGCCACACTTGTGACTTTAGACAAGCCAGCCCCTTCCATGGGCCATTTCTTCAGGCTCCATGGTTCTTGCCTTGGACATGCTCAAAGATGGGCCTAGGCTGGGATGGATTTCAGAGGTCTTAGGGAGAAAAGTGCAGGGGTCTTTGTCACATACAGGAAACAAAGACAACATTATCATCATCCCATTGACTGTTAAAACTACTTCTTTTGTGTAACATGCTCCTAGTCTTCCACAGCACTACATAAATACCTTTTACATTCTAATTCTACCATTTCAGAGACAAATGGCAGTCCAGTAGCTGTAACAGCTGGCTGGCTGCTCCACTGGCTCTTTTGTTTAGGAGAACCTTCTGGGGCTAAGATGTTCCTTGATCATCCAGCAGAAAGTACAGCTGAGTTTCTGAGAGGTTGTATGATGACCTAGCACCTTTCAGAACTGGTCTCCCAGGATAGAAAGGTTAGTTTTCTGGAAGTCCCTGCCAAAACCCCTGAGCCATCTCCATATGCAATGGTGGGGTTGATTTGTACAACAGAATTGAAAGGGAGTTGCCTATGAAATACGGGTCTGAGGATCACACTTCAATGAGTTGACCATGTACAGCATTATATCAGAGCAACCAAATGGAATAATGGCAGATACTAACGCTGTACCTGGTCAAATATGTACTTTACTAGCAGTTTCCCTTCGTGAGGATAGGATGTATGGTCTTGGTCACCTCCAAAGCTATCCTCATCTTCACTGCAAAAGGTCATGCTTGTCTATGTTTTCCCAAGAGTACAATAATACCTCAGTGACTGATTCTGAGATGACATTTAGGAAAAAAGCAAGGCTGTGTTTACATGGTTACAGATGAGTCGCTATCATGAGTAACATCAGAAAAACTGCTCAACCCCTGAGGATTTCCCAGTTCTATCCTTTATCCACTCATGGCAGGAGGATCCGTAATTAAAACTTTCGAATGGAATGATAGTGACCTCACATCATGTCGACTAAGAAGCTGATTGTTCCAAAGGCGGTTACCATTCACAAATCGCTGGTGTTTGTGTTAAACAGAGTACCACTTGGTGGCAGGTTGAAAGGCGCTTCTCTGTATCTGGATTTTTTTTTTCCTTTTTCTATTTTGGGTAGAAATATTCCTGGGAAGCTAGATAGAAATGCATTTTCATTTCCCAATAATTCTTAGGCACAAGTTAGAAAACTGCTGATCTTCACTAAAATATGTCAGCACATCACATTATAAAAAATGCAATTCAGAACTGCCACATGTGTATATACGTATATCTAAATATACACACATATCGGTGCAGTATGCGATGATTATTCAATGTATATTCAAAACTGAGCTATTTGTAACTAACATGAAATGCTGCAGTGAAAGTTCATCACTCAAGAACGATTGGAGTTGTTTTTCTTTTGGCTCTATGGTAAAACGTTTCTGCACATCAGACTACTGTTTACAGCTTCCTAAGTGCCAGTACCAGGTCAGTCTACACAGGGGTCAGAAGAGGACGCAGTATGCAGCTACTGAGCATGCACGCAGGGAGGCCGGCCGGCACCTGCCAGCACCTGGCCAGCACTCCTGAGGTGGACAGAAGCCGGAGCGCCCGCAGGATACGTGGTGACGTCATCTGGGCGTGGTGCTGACTCTGGCTGGAGAGGAGGGCCCGGAGGAGGAGCCTCGGTAAACCGGGGAGGTGGGGGAGAGTTTGCTCGGGCTCGTGGGGTCCCCCGTTTGAAGCTTCCAAAGCAGCTCTTCGTTGGTTCTGCTCAATCTCTTCTTCTCCTGGGTTTCTTTTTCCACGTATTCCTGTAGATTAGCGTTTTCCTCTGACAGCTGTCTGCATGGAGAAGAATAACAAGTAGTCAAGCAGCAGGCACGCACGCCTAATGACACTTAACTTGAGATCAGGCCCACAGGTGCATGGTGAGGGAGAGGTAGCCACTTCCTGCATGCAGAACAGGGCCAGTCTACCCCGGGGACCAAGAACTCCGGTGAAACATCATCTCCGGACTGCTGACATGTCCATTGCCAGAGCCTGTCTGCCTACCCCAAATCCGCTCATAGGTCCTCTGCCAGGTCAGAGGCCGTTCGGTGATAGAGCAAAGTCCAGAGGCTGGAGAGGAAAGGGGGAGTAGGCAGTGGTGTGGGGGTACCACCAGCATCCTCAGGGGACCAGGAACCACATGGTGTTGGTACCATGGTACAGGAAAGTGGTGGCCAGCAGGCAGCTGGGGATGCCTTCCCTTGGCCTCCTGCCTAAGCACATGCCTCTGTGACAGCAGGTGTCTGTCCTGATATAGAAGCTGGTCTGTACATCTGGCTGCTTGCTGGATCCTGAGCCCGAGAGGTCAGGACCAAGGCTCTGCATATTGACTTTCTAGCAGCCAACATGGTACCTGGCACATAAAAGATGCACGGTTAATGTTTCCTGATAAAGGATCAGAATGAAAAACCAGTGCTTTTTGTGCCATCTTCTGACATAAAGTCTGAATTCCTAGCTTTGTTGCATATTTTTTGAAATAACAGCACCTTTAAGGAACTGTCAAGAATAAGTACCTATACATTTTACAGCTGTGCAGGCTGAGGCCCAGAAAAGGTTTCTGAGACAAAGGCAGCACTGACAAGAGAACCTTGAAGACTCCCAGGGTCCAGTGCTACTCAGGCACTCTCTCCTATTCTTAGACTGTGCCTGCAGGGAGACTGGTGAGAATGTCACTCCCAGCCCAGGGTCTGGGGACCCATGGAGCAAGGATGGTGGGATCTTCTGTCCCTATCTGTGTGCCTCTGAGGTGGGAACAAAGTGTCAGCACTGGGGCCTCACTTGTGGAGGCAATAGTTCTATGCATGTGTCTGCAGGAGCATGCATGTGAGTGCATGCGTGTGTAAGCCTGAAAGTTTGAAGGCATGTGAGAGTAGGCATGAGTGGCTGTGAATGTAAGCATGCCTGAGTGTGTGTGCATGTGTGTGGGTGAATGTGTGCACATAAGCATGTCTTGCTTGGGTGTGTATGCACACAGGATGACACACTGCACTCGCTACAGCTGCACCCAGGAGCCCAGTGCAGTAGAGAGGGCCAGTGCTTAAGCTCAGGGTGCACCGCTGTGGCTCAGAGCTTGTGGATATAATAACCTCTAGCTGGCAGAGGAAGTGGAAAGAACATCTTACCCAACTCTGAGCTGTAGGAGGGAAGAGCACACACTCTTCCTCAGAAATCAGGGCTCCCAGAGCAGATCCTGCAGGGACAGGCAGGATCAAGATGGAAATAGCAGGTTTCTGACAGTCTGGTGGTATCACCTAATGGTGACTCGCTTTGGGAACATCCCACTGCTGCTCTTCTTCTAATCTCTTTCAGAAATATATCCCTGAACCCCCTAGTGCTGTTGGAAGCCCTGCAGGCTCTTTTGCTGACCATATTCATTCCTGGGGATGGTACTGCTGTGCACCCCATGAGTAGACTTGGTGGTCACAGCTGTGTACTTCTGTTCTGGGTTTGGGAGAAGCTGAAGGACTGTGGGGAAGCCTTTCAGCTCAGAGTAAGGCAAACTGGACCAAGGACAAGAGAAAGCTCAAGGGCAAGGCTACTTCCAGGGTGACACATATTCTGTAAGCCCAGAGGCCAGGCCCACCTACCTGGTGACAACTGTGTTCTGGTCAATCCTTGCTTTAAGGTCTTCATTCTGCTGCTGGAGGACTTGGATCTTTTCTTCCAGGATAATGTTCTTTTCAGCCTATAAAGCAGATGGTTTATAGAAGTTCTCAGCAAGGTCATAGGGTAGGCAGTACATCAGCGCCCTCGGCTTCTGGGCTTTAAAGGATTATCAAGAAAAGTATTTTGCAAACTGCAGTTTGCAGTGTACTCTTGGGTTGTAAAGATAGGTTGGAGGAATGTGACCAGTATTTCTTTTTTAAAAGAAAATAGAATAGAAAATGCTAGGATATACTGTAAAAATAAAGTGAGCCCTGCTATATTCACTTTGGATATATATTTTTATTTCATTTGTTGTGTGTGAATGTGTTTGCATTGAGTCCCTGTGTAGATGCTGTATATGTATATAATATATTGTCAGCAATAAGCCACAGATAACACGAGGACGTGGTCTGGCCTGCAGATCCTGAGGTTTTTCCCCAAAGTGTCAATCACACTGAATCAGTGACTCTGACCAGGCTTGCACACACTATTTCATTCACAGTCTCCTGAATAAATGGAGCCATAAAATATAAATAATGTGGGCACATCCTATGGGCAGCCAGGAACACAAACTCAAAGATCAGCTTGGCACATGATGAGAAAATTCCGCCATCCTATGGTTGTTATTTCCCCCACAATTTATGCCATTTTTCCCTATCTGTGTCCCCCTAGGGCCTGAGGCCTAGCTGAAGTGCAGTTCCATTCTAAGATGCATTTAGAAATAAATTATGTATGAAAGACTGTGACACTTTCACTGTTCACGCAGTTAATCTTCAAGGAAAACTGCCACTTACCCATGATTAGGGGTTGAGAATTGAAGCCACAGGGATGGCCTCTATCCCTGATCTTTAGCAAGGCACCCCACCTGGCCCTTGTCTTTGTTCCCAGGAAATGGGAAATGAGCAAATAGTTTCATTTGCCTGGAAAGGCAGGGAGGAGAAGTCACACATGCCTGTGGTAAAACCAAAATAAGCCTAAAAATAGCCTGATAAGCCCACGGGCACATGAGGGGCCCAATGCAGACAGTCTGACCAGAAGGAGGAGGATGGCCAGTGGCTGTAAAGTTCCCACAGTAGGCAGAGTATGAGGCAAGGTCAAGAGGGGACAGGTTCTTCTGTGCGTCTCCTGTGAGCTCTAGCAGGTGGCTGGAAATTTGGGGCTGCTGGCACGTGTCAGGTCATACACATCACTCAGGATGCTGGTAACAGGTACAGTGCAGTCCAGTCTGTCTGCTGCCTGCTAAGCACTCCTGCAGTTAGAGATGTCTGCAAAAGGCGATGTTGCTAAGCGGAGAGGGGGCTTTAGAACCAAATACAACAGGTGCTTCTGGATCAGCTTCTGGTTTAAAAAAGCCAGCTGCAAAGGACATTCCAGAGACAAACGGGGAACTTTAAAAAATGAGACCTCAAATGACAAGTTAGAGATTTGTTAACTGAAAGAAAGTAGGCTACACTGTACAGAGCAATAACATGTGTGCACACGTGCATTGCACATGTGTGTGTCACCAAGAAGTAGCCCTGGAAGTGTTAACAGTAGTAGGAATGTGATTTAATTTTCCTAGTTTTGTTTACCTTATTTTATAATTTTCTATTATTTCCTTTATAATAGCAAATGTTTATTTTATTATTATTTTAAAATTTATTTATTTATTTATTTATGCTATCAGGAATTGAACTCAGGGTCTCGAGTTTGCCAGGCAGGCACTGTGCTGCTGAGCTATATTCCCAGACCACAAATATTTATTTTAAAAATACCACTAATAAAGAAAAAAATACAAATCTATCTCGACCATTGGTCAACTTGCATTGAAGGAGGGCATGCATCTCATGAAGGAAGGCATCTTTGTTCCTCACTTTTTTTTGTTTTTTTTGGTATGGGGGAATCAAACTCAGGACCTTGCACTTGCAAGGCAGGTAGCTACACCACTGAGCTAAATCCTCAACCCTGTTCTTCCTTTGAACATCATTCTTGGACTCTAGACTGAGCCTGAGCCTTAAGCCTCATGGTAGGGAGAGAAATCCTCAGTGCTCTTTTGTTAGGGGAGCCCTTGGCTCATTCCACAGGAGCCCTGCTTAGGGGGCTGAGGTGAGCAGTTGGTCAGAACAAGGACTTTGTTATAAGCTGCATGTTTGAGTCCCTCCAAAATGGGTATGTTGAAACCTTAGTCTCAGGTGACGGTATTAACAAGTAGGGCCCCTAGGAAGTGACTATATCTTCATGACTTTTATTTTATTTTATTTTTTGGTACCGGGGATCGAACTATGGTCCTTGCGCTTGCGAGGCAGGCCACCAAACCGCTGAGCTAAATCCCCGGTGTCTTCATGACTTTTAAAAGGGGCCCCAGAAAGCTCTCCTGACCCTCCCTCCATGGGAGGATTTGGAATACTTGTCCACCTATTATCTATGGGTGAAATAATTGTCGCCCTTCTCAGCCTCCATCTTGTATCTGTAAAATGGCTCATTTAGTACACTTTCTACACCTACTGCCCTGTGAACTGTTGAAAAGAATGAAAACTCTGACAAGGCCTGGCACCCATTAATGATGCATGCTGTTTCACCACATATCCTCTCAGGGAGCGGGAGGACGATCTTTCCTCAGGAAACCAGAGTGAGGAAAGGAGGCAGGCAATCAAGGGAGGAGCTCAGAGTCAACAAAAGGAGGCCGCCTCTGAGATTCCTCATCAGAACTCCCACCTCCTGAGGGAAGCCGTTAGGCTTAGCCATCGTGAGCAAATCAGGGAAGAGGTATGCCTCACTGAGCACTGTCAATGGTGATGGCATCAATGCCGGCAGCAGGAAAATCACAGGGGCTACTCTCCTGAGCAAGCGGACCAACTCACCAGCTTTTCCAGTTCAATAATCTTCTTTTCCTGCTGGTGTATTTGCTGATTCTTCATCTCTAGCACCTGCTTCAAACTCTTCATGTCTTCCTCCAAGTGCTGATAAGGAGCCAGTGCGACCTACAGGGGCAGAGAGTAACCAACTATTGCCAAGGTTCCCAGCAAAACCAACAATGACCCAATGTTAAGAATCTAGCTAAATCTGGCCTTCTGCTACCAGCTACTCAGCCCCAGTGAGACAAAGAATGCTCACCAAAGCCTTGAGAAGGTGCCCTGCTAGTTTACCACTGAAGCCCCCTATAAATCCAACTCCAGGATGGGGAGTAGGGAATAAGGCATAGCCATGGTTCCCTGTAAAGTCTAGAAGCGAGCCTGCCAGTCTGTCCCAAGAAGGGAGTTCATGAAGTCCAGAGAGGAAACCCGACATTAGCTTTTAACATTCTTCCTGATGATGTGATTCACCAGGAAGCTGGGGTCTCATAGGTTCCCTCACCTCCTGCCAGCCCATGAGAGGCCTTGCTCCCATGCATATGAAAAGAGCAACCTAGCTTCAAAAGCAGAAAGTCACTGAAAAAAGGCATATTAGAATAGTGTTGATAGATATAATCCATTAAAACAGATAACCTTAAAACAGATAACTTTTTTTTTTTTTTTTTGGTACCAGGGATTAAACTCAGGACCTTGCGCTTATAAGGCAGGCAGTAGAACCGCTAAGCTAACTCCCTGGCAGAACTAAATTCCTGGCTCCATTAAATTTCGATGTAAAATAAACAACATCATAATTTATTTTTAGCGAAAGTATTTAAATAGGAGATACTTATCTTCAAATCTGTCTTTCTGTAATTCAAATTTAATGGGGTGTTGTGTATTTTATCTGGAAATGCTAAATTAAAGGGAAGGCGTTTTCGTAGTTTTTCTGAAGAAGTTCGCCTTGCCCGACTAGTCTCCCGTGCCAGCCTAAAGGGCTGATGGGAGGACAGTATCAAGGGGTGACCATGGCCAAGATGACAAGTTCCTAGACTCTACATGTCATGGGAACCCAGGGAGCACATGTGGGAGGCATGGTGGGATGTGGTAAAAGGACCAGGCTGATGGTCTGTATCCGGGGAGAAGTGCCGAGAGACAGTCCTAAACACCCTGGGCAGGTTGTGGCCAGCAATCACTTTTCAGCAGGTCAGCATGAAAGCCTTGTTCCTGCATGGGACTGAGAAGGAGGAGGAGGAGGCCAGGGACCTTACAGTGCAGGGAGCCTCGAAAGATGTGACTACCTCCAGCTGCTCTTCTGTGTTTTTCCTCAAAGCCTCCTCAAAGCGCCGGGCTCGGTCCCGCAGAGACTGGCTCTGGAAGGTCAGTGTGTCCACCTGGTCCTGCAAGTAATGACACAAGATGTCCAGACGGGGCCACTACAGAAGGACACCGTGAGCTGTGAAGCTAGAGCAGGAGGACCCGCCACCTCACACTGGGGCTCTTTAGCGGTGCTCAACGAAGCACCTGGGTCTCCACAGAGGGGTGGAGGGAGCCCCACATCCACATGATGGAGTGAGGTGTCACTGGCTGACCCTTCTTGGTGCCTTGAGCAGAAAAGACACAAAAACATAAATGAATTCTGAGGCTTGTGGATAGAGGACATGTAACATCTGCTTTCCAGCTGCAGACAGTCTGTAGAGAGAAGTACCAGAAGGCAGCCAGTCCTGATTTTCAAAGTAACACAGTTCCTCTACCACAAAAAAGAATTGCTCTCAGTCATAAAGCTTAAGCCAGAAGGCTTCATATCAGCCTGTACTTCTTTCTCTAAGACCCCTGCTATCAGCAGCACCAAAGCAAATGAGTCAATGATCAGTCAAATCTTGCCAATTTGCCTGCTTTGCATTCTGGGAAACCCACAGCCTCTCCCTCCTACTTCTCCTTCTTCTGGACAAGAGCCTCTCCATTGGCTCCTTCCTGGCCTCCTACGCAGATACTGCATGATTGGTCTTTGGCCCACAGAAAACAATCAGGCTCTTTCTAATGTGCAAACATAACCCTGTCTTTCTGCTACCTATATGACACCTCCAAGTACCCTCGGGGTCACCTGAGTATGGTCTTCACCATAGTGAGAAAGCTGATCTAGGTTCACAAATCTCAAATCTCAGCTTCCCATTAGTGGTGCCCTCTTCTGCGAGCTCACTCTCATTCCTGTTCATTTCCAGTCCCCAGTAAACCCTCCTGGTTTCAGAGCTGGCTAGCATTTTCCTGATATGAGCTACCACAAAAGCTGAGCCACCCAGTCTTGTCCACTGTGTTTAGACCCTCCCCACTAGACAGACACCTCTGGCCGCCAGCATACTCCACAAGGGAGCAGCTCTCTGTATGTTGAAGGATTCAGGGTCCCTTCTGAGGACTTGCTGAGCCCCTCCCTCACTGCCATGACACAGCTCCGAAGCCCCACTCAACCTCAGCCCTGGCTCTCATTACCACAGTGAACAGAGAACCCTGGGCAGTGGCTTTATCTTGATGCCTAAGGAAAGCCTCAGTCCTGTGCCTATCACTCTGAGCATCCAAAGTCCCCCACCCTTGCCACTCTATGTCTCTTATATTAAAACACAGGGGCTAGAGAGTCCTGTGAACTCTTCTGCCTTGTCCCACCAGACAGTAGAAGCAGGGCATTGTTGATTTTGCAACTCTGCACAGCATCGCTGTGATGCCTAAAGGGCCGCTTCTCTGCTTTCCTCATTCACTGGGCAGAGGCTCCTGATTTGCAAAACTCCTGGGGCAGGTTCCTTTTCCTAATTCTTCTTTTTCTTTTTCTCCCAGTTACTTCTATTTCATTTTTAGGAAATAAAAGTCCCCATAGTGCCATTCAATGCAAATGTTGGTATATTGGAGCAATAGAGTTGTCAGTGGGAGTTTATGTGCACAGGAATCTAGAAATCATGGCCCAGGGCAGCCCCACTAGGCCTGACTCAAGTCCACAGCACTCTGCAGTTACCTTCTACAATCGAGCTATAAAAATGCCTGTGTCACTACCTGGCTCCTGCACCTTATCTCCTGAGTGTTGTTCAAGGAAATGTGTCTTTGAAACCCCTGTCCCACCATTAAAAAGCAAAGCAACAAAAATCTCATCAGGCAGTTACTACCCAGGATGGCTCTAAAATACCAAGCTGGGGTTTCTTGCCTTGTTTGCCATTATTCAAAACAAACCCACGGGGACAGAATGGTGCTGCCATAGTCATACAGGGCAGATTGTTTTTCAGCTTCACTGCTATTTAACGTCAGGCTAAGGGACACAAAGACCCAGCTGATGGCCAGACCTGGTATAGGCCACTCAGAAATCAACAAATAGCAGGTAATAATAATGATAATCATAAATATAACAATTCTTATAGCTATTGTAATAACAATGGCAGTCACTTAGACTTACTAGCACTTTCCATAAACCAATCCAGGGCTATTAACTTCAACTGCCTGCCCCTCCCTCCCCCACCTCTCTTGGGATTGAACCCAGGTGTGCTCTACCACTGAGCTAAAGCCCAAGCCCTTTTTATTTTTAATTTTGAGACAGGGTCTCACTAAGTTGCTAGGCTGGGCTCAAACTTGTGATCTTTCTGCCTCAGTCTCCCAAGTGGCTAGGATTACAGTCATGTGCCACCCCACCCCAGTGCTATTTAGTTTTGACACTTTCGTTCTCTTAATCAGCTCTTCCTTGAGAAGAGTACTGTTATCACTCCCATTTTAAGGGTGAGTAAACTAAGGTTTATAGAGCCTATCTAACTGTCCAAGATCTCAGAGCTAGAAGGAGCAGGCACAGCATGGATTTAAACTCAAAGCTCAAATCTTTAAGCACCCAAACTAGCTACTTTTTCCTGCTGCTAACAACCCAAGGAAGTTGACCTGAACAAGTTCACCTTATTCCACCCAACAGTTTCCAGCCCCAGTGGATTCTGTTGAGTGGACAGTTATGATTAAAGTATGCATTTGATGCTATTATTTGATGCTAGTAGCACAATGAAGACTCCATGATGAAACAAAACTTTTACCTTTTCTTGCCTTTCTGGAGATTGGATCCAGGGCCTCACTGATGTTAGGCAAGCTCTCTGCCACTGAGCTACCCTCCCAACCATCAAAGATTTTGAATGGTGCACCTGATGGCTGTGGTACAGTGTATCTCCACAATCCTGGGCTCTCTTCTGGCAGGGCAGCCTTGTGTGATAAGTGCTGCCAGGGGAATGAGCCATCATCAAAGAAGCAAGATTCCTTGCTAATGTGCTGTGGTTATGAGAAGTAGTTTCCAGAATTTCCAGATATAATTGCCCTTAAAATGTAAAACACATTCTGGATATGATCAGAATTTCTACACTCAGAAATGAAACTGGGTCACCCACCTCACCCTTGCTTCCAGGTGGCTCCTCCCTAGGATTGAGGGCTGTCAATGACTTTTCCTGGAACAGCTGGCCTGGGTGTCTGGAGATCAAGAACCCTGGGAGACCTTACATTCTCCTCAAAAGAGACAAATTGGGAAGCTGGGGAGCTCTGCTTGCATCTGAGACCAACATTTTCTTTAGGCATCAGTGAGAGGCAATAAGAGCTAATGCCACTAATGCTCAAACTCTTTACTGAAATTGAAAGGGAAAGAATACTCCCAAATTCATTTCTAGAAGCAACCATTACCTCGATTCTAAAAGCTGAGAAAGATCTAACCAAAAAAAGAGAACTACAGGCCAATCTTCCTAATAGACTCAGTTGCTAAAATCCTCAATAAGATACTTGCAAACAGAATGCAGAAGATCATCAAGAAGATTATATATCCTGACCAAGTGCGGTTCATCCCAGGGATGCAAGGATGGCTCAACATACATAAATCACTAATGTAATACACTGTATTAACAGAGTCAAGGACAAAAATCATACAATCATCTCAATCGATGCAGAAAAAGCATTTGACAAAATCCAACACCCATTCATGAAAACCCTACAGAAAATTGAAATAGATGGACTTTAACTCAACCTGACAACAACCATTTATGAAAAACCAACAGCCAATATCACACTAAATGGTCAAAAACCGAAATCTTTCCTGCTAAAATCAAGAAAAAGACAAGGATGCCCACTATTGCTACTCCTGTTTAATACAGTTCTAGAAACATTAGCCACAGGAATCAGATGAGAAAGAAAAGGAATAAAAATAGAAAATGAAGAAGTTAAACTGTCATTCTTTGCAGAAGCATGGTACTCTATATAGAAGACCCCCCAAAACTTCACCAAAATACCTCTAGTCTTAATAATCAAATTCAGTACAGTAGATGGATACAAGGTCAACACTCAAAAATCAGTAGCCTTCTTGTACATGAATAATAGGTTCACTGAGAGAGACATGGAGAAAACAATTCCTTTCACAATAGCATCCAAAAAATGAAGCATCTAGGAATCAATCTAATGAAGGAAGTAAAAGACCTCTACTCTGAAAATTACAGCATAATCCTAATGTGTCTAAAGTGTGGTACAAACGTTCTAACTTCACAACTTTCCTTGAATCATTTCCCTGCTGGAATGTTCTCTTCCCCACATCCTCCTCCTTTTCCAAACACAGCTCAGGCACTGTGTCAACATCTCTGATCACATCAAATGCTAAGAAATCCCCCTGAACTTCTGCAGTACCCCTAACTGTATTCTTCGTTTGATCCAAGTATGTATTACCTTTTTTGCTGTCTGCTCCTGTTTGTGGCACAGCACTCTGGGTAGCCAGCCAATTCCTAAAGGGCCAAGAATATGTCTTATCTCCCTTTCTATTTAAGTGTTTTGTCAGGACCAAGTATACAGTGGGTGCTGTATAAATCTTTGTGAGTAGGAATAATGATATTCCTGAAGAAAGCTAAGGAAAAGCTAACCTGTAATGACAGTCGCAGTTTTTCAAAATTTTCTTCCAATTCTTTCTTTTCAAGTTCATGAGCAGACACCAATTCTAGAGAGAACATATCAGATTGTTAAGTTGGTCTTTTGAAAAAGATAAAGCAATACTCTTGGAAAAATAAAGGTAGTGACTTTAAACAAATGCATAAATGATCCTGGCTATAGCAGACTTAAAGCTGAAGAGACTCCTTCAATAGTTTGAAATGATATCTGATGGCCAGGTTGTATCTTAGGAGAGAGCCAGAAAGAAGGGGAGGGAAAAGAAGGGATAAAGGGAAAGAAGAAAAAAAATGAAGGAGGGAAGCCAACAGAACACACAGGCACACATGTGCATGCTTACACACATATGCTCACACATACACGCTCAGTCACACACTGACAATTCTGCATCCTGCTGTACCACTCCCCTTCCCTAGTTAGGTCCTTTGCTCACAGCACCCATTGATTCTCCTATTTTTCCTAATAGAAGAAACAATTGAGTAACTGGTGTCCAATGCCCATTTATTCCCTTCCAGGACTTGTCTTCCCAGTGTGAAGCAGCCATCTGGCCGAGGAAAGAACTTAACAAGAAAAGTGGGTGTGCGGTGAACCACAATGCTAGAGAACAAATGGCGGGGGGGATGGGACGCAGTCCTCCAAGGACACCTTTGGTGGCTACACTGAGAACTAGGACTGCTAAGATTTGCCACAGCAAAGGTGTGGTGTGAAGACACTCAGACAGAAGGAAGGACTAATTGAACTGGTTCCTTTCAGAAGGTTTGCAACAATTCTGTTCTGTGAAAAGTGTCACCACAGCAATAATTTGCAAGTTAGGCAGAAAGAAATGTCATGTGACAGTTATTAAGCAAATGGATTCTGTTTACTTCCAGATGGGAAGAGTTGTATTAGTGTGGTGAAGCCCATCTCATTCTGGCTACACAAGCAATTTGATTTCATGTTACAACTAGAGGGAGAAAGGGTCTCATTAAACAGTACAGATCATATGCTGAGAACAGGATAGTGCTGGAGTCCAGCAATTACCACTTTGTCTGGCATGAGATACAATTAAGAAAAACTTTGTGGCTTTCATTGACCCAAATATTTTAACTAATGGTGGAAGGGTTGCTGAAAAAAAATCTAGTTGTCATAGCTGAAATTTATATGTGGAAAAAAAGTGCTGATTTCATTGACTTAAAACCAAGTGACTTCTAGTCTACCTGCCTCTATGTAAATGATTAGTTTTAATAGACACTGAGAGCATCGTCCTGATTATGATAATGATTTTTTTACTTCTTATTACATATAACCACATTGTCTTGACATTATATATAATTCAAAGCCCTGTAAGTTGTGCCTAAGACTTTTTCTATGAGAAAAAAAAATCTATCTTGTCTATTTATGTGAGAATTCAGAAACAAAAAGCAATACTATGACTTATCGTACCATTGTATTCACATTTACTTTCCTGAGACCAAGTTCCTACAGTGCAGTAATGGGCATTTTCAGATGACCTCAATAACCCAAGGGAAAAGAAAAGCCAATATCTAGTCTGAAGATGATATAAGGCATTGCTTATTATACAATATCTGTGTCCCTATGATGTAGTTCTTTATTTCAAGGTCATGACACTTCCTTCTATCTTAATATTGTGCTTTAAAACGATGATTCTCAAATTTTGCTGCATGTTAAAATCACCTGGGGAGGTTTTTTTTTTCCAGGACCATAAGCCTTTACTATGGGGAGGATCTGCTGGGCTGTCTCCAAACAAAGGAGTGAGAGCAACATGGCAGAACAGAGAGCTTCTTTTATAGGAGTGGGGGGGGGGTAGGGTTAGCCTGAGCTAGGGTGGAGTTGAGTGTAGTATTAAAAGACTGGAGGAGCCTGTGACATGACTAGGAGGGGCTTGTGACATCACTAGCTGGTAGGCGGTAGCAAGTATCAGGTTACTCTTTTGGTGGGAGAAGAGGCATGATGGGAAGAAGAAGCCTGTCCTTTGTTGGGAGAAGCCATATTTTAACATGGAGGCTGCTATTCCATGTGGCAGCCATCTTAAGGCAAGGGAAAGCTAACATTCCAGGCTTTTGTTTTATTGTTGTTGGGCGAAGGTCTCTTCTTCTGGAGCTGCTTCAAGCTGACAAAGACGTGAAGGTTGAGGCTAAACCTGGATATGGTGGGGGCAGCAGTATGAGGGCTTCTTCCCTCTGCTGCAGTGGCCAGTGCCCTCCATGACGAGTTCTGTGACTGGTTGGTAAATGCCCTCATGTGGTCCTGTAAGAAATTTTGAAAACAGCGAAGCAGACAGGCCCCTCTCATGATTAAAAGTCACATACAAGCCAGTGGGCCCAACTAGGGAAGTAGCTAAGGCATAATTTGGGGAAGCCAGGAATCGCTCTGGTCTATTCCCCAAGAATTCCATCATCTTTTGCTCTTCGATGTGCTGCTGTAATTCTTTAACCTTTGCTTTAACAATCCTTGACTGGTTAATAAAATAACAGCATTCTGCACCTAGCACCTGGCACGTTCCCCCTTGGGCTGCTGTCAGCATGTTAAGGGTCCTTCTATTTTGTAACACGACTGCTGCTAGAGAATTTATTTGATCTTGAGCACTGTATTTAAGGACTGGCTTATTTAATCCATGTCTTCCAAAATCTTATGGACGGGGCTTGATAGAAACTTGGGAATTTTTTAAAACTTCTGATGTCTGGGCTATACCCTAGTATAGTTAAATTGGAATCTCTAAAGTGGAATCTACACAATCTAAACATCTTTTTTTTTTTTTTCTTAACTCTTCTTGTAGTTCCATTGTGTAGCCAAGGGTGGGAACCAGTAATCCAAGGACACAGATAATACATTTAACTAGTTCTCAGGAAATTACTCTTTCTTACCTCTGCTGAGACTTTATCCTCACTAACAGTTCCCAGAGGTGTGGGAATGGTGCTTGAGATAGGCGATAGCATGGGCATTGGTTACTGCACAATGGGTTTTGTTCTTTACAAAGAAAATTTTTAAAATAATTAAAAAAAAAACTTCTGATGTTGATTCTCAAATTTAAAAAGATTAATTCATTGGTAAATTTTACTGTTTTTAATATATTTTACCAACCATCTGATGGAGGGGAAGGTAAAAGGAGGGGAAATTAAAGCATAAATTGCACATATTAATGTAAGTGCATGTGAAAGATTAAAAAGTATCTTCCTTCACAAAGTAAAATCTTAGTAAAACTTAGTATCATTGTTGTTAGTGATTTACAAAAAACCCTAAGTACCTGAAGAATATTAGTCTGTTTTGTTACTATAATGAAATACCTGAGGCAGGCTAAATTTATAAAGAAAAGAGGTATATTTAGAACACAGTTATGGAGTTTCACAGGCATGGCACTAGCATCAGCTCAGCTCTAGTGAAGGCTTCATGTGGGAACTGCTCTGATTTGGATTTTAAATGTCCCTCCAAGGCTCATGCACTAAATGTGTGGTCCCTTGTGCAGTGCTATGAGAGAAGATGGAACCTTTAAAAGGTGGGGCCTCACAGGAGGCTTTTAGGTCATTGAGGAGGGACCCTAGCCTTCCCCTTGTTTTCTTTTGCTTCCTGGTCATGAGGTGAGAGGCTTTTTTCTGCAACATATTCCTGCCATGATGCACTGTCTTGCCACAGGCTCAGAGCAATTAGGTCAACTGATCATAAATCATAACTCCCAAAACTGTGAGCCAAAATAAATCTTTCCTCTTTAGAAGTTGGTTACTTCAAATACTTTGGTATAGTGATGGAAAGTTGATTAACACAATATACATACAAGAAGGAGATCAAATCATCAAACAGGAAGCCAGAGAGACTGAGATCATGCATTCCCTTCTAGGGCCACCTCCACCATGACCTAAGGACCTCTCACCAAGCCCCACCTCTGAGTGGGACTCTTAGAAGTCCCACTACATTTCATGCTACCATGCTGGGGAGCAGATGAGCCCCTGGGAAACAAACCACATCTAAGCCACACCAAAAGGGCAATTCAGTCACAAAAATTGTGGAAAGAAAGATCTGGAGACTCAGTGTACATCCACAGTAAATGTGGACAAGTAGTGAAAGCCCTTGAGATGCTGCTAGGGCCCAGAAAACATAAATATAAGAAGAGCACCCAGACTGGAGTTTCTGTTTATTTTTATAAGGCTAAAATACAAGACAAAGCACAAGGTTTCTATGCCTACTTTAGAAGAGTGGTTCTCAGTTTAGATCCACATTAGAACCATCCAATGAGCTGTGAAAATTCATGATGCCCTTGCTGCAACCCAGACCAACTACATCAGAATCCTGGGTGTGGAATGAGGCTGTTACAGCTTTTCAAGGGATTCCAATATTCAGGCAAAAATGAATATAACTGCTTTGGAGAAGGATACTGTAGTTACTGAATCTTTTTTCCTTCCAGTTCCAGAGATAAAACCTTGGACCTAATGCATACTAGGCAATTGCTTTATCCCTAGTGCTACCTGAATTCTTAATTTCTATTTACTCTTTTCATAGAAACAAACAGAAAAGTTGCACTGGGAAGAAAAAGAAGAAAACAGGGGAGAGGAGGTCTCCTTGTTCCACAGCAGGAAAGGTTCAACTTGCACGGCCCACTTCTGTCTGCTGCATACAAGGGTGGTAGCTACCTTGGACTTTGTGATCATGGTCATCCTGCAGGATTGCAATGGCAACTGTGTGGTTACTGTCCATCTCCAGGAGTGCAGCCTCATGGCTGGCAGTGATATCTTCAACCTGAGGAGAATCACAGTTACTGGTTATCCAGAGAACTCAGGAGTTGCTGTCAGCAATATTCCTTCTGCTTGGAGGGGAAAGATGTGACTCAGTGAGAAGAAGAAGTCAGTGGCCCCAAATGTTAAGGAAAATGATGGCCACCCTGAGCCTGGTACCAAGGCAGTCATCATTTGTTAGTGATGTGGCAGTCTCTGTGAGAGGAGACTACCCCTCCATATGGAACTGGTCAACTATGGGTTAACTAGGTAACTACGCTCTTTGTGGAATGTACCTGAGTAGCCATTACTTCTGTAATCTGACACAAAAGGAGACTAGGGACTCCGGAATTTCCTGCAAGAGCTCTCTCTGCTCTCCCTCTGACCTATTGCTTGGCTTTGTGTAACTCCTGCTTGCTCTTTTTGAGGGAAATGCCAATGAAAGTAAGCTTCATAGATGTAAAAAGAGGTAATAAAAAAGAATAAACTTCTATTTGGCACTCTCAGTACTGACAGGAATCACTTGCTTAGCCACCAGCATTAAAAGCTGTTTTTTGCTCCTGTCTTCATGTTAAGAGTGGTCTAACCTGGGTCCTCATAGTTTCCTTTTTTTTTTTTTTTTTTTTTTTTTTTTTTTTTTTTGTATAGGGGATTGAACTCTGGCCCTTGTGCTTCCGATGCAGGCACTGAAACCACTGAACTAAATCCCCAGTCCATAGTTACCTGTTTTATCTGGAGTTACAGAGAAGTCTTTATCTAGGTATGGCTATCCAGGCCACCTCTTAGAGCTTGGGCCTGGCTGCTGGACCATCCCATATTTCTTTCCCCTGCTATCCCTTCCCCTACAGCAGTCACTCTATGAGGTAATGATGCAGAAAGGAAAGAAAAGTTTCCTCCCTATGAGAGGTCTATGCTTTGTTTTCCAGTGGCAGGTGGGAGCCTACTATACCAGGTAAATGAAGGAACTAAAAATTACTAGGCTCCCTAGTATTAGCTACTCAATCCTCTGAGTACACTCATGAAGTAAATATTTTATGTCCAATTTAGAGATGAGGAAACTGAGGCTTATAGAAATTTAAAATGTTTAACCCAAGGCTGAGTACACAGCAGAGCTAAGTGGTCCCCAGATCTGTCTGATCCCAAAGGCAAAGATCTATGAAACATGCTGTAGTGATCTCCCCACCTCCATCCAGGAAGGGTCAGTAACATTTCAGCATCCTCTCACCCATATCTGAGTGAGGCTGGGAGATGTGCATGTGCTCAATGCACCAGATATCTAAGTATAAACTTGTCCCTAGAGTACAATGTGGACTTCTGCCCAGATAATTCAGAGCTGCTCCTGTGAAAGGCTGCTGATTCCCCAGCTGAAGGTACATTTCAGGAGTTTAATCACAACTGACACAGCCAGTCCTGGAATTTTCATTTTGGTACTTCTTGATTCCTTTACCTACCTCCCTCATCCACTCCTATCACATTTATTCTTTTTGTTACTGTAGCTACTGTGTTGCTTAATTTCAAATGTACTTTGTCTGGAATTAATTGTATAAAGCAACCTCTCCTCACTATAGCCAACCTCTCTTGGATATAGCACGTGAAGTGTTTATCCCAAGTCTCCGTCAATGCTCCGTTGTAAAATATTCCATTGTATATTGCAACACAGTGCAGAAACATACAAACATGCATTTATACACCAACATGCATTTACACCTCCACATCTGAAACTCCAGTTTCACATAAGTACTTCTCACTTGCAAAAGTCTGGTTTCCATTTTTATTTTATTTTATTTTTTTTAATCTTACATAATGCTAGTGACTATATACTAAATTTATTCCACAAACTATAAATGTGTCAAAACCTGACATTTGAAAAACACAGATCTAGACAGTGTACCCAGGTCTAAAATTATTTGGTGGACTAGTTAGAAACACTTTGCGTCTAGCTAGTAATATTCAGCCACTTCCAAGAGTTACCTCATTGCTTAGGGGATAATTTACATACTTTCTTCTCTGATCGAGAGGGAAGAAGGAGTCTCCATAAGGGATCATCAATACATGGAGGTATTTTTATTTTACAATAGGTAGATTATCATTCTGGAAGGTACAATTTTATGGGTAAATTTGCCTGGCTTCTCTCTCTTAGAATGACATCTTCATTCTCTTTTCTTTTTTCTTTTTGGTACCGGGGATTGAACTCGGGTCCTTGTGCTTGCAAGGCCGGCCACCAAATCGCTTAGCTAAATCCCTGGCCCTATGTCTTCATTCTCTAAAACAAGGAAATCACTAGGTAAAAACAAAACAGAGCCCACAACATTACTCAGGACAGTGTAAAATGGACTGGTATGCAGTGATTCACTTTTACTTGACATTCTTGACTAAACATTTTACTTGAGGTTCAGAGTTATGAATCAATCCACTCAGCAGAAGGACTCATTACAATAGCATTTAACCATACAATTCCCTTTATACGAGGTTTTAATGGAATCTTTGTCCAAAGCCTTTCATCTGTTGAAAAAAATAAATCACTATTTTAAAAAAGAAAAAGGAAATATCTTTTCTTTCTGCTTCATTACAAATGTCAGTTAAACACAAGCATACATGTTAAGAAACAAGTACCTCATGCTATCTGGAGGTATGTTACACAGATCAGTATAACAAAACACCTTTCTTCAGCCCTCGATAGTTCTAATTTATTAGGCTCTTACATAACTACCATGGGAGCATTCAGAAAAGAGAAACAGATGGAAGGGCTAAGTCACAGAAAGGTTCCTGGAGGTGTCAGATGCCCTGAGTGGTGATACTGTAGTATGTTTGTGGCTAACAAGTATGCTTTTCTAGTTTGTTTGAAGACAAACTAGTGGTGATATAATTCCACATCCTACGTATTAGGGAAGATGTAAGGGCATGATATATCCACAACAGCCTCTAGGGAGTGTGTTTATTAATGAAATGTTGATTTTCTAAGTCTAAAACTCCACACCAAATTAGAGGTATGACAAGTATGTTTGGTAGAAAACCAAAGAAAGACCATGAACCAAAAGTTGGACATAATCATTCTTGTTCTTCAGTAATTCAGGTTTCATGCCTCTTCGTGTTTTTTAAAAAATGTTTCCTCAGTGAGGAAGGGATGCTGTCTCCTATGGGCCATCCTCTTTCTTGTCATAGTATTAATTCCCATGACTTTATCCTATGGGTCCTGGCTCCTTTCTGGAGCACAGGCTCACACTTATTAAGAAGCCAGTAAGAATATCCAGGCTAAGAAGACCTCAGAGCCTTCTGAAGCACTTGAGAAGATTTAGAGTTTGGCCCAAGGAAAACACAGGATGATTTTATGAACTGTAGTTTACGAAATCAGAAACACACTGTCAAGCTCTGGCAAGCTTATGCTGGCTGAAATATCCTCTCCTTCTGTTAGAAACCTGTGTATGGCCCCCTTGAAGTACTGCTGGTCCTCTCTCTGCCTTCCTGAAATGTCAGAGTTCTGGGCTGTGCTGCAAAGGAATCTCTGTTTGCCCGTCAAACAGCTCCAGTGGTTTGGAAAACACCAATTCCCATGACTTAATTCCTGCTGCTGCTTGTTATTTAGCTGGGCTGGTTTCAGCAGTGGGAAACCATCCCCTCAGATGGGGAACGACAGAGCTGTGGGCTTTACTCTATGCAGCCATTTGCAAAATGCAATTATCTGAGGCTTTGGTAACTCAGTTAGAGAAGACTTACATTTCAAATGAAGAAACATGTGCTCTACATCGTCTTGGCTTCTCTCATTAAACCCAAACCAGACTAAACTCTCATTTGGCCCCATCTCAGACATGTATCTGAGACAGAGGGAGCTGGCTCATGCTTAGTGCCTCCTAATGACTTTCCTTTCCCAATAACTAGGAAATCCTCCTTCACTTCATCACTGCTGCAGTATCCAGATGGCTAGCCATTTCAGAGCTCTCGGGTCAACTTTGTTACATTCCGGGTGTACTTTTGGCCGTCTCTGCAGCCTACCACACGGGCAGGTGTCCACAGAGGTCCCTGTCCCCTGCATGGCCTCCCCCCAATAGAAGATGCTCCAGTGGGCAAGGGCCCTTGGGATATGATTCTATTTGATTAAGGACAATGTATCTCTGCTGTGTGACACCTGGGCACCTTCAGAAGAGGCAGGTTAAGGAGATGTAATGCAGAATGATGGACTAAGCGGTCTCAGTGCATTCAGACTAATGGAGATGCTGTTCCTGCCTTTTAGTCTGAATACAGGGCTCTGCAGCTACACATTTTGGAGACAACTCAGAAAGGAGGATGGGAAGTTGGGCTGAGATGCAACTACATTTGGAGCAAGAAAAGAGAAACACACTTGTTTATGGTGAAAATTTATTTCGTGTGCTTTCATTATGGGTAAGTGGGGAATCTAGCACCTGTAGACTGCTAAAAAATGAGAGGTGATTTTGATTACTTTTATCACCATAATTCTGATATAAGAGCTTTATCATATCTTTACATTAACTTAAAGGCAAAATAAAAGGTCACCCTTTTGCCCATCCTTTCCAACTGTACAAGCCCCTACATAGCACCTGCTGGGCTAAGGAACCAAGTCCTGTACCTCCTTGGACACATGTAGGCTGCCTACCACAATCTCACTGGGAGCTCAGAGAAACAGCCCTGCTGGGCACAGTGGCACATACCTATATCCCAGAACTTGTGAGGCTAAGGTAAGAGGATCTGAGTTCAAGGCCACTCTCGGTGACATAGAGAGAACCCTGTTACAAAACAGCAACACCAACAACAAAAACCTACCTTTGTGCAATGTGGTTCAGTAGAAGAGCACTTGCCTAGCTTTTGCAAGGGTCTGGATTCATTTTCAAGTATCACAAAATAAGTAAATAAATACATAAAAATAGAAACAGTCCTATGGTAGGCTTCATTCAGCAATTCTCATTTAGTCTGTATGGGTGTTCTGTTCTGTCTGTCCTCCAAATGATTCCCACAGGTTCCTGAAGCAGAGACCCTTGAGGTAGTGGACAGTTAGGCAAAAAGAATTTGGATGAATTTGTTCCTGGAGAGATCCCGTAGGAAAGCCAGAGGTCACCGTGTTTTGTAAGCAGGTCCCAGTTTAAGTGAAGGCTGGTTCCTGAACCCCAAATGATCCTCTATGCCAGAACCAAAGCAGCCCCCATGCCATGCTGCCATGCTGGCTGTGGGAGGCTGGGTCATGAGGAGAAGCCAAGCAGGCAGTGATCCTACTGTGTAGTTAGCACTGCCAATGTGACTGTCCATGAGAAGGAAGACAGAGGGCTGGAGAATGCAGGCCAGAGTAACTGAAACCACAGATGGTCGGATCTCTACTTCACTTTCCACTGGAGTCTCCTCTCCACCAGACCAATGGGCATCGATAGCACTGACTCTCAGAGTCCTGAGTGGATGTATATTTCCTCTTCTTCCTCATTTCTCCCTTGCACACTGTACTACAGAAGTGGAAGGTTAGGGAATCTGAAAACACTGGGCAGCAGGAGTAGAACCAGGTCCCTGAATCCGTCAGAGATTTGAGTGGCTGGTCCTCCAAACCTCTGGGCTGCTATTAGAAAGTCCACTCAACTGCAAAGCATTCAGATGCATTTCTACCACAGCACTTTCTCTTATTCTCACAGCTGGAAGTTAACTCAATTCCTAAACATATATCTGTATTTCTCACCCTGGGTTATAGTTCCCTGAACTTCCTCTATGAAATATGCAAGCCCACATTTTATAAATCTTGGTATCTCCTGTAGTAACCTGTCACAGTACTTTGCATACAGTGATCTTTCAATATGTATTCTTTGCGTAGGGGTATGAATACATAAATAGATGGATTTAATAGCCATAAAGGACCAAGAAGAACAGAACTTGGTGCCCTCACAAGACTGAGAGCTTTTCAAACATACATAGGTAGCTAGTGGAATTCATGCTCATGTGAAGAAGTCAAGGGATTTTTTTCCTTTACAATCTCTCTGAGTTTGAAATTTGCAATAGGCCATTGTCTCTCAGCTTAGCTAAGAGGCAAGAACACACCTTCCAGCCTGTTAGCATCTCTGCTCTCACAAAGCATGCAGATGATATTGTGCCTCTGAACACAGGAGGCTTGGTGAGGCCTGGCCAGGAACTTTGCTCCACTAGTGGCAGCTGCCCTGGGCAGTGGCCCTGGTAATGTAGCATCACTCTGTGAACCTGCATCCAGTGGCTCTTCCCTTACCTGCTGCATACCTCCCACTCCTGGCATCTTCTTTGCTGGCCCAGACATTTGGACTGATAAAGCTTATAGACATGACTTCTGTGTAACACTGGAGATGAACAGACCACAGATACAGCAGCATGGGACAAGGTGATATTTGCACCAGGTCTGACACCATGTAAGAAGTCAGATGACTGCAGCAGGTGCTAATGTCTGCTACCAGGAGTTACACTTAGAATGCTTGGGAGGTGAGATGCTTGGGCTTTTGTTTCTATTCTTAACACCAGTAGGTAACTTTAGCTGTGATCCCTTCTGTGTTTTAGTTGCCACGTCTGAGCTGCCTCAAGCAGACAGGTGCATTTACATTTTATCAGCCTCTAGAAAAGGAGGGTGACTAACCTGAGGTGCTTGCTGTGTAAGGTAAAATGGTACAAAATAAGAGGCTCTTTATTACCACAATTGTATTTATTATTAGTCTGAAATGTGTCCCATGTGCTTTAGGATTCACAAGCCTCTGGGGCAGGGGGAGGTGACGCTGGTACCGCCATCTGGGAGAGCTATTTGGAAGCAGCCTATGGAGGTCAATTCAAAGGTTGGTGATCATGAAGGATGAGTGTCAGGTGAGATTTAAAGAGCACTGCTCATCAATGGACACAGGCAAACTATAAAATAACATACCAGCTAGAAGGAGGGGATCCAGGCAACTGAGCTTCTGCATTTAGAGAGAAGAGAAATGCAAGGAGCGGTGTCTATGGAAGCAGACTGGTTTGTTCTGCCTCTCTCTCATCAGCACTCACAGAAGTAATGGGCACCAGTAGCTGGCTGTGGGGTGGGCACATCTGGCTCCTGCCCACTTTCACCTGAACAGGCCCCATGAAAATTATTCCTTCATTATTCTTTGGATGAATTTCTCTGCCCAGAAAGGTTGCTGGCCTAAGGTTAACAATTGGCATTCATTATTTCATTCGACAAATACATGTTCTGTGCCTCACTTCCACAGGCACAGTTCCAGGGGGAAGATGTAGCACGAAGACAGGGAAGAAGATATAGCAGGAAGTCTGGCAGGCAATTCTAAGTCAGTGCTTCAGACTGAATTCTACCATGGCTTTTCCATAAACAGCTCTGTGAATTGTTGTTTAACCCCCATGGATTCAGTTTTCTCACCTGTAACATGGGGATACAAATGGTACCTACCTGGTAGGGTGATCACGAGGATTCAGTGAGTCAATGTATGTACAGTTGGAAGCAGTGCCTGGTGCAAAAGCAGGGCTAAGTACATGTTGCCTGTTACCATCTCTGCCCCCATAGAATATGCAGGTAAGAAGCAAACTTTGTGTTAGTAATAAATGCTGAAAAAACCCTAAAGTAGGAAAGGCACAGGAAATGTGTGCATGTCAAAGGGGAAGAAAGTATAATTTCAGATGAGGAAAGACCTCACAGAGAAACGATGAGAAAATGATGATGGAGAAAAGCCAGGAAGGACAAGAGTGGAAGCCATACAGTATTTGGAGGGAGAGGATTTAGGCACAGCAAATGCAAAAGCACTGAGAAGGAGCTAGGGCGGTCAGAGTATCTGGAAGAGAGGAGCATAGGGTCAGAGGGAAGACATGAATCAGAATGTGGTCCTGACCACAAGCTCACCCACTGAACAGGATCGGTTCCCTGCTCAAGTGCACCTTCTCACCCAACAGTGGAGCCCATGCCTGTGCCACAGACTGACCTGTTTCTGGTGCTGGCACCGGATCTGCAGTAGCTGACTGTGGTGTTCTTCCTGCAGGCGTGCCATCTCCGCCTCAAACTGTAGCTGCAGCCGCTCTTGTAGCTCCTGCAGTTCGGCCTGCTGCTGCCAGCCCATCCTCCTCAGCTCTTCTTCAAACCGCCGCTCCAGGTCCTCCTTCTCCTTCTGCAGCTTCTCACACTTGGCTGTGTTGAAGGCTGGGAGAGAACAGAAGAGCTTATAGGTACATTCAGGAGGGGCACGGAAAGGACTCCACCCAGGAAGCATGCTTACATCCAAAGTGCCTTCCGGCAAACAGCAATTAATTCTCATACTGGACCTTGAGGTCCATGGATTACAGGCATCAAAAATGCAGACTCTCAGGGGCACCCTGGGAGAAGCAGAGCCCCTGGGCCAGGAGCCCAGGACCTAAACTTCTAAGAACCATGGGTGACTATTATGTCCTTTAGGCATTGATGGCTCTGCACCCATGCATAGAACTGGAGCCAGGGCTGGGACCCACTCCCTAAGCTCTTTCTCTCCTGTCTGAAATGCCAAACGGGACATTCCCAGGGAAGGTAGGAGGTGCCCTTTCAGGTGATCTGAAGCTTTACTGACACCACTCTCAGGAGAACAGCTTGTTCAGAAAGTGCAAGAGGACGATTAGTCACTCGTTACCCCTTGGCATAGGTATTTGCCCTTTACCACACAGTTACAGTTTCATCCAGTGTGCATACAGCCAGGAGACAAGACAAAGACAGCAGCCACGTCCGCTTCCGTGCTCAGCTTCTCCTACAGGCCCGCTCTATTTGTCCCCCAACTCACTCCACACTAAGAGCTCGAGTGGAGCATCCTCACCCTAAAGATCTCTTCCTGTGCTCAACCCTGCTTCACTGAAGGGGGAAAACACTAGAGAAGGGTACAGTTACACAGCATTTTGACTTCACAAAGACCGAGTGCCCATGCTTTCTGTTCTATAATAAAACCTAGGGAGATATTGTAATTTACTTTAACATAAAGCAAGCACATATATGTGCTGGTTAACTTGGGGGGTTACACTTGGGGGTGATGGCTGTCATTAGGAAAGTACATCCCAGGTCATTGGATAGCCTAATTGGAAGTACCCACCCTGTAGAAGCAGCTAAGGCAAGGACTTCTTTGTCACATTCTGCTCTGAAAGAGCTTCGTTAGCAGGAGAGATAGTACAAGAAAATTCCCCCATGGTGAAATGTAGGTGGATTGGCCAGATTTTGTGCTAGCATGTTACATTTGTGTGAATGGTATATAAGAAGCTCTCTGGCCCATCAGCCCAATGCTGTTCTCAAAGGCCTTCTTAGCCCAGGGCTTCAGTATGCCCAGTGTCTTGAGTTCCAACCTTAATCAGGGATCCTGATCTGCCACTGTAACCAGGGTCTGCTGAGGGCTGGGGGTTCCTACCACTCATGTCTACTTCACATGTGGGTAGTAAGGAGGTGCCCTGTCTATGAAGAATTTAAAAGCAAAACCCACACCAATTTATCACTACCTATTGCCAAAAATTACAAATAATACTGTGAAAAGATACTCCTCTTCAAAAAAGGTTTTGTTGCTTTACACTCCCAACAATAATTACAATTACTGTGGAGTTTTAAAAAAAATCATCTTTGTGAAGTAGAAATAGCAAATAAACATATGAAAAAATAGTCAACATCACTGGTTATGGAGAGATGGAAATGAAAACAATGCTGAGACTTCACCTCACTCCAGAAAAAATGGCTGCTGTCAAGAAATCAACCAATAACAAATGCTGGTGGGGCTATGGGGAAAAGGAAATCCTGCTTTACTGTTGGTGGGAGTGCAGACTGGTGCAACCACTGTGGAAATCAATATGGAGACACCTTAAAGAACTAGGACTACAGGTCCCATTTGACCCAGTGATTCCCCTGCTGGGTATCTTCCCAAAAGAATTAAAAGAAACATACCACAGTGATATATGTGCACCCATATTCACAGTGGAACAGTTTGTAAAACTGTGCTAAAACATGGAAACAGCCCAATTGCCCATCAGCTGGAGAATGGATAAAGAAAATGTGTGTGTGTGTTTAAATAAAATGAAATACTACTCAGCCATAAAGAATGATGAACTAGAGGCATTAATAGCTAAATGGATACACATTGAGGTGATACTCTTAAGTGAATAGGACACACATGTGTAAATACCGAAAAGTTTAGTGTGAGAAACTTAAAAGCATAAATAAGGATCAAAATATAGAATAGGTAATGTGAAATAGAAAGAAAAGGGGCAAAGGGAAATGGGAAGTGCGAAGGGCAGGGGAAAGGAAAGAAGGAACTGGAATTAATATGAGAAGATTAAAAAATGGAAACAAAGTCTGTAAATAGGGAGGTGTAGAGGGGTTGAAGAGAGGGCAGGGGAATGGGGAAAATAAGAATCAAGATATATTATGTAAAGGAACAAATCTACAATGAAGAATGTCATTATGTTGTGCAAAATAATAATATAAAATACTCTATGTAATGTACCAATAAAATTAATTAAAAAATCTTTGTGCTGAAATAAAAACTTCAGGGCTTGGAGTGAAGTTCATGGGTACAGCACTTGCCTGGCAAGCATGAGGGCCTAGGATTGATCACCAACACTACAGAAATAAATACATAAAAATCAAATTATAAATACATATAAAATCTGGAAGTACAGTCCAAAAATATTATTATAAAATAGTAAGATGCTGACCTTACATTCCATCAACCTCAAATTCCATAGTATATATTCTCTACAAATACAAACATTTCTCCTACTAATCACAAGACAGTTATCAAAGGGAAGAAGTAAATGTTGATACAACAGTGCCATCCCATGCTCAGATTTGTTCAAGGTTCGATTGTTCCAGTAATGTCCTTTCTAGAAAATGGATCCAGAAACAGCCTATTTGCCCATCAGTTGGAAACTGGATAAAGAAGATGTGGATTTTCTATAAAATGGAATATTACTCAGACATAAAGAATGAGAAAATAGATTCATTCATAGGAAAATGGATACATATTGAAGATATACTCCTAAGTGAAATAAATAAGGCACACGTGTAAATACCGAATAGTTTCTCTGGTGTGAATAATCTGCAATAATACAGAAGATCCTAATAAGATTACTGACATTGAGAAATGGAAAGAAAGGAGCTAAAGGTGTAGGGAAGATGGGACGGGTAGCGGAAGGGGAAAAGGGGAAAAGAAAAAAATGTGCGAAAATGAAAAGATGGAAATAAAGTGGTTGTAGATGAGGAGGAGAGGAGGGGGTGAAGGGAGGGCAGGGACAAGGGGAAAAAATGAGAACCAAGAGTTGTCATGTAAAGGTACAAGATCCCAACAATGAATGTAAATGTACTGTATCCCTAAAATGTGCCAATAAACTCAATTAAAGCTGAAAAAAAAAAAAAAAGAAAAAAGAGAAAATGGATCCAGTTCTGAATCACAAATTTCCTCTAGCTGTCCTGTTTACTTGGTCCTTCTCCATGTGAGACATTTCCCAGTCTCTTCAGTTTTTAGGACCTTGATATTTTTCAAGGCCTGGTATTTTGTAGAATGGCTCTTCATTTACTATGTCTGATGATTCCTCCTTAATAAATCCTGATCGTGCATTTTCAGCAGGAATATCACAGAACTGGTGTTATGTTCTTTTTGGCTAACTAATCATATATTGGAACATCTTTACAATGTAAATTTCTCCTTTTTCTAATTGGTTAGGTAATGAATCAGGAAAATAAGGCATATTACTGCTTGTTCATTTGTGGTAATACTAAAAATAGTTTTGTGGCACAGAGGAGGGATGTTAAAAACACTCCATTCTAGGTGTCAAATACATTAGGTATGCCACATCAGTATCTTTGTTATCATCACAGCTGCTTCTGTTTTCTTCTTCTTTTTGGCGGGGGGGTTACTGGGGATCAAACTTGGGATCTTGTGCTTGTGAGGAAGGCAGCAGAACCACTGAGCTAAATTCCCGGCCCCTCACCACATCTGCTTCTGGGGAAGCACTGTGCTTATGGCCACAGGTAGTAAAATGGCATTTGGTTACTTGCTAATAAAGTCTGGTTTGAAAGGCAGGCTTGGTCAGGATTTTGTGGTACCTCGTAGTGAAGTTGTGGGGTAGGAGCCCTGGGATCCTCTCCTACCTCTCATCACCTGTGGCTCTGGTCCCTCCAAAAGGGACTCAGTTAACACAGAGGGTTGGGGCAAAATTGGTCCAGGTCTGGTGCCATCAAGGAGGAAATTCCTGTTCCCAGTTCTTGGGCTCCTGGTTCCAAGTTCTCCCAAGATCCTCCTACAAAGGAAAGTTATTAGGGATTTTACCAGGGACTTGGGCTAGTGAAAAAAATAACCAGTATTCATAGACTGGTAAGAGGTGTACACCTCTTTATCTGGGGCTGATGGGACTTAAATGGAACAAAGGCCATGGAATGCCAATTAAAAATAACAATTGGCCGAGCTGAGTGCAGTGGCACACACCTACAATCCCAGCACTCTGGGAGGCCGAGGCAGTAGATTACAAATTCAAGTACCACCAGGTCAGCTTAACAAGACTCTGTCTCAAAATAAATAAATAAATAAATAAATAAATAAATAAATAAATAAATAAATAAATAAATAAATGGGGCTAGCAATATAGTTCAGCAGCAGAGTATCTGTGGATTTGACACCCAGTACCACACACATAAAAAAAGCTGATGGATTATACAATGTCTAATCAAGGCAAATAGAGAAGCAAAAATTATATCTGCATTGGAAAAATGCACAGTCACCCTACAAATACGTGAGCCCCTCTACTCTCAACAGGGCCAGCCCTGGGTATGGAGGCCCCCAGGATATCTGACTACATGGGAGTCTATGGAAGGGCACTTTTGGTTTCTGTAATTCAGGAAGCACTAACTTCACAGTGGCCTTCACCCCATGTGTCACATACTGGTAGGTGGGCTAAAATAAAGCCATAACACTGATAAGCTTGCCTGTATTGAGAATAAATCTACAAAGAAGTTCACAGAGAAAACACAAAGGGCCAAGAAAATACGAAAGGAGGGTTGGTGCCACTCACGATTAAATATATGAAAAGCAGAATGAGAGATGATTTGCCATCTATAAAGCTGGTAAAGATGAGATATTCTGATATATATACAAAGGGTATGAGGAAACTGGTGCCCCATGGGCTGTTGATAGAGACATAATTGACAGAGCTGCCTCACAGGGCAAAGGCATCTTTCACAATTTAAACGACAGGTATGGAAACATTTAGGAAATGTCTGAGTTTCCTTTTGGGGTGAGGAAAATATTCTAAAATAGACCGCAACATTAGTTTCACAACTTGTGAATATACTGAGTTGCATACTTTAAATGAGGAAATTGTATGGTATGAGAATTATATTCAATGAAAAAGAAAGAGGGGCCAGGGATTTGGCTCAGTGGTGCCACCACCTGCCTTGCAAGTGCAAGGATCTGAGTTCAATCCCCGGTACCAAAAATACATAAATAAATACTAAGTAAATAAAAAAGAAAGTAAAGAAAAGATAACAAGATATATCGGAGGACAAATTTAGATGTCATAGAAGGGAAATCCATATCCATATTTTAAAACTCTACATAATAATGGACCAGGGATTTAGATCAGTGGTTCTGTCACGGCCTCACAAATACAAGGTCTTGAGTTTGATCCCTGGTACCAAAAAAAAAAAAAAAAAACCCAAAAACA
>NW_022900950.1:32989417-32995269 GCF_012274545.1 Fukomys damarensis | reverse complement strand
CCCTGGAAAAAAAAAAAAAAAAAAAAAACCCAAAAACAAAAAACCTCTATGTAATAACAATGAAGATAAAATAAAACAAATAAAACAAAATAAAACAAAAGTGAAAATCTAGCCTAAACATACACACACGAATAATTTTTTTCTCTGTGTGTGTGTATGTGTGTTTGTACATGGATGTGCTACTAGAGATTGAATCCAGGGATTACTGAGCCACGTTCTCAGCCCTTTTAATTCTAGTTTGAGACAAAGTCTTGTTAAGTTTTCCAGGCTGGCCTCCCAAGACTCTCTGACCTTAGCCTCCTAAGTAGCTGAGATTTTAGGCATGTGTCACCACAACCAGCAATTTTTCCTGTATCTGAACTGCAGATATATTGAAGACATACAACTGAAATGAAAATAATTAAAAATGCTAATAATCTATCTTGGCTTTGGAAAGTTTTATTTTGTATGGGAAAAGTTGTCATATACTACGATCAGTATCTTTGACTCCAGAAAATGAAGGCAGTAAGTTGAATTTAATGATTATACAAGTGGAACAAAACAGACATTAAAGGTAAAGAAATGAATGAAAACAAATAAGTTACATTGGTGAAAAATAAATGACACTTTTTAACATGACTGTTTCACAAATGCACAAAAAAATGAAGGTAAGGATGACCATTATAGCACAGCTGGCATCAGAAAAGACTAGGGAGCCAGTTAAACAAATGATGATAAATCTCATATACATGTAGGTTAAAGCTTATATACAATGGGACATAGGTAGCTAGTAAAAGATAAACTAAATATTTTTGCAGTGTCATGGAATGATACTTGTAATATATTGTTGAACCAAGAACGGCCAAGATACAGAAATAGTACAATTGCATAATTCTATTTGTAATAGAGTACATCTATATGTCTACCTATCCATTTAGAGACTGTGTTATGATCACTGCACATTGAATACCCACAACAATATGTATATAATAAAATACTATTGTATACTCCATGAATAAAAGGTCTTTAAAAACTAGTATAATTTGGGAGAATACTGGGTTTTGAAGGGTTATAGTGTTCAGCAGTCAGACTTTTCCACTTTCCATGAAGTTGTATTCATGTTAGATTCAGGGTAATTGATAGGCCTTATACATCACTTGGGAAGTCAGTAATGACTGCTTTTTATCTGCAGTGTCCTCGAACTGTACTACTATTGTCCTAAATAAATCACATACTATGTATGCCTTCTGCTGGCCACAAAGTGCTAAAGTAGTTACATTTTCACATATAATTCCAGTCCCCAATTCCTACTTGCTCTTCCGTATGACGAGAGAGATGATCCTCACATTCTTCCACCTTCCCTGTGTTGCAGGTTCAGGTCTGCTGAAGATATTGGATAACAAAAGCAGGTGGAGACTGAGGCAAAGGGCACCAACACCAGAATCTCTAAAAAATAAATCTCCTCTTGCCACTGGTAAAACTCCAAAAATGTATCTACTTAGATATTTTGCAGACAAAAACTAATATAGGTTAATTTAGTAGCATTAGATGAGATTATAGTCTTAGTTTCATTCTTTCTTTCTTTTTCTTTTCTTTTTTTTTGTACCAGGGATCAGACTCAGGACCTTGTGCTAAAAGACAGGCAGACTTCATTTCTGTTCTTGTGAAAACACTTGGTATAGTATGGTAAAAAGCTAACACCACTACAATAAATCCGTAGAACCCAAGAAGCTGCAAATATAAATTTTAGTTAACAGGATTATAATTGGCCAAGAGAATATAACATTTCTAATTCATTAGGACCTGTACTATTTTAAATAAATTGACTTTCACATATGTATGTGTGTGGGTATATCTGAGACATAAAAATACCTTAAGTTTATCAAAGCTCTATGTGGAACATCCTCATAAAAAACCAATCTCCCTCCAATGTGAATGTAATCCATTAAGCTTCAGTATGATTCTTGAGAAAATATCAGAGAAAAAATTGCTACTGGAGCCATTTATAAAATGAGCTTAATTTTAACTGCAGTTCATAAATCAAGTGAGTAGAATACTTGATAAGTTTATCAACTTGCTTAAAAGAACTGTCAAAAATATCTCTTGAATAATTATAATGTTTTATTAGTTTTAAAAAGAGGTAGCAAGTATAAATGGGCAGAACACCAGATACAAAGTGAGGAGAACTATCTGGCTCTATAGTTCACAATTAAGGCATAAGTAATATTACACTGCCTTTCATGTCATAATGAATGATATAATAATTTTTAAACAATCAAAATATGAAATACTATATATGAACGTTACTTTTATATTTCTACAATATCTATTACATATATGCTCATAGTTTATATGTACGTTATTACATACACATACCATATGTATCACATATGCATACACACAATATATATTACTATGAATAGTCACTATTATTACATATTGATAGAAAGCAATACTACATTTAGAAATAGTAGTTCTCTCTTCAGAAGATGGAGAGTAAGTGGAATGACAAAATAGCTATTAGAAAAAGTTTAATTTAAAAAAGATGATTGTAAATTGCATGAATTTCAAATATGCATTAATAAAATTAAAAATTATAAAAAATGGAATTTTCAATTGCATAATCCTTCCACTGCATTTAAGTGCTATAAATTCTTAATTTTGTTAGGAATTTTCCATGGCTTTCTATTTAACATTTGTATGACTATCTTATATTCTCTTGATGATGTAACATAACATACACTTCCTTATTATTGAACATTTAGTTTACTTCCAAGATTCACTGTTATCTATAATATAACAAATATAATCTCCCATGTGTTATTTTTCTTTTTCATTAGAATAAATTCCTAGGAGTGGAATTCACATGGTATTGAAGAATATAAACATCCTTGCAGTGAGTTGTGCTTTTACTTTTCTGTTTTGGTGGCAGTGATCCTGTAACAAATCTGTGGCCACCAGGGGGAGTTACGGTACCTGAAAAAGCTCTGGTGGCCACTGTCTGTCTAACTTATAAATTGATAGATCACAGTAACATCTGTCAGGTGAACAGGTTGGATCTCAAAAAACACAGCTGCCCAGGATCCTGAACACACAGCCCAGTATTGCCTGCCCGCCCCCCGTCCCTGTCCACTCCCTCTGTCTCTGTTCTTTTTGAAGAAAATGTTAAGAGAGAAAAGGACTGAAAATGAAGGGTACACTATTCATGGGCCAAGAGTGGAATGAGTGAAAAGTCAAAGTCACTGGGTATCTATCTTGTCTCTGCAGAACCACAGTTCACCGCCAAGTTCTCAGGACTGAATGACAGCTGGTGCAGTGACATCTGTAGCTTGTGACTTGGGAACAAGCCCTTGTCTCACCAAGATAGGTATTGCTGCTCACAGGTGTCCAGCAGGTAGCCTAATGTATGCTAGATGAAGGCTGCAGAAAGTATAACTAACTGAGCCAACGGCAAGGTTGGGAGGTCAAGGCCCTACACAGCAGAGGCTGGAGCGTGACTGAGGCAGCCTCCATGATGCACAGCATTGCAGTATCTCAGAGGTGAGATAATGCTTTGGCTCATCTTCCTTAAAACACTGCCCTTTTGAATTGTAACATGTCCCTTCACTTTTCCCGTCTCCCTCACCTGTCAGCAAGGCCAGTGTCATTCTCATTTTTGTATTTTGCAGTCAGATAATTAGCCTGGTATTCAATAAAGAGTAATTGAGCTGGAGGGTTATAGCTCAGTGGCAGAACATATGTGTAACAGGTGTAAGGCCCTGGGTTTCGTCCCCAGCACCTATAAAATAAAATAGTCATTGGATTTAGGGAACACCTGCTGAGTGCCAGGCATAGTTCTAGGCAGTAAAAAACAGACATTCTGTCACTGGGGGCAGATAAGGGAGTAAATATTTTAACATTTTTTTGGTACCAGGGATTGAACTTGGGACCTTTCACTTGGGAGGCAGGCAGTGGCACCACTGAGCTAAATCCCCGGCATAGAGTAAACATTTTAGGTGAAAACTTTATATCTCAGGAGTGAAGAAAGTCACAAGGAGAAAATGCTAAGGGAGGAGTGGGGAAAGGGGAAGCCTGTGTTATTGAGGGTGGACGAGGAAGGCCACTTCAAGAAGATGCTATTCTTGACTCGAATGTCAAGAAGAAGAGGGGAGAGGGAAAGGGAGTTTCAGGTAGATGGAACCACTGACCACAAAGGCCCTGAGATGGAATGCTTCTGGTGTACTAAGAACAGAAAGACCACCAGGGAGGCCCTAGTATTCATGGAGCAATGAGTAGAGGAAGGTGAGTAATGTCTACATCAAGCAGGGACAGATCACACAGGAAATGTGGCCCCTGGAAGGAAAAAGGGTTAAAGTATGATGACAGTTGAAGCCCCTAAAGTCTCAAGCAGGAAATGACTAAAACAAATTAAACATTTAAATCCCTCTGATAGTTGCATTGAAAATAAATGGCACGAGGCTGTGAAATCTGAGCAGTGGTGTTCTTAAGTCCAGCCATTAAGATTTGATGCTGATTTGGACCAGGACTACAGCATGGGGAAGAAGGGATTGATTGGGGATTCATTTGGGAGGCAAAGACAACCTAATTTATGTATGGATAGGACAAGCAGATGAGGGCCAGACAGGAATCCAGAATAACTCACGTTGTTGGAGCAACTGGGGATGGTGGTGCCCTTTATGGAAACGGGAAGACTGAAGGAGTTTAACTAGGGACCAACTATGCACATTCGGCCCCACATAGTCTTTACTGAATTAACAGATTAAGAAATGTACAAGGAGGAGCCCAGCACTCACAAATTAACTCACCTCTGGTTCAACATACTCAGGAAGGGTCTGTCTGGATTTTGAATAATGTCAATTAGTATGCAAAATATAAAATTCAAGACTGTTGGGTTTGACAAGCTCTGTGACACTTTAATGATGAATGATGAATTTCTATATTTGTCCATAGGCTGTGTGTTCTGCTTTATAATAGTATTGAGATCCTCAAAGTATGGTGCCTCAGGACAGACTCTAGATATTCAAACTGAAAGATATGTTTTTTCCCACCTAGGGTTTATAAGTGGTTTGTGAAAGGATACGCAAGATGTGGCTATAGTAAAGGTGAAGAGCACTTTATGGCCACAGAAGTTTTGAATGCTTTAAACAAAGACAAAGATTTCTCATAAAGGTGGCAATTGAAAAGGTGCTGACATTTCAGTCATCTGTGAGTCAAATTTTGGGAATTTAGCCCTGGCTCACAATGATCTCAAGATCCCCAAATAGATATCAAACATGCTGGCCTAAAGTCCCATCCCTTACTTCTGTCACACAGAGTGAAATTAAATCATTAACTGGTTGGAGATGTAGTTCAGTGATAGAGCCCCGTCCTAGTACGTGCAAGGCCCTGGGTTCCATTCTAGCAGTGCTTTCATTGTACACTGAATCCAGAAGGGCTGAGTTTCCAGATAACTGGATTAGAAGAAGTAGGAGGAAGAAGTGAAAGTCCAGGAAGAAAACAGGTCAGATGAGAGGAGAGGAGGCAAAAGTAAAAGCCAAGAAGGAGGTACTCTTAGGCAGGTTACTAAGAGTCTGTGCTATGCTGGGCTGGGCATCTGGTCCAGGAGGGATCACCACTAGCCACAGGGGCTTCTGTAAGTCACTCAGACTCTGAGTCACAATGGTTCATCTGGCAAGTTGAGCACTCTGCTGTTCAGCCCTGCTTCAGCATTCTATGAGTGCCAGGATGATGACCAGGTCATTCAGAAGGACTACATTTTGCACACTGTTTTCTGTTAAAGGAGGCATGGAGAGATGTACCACTTTTTAAATACACCCCTAAAGAGGTAAAGCTATTATATTATAGCTTTATATATTATATGTTATAATATATAA
>NW_022900950.1:32907913-32989085 GCF_012274545.1 Fukomys damarensis | reverse complement strand
TAATATATTATATATTATAATGTTATATTATATTATATAATAGCTATTATAGCTATTATAAGAAAAATGTGTTATTGCAGAATCAGTTATGTCCCCAGGGACCTGATAAATTGGTAGAAATATCAATGTTTGGCATTTGCATGTGTTTGAACAGTTTTAAAAGTTCATTAAGGGTCTGGAATGTGGCACAGTGGTAGAGTGCTTGTCTAGCATGTGCAGAGCCCCAGACTTGATTCCTGGCACCTCTCCCAACAAAAGGTGCTGTAAGGCACAATATCAATTTGATTCACCTTCACAGCAAATTACAAAGTGGGCTGAAGCAGGAGTTTTTTCTCTGAATTTATAGAAGAGAAAATGGAGACTTTGAGAGTTAAAAGGACTTGTCTCAGTGACACTGGCTTAGATCCAGGGTTTCTGTATCTCAGTACTGCCCCTCTGAACAATAATAATACTGTCCTTCTGCTTTACATTTGGGAAGAGAAACAAAGAAATGATATATAAATCCCAACTAATTTAAAAGTTCTTTTATAGTCATAAGAATTTTATGCCATTTTATGTTTTCTTTATTAAAATAGAGAATGAGCATTTCCACAAATGGGTATTGACAGATCTTGTGTGAGAATCTAATTGCAATGTTTCAGTTACTTTCTCAGTCTAAGAAGAGAAAATTACCAAGTAATTTGTAGGGCAAAGGAGGAAAGAGGAAATGGATCTAAGAAGGTGGTCATAAGTTTTTGAAAAGAAAAATAATGGCATTCAAATGAGAGCTAATAACATCACTGCCCATAATAGGAAATAGCTTTCAGGGGATGGTTTTGCAAGGGAGCCTGTCCCTTCCTTTCTTACTGGTTATTTCAGGCTTTTAGAGCTTTCAGAGCATCTCTATGGCACCCACACATAATGCACTACCTATGGGCTGTCCTGAGGCCAGGGCTTTGGAAAGGGCAGATAACGACTCCATGTGGTTGTGCTGACTGAGGATTTACTACTTCCAATTTTTTTTCTGTCTAAAGTGGCATCAAAAGATGACCCTTTTAATTTTATCTCAAGTACATATTAGTTACATGAAGTATCCAAGGACCATCATCTCTACTTTGAACATCTCCTTTAGAAAGTGCTTTTAATAAATTAATGAAAAATATTTAGACAGAGGCAGAAGTTTCCATTACAGATCCCTCTTCGCTGTATAGTTTTACCCTGCCAAGTTCTAGAAACTGAACTTCTATGTCCAGGTGTTGAATAAGCTTCACAGTTTGCAGGAACCCCATTCCATAACAGGTTGCTAAGCTCAATATTTAATTCCAGTCTGGGTGGCTTCATTCCCTTTCCTTGCTCCTAGCTGGGTAGGGAGGCAGAGTGGGCTGGTGGATAATGAATTTGAATGCATTTGATGGTAACAGGCTTGTATTTTTTCACTCCTTTTTCCAGGCCATGCAGTGCAATGAGCACCATATCCTGGATAGCCTGTGTTTTCCTCAGGGATTAGGAGATACCTCTCTGGTTTGCCCAGTCCTATGATTGCTTTTATTTGGTGATTATGGGTTTACTCTTTTAGTTTTTCATGCTTTAAACTGAAAAAAAGCCTGAGTTTTCCCATCAACTCATCCTAGGCTCTCCCCATTACTTCCAAACACAAGGAACAAAGCAGACCACCTACAATGGTTTCCACCCTGTAGGCACAGGTATGGAAGAAGCAAGATGTTTAGAGAGTTAACCAGAGCCCAAGAGTGTGTCTGCTTATAAGCTAATAGTTCAGGTTACTAAGAGTCTGCCTAATACTAACAATAGTGAGTAACAGAAGTGTCCATTCAATGCCCTGGCTAGATTTTGGCTGGGCTGGCTCCCTTTAGAGATCCCCATCATTTAGCACAACGCCAGGCCCATGACACTTTTCCATAAGTATGTGCCAACTTGAAATAAAGCAGGAAATCACTTCCTATAGTCAAAAGTCTTCGTTCAGTTGAGAAAACTGATGGAGGCCTCTTCCTCTCAGGCAGCTGGCATGTCTAGGATAACAGGGTGGAAGAGCCATACCCATTGTAGGATACCAGGGCTCCTACCTTTAGAAGGTTGACTGTTCTGGCTGAAGGGTTTATCTCCTCACTGCACTGGGAACTATCTCCCTCTGGGATGCATGTAGCATAGAAGAGCCCCTCACTGCTTTCATGGGAACTGTGCACCTTCATGGTTTCTCTGGGAGTCCTGGCTGCCTGATAACATGCAGACTGTTTAATCTGGAGTCTCCAGAATAATAGCATGAAAGACAAAGAATTTAAGACTAGCCTACATGACCACCAGGTATGAATGTATCAGCAGGAACACCTTCAACTGGCATTTCTCTCATTGGGTTGCTGAGCCAGGTGCAGTGATAAGGGCATGGGCTTTAGCTCATTGTTTATTCTCTCTAAGCCTCAGTTTCCTCATCTGTAATATGGAATTTACACTAGAACTAACTTCGTAGGCTACTGTGAATTTACATGGGATAACTCACAGTCAGCACCATGCTGGCCTCCGAGGGATTCACTGTTGATAACACTATGGATAATGAGTACTAAGTGCCCACTGCATGCTGCATACTCTGTGGTTGAACTTCATAAAAACTCTATGAGGTACGGATAATTTGGACTTCATTTTTCCATCTTCCAGAAGGGGGAGCTGAGCAATAGAAACAAGCTAACACAAATCTATGCATATCTCAAGTTCATGCCCATTACTTCTTCCTTATTCTATCCCTCACTAGTGGTTGTCAAACTTGAGCATTCATCAGAATCATGAGTAAGTAGGGCTTGTTGAAACACAGCCTGCTAGGCCCTTCAGCCCGGGTTTCTGATTAGATAGACTGGAGGTAAAGTCCGAGAATTTGCTGCAAGAAAAGATAGTGCTTGTTAAACTTTTACACAGATGATCAGAGGATCTTGATAAAGTGCATACACTCAATCAGGTTGTGGAGCCTGAGATCTCCTCTGGTTTGGATATGGTTTCATTGTGTTGCATAAAAGCTTGAATGCTGGAAACTTAGTTACCAGCAGCATGGTGGTGTTGTGGTGGTGGAAGCTTTAGGAGGTGGAGTTTCATGGGAGACAATGAACTCATTGGGGCCAGGAGAAATTGATGCTGATCGGGAGGAGCTGGTTAGTTCTCCTCAAGATAGGTTGTTATAAGGCAAGAATGGCTATTTCAGCTTTCTTTGTGGCTTCCTGTTTTACCACATGATCTCTTTGGCAGGCACTCCAACCACCGCGGAGTCATCTACTATGAGGTCCTCACCAAAGGCCAAATTGATGGACTTGGACTTTCAGCCTCCAAAACTGTGAACTAAATCCTATTTCTTTATAAAGTATTCAGTCTCAGATGTTGTTATAGCATTAGAAAAAGCACTAATACAATGTCCTATCATTGATTACAAGTGTCTACCATCATTGTCACTCTGACCCACCTACCTGTGTGCTTACTAGGCTTGCTTTTTCTCTGTCCCATGGCTGGCAGCAACTGACTGGGACTTGCTCACAGCCATCCTCTCCAACCTCTTCCCACCCCCTCACAGGCACTGCGGCATTCACCAGAATGTGCTGTTCTGCACCTGGACTTCAGGTCCCATCCAGAGCTAGCAGCTACAGCCATCACAGTACTTCACAACTGTAGCCATTGGCATGCCCTCCATTGGCCTGAGAGCAACTCTAATGTGGCCACTCCACAAGCCAACATCTACCCCTTAGAAGATTCTTTTTCTCTGCTCAGAAACAGGCAGTGAAGTGGTCCAGAGCTGGGCTTTGTGGTCAGGCCACCTGGGTTCAAGTCAGGTTCCACTTAGCACCTGTGACCCTGGGCAAGTAATCCAGCTCTGTACTGATTTCCTCTTCCTGAAGATGGGCGGGGCCTGGATACCTCCCTCTTTCATTGAAAAAACAGAAGGCAGCACGCACAAAGCTCTCTGTTCTTGTTTCAAACTTTAAAATAAAAATTACCTCCCTGAGAGGGTATATTTTGCTCCAGGTGGCATTCTGTGGAGATGCCTGTTTCTTTGTACTCTTGTATGCATACTCCTTCTCGGTGGCTGCTAGAGCAAATTACCACAATCTCATTGGCTTCTGACAACTGAAATGTATTATTTCACAATTCTGAAGGTCAGAAGTCCCAAATGGGTCTCAGCAGACTGAAATCAAGGTTATGTTTGGAGACTTTATGGGACAGTCCATCCCGGCCTTTTCCAGCCTGTAAAGGCCACCTATACTCTGTAGCTCACGGTTCATGCTTCCACCTTCAGGGTCAATAGCATATCATCTCCAAATCCCTAACTTCAGCTTCTATGGTTACGCATCCTTTTCTATCTATCTCTGAGTGTCCTTCTCATAAAGGCCCTTATTGATTCCACTGGGCACAAATACTAATCTCCCCTTATCAAGATCCTTGACTTAGTCACACCTGTGTAGTCCCTTTACTATGAGCAGTAACATACTCCCAGGTCCAGGGAGTCAGAATGAGGACATTGCTGGTGACCCCATTGCATCCGCTGCACCTTCTCAGCTCCTTCCAGCCCTGTTTCCTACTATTTCTCTCTCACTAGGATCTTTGCTCACTAGTCTATCTACAAATGGTGGAGTCTCTCCTATTTGGCAAGCAAGAAAACCACAAAAAAATACAGCCTTCCTTCATGATGTCCTCCAGCTATTTACTCTTTGTTTCTCTTCCTGTTCATAGCTGAGCTCCCAAAACAAATACAAGTCCCTGCCTCCAATTTCTTATCTTCTATTTGCTTTTCAAACTGCTGCAAGAGGCAACGCAAGATCTGCTTCCTCGGTGTGGCATGGAGTCTGTCCATGTCTCAGTGTTTACTATCACCACTTCAGTGTAGCTACCACCACCTCTCCTCGGGTCAATGCAGCAGCCCTGAGCTGTCCTCACTGCTCCAGTCCTTTCCCCTGGACCATTTACTCTCAATTCAGCTTCTGAGGAAGCAGTGCAGACTGAAGGTCAGTGTGCAGCTGCTCTTCTCAGAGCCTTCACCTTACTCACAGCCAAGGCCAAGCCATCACATTGCTCACAAGGTTCTGCTGTCCCTGGGCCCTGATGCCTCCCCGCCCTGTCCCTCAGCGCTCTCCCTTTGTTCACTCAGTGCCAGCTGTCCTTGCCTCTTTGTGGTTTCATGACTGCCTTTAAACGTGTGTCTCAAAATAGGGTCTGCAGACTACCTGCATCTTCAGCACTGGAAAACATATTGTATAAATCCCCTCCCAACTTACTACTGAATCAAAAACTCTGGGAGCAGAGGCCTGGCCAGCTGCAGCTTTCTAAGTCCTCCAGGTGATTCCAATCTAAAGGCTGAGGACCACTGCAGAAGGCACATTTTTGCCTCAGAGCTTTTGCACTCGCAATTTTTGCCACATGTAAATCCCTTCTGCAGTTTCCTCACCAGAGACCTGGCTCCCTCTCTTGGATCTAAATGTCAACCCCAGGGATACCTCTTCCAAGCTCCACGATAGGAACACCAGGAGATCAGTGCCTCCTTGTTTATGGTCTAAAAATTCAGCTCTATGAAGTACCTTAGTTGGGGTTTCAAGTTTTAATAATTCCAACCACATCCTGAGGACTCCAGCTGCTAAAAAGCACCAACTCTTCACTCTTACTCACTGGATATCAAATGAGTAACTAATAGTTCTCTGCTTTTATTTTATAACTATCTCCTTTACTACCTTTCACTTCAGGTTAGATTCCTGCTCAACCCTGTACATAGACATGTTAATAATTTAAGGAATGTTCATCTAAACTGGTAATCCTTCCCTTTCAAGGGGGAAGATACCAAGATAAGAGTAGCTAAGTTATTTTCAAGATTTACCGTGATATTAGAATCCATAGACCAAAGGACTGCCAACTGGCAGCTTTCACATGGCCTCTTCCAGCCCATCGAAATGTCAGCCGAGACATCTCCAGTCACTGCCATAAAACCTAAAGGGGGACTCAGTCTTGTCCTAACACCATCTTGCCTTTCTGACTTGCTCTTTTTCTGAGTCACTCTCCTTTAGTCACCTTGGATTGTGGGATCATGGTATGACAGATTAAACATCCTGCAAAAGAAATAAAAACTAACCCCAGGCAGTGGCATATTTCTTGTTTCCGACAAGGCTTCTCCTGGCTGACCTTAATAAATTGCAATGGAAATTTAGAGGCTGGACTCATGGTTGCCCGATGGGTAACTAAAAGTGGGATGAAGCTTGGCATCCCCACCTTCATTTTACACCCATTTCTTTTATCATCTTAAAACTTTGGGTAAGATCCCTACTCAATCACTTAAAGAGTGTCTGTCTAAAAATGAGTGATATACAAAGTTTATTAGCCCTACATCTATCTGACCTATCTTATCCCCCTTTCAGACTGAGGGCAGCAAGGTAAGAGTCACTAAGGTATTTTCAGGGCCAGTCAATTCTCAGTTTTCACACAATTCTTTTCCAGATGCTCTGGTGCAGTGTGAGAAGTCTCCAGTCATTGCCCTAAACCTTCACTCACTTTGGATTCCAGACCCTCCACGACAGACTACCCTATGATAAAATCACACCATGAGTGAAACTGAGGCTGTTCCCCAAACAGAAGCAATCATCTCCCAGGAACCAGATTGCCCCCCTCAAACCATAAGGACTTCTCCAGAGCAACCTTGAAGAACTGGTCCTGAAATAAAGTTTGACCAGGATTTCCTATTCCTCCAATGATGAAAACCTCCCAGCTTTGTAAACTCCCAACCCTTGTCTTTGTTCCTCTTTTCTGTAAATTCCCAACTGTTTCTTTCAACCCCTCAAAGACAGATCCGAAACCTCTTTATCTAACTTTCCAAGTGTGCCCATATGATAACAGCTCCTTTCCTGCCCTTTCACTACTCTTCTTGATTGCCACTGCGGGATTCATGGCCAAGGTTGGTTTGGTGGAATCACTATAGTCAGGGCTTTTGACTTAAAATTGCAGTGAAATAATCATCAACCAGACCACAGATGGATTAAGACTGCTTGGCTATGCATGCTTCTTGCCCCTGCCTTCCTTCACTCTTTCCCTACAAAATGTCAAAGCACTTACTAGCTTTCGAAGACGAGGGTGAGCATGCCTGGTCCCCCTGGTCCTTCCCAGTATTGCTATATTGAATACATCTCTTTTCTACTTTACCAACACTTTTCCATTTGGTTATGAGGTAGGTAGTTGGACCTGGTCTCCTGGGACTTGCAGAGTCAAACATTCCACCCCACCCCTATTATGCACCTGGTTGAGGACTCTAGTGACACTTTATAACTCCATGTCATCTAAGAACTCATTGCTTCTGGTAGTAATTTAGGATGAATAAACAAGGTTTAGAAATGGGAGAGAGAATAGAAGGAACAAGAAGGAATAGAAGAATTTGCATTAGATCTTTGGTGGGAAGATTCAACTGAAAAAAAGGACTTTGACTTAATCATCAAATGACCAGATTGTTAGGAGGAAGGAGCTTAAAGAAGAATGAGTTGCCAATGCCTCTGACTTTTAGGACTGTGTCTCTGGCAGTATGGAGGGACCAACACATCTAACCATGGTATTGCGAATCATTAACCTGAGAACAGAGAAGCCAAGACCAAAACATTACAAAACACAAACTCTGAGCAGGCATGAGAGGCAGCGTGCTTATAGGAAATACAGGCCTAGTTTTGGAGACTGATAATCCTCAGTTCAACAACTTTTAGATTTGGGGAAGTCACTTGTTTGTTTTTCTGAGCCTCAATAGTCTCATCCATAAAACAGAATTATGACTTAATGTGAAGGATTACTGTGAGCATAAGAAATCACTTGTTGATACCTTGACATTCCGCAGACACTCAATAAATGGCAGCTTTGATTATGAAGAAAACCAAAATATTTCTATCTAAAATATGTAGAATTGTTAAACTAATCAAGAGGCTAGAGAGCTCTCTCTCTCTCTCTTATCTGTTTGAAGCATGATAGAAATTTATAAGATCAAGATCTTTCTACCATTCTCTCCCTCTTTTTAAGAGAGAGGATGTAAATTTTCCTTCATGATCTTTTTTGGGCAGAGAAGGTGCTGCAGGAGTGGAATCTGGAGCTATTGATTCATCTGTCATATATTTTCCTTTCTACACTTTTCCTGCTATTGGACTGCTTTTCATCTTGTTACTTCTCTGAAATTTATTGTTCTTTGTTGAAGACTTACATAAACCAGACTCTATGCCACTGCTTTGAGTTACTTTTCTCCTATGTGATGTGTGTACTTCACACCTCAATAAATTTCCTATTTTATTCTTGTTAATCTGTCTTTGGTTGAATGAATCTATCCCAAGTATGAGCCTATGAGGGTTGGATTATTTAAAAAATTTTCTTCGTTTCATTTGTGAGTAATATACACATAGCCTGCAAGCATCTGGTGAAACTCATAGGCAAGGAGATCCTAGGGCATTTGTCAAAAGCAACAGAAATAGGAATTAATGCAAATCGGTAGAATGTCACATATATATTTTTTCATTTAATCTAATGCATTATTTTATTTTGGTGAACACAAAAGATATTTTTAAGAGTTTTTCTGTAAGCTTGGTCTTTCCAAATAATTTCCCCACATGTTCTTAAATCCCTATAATATAAAATCCTCCACATAGAATATTTAGGAAACTAACCTTCACTATTAAACACAGGCCTTTCCTTGAAGGGTCCTGGCCTAGTGGTAGGAAGGAAAATGAGTAGATACGTGAATAGTGACAGCAGTGTGACAAATGCTACTCTAGTGTACTATGCAAGCAGATAGAGAGAAGCTGTGCAGTAGGAACTCCTCCTTGAAGGAATGGCTCAGGCGGGGTGGCGGGGGGGTGGCAGGCTTGAGTCTTCCAGGAAGCCTGGGGGGGTTGAAGGAGTGATAGGGAGAGAACAAGTCAAGGAGAGTAGCAAGTTGGCAGAACCTGAAGAGGGATGTGGATGGAGTGCAGCAGGAATCCTAAAGCATGGATACTAATGGCCCCCAAAGGCCATATATTGAAGGTTTGGTTGGCAACCCATGAGGCTACTGTAAGGTGGAACCTCTAGGAGCTAGGACCTAGTATAGGGAATTTAAGTAACTGGGAGTGTGTCCTTGATGGGGATATGGAGGCCCAGTCCCTTTCTCTCCATTTCTGGGTGGCCAGGAGAGGAGAGGGTTTGCTACACCATGGCTGCCTCTATGATATATGGCCTTACTCCAGGCTCACAGCAACAGATCAAGTAACAAGGAACTAAAACCTCTAAAATCATTAGCCAAAATACATCTTATCCCTTAAGTTGATTTATCTCAGGTATTTTGTCACAGTGACACCAGGCTGACTAACACAAGGAGTTACACTTGGGAGAGCAGAAAGAAGGTCCTGTATGCCTTGCTGAAAGCTTGTATTCTATATTCCATGAATGATAGAAAGTGCTGAAAGATTTTGTTATCATGATGCTTCAATTTTTTATTTTTTGTGTGCAAAAAAGTAAAGTTCCAGCACCATGAAAGGGAATGCTTGTTCTGCAGGATAGTTAAATTCCTGAACTCAGCTTGTCAAACTTGTTTTCATTCTTTTTAGGCAGATATAGTCCAATCTATTTTTAGTCCTAGAGATACTCTTATTCTAGGTCTTGGTCCTTCCTCCTAAGGACTGGCCTTCCTGAAGTCTGCATGGATCAGACTGATTGCTCAGGGTACTCAGTGAGATCTATCCCCAGTGTCAGGGCTGGGGCTCTGGTGTCTTCTAGCACCACACTTCTGGTACTTAGTGGCAGCAGCATCCTCTGTAGGTCTCTTGGCATAAGTGCAGCTTATCCTTCTAAGAACATTTGGAAACTAGTGATTTCTGGGCTCTCCTTTCCTCAGCTTAGTACTCTCCAGTGCTTGCTCCATACTTTCTAGTCATGTCTATCACCCTAACTCTATTTCAGTCTAGTGACATGGTGGCCACTTCCAGGAGAACCCTCCATTGGCCAGGCCTGGAAAGCAGGCCAAAACAGAAAGCTGGGACTAACAGGGGACTCAGTGTATCTCTCTTTGCTCAGGGATCACAGATCTGCAGTGTCTACTGTCCACTGCTTGGAGAATTGCTAAGAGCTTCAAGGTAATTCTAATAGGCTTCTGTCTCCTCCCGTGGGGATTCCTGATTATGAATTGAGGGCCTAGAGGAAAAAAAAGTGTTATGCAGATGGATGCCCAAGGACACCTCAGTGAGGTGCTATTAGCATTTATAACATACAATTGACCTTGGCTCACTGAGAAGCTGCTAATGATAATTTTGGCTTTCTAGATAGACATGCATATAAGGAGATATATTTTTCATTTCATATTAAAAATTGGGGGCTGGGGATTTAGCTCAGTGGTTCTGCTGCCTGTGTTGCAAGCTCAAGGACCCGAGTTCAATCCTCGGTACCAAAAAATAAAAAAATAAAAATAAAGTTGGTTTATTGGTTTTCTACATCAGGCTCCATTCAATTTAGTTAAAGGGTGATTCTATGAAAGCCAGAGCCATTCTTGGCAGTAGTAACAAAGCAAATTTAAAAAGCAGGACCACAGTGAGTCTGGCAAGGTAAATGCCCACACTTAGCTGCCAGCCTGGTCTCTTAGGATGATGCCCCATCTGGAACTATCACTGATGGCTAAACTTTGACCATATTCTTCATCAGGAACCAAAAAAGAAAAAGAAAAGAAAAGAAAAAAAAATGTTAAGAAACCTGGAGATTTCCCACTCCCCACAGCCCAGGTGCCAGGGATTGAGCCCAGGGGCTACACCTAGGCAAGCAATCTACCACTGAGCTATATCCCAGTCCCAAGAGCTGTAAAATCTTGATCAGATTTATCACTACAGAACTTGAGTAAGTCTTTCATGTTACTTGCAAAGAAGAATTTATCTAGTTATTGTTTTCTTCAATAGAACTAACTTCTCAAAGTCTAGATATTTGGCTGAAAAACTGCATTTTTTAAAAATAAAAAAGAGACATGAATATTGTATAGGTACGTACTACAATTATACATTATTTTGCTTAAATTAACAAATCAAATAGACAGTACTCTTGAACATCTGAATATTGCCCTGGTGGTATCTGTGGTTCTTTGGAAGTGAATTTCACAATGGCAGTAGGCATAAGAAGAATAGACAACTATCAAAAAAATCTGTGAAGAGAAAATCATTTGAGTCTAAATACTGGCTCTGCCTTTTATGAAAGCAATTTAAGGAGTTTCATAAACACACACTCATTTGCCCTACTGCTCTTACTTAGGGACAGCCATATGGAAAATGTAACTGTCTTCCCTATTTAATCTGTTTTCCCATAGAGAGGTTGTTATGGTTTCTATCTAAAATGTCTCCCAAAGCCTCATGTGCTTATAGGTGGAGTTTTTGGGAGGTGGCTGGATCACAGGTGTGTGATATTCATCACTGGATTAATCTAATGATGAGTTTATAGATGAATGAGCTATTAGGAGGTGAAGCCTGGTAGGAAGTCGAGAGTAACTTTGCATGTGGCCTGGATGGGTATATTCCTCCTCTTCCCTGATCTTGGCTTTGCTTTCCACTGACTGTTTCTTCTTTGTTTCTTTGTTTCTTCTTTGTTTTCTTCTTTGCTGTGGGTCTAACACCTCTATGAACTGTGAACCAAAATAAACCTTTCCTTCTTCAAGTTGTGAGTGTCAGGTATTTCATCGCAGTAACAAGAAAGTAACTAAGAGAGAGGTTAAGTCAATGGTGTTATTAATACTGTCTTTGTAAAAGATAAAGTACATGGAGCAGTTATTTGTCACGGACTCCTACACTTCCTTGAGGGTCAGCTATTTTGCCTTTCAAGTGTTTTCTGTACCTCTGACTGGATTAAAAACCATCCTCTGAACTCTTGGACCCCATCACTTGCCCACACTGGATCTTTTTTATTTTATTTTATTTATTTTTTGAGACAGGGTCTCACTATGTAGTTGAGACTGCCCTGGAACTCACTATGTAGCCCAGGCTGGTCTCGAACTCACAGCAATCCTCCTGCCTCAGCCTCCTGAGTGCTGGGATTAGAGGCATGCACCACCATGCCCAGCTTGCATCTTGATTATACTTGTTCATCAGTATTAATGAAGGATTGGTTCCAAAATCTCCAAGAATACCAAAATTTAAGAATACTGAAGTCCTTTACATAAATTGTGTAGTATCTGCATAGAATCTATGCAGGTTCTTCCACAGACTTTAAGTCATCTCTGGCTGCCCTATAATGCCTAATTACAACATAAAGGCTGTGGCAATAATTGTTATGCTATATTATTTGGGGAATCATGATAAGACAAACGTCTGTAGATTTTCAGTAAAGGTGTAATTTTCCCCCCAATTTTTTATCCTCAGGGGATTGAACGTGGATGTTGAGTCTGCATATGGAAGGATGAGCACAAATGCCTACGTGTCTGTCTCTCCAATGTACAGGTGTCCCTGGAGGCCACAGCCTGTGTCACAGACCTCTTTTCTTCCCTTCACAGTAAAGAGCACATACTCTGGATTCAGCCACGTTTATCCACTTGAATAAAGCAATGAATGGTCGACATTCCTCATGCTAAGCTCTGAACCATGGGCGCAAAATACACATAGGAATAAGAAGGGATCCACATGGGTACCTACAAGTGGAAGGTGATTATGTTTCCATCATTTGTACATGACTACATTTTGCGACATATATTTTACAAAATGTTCTTCAGAACCTTTCAGGTTAAATTTGTAATATGTTGTATTTTTTCTTGGCCATTTATTAACTTTCTCAGACACCATTTAGATTTTCTAACAAGATGGTATCCTGCTATGGTCATGGTAGAAAAAGATAAGGAGTCAGCTTGGTTACTTTTTATATCTGTATATCTTGGGATTTGCTTCAACTCTCTATAACCACAATTTATTTACAGTTAGTTAAAATAGTGGTGCTTTATCTAACTTTCCTATCTCTCGTAATTGTCAGTGACAGATGAAATACTATATAAGAAAGGGTTTGGTAAATCATACACTGCTATTTATATATTAGATTTATGGAACCCCAAATCCACGGAGGCAGCTGGCTCTGTAATTGAGAGGCTGCTTGTTCCCAGGCTGATTTAGAGGCAGCCCTTGGTGTCTGAGCTACTCAAGTCAGGCAAATTCATTAAGGATTAAACCCAAAGACATTTTTTTGTGTGATTGAACCCAGGACCTCATGCATGGTAAGTATGCATTCTATCACTGAGCTACACCCCAACCCTAAACCTGTAGGCTTCAAGATACTAACATTAATATATATAAAAAGCAAAACTATCTTTAATCATAAAAGACTAAGTATTTTAGAGGTTCACAAATAATATTTCCACATAAAAGAACTAGAATGTGCTATGCATATAGCACGTATAGATGTAACATGTTTTTTAAAAATATCAAAAAATGTGTTGCTGTCACCTAGAGTAAATCATTCTCTTAGAATTTAGCAGTTTTATGGAATTGTGGCTGATAATGTTTTTTTCCCCCATGGCAACAAAATCTAATCTCTGATACATTTAAGGGACTTGGCAGTTTTACTGTATATGGGTAAGCACCTGTGTGAGGGAGAAACTAAAATGACAGGAAAATTACATTTACTAGAATAAAATTTAACCATTACAGTTGGCATCATTGGTTTAAATTTCTGCAGCTTACAATGATATCATTTTCACAGAAGACAGGGAGGTTCCCAAACCTAGTCATACTGGATGGTCCAGCTTGTAAGGAAATCATAATATTTGAAGCAACACTGCTACAGTAACATGTCTGGACATAGACTATATCTTCTGTATCAAAATGCTTTTCAAATAAAACTCCCTACTTCACTGTCTGATAACCTATGAAAGTTCTTAGTATATTTTAGGTGCCCCCCCACTTTTGATGGGAAAATTGAATGACAAGATTCAATACTGATGACCAGAGAATTTTACATCCCACAATTTTTGAAGTTGTATTTTAATTTTTATTCAATCTCTTTTGTGGCTGTTTGCCTTGTCAGTTCTGGCCAATGAGAAATGAAATGCAGCTCCTGGAAACCTTCCTCCTAAGAGAGCTGACTCATTCTGTCTACCTCTCCGCTCATTCTTTCCTCTATCTTGCTCCACAGCATATAGGTATGATACCCATAGCACCAACTGCCACGCTGGGCCCTGAGGAGGAAGACCACTGTTGTGGGGTTGTAGGACAGTGAACTGTAAGAAGAGTGAGTCCCTGGGAGCATGAGTAGCAGAGCCATACTTGTCCTAGGTGCTCACTTCCTGACTCTGTGTAAGAGAGCGATAAGCAGCTACCTTAATTAAGCTACCACCATTTGGGGATTTGGGTATTTGCATGTAACCCAATTTTAACGGGCATAATCTAGGACCAATTAATATCATATACTGTGTTATGTAATTATATTCTATCCATGTTTGGATAGATTCATACTAGCGCCTATTATGGTTTTAGGTGAAAGTCATATAGAACTAGAAAGGGAAAAAGCTGTTTTATTTTACTCATCTGATATTTTGATTCATCAAATTAAAACCTTGGGGAAAAACTTAGTGGTAGAAGTAGGGACATCACAATAACTATACACTGTATTTAGAAGAAGTTTAAGAACCAACTCGGTCCCTACTAGCTGTATACTACCAAGAAATCACTTGATCTCTTGGGACCTCAATTTCCTTATCTGTAAAACCAAGATATCAACACTAATTTTATTGAGTTGTTTGAATAAATAAAACGTTTCATGTGGCAAAGCTTAATAAGCAGTACTCAGGCCTATGTAAATATAACGGACTATGATCATAAAACAGAAAAGAAATTTTATGTTTAACTGTAAAATGTAAAACCTCATCTCACAAATACTCTACTATTGGTAAATATATGTGTGAGTTGCTAGTTATAAAATAAGAAAAAAACTAAAATTAAGGCTAGCTAGTAACATAGAACATAATAAACAATTAGTGCTATTGACACGAACTTAAGATTTCTGATGTACTTTTGTATCAAAGTTCTCTAAATTTTTAGCATCTTTATTTTATATTATAGAAAACATTCAAATGTATCTTTTGCTATATTTTAATAAGCTGACATTAGTCCAAATGTAGATTTAATCATTTTTATTTCTGTACAATACCTGAGAAACTATGTTAGAACAAGAACTTTGTTAAATAAGTCCACCCTCTGTGTTTGTGGCTTCAGCATTTCTAGATTCAACCAAATGCAGACTGAAAATACTGCTTCTGATTTGACCATTCGACTTTTTTCTTGTCATTATTCCCTAAACAATACAGTATAAGTTATTTCCATAGCATTTATCTTAGGCATTATGAGTAACAGGGAGATGATTTAAAGCCTGTGGGAATCTTTGCATAGGTTTATGCAAATACTGTGTATTTTATATAAGGGACTTCAAGATCCACAGGATGTTGGTATCCTCAGGGGTCCTAGAGCCAATTTCTGTATTTGCTTTCTGTCTTAAAATTACATTTCATTTTTACTATTTTAAAAGTGTTCAGTAGAGATAAAAAGCAAAGTTGATATTAAGTCTGAATCCAACAGAAAGATAAAAGCTTGGGTGGGAAGAGTGAGAAGGGAGGCCTTAACGTGCCTTGCTGAGAGGAGGCTGACAGGAAGCAGAATCAGAAGCTCTGTCCAAGGGACAGTGGGCCTGGGAACAGTTGCAGGAAATGGGGCCAGAGGAGGGCACCTGACTGACTGACAATGTGAGAGATAAGAGCCACTTCATACCCCATTCAGAGTCCCAGCTCCCGTCTGGGTGGCAGAGCGCTGGGGTCAATGGGGAGAGCCAGGCAGAGGGCTCCCTCCCTTTGTAACAGCTGTACAGTGCATGACTTTCTTTTTTTTGTTTTTTTTTGGTACTGGGGATCGAACTTGGGTCCTTGCGCTTGCGAGGCAGGGCCACTGAACCGCTGAGCTAAATCCCCGGCCCTTAGTGCACGAATTTCTGCATAGTGGAGTTGCTCTAATTCATATTGTTTTGTTTTGTTTTGGCAGGACCTTGTCATTTTGCCCAGGATGGTCTTAAATTCTTGGGCTCAAGTGCTCCCCCCGCCTCAACCTCTCCTGTAGCTGGGAATACTGGAGCTGCCGCTGTGCTGAGTTCCACAATGATTTTTAATGATGAGATTTTCTAGTAAGGCAGGACTATGTCATGCTCTCAGCATAGACAGCTTCTTGATTGATGGCAGCAAAGAAAACTGGAGGCATAAGCTCCTCAGTGGAAATACACTAATCCCTTCTAGGGAAGTTCATCTTTAAATCCATCAAAGATCTTTTACCAAAATTACATTTTCTAGAAAAGTTTCAAATGTGATTTTAAAAAGTCAAATGTTAGCCAGGCATGGTGGTGTAAGCTTCTGATCCCAAAATTTTTGGAGGCTGAGGCAGGAGGGTTGCAAGTTAAGCCCAAATTGGAAATTTAGTGATCTAGTGAAATGCTATCTTAAAATAAATATTTTTTAAAAGGCCACAGATGTAGGTCAGTGAGAAGACCCTGGATTTAATCCCCAATACAAAAAAGAAGAAAAGAAAATAAAGTCAAATGTTAATATCCTTATCAGCATGACTGGATAAAATTAAATCAAGCACCTATAAGCACAGCAGCTTGAACTATACTCTATCTGACTTAAAGAAGAACCCATGACAGCCCATCCTGTGTGCTCTATAAAGTACAGGAACACAGACTTGGTGCCAGTTTTCAGCTTGAGGCCTCACAGTTCATGAACTGTCTTCTGAATCACAGAATCAACTCTTAAAATTCTAACTTCATCTGACTTTATTTTTGACACCAAGAAGCCCTGGCCATGAGGAAATACAGTAAAATATAATAAGATACTGGCAAATTCTACCACTGGGTCCATAACACTCTACTCCTAGCCATAAAAATCTCCATCCCAAGCCACACCCTGATACAGAATAGAGTTTTATACACCTCTTCTCAGAAGTTTGTTTATGAGAGTGATATGTGTGTCAGAAACAGATTTAATTTCCTGTTTATAATGAATCCTAGCAAGCCTGAGATTAAATCCACTATAACCATTTATCTGCATTCACAGAAAAATATCAAGGACATTTCATATATATATGACCTTAGAATAAATCTGAATCTATTAGGATTATCGGTCCGTGCCTTTGAAAATATATTCCCAAGAAAATAACACAAGAGAAAAAAGTACAATAAAACCTTGAATTTTGAGTAACTTGTTCTGTGAGTGTTCTGCAAAATGGGCAAACATTTCTAATAAATTTTAACTTGATAAACTATCAATGTCTTGCCATACCAGTAGTATGTGATGCCAAACGTCACATGATTACAACTAAGCCAATGATTCTTCTCTCCCTCTCTCAGCCTTTCTTGATCTTGCTCACTGTGGGATTGTGGGTGATCGTCTCCCAACAGCAAGGGATTATGGAGGAGATCTCATCTGCAAAGGTGGAGGAGAAAAAGGCAGAAGAATCCCTAAAATGAGATTAGAGAAATGTATAAAATTTGGGAAACTGTAAAATTTTGTAGAAAAGCACCATTCCAATAAGGCTGTAGCAGTGTGAGCAATTCATCTGTTTAAAGACAGTGCAGGGCCAGAGATTTGTCTCAGTGGTTCTGCCATCTGCCTCACAAGAACAAAGACCTGAGTTCGATCCCCAGTACCAAAAAAAAAAAAAAAAAAAAAAAAAAATCACAACACAGTATCACATTTCTGCAAAAATCTTCCAAAGGAGTCAAAAGCTAGTGTCACTGGGTAGGTTCTTTGTTAAAGTCGCATGAAAAAAAAAAAGATTCCACTGAGCCAATAGACAGTGGTGATTCTGTTAGTGATGTGAAAGTCATCCTACACAATGACTCTCCTCTCTCCTCAACCAGCCACAAAGGTTTTCAAAGGTAAGCGTAGATTAATTTGATTCTTTTTCTTTCTATTTTCTATTTTCTTTTTATTCTGCACTATATTGCCATACTGTACTCATTTTTGTATAAATATTTTTGGGTTGTGGAATCTGAGTTTCCATTATTTTTTATGGAAATACGCTTTGGGATACAAGTGCTTTGGATTACATGCATGTATCTGGAATAAACTATGCTCTTAAACCAAGGTTTTACTGTACTTTGTAAACATACTTGTTACTGCATAGTAGCCCCCCCAAAAAAGTCAAATTCCAAATGAGGTGAGTAGTTTATTCTAGCTTATTAGCATTATAACTGAAATGACATGTGTGAAAACCCTGTTTGACACAAGGAAAGAGAGAGGAAAACAAACAGTATATAGTCTTTCCTTTGGTGTGTAGAATGGGTAATGCATGGAAATGACTATGGCATCCATTGGTTCAGAATGCATTCAATGTAGGCTACAGGTGTCAGCTTTTATTCCCTGCCTACATCTTTATCGGCATACAAGGCCTATCTTAGCTACACCTCCTTCAAGGAGCCTTGGGTTGTAAACTTCACATGGATTTCATCTTAGTCTTATTCAGCATAGAATCATTAATAAGCACTAGGTCAAGCTAGCTCACTGCTATGCTTTGTGCAAATTAGAAAAAGAAAATACCCCTTCTTTTTAGTGGCAGTAGCTCCATGCTTGGGCATGGAACTTATGAGGGCAACAGTGTGATCACATTTCTGCCCCACTCAAAAGAGAGCCCCAGTACAGGGTTTTGCTTACTCTACCATCCATAGGGATCTTGCTTGGTCTCTGTCTGGCACAGAGAAGGTGTTAAAGAAATATCTGGCAATGAATGAATGGACTGAGACTAAGGAAAACTAGGGTTTCTTCTTGGCGCTCTTTGCCATTTTACCCAAGATCTTTGAACAAGTCTGTTTACCAGTCTCCAAAATGCAATGGCTAGGGACTAGTCTGTAAGATCCAGATCAGCTCTAAAATGGTAGGACCTCCATGCCTGCTACATACAAGGTGGTGAGACACTGTTAAATGAAACATTCCCCATAACTGTAGTACCTCGTGTAGGTTGGTATAATAATATATTGATCTTTGTCCTTGTTTCTGACACAATCTTCTAAAACCCTTGGAATTTCCTGAGTGATGGGGCAACTTTTGTGATTATTAGGCTCCTTCTATTACAGCTGAATTTATGCTTAAAGGTGGGGTCCCTAGATAGCCTCAGATTAGGCTGGTCACTAGCAACACCTACCTAGTGACTATAGGGATGGAAATTTTAGCTGCACCACTGACCTCCAAGGAGAGGATAGGGTTCTAAAAACCCTTGAGCAGTAAGATTCAGAGAGCTTCTGGGCTGGTAAACATATCAAGAGGCTGGGAGCATCACAGGGAGCATGGAAGCTCCATGCCCTCCCACCCTTACACATCTTGCCTATCATTCTGGTAAAGTATAGAACCTGAAGCGGTTTGTAGGAACCCCAGAGTCTTTAGCCCATTGGTCACAATTACAGGTGGACTAGGGTCTGAAGTGGCATAGTCTTAAGCCTTTAAGTATGGGATTGTGCCAGCTCTGGGTAGAATCAGAATTGAATGGAATTGCTGGACATCCAATTTGATGTTGGAAAATTGGTTGTTAGTATGAAACAGTCCTCTCTCACATCTGGCATCAGAGAACATCACACACACACACACACACACACACACACACAGAAAACAAAAAAAAGAGAGAGAGAAACCATTACTAACCAGGGAATGTTCTAGAAATTTTCTTGTATATCAGTTAGTATGCAATTCTTACTTAACTACTATCAGGAATTCTTGAGTGAACTATGCATCTTCTAAAAAATTCTATTGTGACCTCACTGAAAAGTCACAAATACGAAGGTATTGTAGGTGTGACCTGTCAACAAATACATTACTTCCTATGGTTAGATCCTGAAAGCTCCAAAGGTATCTGACTTAAGAACTGATTCCCCTACCCTTGCAGGCAAAGGAGAAAGAAGGAAGAGGGAAAAGAAACAGGACTGTCCTTTCCCATTTTTCAGGAGCCAGGCCAGAACAATAAGTGATTTCCAACAGGTAGCATTTGTTTTTCGCATGTTCCTTTTCTGTACCCCTCTGAACCTTCCTGTGCCTCTCTTCCTTGGCTTCTTTCTCTGCTCAGAACTCTAACTAAAAGACTCCATCCTCTCAGCCCATCTGGAATTACCTATTGCCCCTCCCCTCTTGTTCCGACCCAAATAAAAAGTCCTTCCTTCAACGTGTTTGCTGAGTCTCAAACTGCATTGTATTTAATAAACGACTGGGAATTTAAAAAATGCCTAGAGCTTATCCTCAGATACAGTATTCCGTTGCTCTGAGTAAGTCTTTATTTTGATTCTTTTGTCTAGGTGACTAATATGCTCTCATCAGAGCTGAGGACCACTTGTAAAGCTGATGTTGACCAGATGCTAAATGTCTGTGACTGAATTTATTCCCTTCAAGCTGTGGACAACTGATGAATATTTATTACCATATGTTGGTAGAATTTAGAGTAGCAGTTTAATGGGATATGAAAAAGTTTAAGCAACAAGTTTTAGATTTGGGGAACAGGCCAATCCTCTTCTGGAATCTGCAATAAATATACCTGAACTGTTGGGACTTTTGGAAGCTTCTTTCTTTCTCCCATGTTTGAATTCACAACCTTTAGGAAGTTCATTTCTTCTGCCCAGCCTCTCCCACAGCCCTCACCTCCATGACTCTCACTGGACTCAGCTGATAAGGGATGTAAATAAGGATAGGACTGTACATAAAGGGATAGGACTGACATTATTTCCCTCAGCACCATTCAAAACTAAGGTCTATAATCTTCATTCTCTTCTTCAAGAGGATACACTGTGAGTCAAGACTGCAGAATCTATAGGTGCTATCGTTGACAGTTGGTTCCCTTGTTCCCCTCTGTCTTCTCTCACAAAGCAATCTTGAGAGTGAACTGGGAATTTGCTACTGAAGTCTCCTCGGAATGAGCACTGGGATGCATGGCCCTGGTGTGGTGTCACCAGGGCCTTCTGCCCTGCCTCTGGTAGCTTTCCTCCTCAGGCAAATGAATTCTGGTTCCATTTTTAGGACTAATGCAGAAATCATGAGACTTAAGCAAAAACTCAATGCAATCCTTGAGTAGTGCCTGCTGCATTTAGAAGTTTCAGGAAAGTGCAGAAAGGCAGTGGCATTGGACTTGGCACACTGGACTGTGTCAGATACAGATTCAAAACCTGCCCATGGGGGCTGGGGATTTAGCTCAGTGGTGCTGCCACCTGCCTCACAAGGGCAACATCCCAAGTTCGATCCCTGGTACCAAAATTCTGATAAAGAACTTCCTGAATGAGAAAGGGCCGGGGATTTAGCTCAGTGGTTCTGCCTCCTGCCTCACAAGTGCAAGGACCTGAGTTCAATCCCCAGTACCAAAAACAAAAAAAAAGGCAAAACTTGCCCATGGGAGTGCAGAAGTCTCTCTGGGGGAGAATTCATCCTCAAGAGAATTCTGTCCTCTATCTTTATATTCAATGTGTTACACCTAGCAGTTACAAGAGTTACCTTTACTGGGTGTGTTATCAGCTTTTTATTTTTTTTAATTGGCTTTCCATTTTCCTGAGAGACAGAAAGGTCAACCAATGTAGCTTGTTCATACTGGGAACCACCATATCTTGAAATTACTTAGAAACTCATCCTTTTATGGAGAAACACACACACAGACTAGCTTATAGCATTTCTGGGGTACTATCTTGACAGCCCCAAGTGAAAACTCTGGAGAAACATCTATTAACGCAACTCTCTAAGTTATGACCAACATGTGTTGCTCAAACGAGAGAAGATGGAAGGAGGTGTCATTTATATGGGATAAGGTTATACTCTTTCAGCAGCAATTTTCACTCCCTGTATCTCTGAAAACTCATCTATCTTCATGCTAAAATCTTGCCACTGAGACCGGAATTGACCTGAAGATCAGCGAAAGTCAGACTTGTTCTTTTCACCCATTCACTGGGAAGGAGAGGCCTAGAATCACATTACTGAGTGCAGGGACTGAGATGAGTAAGGCTAGGGAAGGGGGCTTTGCAGTTAAAAAGTTAAGGAATGAAAAAAAAAGTTGAAAAAAAGTTAAGGAATGAGAAGCTCCTTTTAATATGCTGGTCTGTATCAATTGGAGAAATGTTCTTTTCGTTTCAGCAGTATTGAGGATTGAACCAAGTGCCTCATGCATGCTATGCAAGTATTTCCCCATTGAGATAAACCCCCAATCCTCTCTGTATTTATTCTGAGACAAGGTCTCACTAATTTTCCCAGGGTGGCCTAGAATTTGTGATCCTCCTGCCTCAGAGTGACTGAGATTATAATAGGTATGTACCACTGTGCTCAGCTGGGAGGAATGTTTTCTTAGAGAGATCAGGGAAATCACCTACAAGGAGGCGTGTGTGTGTGTGTGTGTGTGTGTGTGTGTGTGTGTGTGTGTGCATATTATGCACATATACAAGATAAACAGCCCAGTCATATGAAGAACAGTAGCTCCATCACTGAATGGATGGTGATACCTCTTTGTAGAAGAACAAAAAATATTCAAAGTAAGTTCGCCCTCAGCAAGTGCTCCAGGGGCTTCCCTTCATGAAAAAAATCAGGGTCACTCTCAATTCAAGTCTAAGTAGGATGTGGTGAATGGGGGAGCCACACAGGGATTGCACATGTGGCAGCCTTGGCAACGAAGTCACCAGAAGGCTGTGACTGACAGTGCCTGCGGAGGACGATATCAATAAAAAGCAGGTTGGAGGGGGTGATGGTGGCTTCAAGAAATGAGATTCAATATCCATGAAAACAACAACAAGAAGAAAGGACAAGGCTTTTCCAGAAGGGAGTCCATGGGATCAGGGCGGCCACCACCTCTCCCTCCCTAGTGGTACTCTTCCATCCAGGGTTAGCACTGCTGTCACGATCTCTGCTTCTCGGGCACTTTCCCCCCATACTGCCTGGCCTCACTCAGAAAAACCAACATGCAGTTACTCCTGGCTACTTCTGAGTGGGTGGCCAGGGGCAGCTCTGGGTCACACACAGGTGTGGCTGGCATGGAGCACTGTTACTACTGCCTTCCACAGAGGCCTGCTTTGCTCAGAGCTGGGAAGTGGCCATTGCTGACCTATTTCAATGGCCAAAGAAGTCGCAAAACTAACAGGGGATAGAAAAACATTTTTGAAGAGAATAGAAAAGCAGGGGAAAGCTGAGTTTGAAATTCATGTACCCTGTCCTGCACAGCCAAGGGCCTGTGGTCCCTGGGGAAGGTTAGCCTATGTTCAAATATATCAGGGGCTACCTGCCAAAGATGGCCAGGATAGCTCACATTCTTTCATTCATGGATGAGGCCATATGTGTATAAGTGGGATGTTCCCACGCCCACACTGGAGGGAGAAGAAACTCACTGGAAAAGAGAAGAATAGCAGACCAATGGGAAGAGGTCATGTTTATTTTACTTTTGCTAATTGATTCCTAAAGAAATAGAGTAACAAAGTGGGACTGAGAATATGGCCAATACCCAATCCTTGATCTAGAAAAAGCCTGTCTTCCTAGCACATCCCCAGATCAGGTTCCTCCTTTTATTGGTAAGGTCTCTTCTGGCTCTGACTGAACTACACCATGCCATGGTTTGCAGGTTGAGGCATTTCAACATGAACCCTCGTATTTCTGAGTCAACCAGTTATACTTTGGTTCATAGAGTATTTCATGGCAGGGAACATACAGTGGCAAGAAGCCACACAACATCTGCATCTTACAGACAGCACCATATGTTATCAGAGGTGCCTAGATGTGGGGGGCACTTGTCACAGCCAGCAACACAGATTGATGTATGTGTCGCCATCTGCGAATACCAGAGTCACGGCCTCATTAGTCCTGCTGCTAGTTGTTGTTGTGATGCTGTCTTTAGGTCAACAGACACATACAAATTACAGCTCCCTACAAGGTTCCAGCAGCCCACCATTGTGCAGAGTGAGACACTTCATGCATCCAGGCAGGTTTTCTCTGGCTTATTGCAGAAGACATAATTGCTTTTGTTACACATCCATGGAATCAGGAAAATACATTTTTTATGGTCCTCATTTTCAATGCCCTACTTACCAACTTCATCCCTGATGTTTGCAAGTTCGATTGACAGCTCTTTTTCTTTCACAAGGGCACTTTCATTCTGAAAAAACAAAACGGATACCAAGAGTCCCCTAGTTTTATGCTAGAAAAGTACTTTCATATGTTTAATAAATGAATCATATTAAGCAAATATTTATAAGTCTAGCCCTGAAGGAGATAATTTTTCTCATATAAGCATATAAAAACAAGCCAAGTCTGACTCACTCATTTGTATTCATTCAAATGTCAAACTTTGCAAAATAACATTAAAAATACCCATAGCTGTGCTTTTCTCTATGAGCGTATCACACTGTTGTAGATCATCCTACAATAATTCTTTGCATATAGGTGTCCTACACATCAATGTATTATCTCATATTACTATACACTTTCTTTCCACTTTTTGAACATGTTACTTTTCTCTGAGGGACAAAGGTTGTTTTACCACTTTCCCCTTAAACTTACCCTTTTGTCCATACCTGGTTAGCTACTTAATGAATAGCAAAGATCAGAGCTGAACCTCTAACATGAAACTTTTATTTTTGTAACAAGACCAACCACAGCAGTTAAGGCTTCCAAGTTATTTTCTTCTACTATGCCATCCATAGAAAGGAGAAGAGGAAACTGTATATCTGAAGAATTACTTAGAGCAAAGTATTTAATTTGTCACTTAATATGTCTAAGGTGTTTTCAAATCAAATATATTCTGTGACATTAAAAAAATGAAATGGAAGATGTGCTGAATTTGTGACCTGAGTTACAAAAACTCAACAGTTTATTAAGATACCATAAATAGTTTATTATGATTTTATTACTAAATAATACTACTAATAATGATGAAATACTAACAACAGTAAGTCACAGATATTAGCCTTTCAAAGAAAGTCTCTATTATTCAATAAAATATACTCCCAAAGCAAGGCAAACAAATTTTGAGAGACAGAATATTTGGCTCAAATGTAGATGATAACCCTAGCACAGATACCATCAGAGCCTTGCGAATGTTTATTATAGTAGGCACATTTAATGTCCCCAAAAGGTCTGTGTGTTAAAGGCTTGATTCCCAAGGTGGTGCTCTTAGGAGGTGCTGTGGATTCTTGAAAAGGAGGGACCTACTGGGAAGTCCTTAGGTTATTGGAGGCATATTTTCCAAGGGGACTGTGGAACTCCAGCATCTCCCTCCTTCCTTTTGCTTCCCAGCCATGAAGTGAGAAGTTCACTCTTCGGGTTATTCCCCATCTTTGTCATCTGGCATACCCACCTTTGTTCCAAAGCAGTGGGTCCACCTGATCTTAGATTAGAACTTCCAAAACTATGAGCCAAAATAAACCTTTTCTGTTTATAAGTTAATTATCTCAGGTATGTCATTACTGTTAGGGGAAACAGAATAATACAATGTTCTTTATTGACCATCTTTGGCTTTAGTTTCAGCATCCTAGATGCACCTGTGGTCAAAGAACTACAGGTAGCACTCACACTCTAGTTTCTGGGACTGGCTCAATTAGACTCAGGTAACAAGGGTGTTATTTTGGGTTCCAGGTTGAGTCTCAGGTTATCCAAAAGGTCTATGCTCAGCAATGTCATAATATCAGTAATTCCAAAAATAAAACTCAATTTTCATAATAAACAGAGCTATTGTAGTCATGGTTTCCAACAAGTATTAGCTAATGATTCTCTGAAGAAAAAAAAAAAAGGAGCAACAGATCTATCCTTTGAGGGACAATGGGCCTTACAATGGTCTGGATGTTTGTATCCCCCCAAATTCATATGTTGTAATCTTAACTCACTCATAAAGGTGCAGCTATGAGGAAGTGGGCCTTTGGGGTGACCAGGTCATGAAGGTAGGCCTTCATGAATGGGATGAGTGGCCTTATAAAAGAAGCCCCAGAAAATAGCCTAGCCCCTTCAATATGAGAGGACACAGCAAGAAGGCACTGGCATTGAGAGAGTGAGCTCTCACCAGACACCAAATTTGCTGAAGCCTCATTTGTGAAGCTCTCCCCTAGAGTTCAGGGTTAGCAATTACACTCAGGAATATGTTTTCCTTATGATTAAATAATGCTACCTCAATGCCAAGCCCACTGTACAGGGCTATCATAGTTTCTGGGTTTTATTTCCCTTTACTGGGGAGGAAACTGGAGCTTTATGGTAAAGTAACCAGTCCCTGCACAACCTTCCAGGAAATGGTAAAGATGGCAGTTATAACCTAGTACCTACATTCTTCATCACACACTAACACACCAAGAATCTCCCCTCTTCAGTTTAGATAGACGTAAACTCAAGATCCAAATTGTACCGTTCCTTAGGCTGGATTGAGCACTTCTTACCATGCAGCTTTTCACATCTGGCTGGAAGAAAGGTAGAGTCAGCCCTGTACTAACTCTGGCTCCCTGGTAAATTTCCTGGCTGTGCTCACTCTGCCTCACAGCCTGTTCTCCCTAAATTACCCTGGGTCTTGATTTGTAAGTTGAATGCTTACAAATATACTTCCAGTGATTGGACCCTTTTCAATACAGTCTTCACAGTTGGAAATTTTAGATAGTGTTATCTGTTTACTTTTCTCTGAAAGCCCTGGAAGGGCCATTCTGATGGCCCCAGAACACATTCCAGCTGAAGATGCTTCCACAGCTCCGTGCTAGCTTGCCAAGGACAGCCAGCCTATGCAATTTGGTGACAACCCTTCTTCCTTAAGTGCTTCTTTTGAAATGATATCAACCCTTCTTATTTATAAATTCTCTGCATCAAGTAAAGTTCCTTTTTGTTTCCTGCCAGCCAAATCAGTATGACGTAGTGCTACCCTATAATGGGATGAGTCAACAGCAATGACTGCAGAACCAGGGCTCCTAAGACAGGAGGTGACCTTCAAGGAAACTTCCATTTGCTACTCCTGGCCAAAATGCTATCTCTCATCTCTCATGGCACAACAGAAGTCAATGATGGTCTTGATCTTGTGACACCCTGAGATTGTGGGAACACCCAAGATGCCTTCTAAAAGGACCTCAAGTCCCAAAAACTCCACCAAAAGACCTCTAGATTTGATAACCAAATTCAATAGCATAGCTAGATACAAAGTCAACACACAAAATCATCAGCCATTCTTTACACGAAGAACAAACTCACTGACAAAGAAATTAAGGAAACAATATATTTCACAGTAGCATCCAAAGAAATGAAATACCTAAGAATCAATCTAACAAAAGAAGTAAGACCTTTACATTGAAAACTACTGTACTCTGAAAAAGGAGATCAAAGAGGGTATCAGAAAATGGAAAGACATCCTCTGTTCTTGAATAGGAAGAACCAACATAGTAAAAATGGACATCTTCCAAAATTGTTATGCAGATTTAATGCAATACCAATTAAAATTCCAACAGCATACCTCACAGAATTAGAAAAAAACATCCTAAAATTTATTTGGAACCAGAAAAGACCTAGAATAACACAAGCAATTCTGGGCAACAAAGGCAAGGCAGGGGGATATCATAATCTCTGACTTGAAATTACACTACAAAGCTATTATGATAAAAAAAATAGCATGGTACTGGTAAAAGAAGATCAGTGAAACAGATTAGAAGATGCAGAAATAACTGCAGGCATACTCATCCACTTTATCTTTGCCAAAAAATCCAAACACCTTCACTGGAAAAAGATAGCCTATTTAATAAATGGTGCTAGAAAAACTGGCTTTCCATATGCTGAAGATTAAAACTAGACACATATTTTTCAGCATGCATTAATCTAAAACTGAAATGAATTAAAGATCTAAATATTAAAATGGAAACACTAAAGCTGCTGGAAAAGAGAGTAGGTAGAACACTTAAGAAAATAGGAGAAGGCAAAGACTTCATGAACAAAACCCAGATCCCACAGGAAATACTACAAAGAATCAACAACTAAGATCTCATCTTATTAAAAAGCTTTTGCACAGCAAGATAAATAACCAAAAGAATGAAAAGACAACCCACAGCATGGGATAAAATTTTACCAGCTGTTCATCAGATAAAGTACTATTATCTAGAATATATAAAGAACTCAAAAAAAATCAGCCCCTCCCAAATTTAAAGACCCAATACAAAAATGGGCATCAGAAATGAAAAGACACCTCTCAGATGAAGAAGTAGAAACAGCAAATAAATATATGAAAAAATGTTCAAAATCACTGGTCATTCATGAAATGCAAATTAAAACACTGAGATTCCATCTTATTCCAGAAAGAATGGCTGCTATCATGAAATCAACCAATAACAAATGCTGGCAGTGCTGTGGGGAAAAAGGAACCCTTCTCCATTGCTGATGGGAGAGTAGATTGGTAAAACCACTGGAAACTAGTGTGGAGATTTCTAAAAAAACTAAAACTACAGGTTCCATTTGACCTAACTATTATCCTTCTTGGTATTTTTCAAGTAAAAGCAACCGACCACAGTGATATATGTGCACCCATGTTTATAGCAGCACAAATTGTAATAGCTAAAGCTTGGAAACAGCCCAAATCCCCATCAACCAATGAATGGATAAGGAAGATGTGGTATATCTATATCTATATCTATATCTATATCTATATCTATATCTATATCTGTATTACTCTGCCATAAAGAAGGATGAGCTTCAGACATTTATAACTAAATGGATGGACCTTGAGACCATACTCCTAAGTGAAATAAATTAGACACACATGTTTAAATACTGCAGTTTCTCTGATGTGAGAAACTAAAAGTGGAAACAGGGACTAAAATGTATAACAGATATTGGGAAATGGAAAGAAAATCTTCAAATGGGCAGGGGAACAAAGGAGGAAGGAGAGAGAAAAGCAGGGAGGGCCAAGAAAAGAAGTAGAAAATAGATGAAAAAAATGCAAACAAAGCCTTTGTACATAGGGAGGAGAGGGGGCTTGGAAGGAGGGGGAAGGGAAAAAAAAAGATGTGGGATATATCATGTACAGGTGCAAATTCCCTACAATGTGTGTTTACCATTATGTGTGCCTAAAATGTACCAATAAATGTTTTGCTATGAAAAAAATAAAAAACAAGAGCCAAAGGTTTATCAAAGCAGAAAGTAAAGAAAAAAAAATAAATAAAAAGGAGTAGGTATCAAATAATAAAAAATAAATAGGTAGATAGATAGATAGATCTCAAAGTGCTCTTCTCCCTCATTCCCCAAACTAAGCTAAGTCCTGGGTGATGAGAGGGTGAGATGGCTGGAATATGAGCAAGTTCTCCTTTGATGGCCAGGGTTAATCAGCACCTCCCTAAATGGAGGATGAGTGGAAAATTCCAAACTGGTGCCAATCATGAGAGCTCCTGTGTTCACTCAAAAGGGCTAAAAATAGAACTCAGTATTAACCATCTGAACCATCTCAGTGACACTGTCCAGAAATCACAAAGCCAAAGAAGGCTATTCCTCTACAATGGCTGTTTATAGCCAGTAGCCTACCCTACTTTTTAAACATGGCTTCCAAGGCCAGAGCCTCCCACAGACTCCTAGGAAATGCTGCCTTTTATCTTCCTGGCTAGCAAAGCCTGGCAAAGCCTGCAACCTACTCATTATTCCCTTACCTGCAAGCAACTAGATGTGTAGCCCAGCCCCAAGCATGCCTGCCACGCTGTGTTATTTTAAGATGCTTGGCAAGTGAGTAGTTATCTGTTCAGATGGTTGATGCTACCCTGGGAACTTGATGGAAATAAGTGAAAATGCCTCTCCTTGTTAGCATCACTTGTGTGATTCTACACTTGGGCATGCAGCCACCTATGTTCCTCCTTGGACACGAAACCAACCAACTAGCCTGTTTATTATTAAAATGCAATACTAATAATGAATGCAACTGTACTGTATACCTAAAACATACCAATAAACTCAATGAGGAAAAAACAAAAACAAAACCAAAACAAATATTTTTTAAAAAATGCAATACTAGGTGATTCTGAAGCACCATCACCCCCAATCAACCCAGAAACAGGAAATTTACACAAAACAATACAGTGTGTACTTACTACCTATTACTTGACAGGCAGGATATTTCTGCCTTCAAGGAGTTTGTCCCTCAGAGAGCCAGTCAATGCATGAGCAATTATAAAACAGTGGGACTGAATTCAGTGGGGCAAGGTTATTTTGGTGATTTAAACTGAGGCCAGAGGATCAATAAGCAGGGAAGTAAGCAGGGAGCACCCCAGAGCAAAGGTCAGGAAAAGCAGTGATACAAAATAGCCCCAGGAGCTTTCTGGAAACCTCTGTTACCTCACCAGAAGAACCCTCCCTTTTCCTTTTCAACTTCCTGACTCTGGTCTGTGATACTCCTGTAGAATTCTTAATGGTCTTCAAGGGGCACCAAAGACAATTTTATAAAATTCACTATAGTTCTGGGCATTTTCAGCCCTGTTTTCCCCATTATCTTCATTTTTTTTAAAGGATGTGGCATATATATGTAAATTTTAAAATACACACACAAGCCCAAAGACTCTCAATTAAACTTTCCTATGCTTTTGGTTTGCAGACCAGGAAAATTGAGCCATATGAGCTGGACCATTCTCCCCACAAGCTAAATAAGGAGGGGTTAAATCAAGAAATCTTGGAATTCTGGTATTTGAAAAATATCTAGATTCTTTTCACTGTGAATTTTAAAAATTAACATACACACACACAAACACACTTAATTGTAAGGAAGTTAAGGATTTTTTTCACTCTTCTCAGAAAGAGTATTGCTTTTCACCTATGAATTCAGGTTAGGGTTTAACTGACTATGGTAGAACTCTATCTTACTAGGGAAATATTTTCTTTTGTCTTTTCAAATGACCCAGCCTCAAGGTGACACCCACAAAATAGATAAGTCTTCAGAGTTGTTTTCATGGCACCTTTTGTAAATACCACATTCATTTTCAACATTAATATTATGAAGACTGGCCAGAGTCATACTATAGCTCTGTGGAAAAATCCCTTGGGAGGTAAGCTGACCTTTTGTTTTTCATTTCAGTTATTATGGCTTTAAGGCACCACTGATTTTGTGTCTGAATTAATCAATAAGTATTTTTTTCATATATAATTAGCACTAAGGCATTTTTTTTTGTATAATTTTGGATTGTGACTCTATCTAAACTGAAATTTCATATAAATCCATTAAGGGAAAATTATTATTCACATTTAATATTCTTCAACACATATCAATGTCTAATTGTACGAATAATGAGCAAAGCCAAACCTTGTATGAAAAGAAATCAGAGTGAGAAATCTTAAATGTATATAATTCTAGTCAATCTTTGAACATGCTGGGCTGAGTGATTGGTTAAATGAAAATATCTAGTTTACCTAAGAGACTAATTAATGGGGGAAATATCATATCTGAGAGATAAAAAGGGAAATCCATATCTGGAGAATTAATGAGCAATTGGAAAGGACAGAAACTAATGGACCAGAGGAGAAGGAATGCCAATCCAAGAAAGTAATACTGGGAAGTTCTAGGTTCCAGAGTAAGTACAGCAGAAAGGCAAATTAGCAATACTGAGATTTTTAATCTATTTATGCTGCACTTAAGGAGTTTCTTGACCTTTGTTGAATTCTACCTCCCTTTATCACCTACCCTAATGCATTAGTGTCAGAGTACCTACATAAATCTGAAAGGAACAGCAAGGTAACTTCTCCCAACTCCCATCCCTACCAAGAATTTAGAGAAAAAGTGCATGACATTATCCTCTGATTATAACCAAGATTATAATCAGCACATAACAGGTTAGAGTAGAGATATGCAAGTAGCCCTAAGGGAACAAGATAATTCCTACCCAGCAACATTTGGCATCAAACTCATTCTATTAACACAGTACAAGAAAGGACAAGTTCATCACAAGAGGAACTAGTTAGCAAAAGGAGCCTAGGGAGGACAGTTACTGGGGTCAGTAACACTCACACAGCTCTCCCAAGTGTACACCAGATGAGGGAGGGTGATGGGACACAGATCTTTCAGGCTCACAAGCCACTGGATTCTTAAATAACATAGCTTGCTGGGCCAGATTCTATTTATATCATAACATCTCAAAGCTTGACTTCTGACTCTAAAAAAAAAAAAAATAACTTGTTTATCAGGCTTGTTATCAATTATTTGCTTGTCAGACTTCTGACTGTTACAAAACATTAACATTTTAGATTACACATCTATTTTCTTTCTCTTAATAACTCAATCTTCATGAAATGGATCACTTCTGGAAGGTTAAGAATGAGGAGGAGCTTTTGTACTTGAAGAGCTACTGCTTCATCCCAGACCTCACTGAGTCCACAGGTTAACAGAAATTTTGTGATCCACTGGAATGTCCCAATGGCCTTCTGGGCCATGCCTTTACTTTCAATATACCCATAGCTGAGTCTTGCTATAGATTGCATTTCCATTAAAAAAAAAAAAAATCCTTTTAATTAATCCCTCCCCCCCCGCCCTTTCCCTCTTTTGTTTTTTTTTTTTTTGTACCAGGGATCAAACTCTAGAGACCTTGTGCTTGAAAGGCCGGTGGCAGCACCACTGAACTACCTTTTAATTAATTCTAGCTAAAAAATTGTTAAGTCTGGTTTTCATCCTAGAAAATCCACCCAGAATCCCTATATAGTGTTTTTCCCACTGTGCTGACCATGAAAATTTCCTCTCATATTTCATCAAATTGGTCTAAAATAGTTTTGCTCATGTACTCCTTGCTTGGGATAATATTGCTTCACCTCTTCAATTTAATACAATTCCAACCTGTTATTCAAAGTGTAATTTGTATTTCACTTTTTCCAAGAAATCTTGCCAATGATTCTTTCCTAACTTCTCCTTTTACTAAATTCTAGAAACAGATATGGTCAGTGTCACAGAACTTTGAATTACTTACACTCCAATCTTTTCCTAATGTTTATTGCTCTATGTGTATTATTGTTGCCTACCCTACTTGTACTTTCTCTAGAAAAGGCAGAAGTACAAACAAACCAGTAAGTGGTAAACTCCAGAATAGCTATCCATGCTTTGTAAGATTTTTTTTACAGTCACTATAGAAACTAGGCAAGGGTAAACCAGAAATAAATATCGTTAATTGGATAGGTTTTTGTAAAATGGAAGCAGAAAAGCACAAATAGCTTTAAAAAACTGTTTCTTTAATAAAAGGGTTTTTCATTTTATACTCTAGGAAAGTTTCTACAGTTTCCCCCCAACAAATTAATGCTAAAGAAGCATCTTCAGATTACCATTTCTTTGCTTCTCCTCTGAAACTGATTAACTAAACTTTCTTTAATCTTCCTACTGTGTTTATGATCAAACTGTAAAAAAAGAAAAAATTATTGTATGGATTTCTCAAAATAAAATTTAAAAAAATTCTATATCTATATGGCTGAGGTTGTGTTCATTTTACAAGGATTATTAATCTGGGCTAAAGTAATAAAAAAAAGTTTATCAACAATATTATCTGACCCCCTTTAAACAATTTTTGATGTTGGGGTTTTCAGAGCTGATAGACACCGGAGGGTCTTGTGGAATTTACATGAGTACTGAGTTTTCTAGGAACTCAGAGATTTAAACAAAGTCTGAGACTGCAGTGGATTCCTATGGTCCTCCTATACAATTCTAGGTGCAATAGTCAACTACTGAATAAATGAATAATTTTGGCATGATGTTGGTGTTATTCTGAAAAGCAAGCAATTACACAAACCAATGCCTCTTTGATTTTAAAAATGAAAGTTTCCAATCCTCAAAAGAGCACCTGTGAGTATATAACATCAAATAAGAATACTTTCTGAACTACAGCAAAGAAAAGCCAAGAAGTATGGACAAGTTGCATTGGTGGTATAGTGTGAGCATAGCTACCTTCCAAGAAGGCGGGTGATAACACAATGAAATAGTTCATGAATGCAGGGTAAAGTTTTAAAGTTTTTATCTGTAAAGAATAATTTTTACTCAGCGTAACATTTCAAAGCTAAAAGAATTGAAAGCTACTGAAACATCACAGGGCTAAAGAAAAGAAACAACAGCGAATTATTTTCCAAAATCTCTAAATTCAAGAATGATAAGGAGATAGTTATTTTCAGGAACTTGATTTGAGAAAATGAGGACAGATTCATTTTTAAACATATCTCCTCTATTTCTAAAATTTTTGTGTCAGAGTTTAGGAAATGCAAACTTTATAATACAAACTTTATAAACATGTGGCTTGGCTTTCCCTTTTATTGTGACTACTGTTATAAAACTTCATTTGACTCCCTTTTGTGATCACTTTTCTTGAAAAGGGGCTTAACTCCTTCCATGTAGGATTTGCAGATCATCAATCTATAACAGTTTCATAATTCTGTTAAAATTACATAAATGTGTATATAAATATTTTAGTTCATACTCAGGGTAGCAAAAGCCAGACCCATTGAATAGTTATTTGCAATAGAACAAGAGTACTAAGTGACTTTGAAGGTATCAGTTTAATTTTCCAGGTGGTATGTTAGCTTATTTTAGGTCAAAGTTCATAAGCAGAACTGATAACTAAGATGTTCTCCAGTGACTGCACTGTAATGAGTTTTAAATTTAGCCATATAGTTCCCTTCACCTGGTCACATACTCTACCTCAAGCTATCTAGTAGCCGATGCCCATGTGGGAAGAAAGAGGCAATTTCAGCCCTATGTGAAATTCCATTTCATGCATCTTTGAGAAATTCAAATGTGAACAGTAATAAAATATATCACAGAAACAAGAGCTCTTGCCAGCAGTTACATAGCGGTGACATTAAGCAGGTCCTAATCTCTCTGCAAGCTCACAGAGCATGCAAGTGTCAAAAGCAAAGCAAGGCTTTGTCTTGGAACTGCCATACTATTCTGGAGTATATTTTGCTTTCAGTTCCCTGGCTGTGAATTTTCCTTCTAGTGAATACTTAAACACACCTTTAGACTCCCTGGCTTTCAAAATTTCACCTCTATGTTATTCATGAGTGTGTGATGCAAAGAATACAAAAGGAAGACCTAGACTGATGTGCTTTCTTACCACTCATGAAGAATACACACACACACACACACACACACACACACACACACACAGAGCACACACAGATGATGCTTTTTAAAAGGGGTGGTAAACTTTCAAAGTTCCAGCTTAGTGAAGAAAAACATGTCTAGCTAATCTACATTCCTCACCTAAATGGTTAGGTTTCACAGGTACATTAAAATGCATTAAGAATATTCCAAGAATTTCTCAGCAGTTTGTATTTCAAGATGTTCCTACTATTTCAGGAAAATGCAACAGTTCCATCGAGACTGCAGGAATACAGAATTATGTAAGGCAGCACTGCAGAATATGTGAGACCAAATGTTTCTGTGAGCACCATTCACAATTCAGTACATTGTAACGAGTAAAGGAGGGTCCTGTGCACCAACAAAGCGCACACGCATGCTAGGAGATGAGGGACAGAGGTGGTTGGCTAGCGCGTTCTCTCTGCCCTGGCAAAGGAGGGGGAGAAGAGAGAAGCAAAGTACCGTCTTGTCCAGGCACTGAAGGCAGTTATAAGGCTTGCAGCAGCAGTGGCCCATCCCGGTAGGCTGGCTGGCAGGTGGACCTCCTGCATTCAGGGTGTCAGCGGTAACTCCTAAGCCGAGGTGCTGGCTCACGCAAAAGGGGCGCACCGCTGGGAGCTGTCACAACTTCCATGTGGTCCCCTTGGCTACCTTATTTCTCCTAATAACTTCAGGAATCCAGGAGCCCGAGGAATGAAAGGAGGAGGAGGGCCCCACAGCAACGTTCGGATCCTGCTGCGGAAGGAGGGAAAGAGGGCGGCGCCAGGAGGGGAGGCTAACGCAGGAGGGAGGGCCACTTTGTCCCTGGAATCCTCAGAATGAGGCAAATCAATAGTCGCACAACAACAGAGCGTTTACCACTGCCACCCCCCTAAGGGGACAACCATCCTGCTCTGAGCCGGCAGCCACTCCCAGGATGCGCCTGTGCACCACGCAGACACGCCTGGAGAGGACGCAGGACGCACACAAAAGGAGCGCCTGGCTACCGGGATGCTGAACTGAGCACTCGCCAGGGCAGACAGGGGCTCGCCTTTGCGCGCATACTCGCTTTCTGTTCTTTGAAGAAGTAAAAATATTTATAAACATGATGGATACAGCCTCTCTTTCCCTGGAACTCCTTTTGGAAGCATTTGTTGTTAGTGAACAGAACCGCTCTTTTTCAAATTTGCATGTCACATTTTTTTTTTTCTGCAACTGATGAAATTTTTACATTTAGAATATAATTGTGAAATCGCTTGCCTTGGCTGATATACCCATGTGAGTGGTTCAAGTAATTAAAATTGAGGCTTGGGACAGGTATTTCTCCTAGGGAAATTGGCATAAAAGCTTTAGAAGACTCGATTATTTTAAGCAATTTATAACTTTTGAAAGTCGAAGATTAAAAAAAGGAAAGGGGAAGGGAGCAAAATTTTTCTTTAAAAAATACTTGGCATCGGGCCTGGGATTTTAGCTCAGTGGTGCTGCTGCCTGCTTCGCAAGCCCAAGGTCCTGGGTTCGATCTTGAGTACATTAAAAAAAAAAAGAACAACAATCTGGTATTTTAAAATACATATATTTATGTCATCCTGAAAGTAAGGGATAGATATGAGATTAATTTTATACCTCAGATGAGAAATCCTGAAATTTATTATCAGCAGATGTACATAATTACATTACAAATAGTTGTTAACATTAGGTGATTTTAGTAATTTAAGTGACATCTTTCAGGCAGAATTTAATTAAGTAGTATAGTCTATGTCGGTTTACAAGTGTGCATTTGTAGAAAGTCCAAAAATATTTAGTCATCCCATAAGGACAAAGTAAAATGTTTGGAATGCTTGTCCTAAACTTGAAAGAATAAGCACAAATCTTTCTTTAAAACTAACAGATAAAGCTAGCATAATCCTTTAGGAAGGCAATTTGGCTACATCTATTAATTTTTTAAATATCCACACACTTTGACCCAACACTTTTATTTCTGACCTATAATAAGACACATGGGTACACACAAAAGAATATTCAGCTTAGCCTGGCTTGTAACAGTATGAAAATAGGAAATACCCTAGAGTTTGAAACTTTCCCACTATATGAAAAAGTGATAGAGGGTATCATGAGAATGTAAATGTTTATCAAAAAACAAATATATGTCTGGAATGTAACTTTGGAAACACACGCTGTTCACAAAACAGTAGCCAATCCTCACAGAATGGAAGATGGGGGGTGGGAGGAACTAATTTCTACTTTTTAGTCTCTTGCCAGCATGTTTTGTTTTTGCCTTTTTAAAAGAAAAGCTATTAGGGAGAAAGCAGGGGCCACCTGCTCGCAGCTCTGGGATGTTGGGAAGAATAGAGCTGTCTCTTCCTGGCACAGGCTTAGGGTCCTCAGAAGGGACACTGGGCAGACTTCCCCAAGGATAAGACTCTCACAGAACCTTGAGTTTGAACTTGGAGGCTGAGAGCTATTCATGAGACTTTTGAAGCCTTAGGGGAAAAGTATATTTTAACAAGTGGTGGCTAGATGCACCTAGGTTCATAAAGTTATTCACAATAGGAAAAAGGTGGAAACAACTCAGCTATCTGTTGATACATGCGTGGATATAGAAAATGTGGTATATATGTGCAATGAAATATTATTTAGCCTTAAAAGGAAGGATTTTTTTTCCCCAGTGCCAGGGATGAAACCCAGGGACTTTCACTACTAGCTGTGTAGTATGAGCAATACTCCACCACTGACCAATGCCCCAGCCCCAAAGTAGAGGAAATTTGATATGTGCTAGAATATGGATAAACCTTGAACACATTATTTTTGGTGAAATAGCTAGATACAAAATGACAAATGCTGTATGAATCCACTTGTATGACTTGTTTAATGGGTATGGAGTTGTAATTTTTAAAGATTTCAGACATTTCTGGAGACTGCAACAAGATGAGCATACTTAAACTTGCCCATGCATTTAAAAATATTTAAAATGGTAAAATTTTTGTGTGTATTTTCCACAGCAAAAAAGTAGTAGCTTGAATTCACATAAAGGCAAATGGTTCCTCCCCAACAGTTATGGATGAAGTCATGATAGCAGACAATCCCTAATTTTTTTTTCTCATTGAGTTTATTGGTACATTTTAGGTATACAGTACATTTACATTCATCATTGTGAACTTGTACCTTTACATGACGGGTCTTGGTTCTCATCTTTTCCCCTTATCCCTGCCCTCCCTTCACCCCCTCCTCCCTTCCCTATTCACAAATACTTTATTTCCATTTTTTAATTTTCTCCTGTTTTTTTCTTTTCCCTTATTTCCTTTCACCTACCTGTCTCACTTCCCCTATACCTTTAGCCCTTTTCTTCCTATTTCGCATTATTAATTATATCATTAGGATCTTATGTACCATTATAGTTTTTCACACCAGAGAAATTTTCGGTATTTATACATGTGTGACTTATTTATTTCACTTAGGAGTATATCCTCAATATGCATCTATTTTCCTATGAGTGACTAATTTCTCATTCTTTATGGCTGAGTAGTATTCCATTTTATAGAAAAAACACATCTTCTTTATCCAGTCTCCAACTGATGGGCAAATGGGCTGTTTCCAAGTTTTAGCTATTACAAACTGTGCCTCTATAAACATGGGTGTACAGTGTGGTATGATTCTTTTAATTCTTTTGGGAAGATACCCAGAAGAGGAATGGTTGGGTCAAATGGAACCTCTAATCTCAGCTCTTTGAGGTATCTCCATATTGATTTCCACAGTGGTTGCACCAGTCTGCATTCCCACCAGCAATGGAGAAGGGTTCCTTTCTCCCCACAACCCGGCCAACATTTGTTATTGGTTGATTTCTTGATAGCAGCCATTCTTTGTGGGTTGAGGTGAAATCTCAGTGTTGTCTTCATCTTGCATCTCTCAAGTGACCAGTGATGTGGAGCAATCCCTAATTTTGGAAGAAGATAGAGGGGTTGGGGAGAGTTCACAAAAACTAAACCTCTTTCCAGGTTTTCTTCAGGCAAAACGATCTTCCTGCAGATAGTATGCCTTAGGAGGTGGCTTCTTTCTAAGTTAGAATTTATATGCACTTCCCTAGGAAATTGTTGCTTGCTCTTGGGAGATGCATGAGGGCTATTGTTAATGTACATGACAGCAGGGGCAGAGGATGAGACTGCAGAATCCACACCTAGAAGGTTGACGTTCACTTTCTGTCTTGGGCAAGGAGGGCACTGAAGCACTCAGGGTTACTACAGTTGTCTTAGTTCTCTCAGAAATCACACACATGGTATGATCTCTGGGCATATAACCCAGACTTGGAGACACGTATCAGCAGAGTAGAATCCTGTTTTCTTTGTTATCTTTAAATGCTGTAAAATTTTTACACCTACTCAAAATAGAGATAAATACAAAGTATCTTCATGTAGCCATTTCCAGTTTCAATAGTTTTCAAGATTTTGACACATTGGTTTCATCTATCTCATTTACTTTTTTCATTTATCTATCACCCAGATTCCACAATTATTAAGATTTTATCACTTTTTTTGCCAGTCTTCTGTCTATCTGTCTCTCTGTCTCTCTCTTTCTCTCCTGTCTTACAGTTTGTTTGAACCAGGACCCAAACTGGATCTCGGGTATTATATTGGATTTTAGGTCTCTTGGCTCTCTTATAGACAATCCCATGGTGTTCTTTCTCTCTTCTGCCACTGGCTTGTCAGAACTGGCCACTTGCCCTGTAGAATGTTCCACAGATGGATCTGCCTTGTTTCACCCTTGCAGTGTCATCTCACTCGTTCCTACATCCCTTTAAGTCCAATTTAGTTCTCAAGCTTGGGCTAGATTCAAGTTCAATTCTATGGCATAATCATCCTTAGATGCGATGCTGTTGGGACCATATTGTATTTAGTGAAGAAGCACACAATGTCTTAGTGTTTCATTTTTAGTGAGCTGCAATGAATCAGGATGTGATGGCTCCATCTCCTCAACTGAACATTTCATCTAATGGTTTCATCTGTTACTAATTATGTGAGTTCATTATTTCATTGATGTTGCAACATGATGTTTTGCTTGTTTTGTCTTTTCACATTTATTAGTTGAAATTTTTATGGAAAAAATAATTTTGGAGCTGGAAATGTAGCTCAGTGGTAGAGGACTTGCTGACCATGTACAAGGCCCTGGGTTTGATCCTTGGCACTACAAATAATCATAATCATAATTTTTCTTCATCAATTAGGATAATTTCAATTCCATGAACTATACTTTGTACAGGAAAGAAGGCTAAATGTTTACTCCTTTCCTTTTAAATGCTAATTTCCTGCATAAAGACTTGGCATCACAACTGTATCTGATGGAAACTAATTTGGGGGTTGTCACTCACTTTCTTTTGCTCTTTCAAAACATAAATTATGTATTGTTTTTATTTTAATATACACACTATGTTCTGGTCATCTGCACTTATCTATTTAGATGCTCAGTGAATCCCAACTTTAGCCTATGGCGACCCCTTCTTATTGGTCCCTGTGTCACTCATTGTTCTGACCTCCTTACTTCCTGATAATAAAGACACCCTAAGCTCATCTTGTATATTATCTGGAATCATTTATCCTTTCTAGAGGTCTTGCTTCCTTCTAGATGGTGATGGCAATTAGATGCAACAGAAAGTGAATGCTGTTTGTTGTCCTGTGAAGGCTTCCTGGAGGGAGTGAGGTTTCCCAAGAAGGAAGTGATCCTTCCCACAGAGAATTATACTCTGAAGAAGAAATCATGGTAGGGCTTTGGACTTGGGTGAGAAGAAAATTATTCTTTTTTGGGGAATGTCAGAAGCTGAGGCTTGAGCACTAGGTAAAGAAAAATGATCAATGAAATTCATTTTGGGCAGATAAATTGGCCCCTATAATATGTGGTAAGGTTAGGGTCAGGAATGGAGATACCCTGCATAAAAATCCTCCAGGAGCTGGGTGTGTAGCTCAGTACTACAGTGTATACTTAACATGTGCAAGATGCTGGGTTTGATCCCTAGCATCAAAAAGAAAAAGAATTCTCCAAGGACTCACCAAAATCCTTGGATACTGGGGAAAAAGATTAAACTTTTTGAAGGCAAATAGAAGAGGGTTTAGACTATTGGAATTTGGCATGAAAGGAAACTGTGACCTCATAGGCTCCTAAAATAAGGTGCATCTTGGCTCCCAATACTATAAAAATTTTGATATGATTTTTTTATTCCTGGCATATTTTCTTGCACTGGAATAGGAACAAGCATTCAGAAAAGTCATATTAAAGCTTAGTGGGATATTTCACTGGAGATGATTTTATGAACACTGTGTTTTGGAGCAATAAGTAATTTATAACAGATGTCAGGCACAATGCTTAGGTTTTGTACAAAATATCTCATGCAATTCTTGCAAAACCATATGAAATAAACACTATTGTCATCCCCATTTACAAATGAGAAAAATTAAGGCTCAGAAACTTCACAATTTCCACGTAAAGCTAGGAAGTGACAGTGGGGCTTTAATTCCTGCCTCGCAAGCTTGTGTCCTAAGCTACTGGGCTTTAATTAACTGCACTGTTAATTGTTAAGTCTCCCATCTACAAGGCTTACAGAACAGTAAGTCTGTGCTATAAGGATGACAGCATATGAACTTACAAAAAAGAAATCCAAATTTATATATGGAATCGTTTCACAATTTTTACAACTTAGAAAGGAGCCTCTGTATAGTTTTCTATAGTACATTTAGAAAAACACGCAATTTAAAAACAGTAAAAACTATGTGCATGTCAATGTTAAAATGTTCAATTTTATTATTTCTTAGTCTTCCTTAAACTGGGAACTCCTTCACCATCTCCCACCATCAATTACCCTGTCAGACCCACATCTCTTCAGCTCAAATTTGGCTCAAACTCAGCTCCCCAGGCAGCATCTTCTAACCCACTCCAGGATTTTTCCTACCTCCCTCCCATTTGAAGTTACTTTTCCATCATTTCATGTCACTCTATATGCTCTTGCACCATAATATCCTACTTCGTGAAATAATAATGATTAACATTTGTCTTCCACCAAATATCACAGCACATCTGCTGTCCCTCTCTGAAGTGCACCCCTTAACACTACTGATTTGCTTTGAGAACTGGACTCAAGGAACACTTCCTGAAGTGATGTGGAGGGAAGTTGCGAGGAGTCAAACCCACTGAAAGTGCCTTTGGGACAGAGGTATTTTGTATTTTACACAATCTGTGAGCCTCATTACTATTTGCAGGAGGTTGTAAATATAAAAAATATATCCCTGTGTCACTATTTATTGAAAAAGAAAACTATGAAAAATTATCATGAAAGAGTCTCTTATAGATTGTCAAGGAAACTGTTTACCTTTTTTCCATCATCTATGCCGCACCTTTCTCCATGCATTTAAAATATGAGCTTGGGCTCTAACGAGAGCATTGCCAGAAAAATGTGAACAAGCTTTTATATCCAGAAATTTGAAAGAGGAAAAAGGAACTGAGAAGGGAAGATACAAAACAAAAATCATTGAGCTAGAAGTGACTGGTGACTATGATCATCTACCTATAGACAATAATGGCTTGAGACACTTGATGTAATAACATGTACCTAATAAAACTAAGGAAAAACACAATTGAAATATATACTTTTGCTCTTAGGTATATCCTTAGATACTTACTGACAGAAAACTTTAAAAATGCACTTTTGTATAGTAATAAAGCAGTAAAGTTGCTATTGGTGTAAGACAATCTATTTGCTGCTCTACTAGTATTTAAAGTATCTTGATTTATTTTTCTTTTAAGTCAATGACTAGCAAGATTAAAAGAGAAATGCCTTCCATATGTTTCTGCATTATATGTAGGAGAGAGCTGACTATTCTCATAAGAGAAATTAATTTCAAAGCCATCTGTACTATCTGAATAAACAGGTTGGAAATGGTTGAACAATTGATAGGTCAAATTAGAGAATTGGGGAAACATTGGCAAAGGCACAAAGCACATTTATCTATCTGACATTTATTAGATGGGATGGATGACACCAGTGAACCATAAGCTGGATATCAATCAACAATGTGACTATTACTATGGAGAAAGAAAAAGCAGCTATAACACTGAAGTGGGATTTCAGTTTGACTCTCAGTTGGGTCATTTACTCTCAGAGCTTCCATTTTCTCCTCTATGAAATGAAGATTAAAATTTTCTAACCTAGAAGATTACTGAAATTGACTCTCTAATTTGGTCAGATTAAAAAACACTAATGATTCTATTTTTAGTAATAAAGAGAGTACTCATAGTCCAGAGCTAAGTTGCCTATAGAGATACACAAAATATCTGCATGGATACTTCTAACCAAGCAGTTATAAGAAGCAAGGAGCTGGGTGACTGTAAATGATACATTCAAATATTTTCAGAAAACTAATAAATAGCATGATATTGGCTGGTTCCAGAACTACTGAAAGTCCTAATGTCAATGGACAAAGTAAAGTAAGAAAAGATGAGCTCAGGAATTCAAATTCTTAGCTAAGTGTTAAATAGATAATCTAAGAGCCTCTATGTGTACTTTGAAGGAGACCCTGTTCCCTGTAGTTGAAATTGCTAAAAATAATATTGTAGAATCTCATCCTGTAAGAGGCTAGGTGAAAACACAAGCCTTGTAGGATGTCACTTAAAGTGAGAACATTATTTGGGAAAGAATGGGATCCTATAATTTAAGTGGGGATATACAGGAAACTAGATGCATGCAGCCTCTAAATTTTGCATTAGTCATTCATACTTTTCATAATGGGGACAAAATATGTAACACCTACAACTTTGAGGAGGACAAATTTACTTTGGCACTTGGTTTTTAGAAAATTCATATATAGTTGGTTAGCTACAAGGCAGAAATGGCATGGCAGAAGATAAGTGCTCATCTATGGCAGCCAGGAAACACAGAGAGAGGAATCAGAAAAAAAAATACATCCTTCCAGGTTACCCTCAATAACCTGCCTGCAATCACACCCTGCCACCTAATTGTGCATTTAGCTACTAAGCTACTAAGCTAATCGATGGATAAATTCATTGGTGACTATAATGCACACATGATCCAATCACCTTTGACACATATGAGAATTTTGTGGGACATATTAAGTATAACAATAACATTCTGCCCCAGGCCCCCAAAAGATTCATTTTTATATCATTTTGCAAATATATTTAATCCACCCCTAAGAGTCAGAGTTTAACTGTTCCAGCACTGCTGAAAGTCCAAGTCCAAAGTCTCCTCTGAGATACAAGGCAAACTGTTATCTGTAAGCCCCTATGAAAATGGAAAAGAAACTTAAACACTTTCAACATATAATGGCACAGGTTAACATTTCTATTCCAAAAGGTGAAGCACCTTTATAAATAGAAAAGAATGAGTCCAAAGTTAGACTGAAAGCCCACAGGGTAAATATTAAATTTTACAGCTTCATGTCCAGTACTCAGGGCAGATTGTGGTGTGATGTGGACTTCAAAGAGTTTTGCTAGTTCTGTTCCTATAGCTTTATTAGCTGCAGACCACATAGTTTCTCTCTTGGGGTGGTTCTGTTCACTCCCTGCAGCTTTCCTCAGAAGACAATCCACATTTCTCACATCTTTTACTTCCTGGAGTCTCCAATGAATGTTTGACTTTTTTAAATCATAGCTTCACACACTGTCCTCTCAGGGCATAAACTTAATTTCCCAGGCCTTTTCTTGAAATCTGTGTGGAAACTTTCTTGACCCCATAAATTCTGTGTTCTACATGCCTGAAATACTAACACGTTGTAGGTGATACCAATTTCTGCCCTTAGTGGGAGCAGTAGCTGGACCCTCTTGGACCATGGCTACAGTAGCCTCTAAATGTCTGGATGAATTCCAGAAAACACCTCTGTAGGCACCCCTGAATGATCTGGGCTCCTTGAGGCTTTCTTTTTAAAGCAAAGTGTTTCAAATATGTTTATCCTTTTAATCTTTGAGAATGCAAAGGGTGAGTCTATCCAGTTGTTGAGATGTCTTTAAGCCATCTTTCCTCTTGTCCTGAAGCCAAGTACTTATCTTTGTAATGTTAATCTTTTGAGCAACTATGCTCTCTTGGACTCTTTCTTTGCAGACACTTCCTTTCTGGTAAAACAGCAAACTTGTCAAATCATTCATCTCTTGCTTTTTTTCTCCTGATTCTCACTGGGGATCTGGCTAAGAGCAGCCAGTACTACCACAGTCTGAACACTGGGATGCTTTGAAATTTCCTCTGCTGAGTCAAGTAATTCAGCACCTTTAAACCCATCCTAATACAGTCTTAGGACCTGGAGAAATTCTTGCCAGAATGAAACACATATGACCACTACTTTAGTTTCTGATGAAATTTTTATTCCCAACAGAAACTCATGAGCCTGGGCCTTTACCATCCACATTCCTATCAACATTCTTATTTTCTGAGCTCTGATCAATAGACCCATTATGTACTGCTTAAAACATTCTAGGGCTTCTCTAGCCTATATATCGAAGGCTTTCCAAACTCTTGCAAATCAGTACCAAAGGCTTGTAAATCATACAGTCAGGTTCAGTCACAGTAACAACCTCAATTCTACCAATTTTCTGTATTAGTCAGAATTCTTATAGCTGGGCCAAAAAACCTGATATCAGAAGCTTAGTGTAGAAGAGATTTATTTTGGCTCACACTTTTTAGAGGATTCAGTCTATGGTTGGTTGGCTCAAGGCAGAAATGACATGGTAAAAGGTCATGGCAAAGGAAAGGTGCTATTCTCACGAGGAAGCAGAGAGACAAGGAAAGATCCAGGGACTAGAATTCATCCTTCAAGGTTCTGCATTCCCATTACCCACCTCCTACCAAGCCCCACTTCTCAACAACACATTCAGCTACTGATTAGTATAGTCCCAGTATGATCCAAACGCCTCCCACATCCATGAGATCATTGGGGGACATTTTATATTTAAATCATAACAGAATTTATTGCTAAAGGAAGAAGACTTCCCACCTCCAATAGAAGTGGTTTCCCCAAACTCAGAGCAAGTGCCTTCTTCCCTTTACTTATACTTTAAAGGGATCGACCCTACTTTGTCTGAGGAAACTAATGCACCCTCCACTCAATGAGCTGCCATGTAAGATTAAGACAATGTAATTCTCCTCAGGACCCACCTCTACTCCTCTTTGCTTTGTCACCTATCTAGACTCAATTCCTCCTAAAGGAGTGGGGGTTAATGAAGTGTGATCCATTAAGAAATACATTAAACTTCAAAAACTGCTTGATTTGATATTTAAAATTTATACACACAGAAATCTGAGGAATATTTGTAGAAATGGATAATAACATAAATTTGAATAAGCTAAATTTATTGACATTGGCTTCTAAGCACAGATGTTGCATTTAATGCTGTACCTTGGGGAGTTAGAAAGGGCTCTACAATTTGGGTGGTTCATTGGAAAAACTTGGAAGAAAAGGTGATGCACAGTGAGCCAAGTGGAAGTGCTGGACATACCTTAGTTTAAGGTAGAGGAAGGTTTTTTTTGAAGACTTAGAGAGACCAGAATGTTAGAATTGATATATGACTTAAAACCTACTTACCTGCACTAGAAGACATATCTTTCACCAGTATGGTAAGATTTGCAACGTAAGCCTCAGTGTCCTGAAGTGCTCTGTGATCACTCTCTTCTATAAACCAGATCTTATAGTGGTAGCTGCAGTCAGCACATTGGGAAATCTAAATACAACAGGAGTAACTAGATCCCAGGGTGGCATGGATCAAAGGTTGGCACTGAAATGCTAACAGGTGGGAGTGGTTACCATAATGGACAGCAGAGTCATAGCAGCAATCAGAATAGTCTGATTTGAGCTGAATGATGGCACTGGCTAATTTCTCATGGTATTCCTAGAAATTCCTAGAAGTTCCTACTAAATGATTCCTTGACCTGTGTAAGCAGAAATTCTGGGTCAAATGAACAGAGTCTAATCTCTTTTTTTGGGGGGGCGGGGTCCTGAGGATCGAACTTGGGACCTTGCGGTTGTGAGGCAGGCGGCAGAACCACTGAGCTAAATCCCCAGCCCCTGAACAGAATCTAATCTTAATCATACAAACAGAATTATAGCCTAACAGAATTACATTCCTAAACTTGTGAAATGTGAAAGCTGTCAAAATGAAAATGGAGCTGCTTCTGCCAACCTTAATAAAAAAAGGAAACAAACATGGATAGCTGAAAAGGAAGTATTGTTACACATGACTGCCTGAGAACTATCCCAAAAGACTGCCAGAACTACAAGTTGCACAGATGCTACAAGGAACTTATACAAAAAGTACTTCTACAAGCACATCTGCAGACAACTTCCTGCTCAACCTTGAATAACACCCATTATTATTCATTTTTCCAAAGATTGTTTCAAACTATCTAATGTAGTCCTCCTGATTTTTGTATTTAAAAACTTAACCTGCCTCAACTCCTTTAAATATGCCTACGCTTTTATGTCATGTGCATTCTCAAATAAACATTGGTTTCTGGAGAATTTCTCTCTGATTTTCTTAAAATTTAGGTTGACAAGCCAGGGATTGTGGCAGATACCTTTAATCCTATGATGTGGGAGGCTGAGGCTGGAGGCTTACAGTGAGTTCAAGGCCAGCCTGGGCTACCTAGTGATTTCAGGGCCAGCCTGGACCTCATAGGGAGACCCCATTTTAAAACACAAACAAACAGCAACAACAACAAAACAAAAACAAAGACAAATTTATATTGGCAGACTTGAGCCAATTTACGCAGAGCACTCTGAATGAATATGTTGTATCCCTTTGAAGAAGAACATCAGTATTCTACTGAAAACAGACACTGAAAAATTTACTCTTTCTTCTTAGTTTTTTTCACAAAGATCTACAGACTTTTACCAAAGTAACTATTTGTTGGGGAAAAAGAAATAAGCAGACTTTTGGGAAACTACTAGACACTGGGTCTAAACTAACATTAGTTCCAGGAGATCCCAAAAATATCACTGTGGCTCACAGTCTGAGTAGGGGCTTACAGAGATCACATGACCAATGGAGTTTTAGGTCAGGTCAGAAAATGCAGGGTCTGCAGGACAAGAGTATTGAAAAATCAGGGTACACAACTCCCTTGCAACATTTATCCCCTAAATTCACTAAAATATACAAATTTTGTTATGTTGACAAAAGAAGGCACCAAACCAGCAATCTTAAAAATCAAATCAATGCTGCAAGAATGGAAAAAATTAAACAAGCAGATACAGAATTATGATAAAAAATCAGAAAATAAGATCCAACATTCTTCAACAGATGAAAAATTTTCTAAGGAAACAGAAAGCAAGAATGCTGAAAACTGGATTAAATATACTAAAACTAGCACCTTGGATATTAAAGGAAAAGAAGATCTTGAAAATGAGATTAAAAACTAAGAATAGAAATAGATGAAACAGGTTCATAAAGAGAAAACTGAATGGATTCAGAAAAGAAATGGGAGAAAAATCCAAAACACCAAAATTATTTCAGAAATGAAGATTAAAGTATGAGGTTCAAAAGAGAAAATAAAGAATTAGTAAGAGGTACTTTAAAAGATAAGAAAACAACAGAAAATAAAAATGAGAAAAAGGAGAAATGGTTATAGAAAAAATAATAGGTAACAGATAAAGAATTAGTAATACTCATATTATTATATTCTCTTAAGAGAAAAAACAAACAAAAAAGAAATAATGCCTAAGAACTATAATGTAAAATTTTTTTTAAGACTTAAAGCTTTATATTGTTAGGCTGCATTATATATCAGGGAAAGTTAGCCTACATTTAGCAACTCCAAGACTTACCATATTAAACCTGATAGATTTCAGAGATTTAAAATAAAATTAAGAAACCAAGGCACAATGGATCATGCCTATAGTCTCAGCTATTTGGAGGTAGGAGGCTTATGAGTTTGAGGTCAGCAGGGGCAACAGTGAGGTCAGCAGTGACACTGAGAAAGAAATGGGGTGGAGGAAGGAGGGCAGGAAAGAGAAACAAAGAAGGAAAGAAAGATCTCTGAGCAAACTTCACCTAATCTACAAGGACAAGAGGATTTTCTGAAAACCAAAACTACAGTGAATATATAACACTTATGAATATGCTTCTAATAACATAGTAGGCCACTTTATGAAGATATTTTATCACTGTTGATTGAATAAAGTACACAAAAAAATGAACATAATTAAAATTAGGTAGGCTGGGGATTTAGCTCAGCAGTTCAGTGGCCTGCCTTGCAAGTGCAAGGACTCGAGTTCAATCCCTGGTACCAAAAATAAATAAATAAATAAAATTAGGTAGGTCTTAAAGTGTAATACACACACATTTTAGAAATAGTGAATATACTTTTTATCAAGTGCTGTTAAAATAAAAACTTGATCTCATAGAAAATATTGCAACCTTCATAAATTAGAAACAGTACAAACAAGGCTCTGATCAGTATGTAATGAGTAGAAATTATTAATGAGTACAACAAAAATTGTGCTATGGGGGCTCAGTGGTTCTGCCACCTGCCTCACAAGTGCAAGGTCCTGAGTTCGAGCCCCAGTACCACTGCCCGCCCCCAGAATAGTGCTATGTTTTGGATGTAGTTCTATAAAGGTTCGTATACTTAAAAACTGGTCCCAATCATGGAATGCTGAGGTGGTCAAAACTTTTAAGAGAGTGGAAGTTGTTAGGTCTAGGGAGACCACACTTGGAAGGGATTAACACTGATCTAATTCTACTTTGGATTTCTGACCTCCAAAAAAGTTATAGAATACACCTGTTTCATTTAATGGAATATTATTCAGCCATAAGAGAACAAAATCCTACCATTTACAGCAACATGGATGAAAAGGAGGTCATGTTAAGTGAAATACCAGACATAGACAGACAGATATGTACACATACTCCTGTTTGTGGAAACTAGTAAGTCGATAGTGTGGAAGAAAGGAAAGCAATAGTGGTCATTAAAGACTGTGTAGGACAAGGGCAGCTGGGATGGAAACAATAAGGGGTCAAAAACATAGCTAGAGAAGGAAGTTCCAGTTTTTACACAGCACAACAAGGTAACTATTTGATAAAAGAACATATCTTAAAATGACTAGAAGGGTAGAAAAGTGCCTACACATAAAGATTAATGTCTGAGGAGTTGGAAATGCTTTGCATCCTGATTTGATTATTATTCACTGTATACATGTATAGACTTACCATGATGTATGCTATAAACATGTACAAATATTATATCTCAATAAAATAAATATATTTTTGTTGTTTAGGCCACCAAGTTTATGTTGATTTGTTATAGCAAAAAAAAAAAAAACCTAGTAAAAAATACTAAAAGAGAAATAATGGAAAACTTCCTTATTCTTTTAATAAATTATGATACCTAAATCTGAAAAAGACCACAAAATAGGGAAATAGTTTCTTGAGGCTTAATAACTATAACTAAAAAAATAACATTTGGTCATTATTGCACATCTCCAGTGACCTTCCATTCAAAGCACATTCAGAATTATAGAGGGGGAGAAGGAAATCAGGCTCGATTATTCTACAATTAGCTTTTTTTTTTTTTTTTTTTTGGTACCAGGGATTGAACTTGGATCCTAGTGCTTGCAAGGCAGGCCACCGAACCACTGAGCTAAATCCCCAGCCCTACAATTAGCTTTTAAAAACACCACTCTGAGCCTATGTTTACATTGGTGACTGAGCAGCAGGTTTTTGTCATTTATTTTGTTTTGCAATAAGGCTAATCTCTCAGGAAGAAGGATAAAGACTGTCTTTCTTCTATCCAATCTCCATTCCTTTCTCATTTTGCTGCAATGTAGGCTTAAACTCTGCAGTTGCTTTATGATACTCTTGACCATGATGCTGCACAAGGCTAACTCAGGGGTTTGTGCAGAATTTAATCTACCAGACAATTGGTGCAGCTGGAGAATATAAGGTCAAAATCTATTCCCAGTTCTAAGAACAAAGTTGAAATTATATCTCTATAGAGAGAGACAAGGCTAGGGAGGTAAGCAGGGAACAAACAATGGCCTGGTATCTCAAACCAAGGAACTTGTCCTTTATTTTGTTGACTTTGTGACCCTGGAAAGATAAGAGATAATTTTGATGGAGGAAGGATATGGTCAGATTGGTACTAGTCCAAAAGCTGGAAAGCTCAGAACTCAGAAAAAAATGATGTCCCAGTTTGAATCCAAAGGCTCGAAAATGGTGGAATAGAATTCAGCAGCAAAATACACCCTCTCCGGGACCCAAAATCCAGACAGCTGGAATATAACAACTTGGTGAAGAGAAAAAAGCAGATGACCAGGAACTGGGAGGGAAATGACAGGAAACTTAGAAGCTGTGGAGAAGCTGGAGAAACAGAGCACAATGGGAGAAAAGAACAAAGCAGGAGATGATAGCCATGGTATCTGACTTGGTGTGGAAGAAAAGCAGTTACCTTGGGGTAGGGCAAAAGATAAAGTATGACACGGGAGCATAAATGAAAAGAAAATCCAGCTAGACTAAATCCAGCATTTAGAGGGTGAGCGAGATGAAAATGGTCCACTTCTGGATCACAGTACACTCTGCCCTTCCCAGGAAATGGTGCATACACCATCTTGGGAAAGGACCAGTCTGAGGGAGGGAGAAACCTAGCCCTTCAGTGACATCTTAGCAGACTGAACAGACACAAAGTTGTGCTATTCTCTACATTTGGCACGAGGAAGTGAGATATTTCCAACCCAGGCACTCAAGCCCCAAACAGAACAGGATAAAATTTAATTGCCACACACCTATGCTCCTGCCTCCTGGGCCAGCAGGTGACTCTCTCTTTGTTCTCAGTCCTCTACTCCTCATTATCTCACCTCCTGTCCTTCCTCTTCATCTATGTAATGGCATAAATATAATAAGGGAGTCCACAAGTGCATAAAAGGATAAGAGCTAAGCAGTACTACAAATAAATAGAATCATTTAAAGGCATGTAGAGGAACCAAAATTCCTCACACACATTTTAATAGGCATCGACAGTCTCAAGGCTTCCTCAACCTCTAAGTACATTTTAACCATCTGCATACATCCTTTTACCTACACAAATACTCTCTAAATCCCCTTAACACTAGCTCTTTACCTTAGCTATAAAACCCTGACAGAGGCTGACTTTCTATTTTCTTTTTATGTACTAACATTTCTCTTATTGGTCTTTTCTTCCCATTGACATAATACTCTATTCCTTTTTCCTTTCTCTTCATGTTCTCCACCCTCCACATCCCAGGACAATATAGTTGGTAAGGGATATTGACAAAAGGTAAAATTATCAAAATCATTCTAATGTTTATGATTTATGTTTGTTTGGTTCTGTTGACTACTATGTCCTGAACAAATTCTCTCCTTACAACGTAGTTACAAGGTCCAACCCAATTAAATTTAATAGGTTGAAAGGGTAAGCAATTATCACTGGACAAATAAAGCCAAGAATAAGTTACTGAAGAACAGAACCTAACTAATGAGATCCTCATATCAATAATAAACAAGATCCTAGAAAAAGACAATGAAAGCAACAACACCATGAGGCCCAACAGAGCGAATCAAAAAGGCAAGGCAAGAAACTAAAAGGAGAAGGTGAAAAAGTAAAAAGAGTCAACAAAAGGCCAATAACATGTCAATAATAAGTTAGTACATATCAGTTATAATCATCAATGTCAATGGCCTCAACTCGCCAGTCAAGAGAAATAGACTGGCAAAATGGAATAAGAAGCAAAATCCAACAATATGTTGTATACAAGAAACACACCTAGGGCAAAAAGAAGCCCATAGACTGAAAGTGAAAGGATACAAAACAATTCTCCATGTGAGAGGAGCCCAGAAAAAAAACAGGGGTAGCAATCTTATTTGCAGACAAAGCAAATTTCAAACCAAAACTGATTCTAGTATTATTGATGTAGGACGGTACTGAATCATACCTCCGTGAATGTAAAATATCTTGTACCTGCTCTATGATGCATAGTAGTGACCATGTTTCATCAGAGCTATAGTTAAAGATGTTACTCTAGAATGTTCTCTTTCCAGAGGATGATTAAGATGCTAATAAAAAAAAAATGGTGCCAGGTACCACAACAGCAACAGAACTTTGCTGTTTTCTGGATATTATTCTCTTCTTTGTGTTTGTTTGTTTGTTTTGTTTTGTTTAATGGAATGTGCTGAATGTCTATAATTTTGTTCAGATGACTGCAGAACCTGGAAAAGCTGTTGCTGCTATCAATGCATAACATACTGCTATTATTAGTCTTTGTATATAAATAAATAAATATATATATAAATTGAATTTTGGGAAACTTTAACGGTGCTGCCAACTTTGGAAAAAGTCATCCCAATTTACTGTGTTGAGTTGGCATTGTACAGAAATGGACAGCCATATTGGTCTAGAAATGTTAATTTATTTTATTTGCATTGTACTAATTATGTAAGGTCATATCTATGTGGGTTTGATTACAGAAACCAAAAAGTAGTCTCTAAATAATGAAAAAAAGAATAAGATAAGACTACAAGAGCAAGAAGCAATTTAAATATGTTAAGGGACCATTTTCATCTTCAGAATTAAGGACTATTTTAATCTTACATGATTGCTTTTTCTCTTTTACTTTTCTTTTTAGTTATATTTTAGGATTCCTTATTTTTAATGTTCATACAGAGATTTCTTTAACTGAAATACCGAATAGTTTCTCTGGTGTGGAAAACTATAATAGTACACAGGATCCTAATGAGATAACTAATAATGTGAAATAGAAAGTAAAGGGCTAAAGGTGCAGGGAAAGTGGGAAGGGTGGGGGAAAGGTAATAAGGGAGAGGAAAAAAATATGAGAAACTGAGAAAATGGAAATAAAGTGTTTGTAAATGGGGAGGGGAGGAGGGGGTGAAGGGAGGGCAGGGACAAGGGGAAAAAATGAGAATTAAGACCTATTATGTAAAGGTACAAGATCCCAATGATGAATGTAACTGCATTGTATACCTAGATTGTACCAATAAACTTAATAATAAAAGAAAACTCTCTTTATTTGAACTCAATACTTAACTACTATTTGAACTCAATTTATTCTCTATTTGAACTCAATACTTAACTACTAGATGATGCTAAGACTAATTAAAGTTAGAGGAAAAGTTAGAAGACAGCACACGTGGAATAAATATCATAGGATAAATACAGAAATCATAGGAGAAAATTTTCCAAGTATGAACAAAGAACACAGCATATAGGTAAGAGTGGCTTACAGAATATCATATAACTAAGATGAAAAAAGAAGCTTTCCATGACACATCTTAGTCGAAATCTGAGATGTCTAACAAAAAGAATCTTAAAAGCTGTCAGAGAAATATAAAAAATCATTTATAAAGGTAAGACCATTAGGATTACAGCAGAGTTCTCAACACATTAAAAGCCAAGAGAGCTTGAAGTGAATCTCACTTCACTTGAAGTGAAGTGTTTCAAGTTCTAAAAGTAAAGAACTTCCAACACAAATTAAAGCTGTATATCCTGCAAAGTTATCTTTCAAAATTGATGGAGAAATAACAACATTCCATGACAAAGAACATCTTAAGACATATATGAACACCAAACCAGCACTGCAAAATATACTCACAAATATCCCAGACAGAGACAACCATGTCAACAAAGCCAAAAGGTCATATCAAACAAAGGCAGTAGTTAAAAAAAGGGGGGGGGAATTAAGAAATCAACAACAGAAAAGGAATGACAAGGATATGCCAATACATTTCAGTAATAAGACAATATAAATTATCTCAACTCAGCAATTAAAAGACAAAGATTGGTAGACTGGATCAAAAACCAAAACAAAACAGATCCCAACAGTCTGTTGCATTCAAGAAACACATTTAATCCAGAGAAATTCATAGACTAAAAACCAAAGGATGGAAAACAATACTCCATGCACCAAGACCCTGCAAGCAAGAAGGAGTGGCAATTTTATTCTCAGACAAAGTAAACTTCAAGCCAAAACTGTTTAGAAGAGACAACAAAGGTCATTACATATTAGTTAAGGGAAGAGGTAATAATTGTGAGTGTATACGCAATGAATACAAGGACTTCATAAAATAATGGTTGGACATAAAAGATCAAATAAACACCAACACAATCATAGTGGGAAACCTCAGTACACAACTTTCACAGAGAGACAAATCAACTAAAGAAAAAAATGAAAAAAAGAAATATCAAAGCTGAGCCACACCTTTGAACAAATGGACTTAACAGATATCTACACAATGCTCTATTCTACTAAAACAGAGTACATATTCTTCTCAGCAGCACATGGAACTTTCTCCAAAATAGATCACACATTAGTCCATAAAGCCTGCTCAAATAAACATAAAAGAATCAAAATCACTCCATGTAAACTATCAGATCATAGAGTACAGAAACTAGAAATCAACTGCAAAAGAAACCAAAGAAATATCAGCAACAATAAAACATTAAATAAGTCACCCTTGAACACTCAATGGGTCACAAAGAAATAAATGAAGAAATTAAACAATTCCTAGAATCAAATGATAATGCCATTACAACATACCAGAACCCACGGGACACAATGAAAGCAGTGCTAACAGGGAAATTTACTGCTATGAATGATTGCATAAGAAAAAAAGCTAGCTGAGGCAAACAACTTAATGATGTACCTCAAGAAATTAGAAGAACAAATATAGCCCAAACCCAAGCCTAATACAAGGAAGGAACTCATAAAGATTGGAGCAAATACTGATGAAATTGAAACTAGAAAACAACAAAGAATCAATGAATTGAACAGCTGGTTCTTTGAAAGAATACAAAAATTAGTCAGATCCTTAGCCAAACTTAACAAAAAAGAAATGACCCACAGCAATGTAATTATAAATGAAAATGGTGAAATCAGAAGAGGCACTACTAAAATCTAGAGGATTATTAGCAACTACTATGAAAAATTATATTCCAACAAATTTGAGAATCTTCAAAAAATGGAAAATTCCTACTTATATGAATTATTAAAAGTGAATCAAGAAGACATAAAAATGTGAAATAATCTAACATGTAACAGGAAATAAAATTGAAGCAGTAATAAAAACTACTAATTAAGAAAAGCCTAGAATCTGATGGAGTTACCACTGAATTCTACAAGACCTTTAATGCCAGTCCTCCTTAAACTAATTAAATTATAAGAGAAGGAGTACTCTCAATCATTCCTTAAAGGTAGCTTACCTTGACCCAAAACCAGACAAGGACTGAAATGAAAATGATACTGCAAGCCAATCTCTTGAATAAAGATAGATGCAAAAATCCTCAACAGAGTCAGGTATTTAGCTCAGTGGTGGCGCTGCCTGCCTCGCAAGTGCAAGGAGCAGAGTTTGATCCCCAGTATCCTCCCCAACAATTCTTGAGCTGGGGATTTAGCTCAGTGGCTCCACACCTGTCTTGCAAGTGCAAGGTCCTGAGTTCGATCCTTGGTACAAAAACAAAATCCTCAACAAAACATTGACAAATAGAATGCAACAAATCATTGCAAAGATCATATGCCATGACTAAATAAGGTTCATCCCAGGGATGTAAGGTTGGTTCAATATATGCAAATCAATGAATGGAATACATCATAAAAATAGTAGCAAGGACACACACACAAAAAAAGATCACATGCAAGCAGCCCACTTTCCAGTCCCTCTTCTGTCTCTCTTAGGCAGAAGCTTTCTTTCTCTCAATAAATTTTTCCTACTCTAAAAAAAATTATTTCAGTAGACATGCAAAAAGCCTTTGACAAAAGTCCAAAATCCATTCATGATAAAAAAAAATTCCTGAAGAAAATAGGTATTATCTCATGTAGGGATTTTTTTTTTTTTAACCAGGGATCGAACTCAACTCCCTGTGTTTGCGAGGCAGGCAGTGGAATGGAAAGCTTTTCCTCTAATATCAGGAATAAGGCAATTATTCCTGATGTTCACCTTCATCGTTCCTGTTCAGTATAGTACTTGAAACTTAGAACAACCAAGCAAGAGAAATAAAAAGCATATGTATAGGAAAGGCAGAAGTTAAACTGTCACTATTTGCATACAATCTCTTACATAGAGGACTCAAAAAATTCTACCCAATTATTCCTAGAATTAATAACCAAACTCTGTAATGTAGCAGGATGCAAAACCAATACACAAAAAGCTATAGTGTTCCTGTACATCAATAATACACTCACTGAAAAAAAAGGGAAAGCAATACCATTCATAGTAGCATCAAAAATATTTTAATGTTTAGGAATTGACAGAATCAGTGAAGTAAAAGACCTCTACAACATAAATTACAGCACTCTGAAAGAAGAGATTCAAGAGGACATTTGAAAATGGAAATATATCCCATTTCTGGATAGGCAGAACCAACACTATCAAAATGGCATTTTCCCAAGACTGATCTATAGACTTCAACACTATCCCAATAAAAATTCCAATCACATTCTTCATAGAACAAGAGAAAACAATATTAAAATGTATACAAAACCAGAAGAGACCCAGAATAACAAAAGCAATCCTAGGTAATGAGCAAAGCAGGAGAAATCACAATCCCAGACCTCAAGCTATACTACAAAGCTACAGTGATACAAACAGCATGGTACTACCAGAAAACAGACATATAGATGAATGGGATAGAATAGAGGGTACAGAAACAACTCCAGACATATTAACTCACTTAATCTTTGATAAAGGGGCTAAAAGCATTTACTGGAGAAAAAATAGCCTCTTTAGCAAATGGTGGTGGGAAAGCTGGCTATCCACATGCAAAAGGCTGAAGCTAGGCCTGCATCTCTCAACATATACTAAACTAATATCAAAATGGTTCAAAGATCTAAATATTAAAACTGAAACACTTAACCTGATGGAAGATAATATAAGTAAAACTCTTGAAGTCATAGGCAGAATCAAAGACTTTCTGAACAGAACACCAATTGCACAAGAAATAACATCAATAATCAACAAATGGGCTCCAGAGTTCCTCCATACCATCGGTGAGTATGCACACACACACCAGAGAGTAGCTGTGTGAACCAGAGTGGCTTGGCTGCAGGTGAGTACCAGCTAGGGCCCCACCCCAACCCCAGAGGTGTGGGCACATGTCCCAAAGTCACAGGCCACCTAGAAAAGAGCTGCACAAGTGTGAAACCTTCATCCAGAGTTCCATCATATCACTGGCACAGCAGGCTGCATCTATTGAAATGAGAAGACATGGAAGTCTCAAAACCAGACTTCCAGATCACCTAAGGCAACCCCAAAGGCAAATGAGATGGAGCAATCTGATACCCATCCACCTGGACTCCCTGAACTGGCAATGAAAGAGGAACTCGAAAAAATGAAATCAGAAATAATTTCTCAGAGAACAGCAGAGATTATTCCCATAGTATAAGACATGATTAATAAATCCAGAGCAGACACAGATAAAAAAAAATAGAAGAGCTGAGAAACATGATGGAATCCCAACAAAGGAAACAAATGGCATCCATAAAACAGATGCAAAAAGATTGCTAAGAGATTAAAAGCTCCATTGAAAGTTTACACAGAAGAATGAGCCAATACAAGGACAGAATTTCAGATATAAAAGATAGGACTGCAATTAGTGACCAAGAAAAGAAAAATTTCTACAAATATCAAGGGACCATGAGAAATCAATCCAGCTAGACAATACAAACAAGAATAACATAAGACTGATTGAAGTCAATGTAGAAATAGGAGACCAGCCTGGTCTACATAGTGAGTTCCAGATCAGTCTCAACTATATAGTGAGACCCTGTCTCAACAACAACAATAACAACAGCAACAACAACAACAAAAATCTGAGCAGGGTGGCATATGCCTGCAATCCCAGCACTCAGGAGGCTGAGGCAAGAGGAACACTGTGAGTTTGAGACCAGCCTGGGCTACATAGTGAGTTCCAGGTCAGTCTCAACTATATAGTGAGACCCTGTCTCAAAAGACAAAACAAAACAACAACAACAAAAAAAGAAACAGGAGAGAGTGCAGATGACATAAAAAAGAAACTGTTCACCAAAGTAATGGCAGAAAACTTCCAGAATAGGGGGAAAGAACCCAACATACAGATAAGCGAGGCTTATATATAGAGAGAAAACTTTTACAAACAGCAAAAACCTATAAAGTATCACAATGTCGAATGGCTTCTGCTGTCTCTAACAGCAGTTTGTTTTTAATTCAGACCTAAACACCAAAGGTATTAATTACTGAAAGCAGCATTTGGTCTTACCCTGAGATAACGGCACATCACAACCCTGAGCTCTGAAGAGACTGGAGCCACATGATCATAAAAGTGTCAAGATGAAAAGGACCATTACTAACATTTGCTCCCCTGACCCTGAATAACCCCCTCCTATGGGCTAGGATAGGATAGATAACTAGGTGAATCTTAAAGGTAAACTCCCCTAACTACAAGGAAATATTACATGTGGGTTCAAAGTTAACTGTCTTATGATCATGATTGTATATCAGCAATTTGAACTGTGGGAATGAAATGCAACCACCAAAATGAGGTCAAGGCTGTAAAACCCTATAAAAGAAGGAGCTGTAACCCAGTGCATCATCAATCCAGGCACTGCTTTTATGTGCAATCGACCCTCATTGACAAAATAAGCTTTTGTTATTTTATTTCCATTCTATGCCTCTCTGTCAGTGTCACTTACCAATTCCTTCTGTAACAACAGGACTCCAACTAACTGTGATAAAAAAATCTACACATAGGCATATAACAATTAAGATTCCAGAAACCCAACAGAAGAACAAAATTCTACAAGCAGTTAGAGAAAAGAAATGAATCACATTTTTTTAAAAAAGCCCATTGGAATCACAGAAGACTTCTCAACACAAATCAAAAAGGCAAGAAGTGTGTGGAGTGACGTATCTCAATCTCTAAAGGAAAACAACCTCCAGTCCAGATTGATACACCCTGTAAACTGTCTTTCAAAATTGATGGAGAAATAAGATACTTTCATGACAAAGAGCACCTTAGGAACTTCAAGAATACTAAATCAAAACTCCAAAAAATTTAAATAATATCTTAGGAAAAGACAATGAGTATCACAACCCGAGGAAGCCCAGAGGAATGAATCCATCAGGCATGACAAGAAATTAAATGCAAAGGGGGAAAAGAAAAAGTCATGACAAGGATAAGTTAATACATATAATTTATAACCATCAATGTTAATGCTCTCAATGCACCAATCAAAAGAAATAGACTGGGAGAATGGGTCAAGAAGCAAGATTCAACAATATGCTGCATAGAAGAAACACATGTAATTCAAAAAGAAAATTAAAGGGTGTTAAATAATACTCCATATGACAGGAACACCCCAAAAAGCAGGAGTAGCTATCCTTTTTGCAGATCAAGTGTATTTCAAACCAACACTGATTAGGAGAGACAAAGAAGTACAGTATATCCTTGCAAAGGGAACGATCCAAGAGAAGATATGACAATCACAAATATATATGCACCAAACACAAGTGCATCCAATTATATAAAACAAATACTAACAGACATGAAAATTCATATAAGCACTAATATAACAGTAATGGGAGACCTCAATACTCCACTGACACAAATAGATAAGATCAACCAGACAAAATATAAACAATGAAATAATAGGACTCAAACTCCTGAACAAATTAACTTAACAGATGTTTACAGAGTGTTTCACCCCACAAAATCAGAATACTCATTCTATTCAGCTGCACATGGATCTTCTCCAAAATAGACTGCGTACTTGCTCATTGAAGATGTTTAAGTAAAGTGCAAAGGAACTGAAGTTATCCCCTGTATATTATCAGACCATAGTGCAATGAAATTGGAGATCAACAACAAAAGAAACAGCAAGAATTTCATAAGCACATGGAAATTGAACAATACACTTCTAAACAACCAATGGGGCACAAAGGAAATTAAAGTATAAATCAGACAGTTCCTATAATTAAGTGAAAATGACAATACAACACATGAGACACAATGAAAATAGTCTTATGAGCGTAATTCATAGCAGTAAATACACAAATTAAGAAAACAAAATAAGCTCAATTACACAACCTGATGCTGACACTCAAACTCTAGAAAAAGAAGAGCAGGTCAAACCCAAAGCTCATATAAGGGAGGAAATTATAAAGATCAGGGTAGAAATTAATGCAATAGAGACTAAGAGAACAATACAAAAAATTAATGAAGACAAGAGTTGGTTCTTTGAAAGGATAAACAAAATCGACAAACCCTTAACATATCTTATCAAAAAAAGGAAAGAAAGACCCAAATCCAAGCAATTAGGAATGAAAAACATGAAATTACAATGGACCCAGCAGAAATCCAGGGGGTTATCAATACCTACTTTGAGAACCTATACACCCATAACATGAAAAACAGAAGAAATGGACAGATTTCTAGATACATATGAATTACCAAAGTTGAACAAAGACCTAAAAGTTCTAAACAACCCAATATCAATCAATTAAATTGAAAATATAATTAAAACTTGCCAAGCAAGAGAAGCCCAGGTCCTGATGGCTTCACTCCTGACTTCTACAAGACATTTAGAGAGGAACTACTGCCAATCCTTTTTAAACTCTTCAATGAAAATGAAAGGGAAGCAATATTTTCAAATTTATTCCAGGAAGCAAGCATCACCTTGATACCCAAAGCAGAGAAAGACCCAACCAAAAAAAAAGAACTATAGGCCTATCTCATTAATGAACACAGATGCAAAGATCTTTAATAAGATACTTACAAATAGAATGCAGGAGATCATTAAGAAGATCATACACTCTGACCATGTTGGAATCATCCTGGAAGTGCAGGGATAGTCCAACATACACAAATCAATAAATGCAATACACTATAATGATAAAGCCAAGGACAAAAACCATATGATCATATCAATAGCTTCTGAAAAATTCAACACACATTTATGATAAAAACCCTCCAAAAAATTGGGATAGACAGTCTCTTCCTCAATCTGATAAAAGCCATCTATGAACAACCAATAGCCAATATCATACTAAATGGTCAAAAACTGAAATCCTTTACATTAAAATCAGGAACAAGTCAAGGCTGTCCACTATCACTACTCCTGTTCAATATTACCCACAGCAATTAGACAAGAAAGAAATAAAGGAATAAAATACGAAAGGAAGAAGTCAAATTGTCATTATTTGCAGATAACACGATACTCTATTTAGAAGACCCCAAAAACTCCACCAAAAGTCTTCTAGACTTAATAACCAAATTTAGCAAAGTAGCTGGATACAACTCACAAAAATCAATAGCTTTCCTGTATATGAAAAACAGACTCAATGAGAAAGGAGTGGGACAAACAATTCTTTTTACAATAGCATCCAAAAATTTGAAATACCTAGGAACACACTTAACTAAAGAAATCAACGACTTCTACTTTGAAAACTATAACACTCTGAAAAAAGAGATCGAAGAAGACATCAGAAAATGGAAAGACATCCTTGCTCCTTGGTAGGAAGTATCAATATAGTGAAAATGGCCACACTTCCAAAACTCCTACATAGATTCAATGTACTCCCAATTGAAATCCCAGTAGCATACTTCACAGGCCTCAATAAAACAAACCAAAAAATTCATTTGGAACAAGAAGAGACCTAGAATAGCAAAAGCAATTATAGGCAATAAAGACAAGGGAGGGGGTATCACAATCCCTGATTTGAAACTATACTACAAAGCTACTGTGATAAAAACAACATGGCATTGGCAAAGAAACAGACCTGAGGACCAATGGAACAGATTCAAAGATGCAGAAACAATTCCAGACACACTCAGCCACATCATCTTCAACAAAGGAGCCAAATACCTTCACTGGAGGAAAGACAGCCTCTTTAATAAATGGTACTGGAAAAACTGGGTTTCAAGTTGCCAAAGATTAAAACTAGACCTATATTTATCATCATGCATTAAACTAAAATCCAAGTGGATTAAAGATATAAATATTAAAACAGAAACACTAAACTGGCTAGAAAAGAACTCTTTGAAGACATTGGTGTAGGACAAGATGTTATGAACAAAACCTCACTTGCCCATGAACTAGCACAATCAACAAGTGGAATCTCTTTTTATTAAAAAGCTTCTGCATAGGAAGAGAAACAACCAATAGTGTGTGAGGAAACAACCCATAATGTGGGAAAAACTTTTCATCAGCTTGTTCTCAGATAAAGGTCTACTAATTAGAATATATAAAGAACTTTAAAAAATCAGACCTCTCAAATTTAAAGACCCAATCTAAAAATAGGCTTCTGAAATTGAAAAGACATTTCTCAGACAAAGAAGTAGAAATAGCAAATAAACATATGAAAAAATGTTCAACATCACTGGTCATTTGAGAGATGCAAATGAAAACAACACTGAGATTCCACCTCACCCCAGAAAGAATGGCTGCTATCATGAAATCAACCAATGACAAATGCTGGTGGGGCTGTGAGGAAAGAGGAACCCTGCTCTCCTGCTGGTGGGAGTGTAGACTGTTGCAGCCACTGTGGAAATCAATATGGAGATACCTCAAACAACTAGGATTGGAGGTCCCATTTGACCCAGGTAATCACTTGCGTATCTTTCAAAAAAAAATTAAAAGAATCATACCACAGTGATATATGTGTGCCCATGCTCATAGCAGCACAGTTCATAATAGGTAAAACTTGGAATCAGCCCAATTGCCCATCAACAGGAGAGTGGATAAAGAAAACGTGTGTTTTTTAAAAATGGAATACTTAACCATAAAGAATGAAAAACTAGAGACATTTGTAGCTAAATGGATGCACATGGAGGTGATACTCTTAAGTAAAATAAATAGGACACACATGTATAACATACTGAATAGTTTCTCTAGTGTGAGAAAATGAAAGTGTAAATAAAGACTAAAAGGTCTAATAGATAATTTGAAATAGAACAGGTACAAAGTGGAAGGGGAAATGGGAGGGGTAGGGGAAAAGAAAGAAGGGAATGGAATTAACATGAGGAAAAGAAAAAAATAGAAACATTTTTAGGGAGGGGTGGAGGGGTTGGAGGGAGTGAAGGGAGGGCAGGGGAATGGGGAAAAATAAGAACCAAGATGGATTATATAAAGCTGCACATTTCCAATGTTAATGTCCGTACATTGTATACCTTAAATGTACCAATAAAATTAATTAATTAAAAAATCCACAAATGAGATTAAATCAAATTCAAAAGTTTTGTGCAGCAAAAGAAACAACCTACAGAGTGGAGACAACCTATAAAATGGGAAAACAGTTTTAAAAGCCATGCTTGGACAAATGATTTATATTTAGAATATACAAGGCACTCAAAAAGATTTAGACCCTCTCAGAGTAAAAGACCCAATAAAAAACGAGCAAATGAAATGACTAGACACTTCTCAGAAGAAGTAAAAATGGCCAATAAGTACATGAAAAAATGTGCAGCATCTTTGGCTGTTAGAGAAATGCAAATTAAAACAACCCCAAGATTCTGTTTTATTCCTGAAAGAAAAGAAATCACTGAGAAATTAAACAATAACAAATTCTAAAGAGGCTGTGGGGAGAAAGAAACCCTTCTTCTACATTGTTTCTAAGAATGAATACTAGAACAACCACTGTGGCAATCAGTTTGGAGGTTCCCAAAAAACTAAAATTAGAAATTCCATTTGATCCAAGTATTTCGCTTCTAGGTATCTTCCTAAAAGAATTAAAGACACCATATTACAGTGATACCTGCATATTCATGTTTGTAGAAACACAATTCATAATAACTAAACCTAGTAAGCAACTTAAATGTCCATCAACCGATGATGAATAAGTAAAGGAAATGTGACATTTATACACAATAGAGCACTACTCTGCCATAAAGAAGGATAAACTTGAATCACTGTAGGAAAATGGATGCACCTTATGATCATAATTTTAAGTGAAATAAATTAACCACACAAGCTTAAATATTACATATTAATATTAAATATAAATAAATAGCAAAATAAAAGATGACAATAGGTAATAGGGAGATAGATCTTTTGCAAAACGAATGAGATTGAGATGGAGGGAGAAGGAAGGGAGGGGAAAAGGAAGGGGATGAAAAGAAAGAAGTAAGATATGTTATATACATGTACCAATTCCCTTATGCATGTAATCATTATTACTGCAAACATGTACTAATAAAAATTTTAAAATTAAAAAAGAAAACCAAAGGCAGGAAAACAAATGGTGACCTTATTCTCCAGGCCCAGCTCTCTCTGGTGCAGGTAGGCAGGCAGAAAGCATTGTCCTTTGCTCTGCCTGTCTATTCTATTCCAGCCCTCGGTTGCACAAGGGCCATTCTGTTGGGGAGGGCCATCTGTTTCACTCAGTCTACCAATTCAAGTGTTAATATCAGCTCCAAGAACACCCCTACACACACCTAGAATCATGTTTAATCAAATGTCAGAGCATCCCATGTATCAGTCAAGTGGATGCATAAAATTATCCATCTCAGAGTGCTATCAGTTTCCTAGTTTAGGCAAATTTGGTGATAAAATGCAAAATAATAAATAAGGTTGGCAGGAGGCATGGCTGGAAATCAGTGAACATAGCTTGGGATCAGTCTAATCAATGGACCTGGCAATGGAGTGGAGATAGGCAAATATATCAGCTGGGATGCTCAGGGCCAGAGTCTGGGGATCCCATAGCATATATGCAATAGGCAGGTCAGGGTTACCTAGAGAGGGGCTGGAAAGAAGAATCCAGTGTTAAAGAAAGTGAGAGAGAAGAAATGACAAGAAAGTTGGGAAATAAGGAAAATTGGAAGAGTGCAATATCAGAAAGTAAGCTCTTTCATAATCAAGTCATGACCACCATCACCAGTAAAACAGATACAAGAAGCTAGGATTGAAAAACATCCCTAATTACTTGCAATTAGGACATCAGTGTGGACAGTGTCAGTGAAAAGAGTGGTGGTGGGGACAGGGGCACAGAAGCAGATTATTTCTATAATGATGAAGCAGGTAATTAGACTAGGTGGGAGGATTAGATTAGCTAAGACTTGAGCATGTTTATAGGGTGAGGAGTCAAGAAGAAAGGAGGAGCTAAAGAAAGAGTTATACAGCAGGGCCAAACTTCAGTGGCTGGAATTGTGATGAAGGGCACAGAAATGTATCTATGGGGCCTGGTAGAGGAAGAGTATAGGGTGAGAAGAAGATATCATTAAATTGGAGGAAAGGGCTACTTTCCTTCAGATTTGTGAGAGTTTTGTGGCAATAGAAGGGCTGTGAGGAGTTGAAGTAAGTCATGCTTTAAAGTCAAGTCTTCTTTATAAGCAAGAGAAGATTTTCTGCTAACGGGACAGGAAGGCTTCTCATTCTCCAAAGGCTGGTGTAATGACAAATAGCTAACTCCTTTCTCTTTCCATCTCTGCCTCTAGATTTAATTTTAAGTTCATAAGCATGTTTATTGGAAGGAAATACAGAGAAATGAAAAAAGAATATCATAGGCCAACCTCCTCAAGACCTGGAATGTCATATAGGAGCCAAAACAGCTCTGATGGCTCAATAATGTGAATTATTACAGAGGCGACTCCAGTAATCTTACCAACAGGTGTTCTTTATTTCTCATTCTTGTAACTGTGCCAGAGGTATGGTTCAAGTTTTTCCTACAATTTTCATATGTTTGTGGCTATTGCCCATGACTATCTTTACACTCTTTCCTCACTCATGTTCTATGTTTACCCATTCATTTTACTGTCTCTTAGAATTGCCTTACTCCTTTCTCTTTTTCAACTTCCGACTTTACTACTACTTTCCATAATAAAAAGAAAGTCCCTAAGGGAGAGGGTATGTCTGGTTCAAAGCATGCTGCTGGGTCACATTTTTTTGGGCAAAGGTGGTAGAGGCTAGGTACCAGCACAGTGGCACAATCAAGAGGACTCAAGGGTCTCTCATATATAGGTAGTTGTGGAGAAAAAGTTGAAAGGAATACTAAATTCATGTATATCTGGATATTTAAAGAGCAAAAACAATAAAAGTACGCAATACATATACACACACAAACAGCCCTTTGTATCTGTGGGTCTGGCATGTGTGCATTCAACTAATTATGGATCAAAAGTATTTGGAAAATTTTTTGTATCTGAACTCAACATATCTACATGTTTTCTTGTCATCAGTCCCTTAACAGATTACAACTGCTACCATGGCACTTACAGTGTTCTAAGTTATAGGTCATCTAGAAGTCACTGAAAAGGAACAGGGGGATGTATGTAGGTTCTGTGCAAATACTAACCCATTTTTCATAAGGGTCTTGAGTATCCATAGATTTTGGCATCTTTAGGGGCCCCATAAACCAATTCTCCTGGACACCAAGGAACAACTATATATATTATGTGCATGTGTATTTTATGTGTCTTTAGTTGTGCTGTTGTGGCTGCCTTGATGTTGTGAATCAATTCAAAACATTTACTTTTCACGGTCATTTTGACTTTGGGGAAGAACCAGAAGTTTCATGGTGCCAGATCTGGTGAGAGAGATGGTTAAAAATATGTTATAATGTTTTTTACAAGCTTGCTATTTCATTGGAAGGCATTTTGCGGCAGCAGTCACCATAGTTTTGACCATACCTTATAAGGACAGTTACAAAAGAACTGTTTCAAAAAGTGGCAAGAGGGCCAGGGATTTAGCTCAGTGGTTCTGCCGCCTGCCTCACAAGTGCAAGGACCCGAGTTTGATTCCTGTTACCCAAGATATATAAATAAATAAAAGTTTCAAGAATGCTAAGTTAAGTGTGTTTGAATGAGGGGAAGTATTGTGAGGGGGATTAATAAAAATACAACTTTTATTGTAATAATTCTTTTTTTAAAAAAGTTAAAATTCACCATATTTTTTAATATTGAAGGCCACCCCCTCTGTGTGTGTGTGTGTGTGTGTGGTGTGTGAAAGTATAATTTGAGTCCTGAGTATGAAGTAATATAATTTCTTCCTCCTAGTTAAATGTCCCTATATCACAAAGATGTCAATTCCTTGCAAATTAAACTATAAATTCAGTGCAATTAAATGTAAATCCCAATGAAATTTTCTTTTAAACTTGACAGGTTGTTTTAACAGTTCAACTAGAAGAAGAACACACATGCGAATAACCTTGAAAAAATTTCTCTAATAATGGTGAAGAGAAAATGTTTGACACATATAACTTTATTATAAAATTACAGCAATTAAATCGGTATAGTCCTGCCACAGATATTGTCAAATTGATCCATGAAACAAAAAAAAAGAATGCTGGAAACAAAACTGTGTATGTTTGGGGGACTACATAAAATAATAAAAGTGGTGCTTCAAGTCCATAGAGAGTGATGGGATATCCAATCAGTGGTGTGGAGATAGGCTGTTGATGTGGATAAGCAAAAAGGTGAATCCTCTACTCAAATCCTATCATCACAAGACAAATTCCATATGAGACTTAAGTCTAAACATTAAAATTAAAACTATCAAGATATTAGAGGCAAATATATATGAGTATCATTATAATCGAAGGGAGAAAGGGTCTTCTTAACTATGAATGAAATCCATACACAATAAAGGAAATAGCCATAGAAATCACTAGATTAAAAAAATTAAAATTATATGTGTTAAAAGCACAACCAAATTAAAAAGAAATTGTAGGTTGATATTTGTCACACATATGAAAGATAATTTCCAGCATCTCTGATATATAATTTATCATAAATCAATATGCAAAATACAATTTAAGGGAGTAAAATGAAGAGGAAATGTCCTGTCTCTTTGGAAGAATAGCTAATAACATAAGATTTGAAATTTTAAAAAGGCGTATCTGCCAAATTAACATGTGTAAGTCTGAACTACAAAGTATCCATTTCCTTGGGAGAGGGTTTCTTAACACATAGAAATGAATAACTGATGTTAGTAAATTATCCCACCCTAGCTAGAGATGGCAAAGAGCCATCAAGGATCCTGTATTCTATTCATGAAAGGCCCATATTTCACTCATGAAAGGATAAAAGATCATATTTAACTGACTCAAAGATAGTTTATTGTTTGCTATGATTAGATAAGAAGTCTTTTCAATTTATTGCACAAGTATCACAATAAGCATGTACCATCTGCTTTTTTCCAAAATTTCCAGTCTATTTACAATTTCTGTGTGGCTTAGAGGTGTTCTTAAGATCTCAACTGATTCACAAATCTATCAGGGGCAAAATTTACTTCTGTATTTCTTCTTTATTGCCAACCACTGATCTACTGGAGTTCACACATACCTCATGAATGCTGACTGAAACAATTTTTCCAGACCTTTCAGAGAATAATATTTCACTCATATTCTCAGAGTCTGAAGGTGGTAAATATTTCATCTTTGCCTAAAAAGTATGTTATTTTTACCTGCAGTTTGGAGAGATAGTTTTCACTTAGGAGTACTGTTATCAACTGACAAGTTTTTTTTTCTATTATCCTCTGCTCTACACTGTTGTTGCTCAGGAATTATTCCTCAGTCTATAGATTGTTCCTTTTGTAGGTACTCTTAGTTTCTATGGTTGCTGGAATAATGTTGGTGTGTGTTCTCCAATTTTATCACACATTATTTGGGTGAGAATTTTTTATTGACACTGATTCATTATGTTTAAATTTGGTGATTAATATCATTTAATTCTGAGAAAGTGTTGAGTTATCATAGCAAGAAAAAGCTCTGCAGCCCTGCCATCCTCCTATCCTGCTTCCTGCTCTTGCATAGTTTTTCCTAGGGCATCATCCTCTCAAAGTTCAGGTGCATCAAGATCCCTGTCTCACTGTCTGTTTCTTGGGAATTCAACCTAAAATAGGTTCACAAAAGGGATGAGGTGGTTATGCTAAAGGGAGGGGGGATACCTTTTATTTGTTGGCAAGTATAAAAATCATGGGTAAGTATGAATGTCCTCAAATATCCTAGACAGATGCAGGTCCTAGACAAAGACTGTCCTGTAACATCACCTGAGGACTGCCTCACCATGAGCTAAACAAGGATGAAAGCTTTGTTCTACCCCATAGGCACTGATTTATCATCTCTCCAGAAATGTTTGATCTGGAGAACTGCAGACATATAAAGCACATATTTGGAGGAAAAATATATTGTTATATATTTGATAATGTACAGTATTATATATTATAAATACAATGATTATTATATAACTATGTAATACACAGATATAATACATAAATACTTTTTAAATATATGTTATTTTGGTGGTATTGAGAATAGAATTGAAGGCCTTGATCATGCTGAACATTAGCTCTATTATTGAGCTATATATCCAGGCAGGGAAATAGTTTTGATAGGAGGTACTACAAGTTTCCCAAACCACAGTATAGCTTAAGAATGTAGATGACAGGCTGGAGATTTAGTTCAGTGGCACAGTGCCTACCTGGCAAGAATGAGGTCCCAAGTTCAATTCCCAGTACCGAAATAAGTAAGTAAAATGAAATAAAGAATGTCATTGACTTGGATTCTCTCCTCAGATTCCATGCAAGCATACAATGGGGGGTACAAAAATCAATCCTTCCTGAATTTAATTTCATTAAAAAACATACCTTGTTTGTTTTAACCACTGTAATAGTCACAACCTTAATTCCTGATATTAAATACATGTATGTTACAAGTCGTATGACACTAATTTATTATGACATTAATCCATCTAACATATATTATTTGATGCCTACTATGTACTAAATACTATACTAGTATAAGCTAATAGTAACTCTAGGATTTTTTTTTCAACATACCATTGACCCATATGGCCTTAAATGCCAAAAAACTGAAAAAATACATACCACGAATTATTACATATTGATGACCTGTGAAGTGTGTTTATGTTTTTTTGGTACCAGGGATTGAACTCAGGATCTTGCATTTGTAAGGCAGGCAGCAGCACCTCTGAGCTAAATCCCCAATCCTGTGTTTCTGTTTTTTAATTCCTTGGGAGGTGGCACCTTCTCACTTTGGATTGCAAGCTTCTCAATGAGGCAGATCCTGAGACTATTCTTTTAAGAAAGTATTTTCTGAGGAACAGCTGGTAAATTTTTTTCCCACATTCTGGGTTGCTTCTTCACATTGTTGGTGGTTTCTCATACTGTACAGAAGCTTTTTAATAAGAAGACATCCCACTTTTTGATTCTTTGTGCTAGTTCACATGAAACTGAGATTTTGTTCATGAAATATTTTCCTACATCATTGTCTTCAAGAGATCTACCTAACCTCTCTTCCAGAAAGTTGAGTGTCTGTTTTAATATTTAGATCTTTAATCCATTTCAATTTTAGTTTAGTGGATGGTGAGAACTATAGGTCTAGTTTTAATCTTTGGCAAGTCAAAACACAATTTTTCCAGCACATCTACTATCTAGAATATATAAAGAACTTTAAAAAAAATCAGATCTCCCAAATTTAAAGACTCAATCCAGCTGGGGATTTAGCTCAGTGACACTGTGCCTTCCTTGCAAGTGCGAGGGCCTGAGTTTGATCCCTGGTAGAAAAACAAAACAAAACAAAAACAAACAAATAAACAAAAAAATCCAGTCCTAAAATAGGAATCTGAAATGAACATTCTCAGACAAAGTAGAAATAGCAAATGAACACATACAAAAATGTTCAACATCACTGATCATTTGAGAGATGTACATTGAAAACAACACTGAGATTCTACCTCACCCCAGAAAGAACAGCTGCTATCATGAAATCAACCAATAACAAATGCTGATGGGGATGTGGGGAAAAAGGAACTCTTCTCTACTGTTGGTGGGAGTGTAGACTAGTGCAACCACTGTGGAAATCAGTATGGAAATACCTTAAAGAACTAGGATTAGCGGTCCCATTTGACCCAGCTTTCCCCTGCTGGGTATCTTCCTAAAAGAACTAAAAGAATCATACCACAGTGATACACGTACACCCATGTTCACAGTGGTAGCACTATGTAGTCCAATCCTCAGCCATGATGCTGGGCAGCAACAATGACTGCAGTTTCCAGTCAGCTCTGTGTTCACAAGTGGGGGAACAACTGACATTCCATTTGCTAACCTAGGACAAATGTACCTTACGATTTTTTTCTATTTATAGTGAGCTTATAAGGACACAACCCTATCGTACCTTCTTCACCATTACAGTTGAGATCACCAGAAAAATTGTCTGAGTTATGTCAAAAGCCTCTGAACTGACCTCCCTTGTTCCCCCTGGACTTTCTATTATAATCCATCCTACAAAGAGCAGTCAGGGTGATCTTTTAAACATAGAAACCAAGTCATACACTAGCCACATTAAATGGCATTACTATATAATGGCTTACCATATAAATGGCTTACCATATAAACCACTTCATGGATGATGAGTCCTGCATAACTCTTGGGCTTTACTCTCTGCTATTTTGCTCCTTGGTCCTGGAGTCATGACCATAGCTTTCTTCTATATATCTAACACATGAAAACCGTCACTGTCCCAGAATCTGTGCATTTTGTAATCCCCTTATCTGTGACATTCTTTCATCTGTATTTTCACAAGTCTGTCTTTTTTTTTACATCATCCAATCACTTCTTCAGATGGACCTTCCCAGATTATCCCAAACACAGGGTCCACTCACCCCACTCACTCCTCATGCCCTTACCCTAGCTTTATTGTCTTCAGAGCACTTATGAGACATTATTTGTATTATGTATTTATATCTTCCATACTGGATAGAAGATCACATTGGTATACTTATACCTCCAGAACCTACAGTTATGCTTGAGATATTCTAGGCATGCAGAAGTATTTGTTGAATAAATTTATATCATGAAAAGAGTTATGAATAGAGTATATCTTATCCAAAATGCTTAGTACCAGAAGTGTTTCAGATTTTGGATCTCTTGGAAATGAAACATGATTCTAAACATGATCTATATTTCATATATGATATATATCATATACCATAATCATTTATATGTATACCATAATCATCATCTATATTTCATATATATCTTATATACATAGCCTGAATATAATTTTATATAAGTTTTTTTTAGTTTGCCTGTGTTTTGACTGCAACCTTTCCCATGAGGTCAGGTATGAAATTTTCCAATTGTGAAAACTGTGACATCAAAATTTCCAGTTGAAATTACAATTGTGATAGCAAAAATGTTTCAGATTTTGGAACGTTTTAGATTTTCATCTTATGGTGTCCAACTTGTATTAAAAACTACCATACAACTTGTAATAAAAATTTTAAAATGTAATATTAGGAATGAAGATTGTGACTTTCACAATGATTGATATAGATAAATGTTTTAATAAAATTAAATTCAAAAAGGGCTTACTGTATTGTGTAGCTACCATGTGCTCACTATGATACTGTCATTATGGATAAAATTTTATAAGATGACATCTTAAGTCTTATCTTCAGTGTGGTCCAATAAGTCTTTTCTCTGGGTGGCTCCTCAGAAGTGAAAACTAGTTGGCCACAGGTGAAGGGAGGAACCTAAATTTTTTTTATAATTCTGAGTAAGAAGCTTCCATGACAGGGAAAATGGCTAGCCCACTGGTATTAATAAGGATGTTAGGAAGCAGGTGAATGTCTAATTTGGGAGAGGATGCTAAAGTGACAGTTTCCAGAGGTAAAAGATCTCCTTGGTAGCCAGGAAACAGGCCAAAAAAAAAAAAAAAAAAAAAGGAGATTTGCTCAAATTCACATCAGGGATTATTCTCAGAAAAGGGGAAACAAATGGTATACGGTTTTGGAATTAGTGTGTTATTTTCTAGTCTGGAATTTGGCAGACGTTTTGGGGAACCCTAAGAATAGGTAGAAATGGAAACATCAAAGTAATAAGAAAGGTGTTTGGAGGCTTCTGTTGACTCCAAACTTACTGTCTTAGTTACTTTTCTTGTTGCTTGGACACAATACCTGATATCCACAACTTAAAGCAAGAGAAGTTTATTTTGGCTCACGTTTTAGAAGCTTCAGCTTTTTCATAGCTGGTCAGCTTCAAGGCAGGATGCCATAGTAAAGGTTGGTGGTGAAGGAGAGCTGCTCATGGAATGGTAGACATGAAGTAGATAACAAAGGAAAGAGCCAAGAAAGGAGGGAAAGCCTTCCAAGTCATAACCCCCAGTAACCCACCTCTTCTGATCAGATTCCACCTTTAAGAGAAAGTCAGCTGTAACCCCCATAATTCAATCACTTTCCAAAGCCCCACCTTTGAGTACATGAGGCTTTATGGGACATCTACATATAAAACATAACATTCTGCCCTGGCCCTCAAAAGACTCATGTGAATCTATTCAAAATATGTTTAGTCCATCTTTAAGAGTTGCCAAAATTCTAATACCACCAGCACTGCTGAAAAGTCCAAGTCCAGAATATCCTCTGAGACTCAAGGCAAACTCCTAGTTGTGAGCTTCTATAAAAATCAGGAAGATAAACACTGCTGACATACAATAGCACAAGATAAACAGTCCCATTCCAAAAGGAAGAAATATGGAGATAGAAAGCAAATGGACCAAAACAACACCAAACCTAGGCAGAACAAACATTAAATTCTGTAGTTCCATGTCCATCACCCAGAGTAAGTTATGGCAACAAGATATAAACTCCAAAGAGTTTAGATGGTCTCTTGGTCTCTTTACTTACTCCTTCTACCTTTCTTTAGATGTTCATTTCTAGTCTAGCTTCTCCAACTTTCTTGGGTTTCCATTGCACTTTTGGCTCCACTCTCACAGTTTCATACACTGCCCTCTCAGGGGCATAATGCCTGGTATCTCAGGCCTTCTTATAAAATCTAGGTGGAAGGCTTCCTGATCCCACAACTCTTGCATTTTTCATGTCTGTGAAACCTGCACCATGTGAATGATTTCAAGGTCTACTGCCAACTTGAGCAGTAGCCAGGCATCTTTTGTATGATGGCTAAAGAGACCTTTGAATGCCTGGATGCATAAGCACTATGCACTGAAATCTCATTCCCTAGGTGGCCCTTCTGGAGCACAGTGCCTAGGAGCTCTTGTCTCAAAGCAAAGTTTTTCACTTTTGGATGATGGAGTCTGTGAAGGCTGGGATCTTATAAATTTCTGACATGTCCTCAAGCTATTTTTCTTATTGTGCTGATGTAAAGCATTTGGGTTCTTCTTAGTGCTAATTTTTTTCAGTGACAAAGTTCTCTTCTATTCCAATTTTATAGAGGTCAAGCAAACTCCTGGGCTCTTAACCTGTTATTCATTTAAAAACATGATCTGTGTTTTCTTCTGTGGCAATCAGGAATGTAGAGACTGGACTTGCAGATGCCCAAAGGGTAAGTAAAAGCAGGATAAAGCTTGACATCTTTGCCTTCATTTTTGATGTATCCTTTATTACCTTAAAAGTTTGCATCAAATCCCTGATTAGGCCTGTAATCACTTAAGGAGTGCCAGTATTACAAGTTTTACTAGCCTAAAATTTGCCTAGCCTCTCACCCCTTTTTGCTATGGCTTGTATTTAAATGTCTCCCCCGGAAAGACCTCATGTGGGCTTTTTGGAGGTGGCTAGATACAGGGTATATGATTCTGAGGTTAGGAGTGTAATGCTGGGATTAAGTGTATAATGCTGGGATTAAGGGTGCCCCACCCTAGGTGAAGGTGGTACCACATAAAGGGTGGGTAGCCTGGATGAAATATAAAGGCAGACTTGGTTATTTTTTTCCTGTTGCTGATACTGCTACTGCTTCACTACCGCTGCTTCTGCTGCTTCACTGCTTGTCAGCTGCTGCCTCCTTTCTGCTCTGCAATGCTTCTCTGCCATGCCACCCTACTTAGAGCCAGCCAACCATGGACTGAAACATCTACTAACTGTGAGCCAAATAAACCTTTCCTCCTTTAACTTTGGGCATTGTTTATTTTGTCTCAGCAATGAGAAATGTAACTAAGACACTATTCAAGACTAAAATACCAAAATAAGAGTAACCAAAGCAGTTTTCAGTATTTATAGAGACATCCAATTACCAACTTTTACAACATCCAGTTCCAGACCCCCGTGGAGAGATGACTAGAAATTTCCAGACATTATCCTAATCCTGAAATCACCTTGGATTCCAGAAAAAGCAGAGCCTCAAGATCACCCAAAAATGTCATCATCTCCTAATTACTCTATTATTGGAACTAAGGCTGCCCCCACCCAGCAAGAACAATCATCTCCCAGTAACCGAACTGCATCTCAATCCATAAAGATTGTCCTGGATCTACAAAACCAGGACCAACACAGTGATCAACTAGATTCCAGCCTACCATAGTACCTCATAAAACTACTCTCTTTACTTTTGTGAAGGGGCCAATCTGATCCTTCTCTTCAGATCTGGGCTTCCTTCAGTTACTCAAACTAAAGCCCTTTCCCTATTTTCTCTCACTTTCCTTGTTAGGGGGAAGACTTGATCTTTTATCAAAACTGTCCCCTCATTTATTTTCTCTTATTTTTCCAGCTGAAGCTTTTATGATATAAATTTGCGCTAAATGCCTCAGTTTGTGTAAATTTCTACTAAATGCCATGATAACTGAAGGAGGAATCATGCTAGCTAGTGACACTCTGTCTCTATGAATTTGATTATTCTAGACACCTACAATAGCATCTTATTAATTCTATTAGCTACCTGGCTTGGAGCATTTCAAATGTTGCTATATCAAAATTCAAAAATACATACCCAAAGGTTGAGCCATACTATATGTAAAGGAATGTTCAATATACCTGATTCTAAAACCACTTACTCTTTAATTTACCCAGGACAGGAGCCACCCAGAGAGGGACTCAGAGGAGTTGTCATCTCAGTTGTAGGTTCCTATGATGTTGGAAATTCAGGGCTGTTTTTTTCCAATATCCTATACACATCTCAAAACCAAAATAGCACATATTTCAATGAAAATAATCCTTGAAGACACTGTACTGTTGAAATTAGCAGCCACAAAGGCTAAACATTGTATGATCCTGCTCATATGAGGGACCAAGAATGACCAAACTGGGAGGGATAGAGAATAGGAGTGAGGTGCCCAAGAACTGGGAGTAGGGAGGAATGAATCGATATTATTTAATAGGTACTGAGTTTCAATTTTTCAAGATAAAGTTTTAGAGGTGGATGCAGAGACAATTGCTCTATATGAGTTTACTTAATGTTACTAGATTAAGGATTCATACTAAAAATGATTAAAATGACAAAAATTTACATTATTTATTATATTTATATTTTACCAGCAATAAAATATTTGAAAATGAAAATGTTATAAAAAGCAAAACCAAAAGTTACCAAAAAAGATTAAGAGTGTTACAAAATTAGGAAGATTTCCTACACTCGCCAAGGACCTACCCTGTAGAGTAGGGAATTAGATCTATCTGACTTGACATTCTACCTGTGCAGTACACACGATACCTTACTATACAATTCTTGTCATACTGTGACAGTGGCAAAGACACATTTATATTGTGAGTACCCAGTCCAGTTGTGACCAGAATCTCTAGGATTCCACTGAGCCTACACCATATTATAAATATAAACAGATCTCCAAAACCTTCTCAAATATGGTATGTGTAGCAGCTCTGTTCCTAAGCCCCAAAGGGACTCCAAGAAATCTTTTCAGGCCTAATGCAAGCAGATCTTACAAATCCACTTTTCCTCTAGTATATCAATTGAGTTGAATGACAAGCTACCACTGGTCCTCTCTTTTACATCCCTAACCCTACAAATAACTTGGGCCTCATAAACCTTCCTCTTATTCCTTCTAGCTGTTTATCTTTATTAGAAAAAATATATAGTGTATATTGGCAAAACAATCTTTAGTTTTTTATATTACTAAAAAAAATACTATGATTAAATAACCCAGGTCATTTTTAGTGAGAACAGAGGCATCTATACGTAACACTATCTGTGAAATGTTGGCTCAATTTATAATATCATTTCAATGGGAAAAGGAAGAGGGTGGATAGATGCAGGGATTTTTTTTAAAATGGAAATTCCATTAGGAAATACTGGTGGGGCAAGACAATAACCTTGGACAAATTATATACAGCGAAACAAAAGAGAAATAGACCTTTTTCAGTTCAAATGGATACAAAAGTTGAGAATGTGCCATCACCTATCACATACCCTGAAAGCCTCTGCTGAGAGGTGATAATCTGAGTGACTCACAAACCATGGACTTTAAGACATTTTCATAATTTTAGCCCAATGTGCAATGCCTGAAAAAGTGGTTTAGTTATTTTTCACTTTTAAAATAAAATGATTCCTAACAGTAAAATAAAAATTGACTTTGATGTTTATAAACAATGTTGAGTTTTAGCTCTTTTGATATACCTGCATATGAAACCAAAATATAACAAGGAATGAATCCAGGTTCACTGTGTCTGGACAGAAGCTAGACTTGGGCTGTAGAGAGAAAAATTTAGTCTTGGTCATTTTTCTGCATAGGGAGACTATAAAGGAAGGCAGCTAGATGTTATTTTGCCAGATTCCTATATTTAGGAAGCTCAATGTCTATATTTTATCATATAGTACCTTATCTCACCTATAAAGTCAATCAGATAAACTATAAAACATAATTCCAAAGCCATCTCCACCTTCATCTTAATTTTTCCATGGGTGGTATCAGCAGCTTCACAGCGGCGCTTCTCATCTAAATGTCAACTAGAGAAACCTACTGGTGTTAATCAAATAGACCTACTATAATCGAATAAGATCCTGCTTCTCATCTAAATGTCAACTAGAGAAACCTACTGGTGTTAATCAAATAGACCTACTATAATCGTAAATAAGATCCTAATGGTATAATTGACAATGTGAAATAGGAAGAAAAGGGCTAAAGATGTATGGGAAATGGGAAGGGTAGGGGAAAGGAAAAAAGGGAAAAGAAAAAAATATGAGAAAGTGAAAAAACAGAAATAAAGTTTTTGTAAATAGGGAAGGGAGGAGTGGGTGAAGGGAAGGCAGGGATAAGGGGAAAAAATGAGAACCAAGAGCTGTCATGTGAAGGTACAAGAGCCCAATGATGACTATAACTGTACCGTGTACCTAAAATGTATGACTAAACTCAATGAGAAAAAAAAATAGACCTGGAATGGGTTGTAAATTCCCTACCTGATTGTCAGCCCAACCATCTGGGTTCAGTTAACTAGGCTGGTAGAGTTGTGGGACAATCCATTATGAGCTTTGGGATGAGAATTCCTGTTGGGTCCTCAGAGCCACAGGCTACAATTTCACAGGGAAGTAAATGGGCAATTTTTTGTGCTCTGATAAATGTGGTCAGAATGAAGAAGTAATTCCATCATGTTCACATGCTATATTTCTAGTTGTGATGGGATAATAGAATTTAAGTTTTTATGTTAACAACTGCTAATATCACTAACATGATATAAAAATCATTCCTAGGATCTCAGTCATTAGATTCAGAAGGTACTACATTAGTCTTTGAATGTGGTTTTTACCATCTACCTTATTAAATAATCCAAAGCCAATCTCTTTTTAAAAACTTCTCCTAACTTTCCCCTCTCTGTATCCCCTTTTCCACCAGGTCCTTCTGAATTTTACCTTCATGCACCTCCTAATTCCATGCTTCTCTCTTGCTCTACTTTGGTCGAGGATACTGTCATCTCTTGCCTCATTACTCTAACAACCTCAAGCTGGTTGTCTTGAGTTCAGCCCAGCCCTTTTCTGGCCCTTTTTTTCATTCTGTGCAAGAGAGACTTTATGGACACATCACACTGACGGTTACACATTCCTCCAGAACTTTAGCCTGCCTTCTGCTGTTTGTCAAAGAAACCAAAACTCACTGGTTTTCCCTACCTCTTCTATCCTTGCCTGCTCCTCTCTCCAGAATACCTTGGTGGTGGCCTCTTCCTACTCCTCATGCTTCTCATTTGACTAGGTTTCTCCTTGTATGGGGCTTCATGTTGTAATATTAATCGTTTTTCATTAAGTTTATTGGCACATTTTAGGTATAAAATATAATGGCATTTGGCATTGGTAAATTGTACCTTTATATATCTTGCTGCTTATTTTTTTTCTCCATCCCCCTGACCTCCCTTCAACCCCTCTTCCCCTCCCTAATTACAAAGTGTACCATTTATCTTGGCAGTACTCCCTCTATTCAAGATCCTCATCCCTTGTGTTCCCCATAAACTGAAAAATCTTCAGCTGCCAGTTCAATTATTACTTCCTTAGAAGCCTATGCCTACCCTACTTCAATTCCCATGAAAGGTCAGCTCTGCCTATTATGTTCTATCACCACACATTACTCCTCTCCATTGGGCCATTTGTTCTATGTATCTGTAAAGTTCTGATTTTACAGGTATCTTAGTCCATTTTATCTTGTCTATTTCATGCTATAACAGAATACCTGAGACTGGATAATTTACATTCAACAGGAATTATAATAGCTCAGTTTTGGAGGCCGGTGAGTCCAGGATATCAGGACTCTCATTTGATGAAGGCCTTCCTGCTGTGTCTTCCCAAGACAGAATGACAAAGAGAGATTAGAAGAGGAAAAAAGATCAAACACATAGGTTCCAGTCCTTTTATAATCAGAACTATTCCATTCATGTGTATGGAGCCCTATGGCCTAAACACCTTCCATTAGGCTCCACCTCACAGTGATGTTGCCCTAACATGTACTTTTTGGAGGACATATTTAAGTATCTGTGAAGTTCTATGTAAATTTGGTGAAGGCAAGGCCTGTTACCCTGACCTCTACAATCCATCCCAGTGCCTAGCATAGCCCACATAGACACTTAATAAGTATTTGTACAATGAATAAATAAAAACTTCAAGATCCTAGGCCCTTAAACATTTAAATCCTCAGAGTTAAAAAAAAAAACAACAACTCTACCATGACACAAATGGCAAGATTTATTAGCAAAAGGAGTCTTCTCTAAGCCCTTGGTGTTTGGAGGGAGTAGATTTATCAGGGGCCAGGAATCTGCTCTCAAGGTAGCTCTGACCTTTGTAGATCAATTAGGAAAGAGTGTCATATGTTGCCATTTCTAAAATATCTTCTATTCTAAGCTTGTTTATTGGAGTTGTTCTTTAGGAAATAATTGGGCATTTGGAATCAGTTGCTAATATGTGTGTGTATATATATATATATTTGAATAGATACAGAAGAACACTAATTCATTTAGATTTGTTGATAAGCATAAAGTAACAAAGACATATATCTATATATCTATATCTATACATCTATCTATATATCTATAGATA
>NW_022900950.1:32900463-32907774 GCF_012274545.1 Fukomys damarensis | reverse complement strand
AGAGAGAGAGAGAGAGAGAGAGAGGGAGGGAGGGAGGGAGACAGGGCTAGCCTTTTACTTGTGGTCCCTCTGCTTCAGCTTCTGGAGTAGCTGAGATTACAGGTATTGCCACCATTCTTGGATAAGGCTTTCTTCTTGAACAAACTTAGACAGACTTCTTTGAGCCCTCTTTTCACCTAGACCTTGTCCTTGGGTCTTGTCTTCATCCTAGGTAATAGACAGCAAGAATCCCCTCCTCCTTTGATACCTGACCACCTAAACTGCCTTCTCCAAGTGTCAAGTCACTTCAGCAAGAATCCCCCTGCCCTTACTCTCCTCTCTTAGCAATTATTTGCCCACTGATTCCCTCACTCCACTCAGTAGCTATTAATTCCATTTCTTTGCTGTGATTAGAGTCGAGCCCAGTCTCTTTCTCCTAGTGCAAAAATCTTGAAGCTTATCATAATAGTCTTGAATAATCTTCCTTATCATCTTAACAAGTGTCAGAATAACATTTTTTCTTTAACAAAAGGGATAATTTTATCTGTCACAGGTCCTATGCCTTGACAGGTTCTTTCATTTTTGTTGTTGTTGTTGTTCATTCTATGTAGTACTAAAAATGAATTTTAAATTTGTTCATTTGATTCAGTCATTTAAAGCATTCCGAGTAGATGATGCCTTTATTCTTCTCACAGTTACTGAGGCTTCCCGTGCTATATCATAGGCTTCTTCATAGGATGTATTATATGCACTGAAATGAGGATCCCTATTTGAAACTGAGAGGTTGACCTTACCTCGTGTCAAAGAGTAATCACAAAACTCAAATAATGATGCTTTACTGTAAAAGACCGAGCATCTTTCTAGGCTGATAAATGGGTCACTTTGGCTCACGCTGGAAAAGACTGTACTGGATGTTGCTGGTTTGATCCCCTATTGACTTGGCACACATAGCTCTATGACGCAGTTCATTTGTCCCTAAGTTCAGGTAAAAGGACAAACAGCCAAGAGTGAGTGGAGGGCTAGAGCAACAGTAAGCTACGAATAACTTGCTTTAAAGATTTCAGTGATTAGGTGACTACCAAGTATGGGTAAGAAGGGATGGGGTGGCTAGGAATTTCCTATTCCCCTTTCTCCTCTTTCCTAAAGGGTAGAGAAAGATAAATAATAAAAGGGTGGAAGCAATGGGATGCTTCCTAGTTAAGCCTGTCATCTCTCCCTTCTGACCACTTCTTTGGCTGTGGGCCACAAGAACATCTCAGGGATCTGTGGATGTGGAGACCCAGCACCCAGGCGTGCTCTGAGCATTGCTCCTCAGAGAGTAAGGACAGGCTAGAAGAGCTACTCTTGGGCACAGGGACAATGAAATTACACTTGATCTTCTGGTTAGGCCACAAGAGAACACGTGCTGGCCTAGTATTTGTGCAGCATTGCCTGCTATTTCTTACAAATGTTTGGTATATTTCCTCTTGCCTTATGCTGCTGAGAACATGTTTATCTAACTCTACTCAGCTATATCCTGGAAGATTCTGGAGTCCAGCAGAGTGTCTTGGCCTACCACATGTTTGAAGAAACATGTCAAAAGGGATGTATTTAACTAGAATTGTGATTTAAACTGGATCCCAACACTAGTGTCACAAACTGATATGGCAGTCTGCCCTGCTGCATTTAAAAAACTACAGCTAAATGATTTGAGGTCACCAGCAATACGTGAGCCAGAACTATGGTCTATTTTCAGCTAGAAATAACTGTAAAACATAAGTGATTTAAATGCAGACAGGCCAGGAACACTGCTGGCAGGGGTCCGAGGCTGGGGCTTCCATGTTTGAAAGACCTTCAGGCTGACAGGCAAGGCTGTGTTTCTTGGGGACACTGGATTTCTGCAGTATGTGTGCTGGAGAGGTGCAGCAGCTGTTCATGGACCTCAGCTTTGTCGGGGTTGAAGAAAAGAGGAACACACAGGACAGAACATGATCCTTGACAATCACAAATAGAAGGGGACTTTATTTAAATCCTTTAGCTCTCGAGGCACCCAGACTTCATTACTGGACATAGGAATTCAGAATATGATTTTGGGCTGAACTCTTCTTATCATCTGTTTGAGCTAACACAGCATCCAGAGTGTGAATATACTTGCAGAGTTGAGCATTCAATGCTATTGTCTCTGGAGAGAACGAAATAGGTCAGAACCTGTGTCAGGAAAAGCAGGAATCCTATCAGAAAGTACAGATAATATTAGACACCTGAAGGTCACAGGACTTCTCATGAGCTCGGATAGGTAAATGGAATTGCTCATTACTTTGTTTCATTGTGAAAAACATCTTTTCCACTGGAAGAGAAGATTATTCTTTTGAGTGTATATTTCTCCTTATTGTCTACCTCAAACAAAATATATTCACACAAGGAGGGTGTTTTATAAATATAAGCAGGTTTTTTTCTCCTTTACTTTGGGGATTTTATTTTAGTGCAATAAAAAACATTCATTAACTTAAAAGAATTTTTCAAAATGCAGCTCTATTCTAGGTTTAATTATATAAAATTTAGGTCACCTTATTTTAAATGGGCCCTGAAGTGGCTGTCCCTGAACTACTTTCTGTGTTTTGTGTAAGTTTTCCTATTAGAGAGAAAAAGTGGACAGTTAGAAGTCAAAGACAAATGTTTCCTCTATTCAAGTTGCCTGGAGATAGTTTTCCAGGGTAGTAAGAAGCAGATGGAACTGGGATACAGTGAAACTCCTATACCGTATCTTCTCTTCCAGTAGATTTGGGAGGCAGCTGCTCCTCATGCCCTGAGAGTGGAGGTGGGATGAGGTGAAGGGTGGGGAGAGAGTGGGGAGCTATAGTAGGACTCCTTCTATCCAGGCTCCCTGTAAGAACCCTCTAGTGGGGAGACAGCAGATCTAATGTGGCAGGAATGTCAAAATGAAAGCCCCAAGTCTTCCCTGTGTGGAGTGCCATTGTTTGGAAGTAGTCTCCAAAGGCCTCTGTGGTAAAGACCCAGTTTACAGGGTTACCACAGATATCTCAATACCTGAGATTGTAAAGGAGTCTGCAAGGGTTTGAATATACACCTTATACCCACCCCAAATTCATATTCTGGAAACTTAGCCCACAATGCAATAGCATTGGGAGGCGGGGCTTAATGGGAGACATTTAGGTCACAAGGACTCTGGTCTCATGAATTGGTTAATACTGCTATAAAAATATTTTTGTTTTTGTTTTTTGGTGAGTGGCCTTTTTCTGTTCTGCATTCACGTGTCTTGTGATGACACATTAAGAAAGCCTTTGCCAGATGTCAGTACTGTGATCTTTGATTTCCCAGCCTCTAGAACTGGGAGAGATAAATTTATCTTTATTATAAATCCCCCATTCTCAGATGTTCTGTTACAGTAGCACAAAACCAAGTAAAACAGTAAAAATTGACATTATATTTCCCTTTTCCTTTAGATCCTCATATCTATTTTAAACTGTCATTTTTGCTATGATAGCTGTTGAATACTACACTAAGGCCCTTCACAGGGGGAGAGATATATATTCACTCCCCCAAATGACACTCAATGGTCATGTCATTTGGACATATGCATGTTATTTGCCATGACTGGTCTGTCATTTAACAAGATCATAAGAAGCCAATGAAACAGAAAACTAATAATTCAAATAATATACATCACATCTTCAAATACACTTCTGCATTATGTGACTAGATTCTATAACCCATATTACCTGATACACACACTGCAATCTACAATCTGCAACTTCATTACCTCCCAAAAGAACAGAGGATTTATTCTCTCTTCTCTTTCTCATGGTGCTGCACTGCTGGCTTTCCTCCCACTTATACCCCTTGCCTGCCAGGTTTCTCTTATTTGAGCCTCAGTTTTCTACTCTTTTCCAGCATACTCTGATCTTTGGTAATTAATCATCTGAAGACTTCTATTTTTTTTTTTTACCATGCTACATATTCATCTAATCTCACAAAGAGTCCATCCCTGCAGGGGAAAGTGCCATATCTCATACCAAGGAAGAATCTCTCTAGACCCAGCCTGTGAAGGCTTGCAGCAGATGTTTAGTCACTTCTGAAAGTAAAAGTCAGACAAAAGATAAAATGTGCTAACAGCTTTAAGAATACCAGTCCTATCTAGCCTACTTTAGTCTCACTTGTCCCAAAGGTATCTCCAGTTTCTCCATCTAAGAGCCCAATTCCTGAGTCTCCATGGATTTCAGTCTTTTCACCACTTCTCTCTCCTCTCCTTCTCCTTTGTCTCTGTCTGTCTTTGTCTCCATCTCTGTTCCCCCTGCCCCTCTCTCTGCTAGGGATTGAACCCAGAGCTAGTCAAACGCTACCACTGAGCTGTATCCCCATCCCTTTTTATTTTGAGAAAGAATTTCTGCTAATTGCCCAGGCTGGCCTCAAATTTGCAATCTTTTTGCTTCAGCCTCCTTAGCAGTGACCACAGGCACATACCACCACACTCAGCTTCCGCTTCCTCTCACCATTTCTATTTCAGTGAGGGCTGCTCCCATTCATCGAGGTCCCCCCAAAAGTCTCAACCTCATCCTCGACACCCACCTTTTCTTTACTTTCTATTCAAACACATGGCCACTCTTACCTAAATTATTCCCTAAACCCCTCTTCAGCCACCCATAAATTTCTCTTCATCTCCACATTCAGGCTGTCACTTCGTCCCATATCGTCTACTGTCGTGGCCTCCTGTCGGTCTGAACGCCCACCTGCTGTCCACAGCAGGTCTACTCATATCATTCTCCACCCAGAGGCTTCCTATTTGCTCTCAGATAAGGACCCATAACTGTCAGGCTCTCCAAGGCCTAGCCTGTTGACCCCTTTGCAGCCTCAGGCTCTATTGTCCCCTGCTCCTTCCAACTGACCCACCATACCCCTCTGCTCTACAGTGCATTTCACATGCAGACCCCTTCACCCCAGCCTGCTCTTCCATCACAGAGCACACACATTTCCTCTGGAAGTGACCAGCTCCCTGACCTTCTGGACTAAGTCATACTCCCTCTTACTGTATTTAAATTTGAGGTGACTGGGTCAAACTCTCTACCAGATCCCAAGTTCTGGGAGTACACAGTACATGGTCCTGCTTGTTCTGTGTTATACCCACAGTGCTGAGCATGGTTTCCAGCCCAGAGCAAGCATTCAATGAGATGAGATGTGTTTGAATAAACAGTCATCACCAGAGAACAAGAACGTTTCAAACCATTTTCATGTGTATTGTGTCAAATCACCCTCACAATAGACTTCTTATTGAAAGAGAGAGAGGCTGGGGAGATTGATCAGAGCTGACACAGATTTCTGATCCCCAATTCTGTTCTTTCAGCACACTGGGTTTTTTTTTTCATATCATTGCAGTATCATTCTAAATATAGACTATAAGGAGGCAGCAAAATGTCATGATAAACAGACTTCAATATTAGAGCTACCTTGCTTCAGATCCCAGCCCTGCTTTGATTTACTAGTGTGACTTTAGACAAAGCAATCCATCTCTCTAAGCTAATGAAGTACTCATCATGGGGTTAAACAGTTCAGTGGAATAATGTGTGATTAGTATCTACCCAAGCGATCGGCACATAGTAAGTATATAAAAATGTTAGCTAATAATGATGATGAATAAACAATGTATGAATTCCTTTTAGTTCCATAACTATGAGGAATTCTTAAACTGGCAGATTATTTTCAGTGCTATGACCTCAATACGGGATATAAGGATTGCAGCTTCTGATTATGGAGTAGCAAACACTTTCACCTTGTTATAGTAATAATTTTAGCCCTTTGCCTTTGCTTGGCACAAATTCAAGCTTTCTCATCAGTCTGCCTAGTCTTTGGCTGCCCCAGATTTTTTTCCTGGCATGGGGCTTCTTCTCTCCACTTCAGCACAGCTCCTGAATCTGGGCATGAGCCAAATGTCTGTTCCTTTACAACCCCAGCTATAGATAACCACCTGCAGGTTCTAATTTGGGTCATTTCACCACCCTCTTCCATCACTACATTATAATCCTCCTTAAATCAGTGATTTTCCTAGAAGGGCATGCAGAAGTGGACAGTCACAGCTGTTCCCCATCTTGGGAACTTTTCTGCAGCATCCATTTCTTCTTCACTGATAATGACAGTGTACCCATGAACACTTCTCCTCAAAAAGTCTTCTTCTTGTAGCACAATTTAACCTATTAGAAGTTAATGAGATGACCAACTCATTACAACTCACTGGTTATGCCAGATCAAGCCCCCAGAAAAATGAGTGTGGATGGGGGGAATCCCCTTCTTCCTGTGAGCTCCCTGTTTAAAGCTTTTGTCTATAAAGCTTTTGTCTATGAAGCAAGTGTTAACATATGTCACTTTGAATAACAACATAAACTCACAGGAGCAGAAATGAGTTTATCATCTGAAACTCTCCTCTAAGGCCAACCGAGTAACAACTGTTCAGTGTCAGGGCCAGGGTGGCCATGCTGATGCCACATTTCCTGAGTGGGAGACTGCCTCTCCATGGTGCTCTACTTTCCTGGCCATGGCATACAGGATGCCCTGAGAACTGAGCCACTGGGCCATTGTTGTCACTTCTCAATGTGAGAGAGGGTAGGAATGGAGGGAATGTGTACAGGCCAACAACCAGATGCCTCCCAATCTGTGCGTTGCCACTTCTTGGTTGTGCACCCTTAGCTACATTAGCTTTCCTGAGCTCCTACTTTCCATTTAGAAGATTATTTCATATACAGCTTATTGTTATAGCTCTGGGGTGTCATCTGGAAACCAGAACATACAGTCAGCCTTTGACTGCAGGCTCTTTAACCTGTGGATTCTTCATCCACATATTCATCTAACTTCAGATTTAATTTAAAAAATTGTTTCTAGAAGTACCAGTGGTAGAGCTGGTGTGACTGTTAATCACGATGTCAATTTGATTGAATTAGCAAACAGCTCACAGATTAATAAAGCACACTTCTGGATATGTCTGTGGGATGTTTCCAAAGTAGGCTTAAATAAAAGAAAATAAAGGAGGACTTTGGTGTTCACCTGAGGAGCTCCATTCTGCTTGAGCAAGGGTTTTTTACAACTGCCATCAGGTATGGATATTACACTACAGCTTCTTCAGCCTTTTTATGTGGGCTTATGCCAGCCACTCTCCAGGGAGCTCTCAGGCCCCATAGGCTCAGTCTGGCCCTGCGTCCTTGATACTTCTTGTTCTTCAGCTTCCAGTTTCTTGATATGAGCAGCTACTAGATCTTCTGACTCTGCAATGCACCTCTAATCCTGTGTAATCCTGCTTAACAGATCCCTTGCACAATTTTATACATATGTATGTATATATGTGTGTGT
>NW_022900950.1:32762950-32900338 GCF_012274545.1 Fukomys damarensis | reverse complement strand
ATATATTCATTCTACCCTTCTGTTAATTCTGTTCCACTAGAGAACTTTAACCATCATAGCAAATGTGAGGTGAAGCTCTGGGTTTGACCTCTCACACCAAAACCCAAAACTAAACACATTATGTCTAAACTGAACATGCACACACTCTTCTTTCTTGTTATTATTCCATAAACAATGCAGTATTATAATTATTTGCATAGAATTCATATCATATTCATTATTATGAGTAATCTGGAGATGATTTAAGATAATTAGGAAGATGTTCATAGGTTCTACGCCACTACTATTACATTTTATACAAGGGACATGAGCTTCCATGGACTTGGGTATTCAGGAGGTCCTGAAAACAATTCTTTAAGAATATAAGATGCCACTTTATTACCAGGTCAAAAGCCACTAGTACTTCTAGTCCTTCCTATTTTCAGTTATAAGCATTTTTAAAAGGTATACTATATATACAATATGAACATGGTATAACATGAACATAGTGAGTTCCAAAGTATTAAAAGGTATACTTTTCTTTATCTTCTATGGCCCTTAATCTCTCCCTGTAAGCTTTTGTTTTTCCTCAGTATTGGACAACATAATCTAGTTGCTTTTAGCTTGAATTAAATCCCATAATTTCTCAGTTTTGGTTTCTGTAAATTCACCACTTTTTAGTTTCACACTGTTCTCTTTTTTTTTCTGATTTTCTGTTCCTCCCTGGACTGATTCCATGCTACAGTGGACTCATGTAATGGGTGCTAGTGGAAGCAGTTATGTGTTTGCTTCTGGCTCTTTCCAGCTGGCTTCTGGGCTGCCAGCTTTTGAGCCATGACCTATCTGAGTGGATACAGGGGAAATGTCATTTACACCACACCTATGTGAGTACATAATCACCTACCCACAGTGCCCTGTGAGGTAACCTTTTTCTGTTGGTCTCTACAAGTCCCCTGTTCCATCTTGTTTAGATCCAATTCTTCTCCAGAGCTGATGCCCACCTCCCTGACCTCTATCCAAGGCATAACGTTTGTATCAGTGTTGTTCTCCATCCTTGGACTCAGCCTGAGGCAGGTAAAAAAACAGACTCATCCTGTTCTCAAGACTCCTCTGGAACACTCATCCTGCTATGTTTTAGATAATAGTTAAATGTGTGCCCCAAGGATTCATGTTTTGGAAGTTTTGTGGCAGCATTAAGAAATATTGGGACCTTTAAGAAATAGAGCCTAGTGGGAAGTCACTGCAGCTGTGTTCTTGGAATGGCAGTGCTCATAGTTCTTATGGGATCCAGTGACTCTTGCTGTGTAATCACTCTCTAGTACATGTTTCTGCCATGATGCCATCTACCATTACATGATGCAGCCAGTGCTATGCTGTTTGGACTTTATGCCCCCACAGCTGTGACTTAACTTCTTTGCTTTCAAAGAAGTTAAGGTTATTTCATTACAGTCAGATCCATCCACTCCTCTTTCCAAGCTCAGATAATTTCCAACTAAGTGAAAGTAAATGGGACACTGGAGATAGGTTTCTGCCCAGATTCACTGTCCTTTGAAAATAATCTTAAGTCTCTTACCCTTTTCAGTATGAAGCTGAGCTCTGTGTTTACTGTTATGGTAAGGGGTCCCTCTGTGCCTGTTACCCACATCATAGGGAGACAATAACATTAGAGAAGGTGTAAGGTGGAGGTCTGGGACAGTCGTGCAGGGATCCTGTTCTTGCTCCAGCTTGTCTGGGGCAAACCAATGAGGACTAGGTAGCTATGCCCTTGCCCTGACTGAGCAGCAATCAGCATCCAGTGGAAGGTGGAAGGTGGAGGTCTGGGACAGGTGCTCAGAGATCCCATTCTCACTCCAGCCTGCCTAGGGCCATCTGATGAGGACTAGCTTGCCACATGGGTGCCTCTGCAAACCCCTGCCTCAGGCCCCCTGATTGTGCCAGTCCTTGGATCCACTCTGCAAAGGCACAGGTGGTTATAAAGGGCATTTTTCTCAGCTCCAGACTTTGAATATCTTCAAAGAAAGGGCAGAGGGCACCTGTAGTAGAACTTTGCAGAGTTCAACCCTGCAGGAGGTCAGGGAGATCAGTTTGGGCCTTGTAGCCTGAAATCAGCCTGAATCTCAGGGGTCTGCCATCAGCTAGCTGAGATCAAAGGACTTAGTTCTGCACATGGCTGCATACAATGTATATTATGACAGCAGAGCTATAGTCTGAAAGAGGCACTTCAAATTATTTTTCTTCTTTCTTTTCCTTATTCCACTCTGCAAATTCTTTCTTTTTTCCTCTTTTTCCAACTCAGTCTCTTGCTTCCCCATATTATTCCTCATTTCCCTTTCTGTTCCTGCTCCTGCCCTAACTCGGATTTCTTCTTTTATCATTTTTTTCTTCTTTCTTTATGTTTTTTCTTCTCTCATATTCCTTCTCTCAAGGGTCAATAGTTTTAAAGGAAAGTGAGCCCCTTTTACTGTTAAGTTGTTATATTCTGTCCTTATTCTTGCACTCTGTCTTTCCCTTTTGACTTCAAAAGTTTTCTAAAGTTTGTATGGTCATCCTATGTCCTCTGGCTTCACTTGAAACCTTCTCCAATTCTTTTACTTATTTATTTCTCTCATCCTAACTCTATCTAGGCCCACATTCTAAATGGTAAAGATGCTATATTGAAGAGTTTATTCACTGCAAAACATATTTTGGGCTGCTTCCTGATTTTAATTTAATTCACATGGTTTAAAGGTGATAGATTAATGACTACCACAAATGGTCAATTTGTAAGTGGTGATTGATTTAATGAATTGTCTTCTCTGATATTATGAAAATGAAAACATCTATGAGTCATTAGAGACTCAAAAGCTAAAGTGCAACTATATCAGGAAGATTTAAGTAATAACCCCAAAATTAAACCCAGGACAACCCAACAACAAAAATAAAAATGAGAAAACACCTAAGCAAGACACAAGACACAAAGACAGATTTCCAGTTCACCAATGGCAAATTCTAGGGGAGATGAGGTTGATAAGTCTGACAGTGAACCACCAGGGCACCCTGAACTCATAGCACAGGAAGTAAAAAAACAGATCAATCTGGCTCTAGAAAAATTCAAAACAGAAAAGTTTCCCAGATAACTACAGAGATGGTGAGCAAAATGAAAATCATGATTAGAGACTCCAGAATAGAAACTGACAAAAAAATAGATGAGCTCAGGGCCATGATAGAAGCCATGAAGGCCTAGTATAAGAAAGAAATGGATACGATGAATGCCCAACATAGGAAAGAAATGGAATCCATAAAACAGATTAAAACAGATTCAAACAAGTATTCAGGAGATTAAACACTCTACTGAAAGTTTTTGCAGCAGGATAAATGAATGTGAGGATAGAGTTTCAGATATAGAAAATAGGATTGGAGTCAGTGACCATGAAGAGAGGTCTCTTGAAATCAGTAAGGGAAATCAATCCAACAACTCCTAGATGATGCAAAGAAGAATGACATAAGACTGATAGGAATCCATGAAGTAGCAAAAGAAAATACAAATGACTTTTAAAAAGCTGTTCACAGAATTAATAACAGAAAACTTCCCAAACAGAGGGGAAGAATTGGACATACAGATAAGTGACGCATATAGGACTCCAACTAGCCATGACATATAATAATCAAGATCCCGGAAACCCAACAGAAGAACAAAATACTACAAGCAGTAAGAGAAAAGAAACAAATCACATGCAAAGGAAAGCCCATCAGAATCACAGCAGACTTTTCAACATAAATGCGCAGGTCAAGGAGAGCCTGGAGTGAGGTATTGCAAGTCTTAAAAGAAAACCACCTCTAACCTAGACTGATGTATCCTGCAAAACTCTGTTAATTTGGATGGGGAAATAAGATATTTCCATGAAAAAGAACACCTGAGAAACTTCATGAATAACAAACCAGCACTCAAAACAATTCTAAACAATATCCTAGAAAAAGACAATAAAGGTCACAACACCTTGAGGCCTAACAGAGCATATCAAGTAGGCAAGGCAAGAAATTAAAGGAAGGGGGGGATTAATAAGAGCCAACAACAGGACAATAACATGACAATAGTAAGTCAGTACATATCAGTTATAACCATCAATGCCAATGGCTTCAATTCACCAATCAAGAGAATGGCAGAATGGCTTAAGAAGCAAAATCCAACAATATGTTGTATACAAGAAACACACCTACTGCAAAAAGAGGACCATAGACTGAAAGTGAAAGGATGGAAAACAGTTCTCCATGCAATAGGATCCAAGAAAAAAGCAGGGGTAGCAATCTTATTCACAGACAAAGTAAATTTCAAATCAAAACTGATTAAGAGAGACAAAGAAGACAATTACATCCTTGTAAAGGAACCGATTCAAGAGGAAATGATGACAATCATAAACATATATGCACCAAATATTAATGCTCCCAACTATATAAAACAAATATTAAGTAACATGAAAATCCAAATAAGCACTAGTACAATTGTAGTGGGGGATCTAAATACCCCACTATCACAAATAGATCATCTAGGTAATAAATCAACAACAAAATACTAGAACTAAATCAAGCTTTTGAACATATGGACTTAATAGATGTCTATAGAGTGTTCCACCACACAAAAATCAGAATATACATTCTTTTCAGCTGCATATGGCTCATTCTCCAAGATAGACCAAACACTAGATCGTAGAACAAGTTTGAAGGACTATCTATGAAAAACCAACAGCCAACATCATATTAAATGGCCAAAAACTGAAAACCTTCATGTTAAGAGCAGGAACAAGACAAGGATGCCCACTATCATGACCCCTCCTCAATACAGTTCTGGAAACATTAGCCATAGCAATTAGACAAGAGAAAGTCATAAAAGCAATAAAGATAGGAAAGGAAGAAGTTAAACTGTCATTATTTGCTGATGATATGATACTCTACATTGAAGACTCAAAAAACTCTACCAAAAGACTTCTAGACTTAATTGACACTTTCAGTAGAGTAGCTGAATACAAGGTCAACACTCAAAAATTAGAAGCCTTCTTGTGCACAAATAATAGACTCACTGAGAGAAATTAGGGAAACAATTCCTTTCACAAGAGCATCCCAAACAATGAAGTATCTAGGATCAATCTAATGAAAGAAGCGAGCCCTCCCCGCTAGTGCTGATGCTGCCATCTCCAGCACCAAGAAGGCCTGCTGGGCCATGCCCTCTTCTGCCAGCACCACTGCTGCCATCTCCAGTGCCAGAGGGCCTGCTCGGCTGCACCCTCCCCTGCTGGCACTGCTGCTGCCATCTTCAGCACCAGGAGGGCCTGGTCCGTGACCTCCCCTGCCAGCGCCACTGCCACTATCTTCAGCACCAGGAGGGCCTGCTGAGCTGCACCCTCCCTGCTGGCACTGCCACCATCTTCAGCTCCAGAAAGGTAGCCATGCAGGTGCCCCTGAATCCCCCATGGACTTTCAAACTTCCTGATTGTGTTAGTCTTTAGACCTACTCTGTAGAGGCACAGGTGGTCATAAAGCGTATTTTCCAGCACTCCCAACTTTGAACATCTTTAAAGAAGGGGCAGGGGAAACCTGTAGTAGAATTGAGTGGAGTTCAATCCTTCAGGAAGTCGGGGACTCAGTCTGGGCCTTGCAGCCTGAGGTCAGTCTGCATTGTGGGGTTCTGCCACCAGCTAGCTGAGATCAGGGAACTTGGTTCTGCACATGGCAGCATATGTTGTATATTGTGATTGCAGTGGTATAGTCTGAAAGAGGCCCTTCAAACTCATTTTTTTTCATTCCACTCTGCAAAGTCTTTTTTTTTTTTCCTGTCCTCTTTCTCCAACTCAGACTCTTGCTCCACCATATTATCCCTCATCTCCCTTTTTGTTTCTGCTCCTGGCTTAACTCAGATTTCTTCTTTTATTATTTTTTTCTCTTTTCTTTATGTTCTTTTCTTATGTCATTCTACCTCACTTAAGGGTTATTATACTTCTATTATGTTTATCCCTTTTGAATTTAACAGTTTCCTGACAATTGTGTGGTCATTCTACGTCTTCTGGCTTCATGTGAAACCTTGTCTAATTCTTTTACTTATCTACTCCTCTTGTCCTAACTCTGTTTTAAGCCCCCATCCTAAATGGTAAATATCTGTATTGAAAAGTTTATTCACTGCAAACATATTTTGGATTGCATATTGATTTTAATTTAATTCACATGGTTTAAAGGTGATAGACTGATGACTACCACAAGTGGTCAGTTTGCAAGTTGTGCTTGATCATATTGTGTGCTAATTGATTGTATCAATTAGGATAAAGGATTGTGATTGATTCAATGAGCTGTTTTCTTCAGTGTTATGAAAATGAGAATGTCTATGAGTCATTAGAGACTCATGGGCTGAAGCCTAACTATATCAGGAAGATTTGAGTAATAACCTAAAGGTTAAACTAAGGACAACCCAACAACAATAGTAAAAATGAGAAAACACTTAAGCAAGATACACGGACAGACTTCCAGTTCACCAATGGCAAACAGTGGGACAAATGAGGATAAAAAGTCTGACAGTGAACCATCAGGACACCCTGAACTCAAAACACAGGAAGTAACAAAACTGATCAATCAGGCTCTAGAGAAATTTAAAACAGAAGTAATTTCCCAGATAATCATAGAGATGAAGAGCAAAATGAAAGTTATAATTCAAGACTCTAGAACAAAAACTGAGAGGAAAATAGATCAGCTCAGGACTACAATAGAAGCCATGAATGCCCAGCATAAGAAAGAATTAGAAACAATAAATGCTTAACATAAGAAAGAAATGGAATCCATAGAGCAGATTTGAGCAGATATCCAGGAGATTAAAAACTCCATTGAGAGTGTTTGCAACAGAATAAAAGAGTCTGAAGATAGAATCACAGATATAGAAGATAAAATTGCAGTCAGTAACCGTGAAAAGAGAAGTCTCTTAAAAACAGTAGGGGATCATGAGTTGATCCAACAACTCTTAGACGATGCAAAAAAGAATAACATAAGACTGATAGGAATCCAAGAAGTAGCAGGAGAAAATGCAAATGACTTTAAAAAGTTGTTCACAGAATTAATTATAGAAAACTTCCCAAACAGAGGGGAAGAATTTGACATACAGACAAGTGAGGCATATAGGACTCCAACTAGCTGTGATCAAAACAAAAAATAATCTACACCTAGACATATAATAATCAATATCCCAGAAACCCAACAGAAGAACAAAATACTACAAGCAGTAAGAGATAAGAAATAAATCACATGCAAAGGAAAGCCTATCAAAGTCACAGCAGACTTTTCAACATAAATCCTTAAGGAGAGCCTGGAATGAGCCATTTCAACCTAGACTGATGTATCCTGCAAAACTTTCTTTCAAAATGGATGGGAAAATAAGATACTTTCATGATAAAGAACACCTGAGAAACTTCATGAACACCAAACCAGCACTACAAGGAATTCTAAACAATATCCTAGAAAAAGACAATGAAGGTAACAACATAATGAGGCCCAACAGAGCAAATCAAATAGGCAAGGTAAGAAACTAGAAGGAGAAGGTGAAAAAAACATGACAATAATAAGTTAGTACATATCAGTTATAACCATCAATGTCAATTGGCCTCAATTCACCAATCAAGAGAAATAGACTGGCAGAATGGATTAAGAGGTAAAATCCAATAATATGTTGTATCCAAGACAAACACAGTGCAAATAAGAAGCCCATAGACTGAAGGTGAAAGGATGGAAACTTCTTCATGCAACAGGAGCCCAGAAAAAAGCAGGGGTAGCAGTCTTATTCACAGGTAAAGTAAATTTCAAATGTAAACTGATTAAAATAGACAAAGAAGGCCACTACATCCTTGTGAAGAGAACAGTTCAAGAGGAACAGATAAAAAATAATTCATTTTCAATCTATTGAGTATGTTAGAAAGCACATATGCTCCTTTTCTCTTTTATTTCTTTTTTCTTTTTCTTTCCCTGGTGCTGGGGATTAAACTCAGCACAGTGCTCTGGCTAGGCAGGTGCAGCACTACTGAGCTAAATCTCAGGCTTTACATTTCATATTTTAAAAATTTATCAAACCATTAATCTTCATCTTTATATGTTGGTCTACCAAATTAATGAGTTATTTTGGTTTTCATTTTCTTTGCTTTTTATTTGAGAATTTATGAAATCTGTGTATATGAGCAGTATGAAAAGTATTAAGGTCCATCCGTCATTCTCCTCTCTCATCTCTGCCTTCTGCAAACTTCCTTTTCTGTCACTACATCTTATTTGGTTGGAAATTTGTTAAGACAAATTCTGTTATGTTATCAATGTATCTTTGTACCTATTTTCTATTGATAATGAATATTAATTTTTAAGTAAATTTTATCATAACTATACTTAAATAAATGGATAATAAATCATTTATATCATTCAACATCTGGTATATATTACAAATTCTCCAACTGTCTCAATGATGATATTTGTTTTTCTCAAATCACACAAATCACCAACATTCCACACATCACTGCACTATTTTATTATACCAAAGTATATATTGTATTGTAGAAAATATGCATTGTGTATATGTGTGGGGGATATGTTTTTACACATATATGTGCACTATTAAATGAGAAACATGGTCATGAATGTGGTAGGATTTTGCACATTTGGCATATCGATAGTTTCTCTAGCAACCTTATGATTTCTCTAAATTAGATGATTGATTTAATTCATAGTCCTTTGTTTGGGAAGAATATTACATATGTATTGGTGTTAAATTCTATCATTATGCTTATAAAAATATAATAAAAATAAGTATGGCATATAATAAAAAAGAAACAGAAAAATCTGATCTTAAAAACGTGAATTCTTTTAGTTGTTTTTGCATTTCAAATATAAGTATATTTCATTCCTGTGAGAAGTTTTATTAGAAAATGTAAGTGATACAATCAATAAGCATATGATATTTATCACATTAATAAAACCAAGGAGTTCATAAATCATAAAATTTTGAGGACAGTTTCTCAACTATAATAGTAACTTTGTTTTATTTGTAAATACAATATTTCAAAAATATTATATGAAAAGAAAATGAGAAAGAATATATGTTTGAAGATCATATCAAATTAATAATGTATTTGGATTATCAGTCTGTGTTGCATACATTTTTGTTTATTTCATATCCTTCTTTGCTGTCATATATATGCATATTTGAAATTTTTATTTAGTATCTTTATTTCTTGTTGTCATGTATGTTTACAATCTTTAATAAAAAAAAAAAGAAGTGAAAGACCTCTACACAGAAAACTACAGCACTCTGAAAAAAGAGATCGAAGAGGATATAAGAAAATGGAAAGATATTCCCTGATCCTGGGTAGGAAGAATCAACATAGTGAAAATGGCCATACTACCAAAACTGCTATACAGATTTAATACAATCCCAATTGAAATTCCAACAGTATATTTCACAGATCTAGAAAAAATAATCCAAAAATTCATTTGGAACCAGAAGAGACCTAGAATTGCAAAAGCCATCCTAGGCAACAGAGACAAGGGAGTGGGTATAACAATTCCCAATTTGAAACTATACTACAAAGCCACTGTGATAAAAACAGCATGGTACTGGCAAAGAAACAAACCTGAGGACCAGTGTAATAGATTGGAAGATACAGAAACAACTCCAGACATACTCAGCTACCTCATTTTTGACAAAGGAGCCGACCATCCTCACTGGAGGCAAGATAGCCTCTTTAATAAATGGTGTTGGAAAAACTGGATCTTGACCTGCCAAAGACTAAAACTAGAGCCTTATCTTTCACCCTGCACTGAACTAAAATCCAAGTGGATTAAAGATATAAATATTAAAAAAGCAACACTAAATTTGCTGGAAGATAAGTTAGGCAGAACTCTTGAAGACATTGGCATAGGAAAAGACTTTAAGAACAAATCCTCAGTAGCATGGAAACTAGCAGAATCAACAACTGGGATCTCATCATATTAAAAAGCTTCTGCATTGCAAAAGAAACTGTCAACAGAACTAAAAGACAACCAACAATGTGGTTAAAAATTTTACCAGCTGCTCCTCAGACAAAGGTCTATTATCTAGAATATATAAAGAACTCAAAACAATCAGCCCCCCAAATATAAAGACCCAATTCAAAAATGGACATCTGAAATGAACAGACATTTCTCAGACAAAAAAGTAAAAGCATCAGGTAAATATATGAAAAAATATTCCATATCACTGGTCATTTGAGAGATGCAGATGAAAACACTGAGATTCCACCTCACCCCAGAAAGAATGGTTGCTATCAAGAAATCAACCAATTACAAATGTTGGTGGGGATGTGTGGAGAAAGGAACCCTTTTCCAATGTTGGTGGGAGTGCAGACTGGTGCAATTGCTATGGAAATCAATATGGAGATTCTTCAAAGAACTAGGATTAGAGGTTATATTTGATTCATCCATCCCTCTGCTGGGTATCTTTCCAAAAGAATTAAAAGAATCATATCACAGTGATATATATACACCTATGTTTAAAGCAGCACAGTTTGTAATAGTAAAACTTTGGAACTGCCCATTTGCCTATCATTTGGAGACTGGATAAAGAAGATGTGGTTTTTCTATAAAATGAAATACTACTCAGCCACAAAGAATGAGAAATTAGAGTCATTCATAGGAAAATGGATGCATACTGAGGAGATACTCAAGTGAAATAAATAACTCACACATACATAAAACACCAAATAGTTTCTCTGGTGTTAAAATCTATAATTGTACATATGATCCTAATGGTATAATTGACAATGTGAAATAGGAAGAAAAGGGCTAAAGGTGTAGGGGAAGTGGGAAGGGTAGGGGAAAGGTAATAAGGGAAAAGAAAAATTATGAAAAAATGGAAATAAAGTATTTGTAAGTAGGAAAGGGAGGATGGAGTGAAGGGAGGACAGGGTTAAGGGGAAAATATGAGAACCAAGACCTATCATGTAAAGGTATGAGATCCCAATGATGAATGTAACTGTACTGTATACCTAAAATGTACCTATAAAAGTAAATGAGAAAAAATAGAACCAAGATGGATTATATAAAGATGCAAATTTCAAATGATGCATGTCATTATATTGTATACTTTAAATGTATCAATCAAATTAATTAAAAGAAGAACATTAGGGATGTTTCTGAACACTACTCATCTCAAATCAACACCGCACTGTATTGTGTCTCAGAGTCAATCTGCCCTCATAAATGAGAAATCCACCTTTTAGCCACTAATTTATTTCCTTTTTTATAAACTGTAAATGAATAAGACTCAATGGAGAATATGAAAATGATAAAAAATGCAACTTATTAAATTTATGTTTTAAATGATCAAAAACACTACATTTGTATTGTGGTTGTGTGACATTTTTTTGTACATTTCTATAAATTTTTAAAAATGTATCAATTCACAAAATTACCACCACAATCAAAATACAGAGTAGCTTCATCAGTTTGAAAATCTTCCTTTGCACACCCTCATCCCACCTCTGACTCCTGGCTAGTACTAACTTGTTCCTCTACTAGGATAGTTTCCTCCTTTGGAAATCTTGTTTCAATGGAAGCATTCAGTAGTAGCCCTTTGGCAGTGGCTTCTTTTATTTTTATTTTTAAATTAATTTTATTTGTAAATTTAATGTATACAATATGACATTCACTGTTGGAAATTTGTACCTTTACATAATCAATCTTGGTTTTTATTTTTTCCCCATTAGTGTAATGCCTCTGAGAATCACTTACTTTATTATATGTAACAATCACAAATTCCTTTTTTATTGTCTGTGAGAATAACACCTCTTTCATTCTGAATTCTGGCAGTTTTGACTTTTTCTGTGTCTCACAAAAGTTCTATTCATTTTATTGAACATTTCAAAGAACCAGCTCTTAGTTTCACTTATTTTCTTTATTATTTTTGTTTTCAATTTTATTGATTTCTTGTTATTATTATTATTATTTTTTTTTATTGAGTTTATTGGTACATTTAGGGATACAGTACAGTTACATTCATTGTTGGGATCATGTACCTTTACATGGCAAGTCTTGATTCTCATTTTTTTCCCCTTACCTCTGCCCTCCCTTCACCCCCTCCTCCCCTCCCCATCTACAAACACTTTATTTTCATCTTTTCATTCTCTCACATTTTTTTCTTTTCCCTTTTTGTTCTTCCCCTACGTATCACACCTTCCCTACACCTTTAGCTCCTTTCCTCCCATTTCTAAATGTCAGTAATCTTATTAGAATCTTATGCATTGTTGCAGAATATTCACACCAGGGAAACTATTTGGTATTTACACATGTGGGACTTATTTATTTCACTTAGGAGTATATCTTCAATATGTATCCATTTTCCTATGAATGAATCTATTCTCTCGCTCTTTATGGCTGAGTAATATTCCATTTTATAGAAAAACCACAACTTCTTTATCCAGTTTCCAACGGATGGGCAAATAGGTTGTTTCCAAGATTTAGCTATTACAAACTGTGCCGCTATAAACATGGGTGCACATACTTCTCTGTGATATGATTCTTTTAGTTCTCTTGGAAAGATACCCAACAGAGGGATGGCTGGGTCAAATGGAACCTCCAGTCCAAGCTCTTTGAGGTATCTCCATATTGATTTCCATAGTGGTTGCACTAGTCTGCACTCCCACCAACAATGGAGGAGGGTTCCTTTCTCCCCACAACCCCGCCAACATTTGTTATTGTGTGATTTCTTGATAGCAGCCATTCTTTGTGGGGTGAGGTGGAATCTCAGTGTTGTTTTCATCTGCATCTCTCGAATGACCAGTGATGTGGAACATTTTTTCATATATTTTCTTGCTGCTTTCACTTCTTTGTATGAGAAATGTCTGTTCATTTCGGATGCCCATTTTTGGATCGGGTCTTTATATTTGGGGGGACTGATTGTTTTGAGTTCTTTATATATCCTTGATAATAGTCCTTTGTCTGAGGTACAGCTGGTAAAAATTTTTTCCCACATTGTAGATTGTCTCTTAGTTCTGCTAATGGTTTCTTTTGAAGTACAGAAGCTTTTTAGTAAGATGAGATCCCAGTTGTTGATTCTTTCTGCTAGTTCCCGTGCTACTGAGGATTTGTTCATAAAGTCTTTTCCTATACCAATGTCTTCCAGAGTTCTGCCTAACTTACTTTCCAGCAAGTTTAATGTTTCTGTTTTAATATTTAGATCTTTAATCCATTTGGATTTTAATTTAGTGCATGGCGAAAGATAAGGGTCTAATTTTAATCTGTGACAGGTTGATATCCAGTTTTTCCAACACCATTTATTAAAGAGGCTATCTTTCCTCCACTGAGGATGGTGAGCTCCTTTGTCGAAGATGAGGTAGCTGAGTACATCTGCATTTGTTTTTGTGTCTTCCAGTCTGTTCCATTGATCCTCAGGCCTATTTCTTTGCCAGTACCATGCTGATTTTATCACAGTGGCTTTGTAGTATAGTTTCAAATTGGGAATTGTTACACCTGGTGCCATGTGACTGTTGCCTATAATGGCTTTTGCTATTCTAGGTCTCTTGTGGTTCCAAATGAATTTTTGGATTCTTTTTTCTAGTTCTGTGAAATATAGTGTTGGAATTTCAATTGGCATTGCATTGAATGTATATAGCAGTTTCGGTAGTATGGCCATTTTCACTATGTTGATTCTTCCTACCCAGGAGCAGGGGATATCTTTCCATTTTTTTATATCCTCTTCGATTTCTTTTTTCAGAGTGCTGTAGTTTTCAGTGTAGAGATCTTTTGTTTCTTTTGTTAGATTGATTCCTAGATACTTCATTTTTTTGGATGCTATTGTAAAAGGAATTTTTTCCCTTATTTCTCTTTCTGTCTGTCTGTTATTTGTGTATAGAAAGGCTATTGATTTTTGGGTATTCACCTTGTATCCAGATACTTTACTGAATCTGTCAATTAAGTCTAGAAGTTTTTTGGTGGAGTTTTTTGGATCTTCAATGTAGAGTATCATATCATCAGCAAATAATGATAGTTTAACTTCTTCCTTTCCTATCTTTATTGCTTTAATTTCTTTCTCTTGTCTAATTGCTGTGGCTAATGTTTCCAGAACTATATTGAAGAGAAGTGGCGATAGTGGGCATCCTTGTCTTGTTCCTGATTTTAACATGAAGGTTTTCAGTTTTTGGCCATTCAATATGATGTTGGCTGATGGTTTTTCATAAATAGCCTTTATTAAATTGAGGTATAGACCATCTATTCCAATTTTTTGCAGGGTTTTTATCATGAATGGGTGTTGAATTTTATCAAATGCTTTTTCTGCATCTATTGAGAGGATCATATGGTTTTTGTCCTTGACTTTGTTAATATAATGTATTACATTCACTGACTTTCGTATGTTGAACCACCCTTGCATCTCTGGAATAAATCCGACTTGGTCATGATGGATGATCTTCTTAATAATCCTCTGTATTCTGTTTGCTAGTATCTTATTAAGGATTTTTGCATCTATATTCATTAAGGAGATTGGTCTGTAGTTCTCCTTTTTGGTTGTATCTTTCTCTGGTTTGGGAATCAGAGTGATACTTGCTTCCAGGAATGAATTTGGAAGTATAGCTTCTCTTTCAATTTCATTGAAAAGTTTGAAGAGTAATGGTAGTAGTTCTTCTCTAAATGTCTTGTAAAATTCAGCAGTGAATCCATCAGGGCCTGGGCTTTTCTTTGTTGGTAAGTTTTTAATTACATTTTCAATTTCACTGATTGTGATTGGGGTGTTTAAAATGTTTTTATCTTCTTCGTTCAACTTTGGTAATTCATAAGTATCTAGAAATCTGTCCATTTCTTCTGTGTTTTCCATTTTATTAGAGTACAGGTTCTCAAAGTAGGTGTTCATGATCCTCTGGATTTCTTTCGGATCTGTTGTGACTTCGCCTTTTTCATTCCTAATTGCATGGATCTGAGCCTTTTCTTTCCTTTTTTTGATAAGATTAGCTAAGGGTTTGTCAATTTTATTTATTCTTTCAAAAAACCAGCTCTTTGTTTCATTTATTTTTTGTATCGTTTTCTTAATTTCAATTGCATTGATTTCTGCTCGGATCTTTATAATTTCCTCTCTTGTTCGAGCTTTGGGTTTTTCTTGCTCTTGTTTTTCTAGGAGTCTAAGTTTCATCGTTAAGTTGTTTATTTGAGCCCGCTCTGTTTTCCTAGTGTGGGCATTCAATGTTATGAATTTTCCACGTAGAACTGCTTTCATTGTGTCCCAAAGATTCCTGTATGTTGTATTGGCATTCTCATTTATTTGTAAAAACTGTCTAATTTCTTCTTTAATTTCCTCTGTAATCCATTGATTGTTTAGGAGAGTGTTGTTCAGTTTCCATGTGCTTGTGAAGTTTCTATAGTTTCTTGTGCTATTGATGTCTAGTTTGATTGCACTATGATCTGATAATAAACAGGGGATGACTTCAATTTTTTTGCATTTATTTAGACCTGTTTTGTGAGCCAGTATGTGGTCTATTTTGGAGAATGATCCATGTGCAGCCGAAAAGAATGTATATTCTGGTTTTTGGGGGTGGAATACTCTATAAACATCTATTAAGTCCATGTGTTCCAAAGCTTGGTTCAGTTCTATTATTTCATTGTTGATTTTCTGCCTAGTAGATCTGTCAATTTGTGATAGTGGGGTATTTAAATCCCCCACTACAATTGTATTAGTGCTTATTTGGTTTTTCATGTTACTTAATATTTGTTTTATATAGTTGGGGGCATTTATATTTGGTGCATATATGTTTATGATTGTCAGCTCTTCCTCTTGAATTGTTCCCTTTACAAGGATGTAGTGTCCTTCTTTGTCTCTCTTAATGAGTTTTGGTTTGAAATTTACTTTATCTGAGAATAAGATTGCTACCCCTGCTTTTTTCTGGACTCCTGACGCATGGAGAATTGTTTTCCATCCTTTCACTTTCAGTCTATGGACTTCCTTTTGCACTAGGTGTGTTTCTTGTATACAACATATTGTTGGATTTTGCTTCTTAATCCATTCTGCCAATCTGTTTCTCTTGATTGGTGAATTGAGGCCATTAACATTGATGGTTACAACTGATATATTTTGACTTATTCTTGTCATGTTTTTGTCCATTTGTTGACTCTTTTTACTTTTTCTCCCATCTCCTTTTAGTTTCTTGCCTTGCCTATTTGATTTGGTCTGTTGGGCCTCATGTTATTGTGAATTTCGTTGTCCTTTTCTAGGATATTGTTTAGAATTCCTTGCAGTGCTGGTTTGGTGTTCATGAAATTTCTCAGGTGCTCTTTGTCGTGGAAGTATTTTATTTCCCCATCTATTTTGAAAGAGAGTTTTGCAGGATACAAAAGTCTAGGTTGGAGATTCTTTTCTTTTAGGACTTGGAATACCTCACTCCAGGCTCTCCTTGACCTAAGGGTTTGTGTTGAAAAGTCTGCTGTGATTCTAATGGGCTTCCCTTTGCATGTGATTTGTTTCTTTTCTCTTACTGCTTGTAGTATTTTGTTTTTCTGTTGGATTTCTGGAATCTTGATTATTATATGTCTAGGTGTAGATTTTTTTTGATCGTGGCTAGTTGGGGTTCTATATGCCTCACTTATCTGTATGTCTAATTCTTCCCTTCTGTTTGGGAAGTTTTCTGTCATTAATTCTGTGAAGAGCTTTTTTATATCATTTGTGTTTTCTCCTGTTTTTTCATGAATTCCTATCAGTCTTATGTTATTTTTCTTTGTATCGTCTAGGAGTTGTTGGATTGATTTCTCATGATCCCTTACTGTTTTTAATAGACCTCTTTTTTCACGGTCACTGACTGCTATCCTATCTTCTATATCTGAAATTCTATCTTCGCAATCTTTTATTCTGTTTCGTACACTTTCAATAGAGTTTTTAATCTCCTGGATATCTGTTTGAATCTGTTTTATGGATTCCATTTCTTTCCTCTGTTGGGCATTCATTGTTTCCATGTCTTTCTTATGCTGAGTCTTCATGGCTTCTATCACAGTCTTGAGCTCATCTATTTTTTTCTCAGTTTCTGCTCTAGAGTCTCGAATCATGACTTCTATTTTGCTCATCATCTCTCTGGCTAGCTGGGAAATTATTTCTGATTTGAATTTTTCTAGAGCCTGATTGATCAATTTTGTTACCTCCTGTGCTATGGGTCCAGGGAGTCCTGTTGGTTCACTATCAGACTTTTCATCCTCATTTGTCCTACTATTTGCTATTGGTGAACTGGATATTTGTTTTTGTGTCTTGCTTAAGTGTTTTCTCATTTTTATTTTTATTGTTGGGTTGTCCTTCTTTAATTTCTGGGTATTACTTAAATCTTCCTAATATAGTTGCGTTTTAGCTTTTGAGTTTCTAATGACTCATAGACATTCTCGTTTTCATAATATCAGAGAAAACAACTCTTTAAATCAATCACCACTCTTTGTCCCAATTGATACATTCAGCAGCCCAATAGGATCAGGCACAGCTTGCCAACTGACCACTTATGGTAGTCATTAATGTATCACCTTTAACTCATGTGAATTAGATTAATTTCAAGAAGCAGCTCATAGTATGTTTGCAGTGAATATTCTTTTCAATATGGCATCTTTACCATTTAGGATGGGGGGTTCGACTTAGAACAAGAGGATTAGATAAGTGAAAGAATTAGAGCAGGTTTGAAGTGAATCCAGAGGTTGTAGAATTACCTTACTATCTTTACAAAGCTATTAAGTTCAGGGGGGATAGAGAGAGTGCAGGAATAAGGACAGGAATATATCCCCTTAACAGTAACAGGCGCTTGCCTTCCCTTGAAGGTACAGAGCCATGAGTGAGGTAAAATGACTGGAGAAAAGAACATAAAGAGAAACCCGTCCTAAAAACAAAAAATAAAAAAAGAAGTCTGAGTTCTTCAGGAACTGGAATAAAAAGGGAGATGAGGGACACTATGGTGGAGCAAGAGACTGAGTTGGAGAGACAGGACAGAAAAAAGAAAGAAATTTTAGGGTGGAAAGAGGAAAAAAGAGACAAGAGAGAGGGAAAGAAAAAGAATTTGAAGGTCCTCTTTCAGGCTATCTCTGATCTCATATTATACCACATGCACAGTCATATGCGGAACCCAATCCCCTGGTTATAGCTAGCCAATGGCTGTTCCTCACGACTGAGACTGAACACAATCTACAAAGCCTAACTTTAGTTTCCTTACCCTCAGGGTTGAACTCCACTCCGTTCTATTACAGGTTTCCCCTGCCCTTTCTTTAAAGATGATCAAAGTTCGGAGCTCAGAAAACTACCCTTCATGGGAACCTATGCCTCTGCAGAGTTGGTCTAAGGACTGGCCCGATCAGGAGTTTTGAGAACGGGGGGGGGGGTCGTGTGGGTGTTTCAAGGGCGCCCGCGCGGCTACCTTCCTTCCTGGGTCTGTTGTCGCGCAGGCCGGGAGCTCACGCGCACGCCGCCGGGTGATCGCAGACAGGCAGGTAGGCAGGCAGCTGAAAAAAACCCCCTCTGGGGTCCTTGGGTCCTTCCTGGGTCTGTTGTCGCGCAGGCCGGGAGCTCCCGCGCAGGCCGGGAGCTCACGCGCACGCCGCCGGGTGATCGCAGACCTCTTGTTATTATTATTTACTTTCTGCTGCTTGCATTCAATTCAATTTGCTTTTCTTCCTCTCTGCTTTAGCTTACTGACTTGGAACTTTTTTTCTCAGTATTTTTAATATTAAGCATCTAGATATTAACAGGTGATATTAATGTGATGTCTTTCCCCAGCACTATATTTGCTGTATTTCACAAATATTTATGTTGTTTCTTTCATTTCTTTCAGTTCAAATATTTTCTAATTTCCTTGAGATTTCCTCCTTGATTTATGATTTAGAAGTGTTTTATTTACCATCTAAGTACTTAGAGATTTTCCTATTACCTTTTCTTTTTTAAATTGTCACTAGGGTCAGAAAACATACTACCTGCGATTTCAATTCTTTTACATTTGTTAGTTTTCTGACACAGAATACGGTCCATCTGGTGAATGTTCTACATGCACTTGAAAAAGAATGTGTGATCTCTTATTGTTGAGTGGAGTATTTTACAAACATTAATATGATCCTGTTGGTTGATGTTATTCAGTTCTTCCATATTATTGCTAATTTTTTGCTTATTGTTTAGTTTATTACAGTATCAGTCACTTTCCCTCTGCTGAAACAAAATACCTGAGATTCACACAGTAAAAGTGGAGAGGTTTGAGTACATGAGCTGCTGGTTCTAAAACAGAAACATCAAGGTGAAGGGCCTAGGCAGAGGGCAGCTACTCATTCCATAGCAGCTGGAAAGCAGAGGGAAGGAAGAAGGGAGGGAGATACACCCTTCCAGGTCACTCCCCCAGAGACCTCCCTCTTTCAACCAAATTATCTTCTGGAATGAAAGGTTGACTCCTTATCATTTCTCCTTGGCAAAGTTAATTACAATCAATTTGGCATTTCATTGACTCTATTGCCTTTCATTTTGATTTCTACTTGACAAACTAAAAATCTGACACAAGCCTCTATTTTACTTTCATAAAAGCATTCTTAGAGCACTGGTCTCTTTGTCACAAGGAATCCTTCAGCTTGAAAAATCCATAAAATTTTTCTGATCATCTTTAGAAAGTTGAGCTCTTCTTGTCACATCATGTTTGTTCGCTATGACAAAAATAAGCTTGTTGACAAAGAGTGGTTTGGAATTGTGAAGAGTTCTAGTTGCTGCCTTGACCAGTGTCCATACTGCTCAGACAAATCCATCACCTACAGAACCGCAGTGTGGAAGTGGTTTTGAAGTCAGGAAGTGGTTTTGATGTGATGGCTGCATTTTCATGTGCCCAACAGATACTTGTTTAAAAACACATAGAGCTGGAAACCACTTCTGCTCTAATCACCTTACTGATGTAGCTGAATTTCCCAACATATGGCTATCTATACAAAAGCATAATCTCTGCATTTGAGCAAATGGTTGGCAAATAAAACAAATGTAAGTACACTTGTTTAGTGTATTCCAAAGGCTGCTCTGTTGCTTGATAATAGTATCCATTCACCTGGGGGTAGCATACTCAGCTGCTAGCAGTAGTAGAAAGAATCACCATATTTCATAAGCCACACAAAAATGTTATCTCATTGTCATTCAAATTTTTGGCAATATTTAACTGTCCTAAGCCAACTTGTAATAATACTTTTCATAAAGAGTTACCATCAAATCAGCATTAAATAGATGCATATCATATATTTTTGGAATTCCATTAGAATCTGAGTCTGTAATGGTAATTCTATTGAGTAAATTTGACATTTCTTATACAAAATGTCTAATATGGTAAATTTGGTAGTGTTTATAAATAATTGCTGGAGTCTTTGAGTCTTTGATAATATTAGGTCAATAAAGTCCTACAGAAAGATGATCATGTGAAAATGTGCACACTACAGGAAAGTGCACAAGGCCAGCAATCCCATTTCTGAATTTCTGATTTTGTTTCCCCCCATGTGGAGATGCAGGCTGCACCTTGGGAGGTGATCTCACTGTTGCATTGAAGTTGTGTCACACCATGACAGTGGTGGGCTGCACATGGAGGTACAGCATGGCAGATGGGACTGTTGTCCTTTCTGGTTTTGGTCCTCTTTTTCTCTTTTCCTCCCATCTTTTGGGTTATGTAAACATTCTTTAGCATTCCATTTTCATTTATTTATTGTATTTATTATATCTCCAATAATGTCCTGGCTTTGGTCTGGGAATTACAATATGAAAACTTAACTTTTCACAATCTAACTGAAATTGATATCTGGCCACCACAGGTGGAATGCAGAAACCTTGCCACTACAATGGTTCCTTTCCACTCATTCCCATGTAGACATTTTATGAATCACACATATGTACACTGAGAATTCCATCCAACAACGTTATGAAAATAACTCAATAAGGAAAGGATAGTCTATTATGTTTATTTTGTTGTTATTGCTTTTGTGGTATTAGGAAATGAATCTAGGGCCTTTGTACTGAGCTACACATCCAGCCCTTTTTTCACTTCTTCTTTTGAGATGGGGTCTCATTAAGTTGCTTAATTGCCTAGGCTGGTCTCAAATATGCAATCCTAGCCTCCCAGAGTGCAGGGACTACAAGATGTGCTATCATGCCCAGTTGCAGATATTTACTATTTCTGTTATTCCAATTTTTCTTCTGGTATTACTTCCCATCTATCAGTAACACTTCATTAATGTTTCTATCAGGCTAAGACTACTAACAAAGAAGTTTTTTTAGTTTTCCTTCATCAGAGAATGTGTTTATTTTCATTTTAAAATTCTATTTTCACAGGATATGAAATTCTGAGTTGATGGTTCTTTAGCACTTTGAAATGTTTCCAGTCTCTGGCCTCCATAATTTGCTGAGAAACTTGCAGTCATTCAAACTGTTGTTCCTCTACAGGTAGTTTTCTTCAATAGCTTTCAGTATTTTTTCTTTATCTTTTTATCAGTTTGACTATATGTCTGGGCATGGATTTCTTTGGGCTTATTACCCAGTTTCACGTTCATGTTTTTTACCATTTGGGAAGTTTTCAACCATTATTTCTTAATTACATTTCTGTATCACATTCTTTTTTTTTCTTGGTATCCATTAATATAAATATTAGACTTTTATATTGTCTCTTAGGCTCTGTAGGATCCATTTAAAAAATTATGATGTTTTATTTTTGTTGTTCAGATTGGAAAATGTCTATTGATCTATCTTCATGTTCGCTGACTCTTCTCTGTTATCTACATCCAGTGAGCTTATTTTGATTATTATACTTTTCAGTTCTATTATTTTCCATTTAGGCCTTTATTTTATCTTTTATTTCTATCATAGGATTTTCAAAGTTTCTATTCAAGAGTATTTCCCTTATTTCACAGAGAATTGTAAAAATAGCTGTAATTAATATCTTTGTCAAACAAATACAGTGTCTATCATGTTCACTTTATTGTCTGTTGATTGCCTTTTGTCATACAGTTCTCTGTATGAGTAGTTTTTGAATATTACATCATAAAACCATGGCTCTTGTTTATATCCTACAGAGAATCAAGAGCAGGCAGCTAACGGTAGGGTTCAGATCACTAGTTCCACCCAGCCTTCTGTAAGTTGCACTCTCAATGCCAATTGTGTTTTCAAAGTTTTTGAAGTGCTGTTAGGATTTGTCCCACATTAGAACCACACCCTGGCTGGTGTGGCTCTTAGGTGGTATTTTATCCTGTAATTCATTCTCAAAGTCTATATTTGTGTATGTATCAGGAATGAGCCCAGGGATTCATAAGCAACTTATGAAGTCTTTAGATCTTTATCCTAAGTTCTTCCCAAGTTCAATCTCCTCACCCTTTTCTAGTTCCTTGGGGTTTGATCCTCTTGCTTGTCCTCCAGCCAGAAATCTTATACTACAGTTACTGCCTCCACTATGCTCATACCTGTGGCTAAGTGGAGGAAGAACAGAGAAAGGATAAAGGCACTGGGGATTTCTTCTGTACAATCATCCTGTAGAGAGGAAAGTTGTCTTTCCTTAGAGTGTGGCTTTACTAGGGTTCTGCTCCTGCTTCTGTGAAGTTGCTTATAGCACAGGGCATGAGAAAATGAAGAAGAAGATAGAGGTTTCTCTAGCTCTCTGTGAGTGTGAGGGGTTCCTCCTCCTACCACTCAAGCCAAAACTCAAAGCTTCTCCTGTTATATGCAGGTGCTGTCCCAGGCATCAAGCTGACCCAAGTTCAGTTCGGGGAAAATGGAGAAAAAGCCTATAATTTCTCCATCAGCTCTATGATACTTCAAATTGTATTCTTCCTAGTCTGCCTGTTACACATTCCTTTTTGGAGTCCTCCATGCATTCTGCCCATGTTTTACTGTTTTCAGTGAGAAAGGCAAGGTGGACCAGGCTCCCACGATCTTACCCAGACCTGAAACTCAAGGAAAACCATCTTCTTAGTTTGTATACTGTGTCATCATATAATAAATAGTTTTTCTGGGGGCTTGGGATGTAACTCAGAGGTTGCTTGCATATGTGAGGCCCTGAGTTCAATCCCTAGCACTGGTAAAACAAAGAAATGGTCATTCTGGGGAGCAGTTCATTCTGAGGACCTGTTTATTGCCAATTGTATGCATATATATGCATATATAATATAATAATATAAAATTTCTCATATCTTTGGTCAGCCTGTTATTCTTTCTCATGCTCTCATCTATTGTCCACCTCCTGTGACACCCAAATATCTTCCATGACTTGCTGTGGTGGATAGCATTACATAGATGAATATTTTGCCTTCAGATGTGAGGCCGAGTGTGACACTTTTGGCCTACTTCACAGTTCATCTCAGCATAGTACTCACCACCATTACCTAGGACTGGGCAATGTAGGGCATCAGGAATAACTAATACTATTTCTTCTTCACTCCTGGTGCCAAATGGTGCATGGATTCTGGCTCACGGCTGCATGTAGTAAATACCATGCTTCACTGCCAGAAATGTCACCTATGTGTATGAGATGAACTGTTTTGCACTGAGATTTTGGTCTCTTGATATTGATAGGCTGATATGGGGACAACGGAAATCAAAGCAGAAATTCTTTCACCATCACACAAGAAAAGGCCACGTGTGAACATTCACGTGGCACTTTAGAGAATTGTCACATTCCATGCAGCGCTGGCCACAGGAAGGGACTGGGAATAAATGGTCCACATGGCTTCACATGGCTATGCTGATAGGCAGAACTTTCTTCATCATTCTGACTACTGGTGAATTTTACATGGCAAATCAATTTCACATATTTGTCAATAAAATATGATCATTAGAACATTAAGAAGCAGACCTACATAAAGTACTTTTTCCAATTTTAGTAGGAGATAAAAATGACATACATTTAGAGCATACAATGTGATGTATTGCTATGTTTACATTATGAAATGGCTTCCAAGATCAAGCTAATTAATACATCCTTCACCTCAATAGTTACTTTTTTGTATGTATTTGGTGAGAACACTTATGAACCATTTTTCATTTAGAAGAAAAAGTACAGCTTGCTGCCAACATTCATTCATTTTCAGCTATCAAGAACTACTGTATTTTGTAAATAGAATTACCACTACTAAAAATGCTATAGAATGCTATAAACAGAATTATGTCGTTTGTTTGTGAAGACTATTAACATACTAAAGCAATGTGAAAACAATAATAAAAGCAAGCTATTTTATGGTAAATTGGAGGTAAATTTAGGACTGTAATCCTTAAATTATCATGGCATGATTGCTGCAGCCACAAACATTGCTGGCAATTATTCTTGGGGTAAAGGAGAAAGGGATTGAAATCTACTCTCTTAAAAAATTTCAAGTGTACAATACAAAATTACTAACTAGATTCGCCATTTTGTGCAACAGGCCATCAGAATCATCTGCATCAAGTCTTTAGTCTATTGCTTACAGACCATGAGACTTCAGGCAAGTAACAACTTATCTTCCTCTATTTACTTATCTAGAAAATCGGCAAACCTAATGCTCTTCTTTGGCAATGTTAAAAAGGTTGAATGAGGTGTTTTGTAATTAGAAAATAGGATATTTGACTGGAATTTTCTTGTATGGAGGCTCTGTGTTATGCACAGTTTATTATTCTAATACTTAGCAGGTATTTGATAAATATCTGATGAATAAAACAATAAAATATTATTTGATGAAAGCAACCTCAATTATTTAGAAAATGGAAACCAAAATACCTCCACCAAAAGGATAATGTAAAGATTAAATGAGATAATATGCATAAAATAAAGGGCATAGAAATGACCAGGATAAAGTAGGCATTTATAATTATTCCCCAAAAAAACTTAGAAGCTTTAAAGGAGATTTTTTAGTATGAAATAACAGGGCTCTCAGAACTACAATAACTGAACATGACCTCAATGTATAAGTCAGTGGAACTCAATAGAGTAGGTCTAAAACATCAACAGTTATATTCATGCATTTTATGTCTTCTTGGGGAACTGACCCCTTTATCATTACATATTTTCCTTCTTGATGATTGATAATGTTCTTTATTTCTGATGTTTTATTTGTCTGAAATCCACACAGTTATTCCAGCACTCTTGCTTGCTGTGAAGAAAGCATCTCTTTCTCCAGCTCTTTATAATCTGAACATTATATTTAAATTGGATTTATTATAGAAAACATATGGCTGGTATATCGGGCAGATTTTTATCTCTAGGCCAAAATAATTGACATCTATAACCTAAAGGAAAAAGGTTTATTTTGGCTTATACTTTTAGAGGTTTTAGTCCATAGTCAGCTAACTCCAAGACAGAAGTATTACGGCAGAAGAGTGTGGCAGAAGAAAGCCACTCACCTTCTGGTGGCCAGAGCAGATAGACAAGAAAGAGAGCCAGACAGGACCTACCCAGAAACATGCATTACCATCTCCTAGACAACTTTCAAATCAATCAAGTTGACAATCAAGATTAGTCATCACAGTTGGGTTCCTAAGTCTTCTGACCATCTCTGTCCTTTAATTGTTATGTCTAAACCATTCACACAGTAATTATTAATATAGTCAGATTGCTTCTCAGCCTTTTGGCTAAGATCAAGTATAGTAACAACAGCTACCTATGCAGCCATTTTTCATTGATTGCAAATGCTCTCCTCTTACTACCCACCTCTCTTTCTGCCTCCTTCATGGATTTAAAATAACTCTAGATCCTGGATCCTGGCTCTGAATGTCTTTCAAATAGAAGTAAAAGTTACTCAAGAAAAATTTGAGAAAATATCACTTAATATCTCTTCTGTCAATGCGTTAGTTATAATTAGTTTTTGTTTTCAAGAGAATATTTTCAGGTAATAGAATTTCATTACTTTGAGACTTTAAACATTTCTCTTTTTATTCCTGGGAAGGCAGCGGTAATGGGCTTTCATTCTCTCCAGGGACTAAATTACAGGTATAAATGGTTTTGGCTGTTGGGTTTGTGAAATATATAATTGTTTTTATGAACTATATCATAGACAAGCTGCTTTCAATGTACTACATAAATCTTTTTCTTGTTATCTTAGTAATTTGATTTATCAGCAATACAATGAAAAATGAAAGGAGTTGTGTGTTTTAAATTTCAAACTTAGTTTCAACTAAGTTGTGGGATAAGTAAGCCTGTTTATGGTTCACACAACAGTGGACAAGGGGGAGATAATCAGTACTTGTTTTTTGTATAATTCCTTGGATTTGAAGGTAATTTTTGGTGTGATTTAAGCACAGACTTTCATTTCTAAGCATCGCCCTGTAGATGGCGCCATTGTCACTTCTCATAGGGGAAGATGCTGGCTTGATGCTGGCTTCTTCCTTGGCTGAAGGGAGGACAAACTTTGCTAAACCACTTAATCACAGAGAAATCAGGAAAATTTGACTCTTCTTACCTCTTTTAGATACCCTTTTAAAACTTGCAAAGGCCAAGGCACTTTCTCATTCTGCTTTTCATCCACCGAAGCCTGGCTATGTAATCATCGTCCGGGTTCAGAGGTCCCTTCTGGGTGGTAATGTGAGGTGGGCTACTCTGCTTCTTCCAGCCTTTCTCAACGCCTCCTGCCTCCTCTGGGGCCCTGCTCTTGCCCTGCTTTCTACACAGGAAGCACAGATGTTTCTCAAAACAGTGTTCTTTACCTGTACACACTCTCCTATCAATCTCATCCCTTTGTCACTTGCATGTAAACAATTCCCAGTTTACTTCTCTAGAGTGCCCCATTCTTTTCCTGACATCTAGATCTCTGTTTAACTCCTTTATAGGGAGTCCAGCATCACCACATGGAAAGAGTCCTGGGAATCAATATGGGCCACTGACCCAGCCCTGGAGGGACATGAACCTAAACACGGTCCGCACAAACAGAATGGCAAGGGCCATAGCTAAGTACATTTAAGAGAAGCAGCAATTTAGATAACACAGCAAAATTTCTGGAGAAGATGGGAGAGATGACAATACTCCTGCAATATGGGACAATACTCCTGTAGCATCCTTCGAAAGGATGGATGATATCTGGGCTAGAAGTGTATTTCCGGAGAAATGTCCATCCCTATCATTGTTCCTTTATTTGTTCCTCAACCTCCAGGGTTCACAGGGACACAAAATGGGCAGTTCTAGAGATTGCCTACAGGGGGTCCACGACCGCTCACTACATTTCTGAGCTCTCTCTACATACAATTCCTAAATTCTTCGCACTGATTTTCAGTTTTGTGATTTCTATGTGTATGTTGTTGAGAATTCATCAAGGGATTTTGACACCTGTTAAACACCTCTCATCTAATATAACTGTCAGGCTCACAATTGGGTCCTCAAGTCCTGCCTCTGCTGTCTCCATAAGACCTGAGATTCTATAATCCTTCTCACCTATTGTCTGGATTATTATTCTACCACCATGCCTGCCCATTTTTCTCTTCTTTACCTGGAATTTATTTCCTATCACCCATCTCATACTCAGCTACCATATTCATCTTCCTAAGATGCAGCTTACAACAGTATTCTGCTCCATACTCTCAGAGATCCTGACTGCTCAAATAAGCTTCAGGTTGACTTCACTATTCAAAGCTCCAAGCTTTTTGGCCTCATTTCTGTTCCTGCTTCATGCTTCTAGCTTTAGGCAAATTGGACCCATTACCCTCTGCAGTAAGGACTTGCCCTTCCCCTGAGCTGTGCCACTCTCTGCTCATGTTCTGAGGTATGGAGTGCCTGATTCTTTCATCTCTGCTTTCTACAGTCCTATTTATTCTTCCAGAGCGAGTTCATGTACACCCCTGTTCTGTGAAGGGGCCCAGTTACCCTGGCTAGAGGCAACCCTTCTTCTGGGCTCCTCCGCTCCACATCACACCCATCACGTTCCTCTCTAGACTCCAATGATTTGAATACGTGTTTTAATCTTTGGAACTGGAAGTCGGGGCCTGTGATCAAGTTTTCATATCCTCCATTTAACAAGTTAAATTAACTAGCATGGCTAGACACTTTTCTATCTTCGGGATCAAAGATAATTTAGAGTGCAAGTACTGACGAGAAGGAGGGATGTGGGCTCTTGGGTGGGGGCTCACCTCCTAACTTGCTGTCTACATTGAGGGGCCAGTTCTAGCCCCAGATGAAAGCTGCAGTAAAAGCCACTATGTCACTTATGCCTTCAGAAACCAGACCCCAGAAGGTGGCAAGGAGAGGGTTCAACCTTGTTAGGTAACTGCTGCCAGTTATCTCTCTGGCTTTGTGTTAGTTCATTCCCCAGAACTGTAGGAAATGACAGTGTCCTTAGAAACCAATTCAGGTTGTAGAAGTTCATTATTTAAATGGTTTTCCTAAAAAGAATAGTCTAATGTATTTTTAAAAAACAGTGATCATGATATCACAAGTGTGAGTACTTAGCAGGGTAACAGGCACACTGTGTCACCAAGGAAGAGTGGAGCCGTTCCTGGTATTTAATGATACCGTGGTCTCTCAGCATTAGAGGCGCTGAGTGAAATTCCAGTCACCAGGGCCCCAAGGCCCCTTCACTCCAGTCATCCCTGAGGTTGGGCTGTTAGTAGCTGCATTTTACCAAAATAAACTGACAAGCAAAAATCAAATAACTGAAGTCTGATGTTTACTATTTTCTAAAACACTTGAGTTCTTGGATAGTCAATGAATGTACTTACAGGGAAGAGATTCTGGGGTTGAGGCTGACTATATCTCATAGCAATTAGTCTTTAAAATGATCAGTTGTTCATTTGTTTTAATTTGTTGAGTTTTCAGAACTTGACTGATGAGAGTAAGTTTCTGGTGACATTTAAGTGTACACTGTGGTATTTGGAGAAGCCATAGGTCTAGAAAGGTTGGGTGGTGTGGCATTTGGAGGGCCAGTCCTGCCCTACTCTACTGCCTCTGGCCTGCAGGAAGGCAACACTGAATTTTGCCTCCCAGGGTATATTCAAGGCATGCACTTTTATTATGAGCAGTTTTAAACAAATGTTCACCTAAGTCTGGGGGAAATGTACAGACTGCCTTTCTAGTTTTATTTTTCCTTTTATTAATACATATTTGTGCTACACAATGAATATATTCATTGTGGGGAGTTGGTGTGCATACGTTGTATATTAATCCTTTTGATCTGCTTTTGCTGTCTTCCTTCCACCCTGAGATCCTCTTCCAGTCTGCAAAAGGTCTCCCTCTCTGTTTCCTATCATCTATTTTTTATTCTGCTCCTTAAATTATTTATACTTTGGGTTTTTCATATAAGAGAAACCATATGATATTTAACCTTCTGTGTCTGATTTATTTCACTTAGCATTATGGTCTCGGTATATCCACTTTCCTACAAATTACTCAAATTTATTCTTTTTATGGTTGAGTAGTACTCTATCGTGTATATATACACCACCTTTTCTTTATCCATTTCTCTGCTGATGTACATATTGGTCACTTCCAAGGTTTAGCTGTTATGATTTGTGTTGTTATAAGCATGGATATATATGTATCATTGTAACCTGATGTATTTAACTATTGTGAAAATACATAGCAGTGGAATAGCTGGGTGGAATGGAATTTCTATATTTAGTTTTTTTTTTTTGGAATCTCCATACTGATCTCCATAGTAGTTGTACTAGTTTACATTCCTACCAACAATATAGAAAGATTTCATTTTCTGCATAGCCTCTGCGGCATTTGTTGTTTTTGAGCTCCTGATGACTGCTATTCTCTCCAGCATAAGATGGAATCTCAATGTTTTAATTTTCATTTCTCTAATGGCCAAAGATGCTGAACATTTTTTCATGTACTTATTGGCCATTTGTATCACTGCTTCTGAGAAGTGCCTATTCATTCCACTTACCCAGTTTTTTATTGAGTCTTTTATCTTGGGGGGAGTCTTTTATGAGTTCTTTATATATTTTAGATATTAGTCTTCTTTCTGAGGACCAGTTGGCAAATATTTTCCCCATCTCTGGGTTATCACTCTATTGTTTCTTTGCTGCAGAGGCTTTTTAACTTGATATAATCTCACTTGTTGGTTCTTGGTATTATTTCTTATACAATTGGCAAGGCAACTGGGGCTCTGTTTAGAAAGTCCTTGACTATACCAATAGTAGACTGCCTTCCCATAGCAACAAGTTAAGTTCATTCCCCTCTTCTGTAGTGTTTACCTGCCTTCAAAAGTGTGTTACTACATTTAAAAAAAATGAACCATTTACGGCAAAGCATAAAAGATATGATCTAGTAACAGAGCCAACCAGTTTTACCTTATTCTGTTCTTAATGTATCTTATTGTAAAATTTATATTATCATCAATGAAGTCTGGCTTTATCAGGCTGTGGAATTGAAGATCTTCCATAAATATTGAGAAAGCTTTGCTCCTATATTACTATCCAAACTGCCATGATGTTGTTCATTATTGAAACCCAAGGACAGGGCTTAGCGAGGGGGTTCTCTCCCATGACTTGGAGGAAATTTGCTATTTGGGGTTTATGCTATGAAGTTTCTTCAGAGAGAGTCCTGAGAGTAAAAGCAAACCTTCCATTTCCAGGTATCATATCTGTGACAAATAGCATCCTTTCAGAACAATGATCAGTGGGTTTTTTTTTGTTGTTGTTTCTTTTTCTTTTCTTTTTTTTTGGGGGGGGTCCTGGGGTTTGGACTTGGGTCCCTGTGCTTGTCAGGCAGGTGGCAGAACCACTGAGCTAAATTCCCTGCCCTATAACAATGATCATTGGAGCCATCAATTTGCCTCGCATTTACCATTTCATCAACCCTTCAGAATGCATCTTATGCTGAATCACTGTCAGCAATGCCAACCCAAGTGCTCACATATTCTTTAGGCCTTTAGTTATTTGAGAAAAATTAAGGGAAGAACAGATAATCATAGAACCCTGTTCATAAGGGAATGGGGCACAGAGCACTAATTTACATGCCCCACTTTAGAATTTAAGGATCTGGCTGTTTACGATTCTGATCAGGTATAATGACTGCTCTGGGAGCCCCACTTGCTGAAACAGGAAGTCCTATGGCTAGTGAACATAACGGCTTCTCTCCTGCTGTTGGAGCTATAGGGCAGAGAGGCACCCTGATGAATCCCTGAATTTGAAATCTGAATGCTTTAAATGGCCAAAGTAAGAAAACATTTATTTTATAAAAGGATTCTTCCCCCATCTGTTCTCTCTTCCCCTCTATCACACAACCTTCCCTGACCAAAGAACAGAGGCAGGTAGTGCGGAGCGCAAAGACAAAGCAGCCTGCTATCCCTTACAGAGAAAAAGCATCCTCTGAGCCAAATTCTCTGTTTTAAACAATTAACCAATTTACCAAGAACTTAAGGGATAGGGAGAAGGATCTCATTTTCAGAGAGCAGGTGCTGGCCATGCCTTCCGAGACATGCTTTTCCTTCATCTTGACTAAGCCTAAAGCCAACCCCTGTCTCTATCCTGGCTCCTCAAGTCTTCTCATTCATAATAATCTTGCTTTCCCCTGAGAACATAACTTTTTCTTTCTTTCTTTCTTTATAGCAACAGGTTAAAGATTGTTTTATGTTATTTTCTGTTAGCATGCTGTATAAATGTCTAACTTTTAGATTACTGTTTCTCTTTTCCAATTGTGTGTGTGTGTGTGTGTGTGTGTGTGTGTGCATGTGTGTGTGTGTGTTACCTTTCTTTACTACAACAAAATACTTTAAGGATTGAGGTGAAAGGGAGAAGTAGCATTATAATATAGTGGGAAAACTAAGCTGCTGTTGGATGTGGACTGATCTGTATTAGTATCTGGGTTCCATCATTTTCTAATTATGCTGTCTTCAGAGGGCTATGCAATCTCTCTAAACCTCAGTTTCCCTGCCTATCACAGGAGACTGACATTTACACCAGTTATACAGAGTTTAAAGTTAAAATAATGTATTAACAAGTTTAGGCCATCATAGATCAATGGAAGGTCTACTGTTATTAAGAAACTCTGCTTTTCTATATTTTTAGTTCTCTGTAGACCGATCTTCTGCTAACATAAGTGAATTGAGGTTGAAATATATAAAATATTAATATATAAAATATTAAAAATATATACCACTCAGAACAACAAAGCCTAGGTAAAGAGAATATGGTAAAATGTAATAAATGTTAAAAATAGAAAATGGGAATTTACATTATTATTTCCACTCTTCTGCATTTAAATTTTTTTGTAATAAAAATCAAGTAGTAAAATCAATACATTATATATTTCTGGAAGAAGGAAGTTGGGGGATTATTAATTTTGTATTGTTTAGAAAGTATATGGTCGCCGGGGATTTAGCTCAGTGGTTCGGTGGCCTGCCTTGCAAGTGCAAGGACCCAAGTACAATTCCCGGTATTAAAAAAGAAAAAAAACAGAAAGTACATGGTACATCTAATCCCAGCTCTTTGAGGTACCTCCATATTGATTTCCATAGTGGTTGCACCAGTCTGCACTCCCACCAACAATGGAGAAGGGTTCTTTTCTCCCCACAGCCCCGCCAATATTTGTTATTATTTGATTTCTTGATAGCAGCCATTCTTTGTGGGGTGAGGTGGAATCTCAGCGTTGTTTTCATCTGCATCTCTCGAATGACCAGTGATGTGGAACATTTGTTCATATATTTACTTGCTGTTTTTACTTTTTTGTTTAAGAAATGTCTATTCATTTCAGATGCCCATTTTTTGAACTTGGTCTTTATATTTGGGAGGCCTGATTTTTTTTTTTTTTAGTTCTTATACATTCTAGATAATAGTGCTTTGTCTGAGCAGCTGGTAAAAATTTTTTTCCATGCTATAGGTTGTCTCTGAGTTCTGTTGATGGTTTCTTTTGCAGTGCAGAAGCTTTTTAATAAGATGAGATTCCAGTTGTTGATTCTTTCTGTTAGTTCCTGTGCTAATGAGGATTTGTTCATAAAGTCTTTTCCTATGCCAATGTCTTCAAGAGTTCTGCCTAACTTATCTTCCAGCAAATTTAGTGTTGCTTTTTTAATATTTAGATCTTTAATCCACTTGGATTTTAGTTCAGTGCATAGTGAAACATAAGGGTATAGTTTTAATCTTTGGCAGGTTGAAATCCAGTTTTTCCAATACCATTTTTTAAATAGGCTATCTTGCCTGCAGTGAGGATGGTTAGATCCTTTGTCAAAGATGATGTAGCTGAGTGTGTCTGGAGTTGTTTCTGTATCTTCCAATCTATTCTACTGATCCTCAGGTCTCTTTCTTGGCCAGTACCATGCTGTTTTTTATCACAGTGGCTTTGTAGTATAGTTTCAAATTGGGAATTATTATACCCACTGCCATGTCTCTGTTGCCTAGGATGGCTTTTGCTATTCTAGGTCTCTTCTCATTACTCCTAAGTGAAATAAATAAGTTACACATGTATAAATACCAAATAGTTTCCCTGGTGTGAAAAACTGTAATGGTATATAAGATCCTAATGACATAATTGACAATGTGAAATAGGAAGAAAAAGGCTAAAGGTGTAGGAGAAGTGTGTAGGGTAGGGGAAAGGTAATAATGGAAAAATATGAGAAAATGAAAATAAAGCATTTGTAAATTGGGAGGGGAGGAGGGGGTGAAAGGAGGCCAGGGACAAGGGGAAAAAATGAGAACCAAGACCTGTCATGTAAAGGTACAAGATCCCAATGATGAATGTAACTGTACTGTATACCTAAAATATACCAATAAACTCAAACAGAGAGAGAGAGAGAGAGAGAGAGAGAGAGAGAGAGAGAGAGAGAGAAAGTAAGTACATGGTACCAGGTAGTGTGGATCTGGAAAGTTCCCCAAAGCCCGTGCCCTAAAGCTTTTGCCCACAGTGTGATGCTACAGGAAGGTGTTGGAACTTTTAAGAGGTGGAGTCTAGTAGGGGGTCTTAGGTACAGTGAACCCTCGACTTACAAACTCAGTTCATTTGCAAGAGCTGGTTGTAACTCAAGTCAGTCAACTGAAGGCTCAGGCTTCTTTACACAGCCTACAAAGTTTCTCTCCTGTGTAATTTTACACCAAACTTTCCTCCAGGCAGATCTCAGTGTCCTTAGAGAGACACTGGCCCAGGATTTCTGAGGATTTCCACACAGGAAAGGATGTTGTAATATCCCTTCCAGGACTCTTTAAGGGTTAAATCTGTATCAGAGACCACCTGGAAGCACAAATGGCCAGCATTTGGGTCATAACTCAAGACTCTGGTTGTAAGTTGAAACTAAAATTCTGGTCGTAACCCAAGTTGTTCATATGTCAGGCCCATCATAACTTGAGGGTCCACTGTAATTGGGGGCATGCCACTGGGGGTGATGGTGGGATCCTGGCCCATTTCTTCCTCTTTTTTTCCCCCTGGTTCATGACATGGAACATGGCTAGTTTTGCTCCATCCTACACCTACACATGACATGCTTCCTCCATACGGGCTCAAAGCAACATCCAACACTCTGAGCCGTAGTCACTTTTCTCTTTCTAGCTGAATTCTCCCAGGTATCTTATTATAGTAATGGAAAGCTGACTAACACAGTACAGATATGTTTCACATTAATTTTCACCTCTTTTCTGTCTAAACTAAAAATAAAAACAAAAGTCATCATGTACTGTCACATTCATAAAGTTAATGATAACAATGACAAATATCAGATAAATGTTGTATTCGTAATTTTTCTGCCTGGGACAAACATCTGGCTCCCATGGGTTAAAGGAGGAGGTAGTTGGTTTTAGAAGTTTCCGAGTTTGGTTACTGGCTCCAAGGCAGAAATGGCATGGTGAAAACACCCAGTGAAGAAGGCTATTCAACCCATGGCAGCCAGGAAGCAGAGGGAGGAGAACAGCCAGGGCGAGAGCTACACCTTCAAAGACACATCCCCATGACGTAGACCTCAGCCAGGCCTCACTGCCACAGGCCACATTCAGCCATCACCTCAGCATCCTTTAATCCACTCAAGTGCCCCCAGGACCGTGACATAATCACACTGAAACAGTCACCCCTCTGAAAGCATGAGACTTTGGGGGGAACGTTTCAGATCTGAACCATAACACATAGGACATATTTTACTAAAATAAAATGCAAATAAATAACACTTACATGTAACTAATACCAAACTCCATGCTGTTAGATGAACCATGCCACTCTGAAGATCAGGACCATCCGCTGGCTGTTTTTGCGGATCAACCACCAGGGGTTGCTAAAGAGTAACATTCCCAGGAACCATGTAGCAAGAGAAAGATTGCAATCATTCAATTTGACCCTAAGGAAGTGCCAGTCCCAGAGAGTCACATTCATTACTACACCACCTAGAGATCTGGGACCATGGACTTTAGCAGGTCTGTTCAGCCTGTGAGGAACATTCCTCGGCTGCAGGGACAGGGGTGCCTGGAGCCAGCTCAAGCCTGAGGCTGGTATCAGCAGTTCACAGTGGGATTTCAAAATCCCTGAGCTGGGCTGAGGCTGTGTCAAAGCTGACAACTTTCACAGTCACTGTGACAGGAATTGTAAGTGTGGAGCAGAAATTGAAGATTCTTCTCTGAGTTTATGTATTTATAAAAGCATAGGGATGAGACTCATTTATTTTTAAAATTTTTCCTTCTATTTTTATTTTAATGACAGCATAATCAGGAAAAAAATACTGGCACAACTAAAGAGCTAGCCTAGAAAATTTATTTCTATTCTTCAAGAACACTCCAGGCCAAACCCTGTATATAGGTATAACGTGCGAGTATCCCCTATTTAAAATGTTTGGGACCACCAGTGTTTTGGATTAAACTTTGGAGGGATATTTTTGCAGATTTTAAAACATTTGCACAGACATAATGAGTTATTTTGGAGATGGAATCCAAGTCTAAAAATGAAATTCATTTGTTTTATTTACACTTTATGCATATAGGCAGAAGGTAATGTTATACAATATATTTAAAGTGTGCCTGTGTTTTGATTACAAACCACCATATGAGGTCATATGTAGAATTTTCCATTTGTCACTACTCAGAAGGTTTCAGACTTGGAACATTTTGGATTTCAGATTTTCAGATCAGAGAACTTCACATGGATAATGAAATAGGAGTGGCTTGCATTGAGTGTTCCCTTTATATATCTCATCTAATTTGCTTGAGACCAGAAACCTTAGGGCTGATCTTGCCAGATTTCTTTGCACTCAAAGAACATTTCGTTGAGTATTTTGTCAAAGTACCTTTGCCCATTGACTTATCACATCCTCATAATAACCTTGTGAAGAGGCATCATTAATCCCGTTTGAAGTGGAGGAAGCTGAGACTGAGCAATAGCAATGAGAAGGGACTTGACTAGGGGAAGAAAAGGATGTTTTCCCTACCGGTGATGATGAAGGGGTCATAGAGGGGCATGAACTTGCTCCAGAACGCACTGCTGGGCAGAGGCAGAGGTGGCATTTGCTCTTGCTAGCACACTGCCCAGTTGTGCTTTGTAGATGAATATACTACAGTGTACAGAAGAGGCAGGCGGATCTTGTACAGAACAGAGTTCTGGTGGGTCTTCTAACTGAATAAAAAAGACAGACTAAATTTTGAAGTGGCTATCGATGTTGTACTTCTTCATAGCCATCATGCTCAACTCTGAGCACGTCTCACATACAATAACAGTATGTCTGTTTCCCACAGGAGTAACATGGGTACTTCAGGCTTCCTAGCCCTCAAATCTGTAGAGGGCTCCATCATTGGAGGTTCAAGGCTTCTCTGTCTCTGTTCTTCCAGATGTTCCACACCATGTCACATCTCCTGGTCTACTCTGGTATTACTAGAAAGTGCCATAGAATATAGCCTGTGTAGAAGCCATTGATTATGCTTAAAGACTTAGAAAAAAATGATGCCCACTTTTTCTTCTGAGATTTATCTAGAGCTAGAGCAGAAATCAGAAAGATAGAGAAATGAACATATGGTAGGGGTAGTGAAATGACACAATCATTAGAGGTCTCGGTGGAGTCGTTGTTGGAGATTTACTGAGAAGCGAGTGAAATTCATATGCCTCATACACATTGCAGACATGCTAAATACAGCTCGAGTAATAGGGAGGTCTAATGAAGAAGCCTACAAATCATATGCTGGCCCCCTTCGGTTTCTGATTTAAGAGAAATGTGCATGCTGTGGAGAAATGAATTCACGGTCCATGAGCCAACACAGAACTTTCCTGGAACACAGAAGTGCAAAACTAAGGGACCTAGCCCTTAATTTTGGCACAATAACTCTCTTACTTGCCATAATGTCATAAATGGTATCCAAAAGCTCCAACTTATAAAACACAATACATAATACCAATATCTTATGTTGGTGTCCCCTGATTCACCCATCCATATGAAACTTTCATCAAGGATTTAATAGTACTCTGTGGACAATATCTAGAAGGAAGAATCCTACAGCAGGCAGAGTAACAATATAAATGTGATCATAGTGTTTCAATGAACAAACTGTTTTATATTTATTATAGACTTAACAGTCGTTGGAAAAAATATAATCAGTTGAAGGACTAAAACCATCTAACTCCTTATTTAAAAGCAAAAATGCTCTGTATCAAGGGAAGCTAGGCCTCTTTGACATCTCATAAATGTGTGTGTTCATTTAATTCATTTAACTCATGGCCATTTCAGTAACTCACAGTTGACACTAACATTAGTAGACCAGAAAGATATAAAATCTAAATTCATCATTTACTGCTGGTATTCAAATTTTGGTTGGGGAGAAAGTTGAAGCTATTAGTAAAATTGAAATTTTAGTGCTATATATTTAACTTACTTACCATCCCTTACAACAACAAATATATAAATAACTATTTACTGAAAGCTTTTAGAAAGGATAACAGAAAAGAGTAGCTCAGCCTTCCACATTGGAACAGGAAAGGACAAGATATAACAAAAGCTGTAAAATTCTGTGCTTTAAGGTTGATAAATAAAGGAAGAAGCCAGAAGACATAGTGATACTTAATAATCTGCCTTTACTTCTTTAAGTTTTCTAGGCCTCTAGGTAGCTTACTTTATTATTTAGAGGGCATTTAAATTATATTTCTACTATTTCTTTCTTATAAATACCAGAAGGTCCATATAAAAACCCCAAAGCCTCATTCATTGCTATAGTCTGGATTTGGTTTGATTATCTCCAAAATTTATGTTGAAATTTGGTTGCCAATGAAGTGAGATTGGAAAGTAAAGCCCTTGAGAGGGGATCCAGACTGCAAAATTTTTCATAGGAATAGATTAGTTGTTGAGAGAGTGAGTTGTCACAAGCAGTTTAGCTCCTCTGTCCCTTCCCTCTCTGCATGTGCTTGTTTCCCTTCTGCTTTCTGCCATAATATGAGGCAGCTCAAGGTCTTTACTAGAAGCCAGGTGAGTGCTGGTGTCAATGCTCTTAGACTTGCCAACTTCCAGAACTGTGAGTCCAAAATAAATTTTTTCATAATTCAGAAATAAATTTTTGTATGTTTTGCTATAGCAACAAAAAGTGAACTAACTAATAGCCAGGCATGGTGGTGCATGCCCATAATCCCAGCACTTGGGAGACTGAGGCAAGTGGATTACCACTAATTCAAGGCCAGCCTTGGCTACATAGTGAGTTCAAAATCAGCCTGAACTACACAGTGAGAACTGATTTTTAAAAAATGGCCTAAGACATTCATAATATTGATCTCCAAGGTAAATGTTCATTTTTGCTGCCAAACACAACTTGGCTACTTAAAGTAAGAACTCAAATGCAGTTAGAAATCAGGTTGCCACCAGCCTCTGTTTAGTGAGAATCTGGGAAGCTTACTGCTCCATGGTTAATAACAGACCTGGCCCTAGAAACCCACCAGACATTCACTAAAAAGAAACCAATAGTCTCCACATTTTCAAAAGACCCAAGTCTGCAGGGAGGACCCCTGGTCCACTCCATGCTCCTTTCTGAACACTGAGGAGGGCCCCTGAAGCCTGCACACTCTACTTGTGCAGGTAGCCCAGCAGCAGTGCCATGGCTCTGCCTCCCTGTCATGTGAAATGAGCGGGCTTTTCAGCATATGTCCATCTCCTTCAGAAAATGCAAATAATTCCACGTCCAACTTTCTTCAAAAATCCCATTTTAAAAAAATGTTTACATGTACCCCTTTTTTTCTTTTTTATATAATTTTCTCTTTTGGAATCAAGATTATTCATCATCCTTGCAAGACCAGTTCTGTTGACATATGAGGCTAAATTTAACTCCCTAAACATCACTGGATGCTGCAGGAGATTCCATATCCCCTTCTGACATTAAAAGTCAATCTTAGTCCCAAATACAAATAACACACCCTCAACCACTGTCACCAGCACTGTTATCTCCTCAATACCCCCAACAAGAAGCCCTTCAGCATTCACCAAACACGGCCTCACCTTTCTAAAGAAATACTGCATGGACACAGCCACAGCGTCGAAGCCACAGATGACCCTTCTCAGCTCCCCTTGCACAAGGCTGAGCTGCCCGGCCTGTCGCTCACATCTGTCTTTCAGCCGCTGGACCAGCTGCCGCTCAGCCTCGCGGGCCTGCGGGTCAGGCTTGGGCACAAACCCATTTCTAGGAGCTGCAGTCCTCTGCTTCGGGTATCCTGTTTAAAAAAACAAAACAAAAAACCACACACACAGTCATTGGTGAAAAGACCTTCAGCACACATGTGACAACAGCTTCTTACAGTAGTACATGAAGAGCAACAACAAAAGAATTGCCTGTGTCATTCTGAGTACTGAAGAGGGAAAAAAGTTTTGAATTATTTATTCCACGTGATGTGGTTCTAAGCACAATGATTTATGCTTCAAAAAAGATTAACAGGCAAAATCAACAAATTCCTTCCAGCTTCCAACATTTTTTAGGCCTGCTTGGAGAGAATGAAATAGGAGTTTTTTCCTTTTCTTTCTTATAGGGGATTACTCTTGGAAAATGTCAAATGGGAAGTCAATCTCGACAGAAGGTAGATTTACATAATGCACAACTGGCCACTGGGCACTAAGGTGTAATGCTGCCATGGCCCCATCCTCCCTTTTGACAGCCACTCTAGTGACTCTTTCTTCAAGTCCCAAACCACATCACCTCTGCTCCAGGAATTTCTAATTTTAAATTCCAATGACCTGTCTAAAAGGGTAGGGGAAATGGGAGGGGTAGGGGAAAGGAAAGAAGGGAAAGAATAAAACAGGAGAAAAGGAAAAAAAAATGGAAACAAAGTCTCTATAAATAGGGAAGGGAGAAAGGTTTGAAAGGGGGGCAGGAGAACAGGGAAAAAATAAGAACCAAGATATATCATGTAAAGGTACAAGTTCCCATTGATGAATGTAATTGTATTGTATGCCTAAAATGTATTAATAAATTTAATGGAAAAGAGAAATTCCAATGACCTGGCAGGTCCCTTTGACATATTCCATGTGGCTTGACACCACCTTAGTGGCCAAGGGTCAAGTTCAACTCATCTTCTACTCTCACCCTGCTTCTTCACATCCTTCCCTATTTGTATCGAGAATGTCCATCATAGAAGTAAGGTGGTTCACCACGGGTGTGATCCTTCTTACTACTCTCCGCTGCAGTAAGAAAAAGGCCCACATTCCTTACCCTGTCTCACAAAGCTCTCACCAGGCAAAACTGAGAGGCTGCAGAAATCAGAAGCTCTGCCTGGGACTAAGACGTTTTCATTTGGGAGGTGGTGGTTAAGGAAGATAACTTTGAAGGTGATGTTTGAAAGAATGGTAAGACCCGAGGAAAAAGCACAGAGGTAACAAGTCCAACATGGTCAAAGACCCACAGATGCACAGGTGTTTTCTCAGGACCACTGTCAGTCTAGTAAGGCTCAGAGAGAGAGTTCCCAACAGGTAGTAAGAGAATCTCTGTGATTGGCCATGGACTTACATCCTAAAGGCATATTCTTTCTTTCCTTAAGCAGGTTGCCCTAGAGGACATAACATGAAGACTGACCATCGTGATCAGGAATCATATTTAATATTTCAAATGTTTTTTTTTCTCTTGTCATTTTTTCTCCCTCTCCAAAATATCAGAAAATGTTAGCCTCTTCAGTATCCGATATACAGAGACATAATAGTAATGGGCTTTTGAATATACAAGTGGCCACATCTTTTAAGGAAAATAGTTATTTATGGATCTAAATATGTCTGATTATTAATTAATGGTGATCTTGACTTAATTTAATGGTTAATCTTGATAGTGTATCTGGGTGTGTCACGGAGGCATGACCTGCCTGTTCCTTCAACCCTTCCTCTCCAGCGCTGCTCCTCTGCTCTGTTTCTCTACCACAACAAACCAAGTTCTTAAGCTCCACCATGCCCTTTCATCATGATGTTCCTGCGTTGGAGCTGGCTGACCATGTACTGGATCTCCTGATAATGAAATTGTGAACTAAATTAAACTTCTCCTCCTTTAGGTTGTGGGCGTTGGGCATTCTATCCTAGCAATGCCTGTTAATTTTAATTAAATCTCCCTCTCTTAACAAGTCATTAAAGGTTTTAATGTGACCTCACATTGGGACCTATCTTAAGTAACTGTGATTTACTAGAATAGAAGAGTGTGAAATTATTGCTTCTTAGACACTGTCCTTATTATATAAGGCACAGGAGCATCCACAGACTGGTATCTGGGGGGAGTCCTGGGACTAATCTCCCATGGACACCAAGGGATGACTGCATATCAAATTGACCTCTGCCTAGAAATAATAATCACTTTGCTGTTGGTGACATATTTTCAATCTTCACTAAAAGCAGCAGTTTTTCTTGTGTTTTCAAGTGTGTTAACTATTCCTACAGTTAACTCCCTAAAGTGCTGTTTGGTGATCAACTTAATGGTTTGCCCATGTATCAGACTGTCCCAGGGTGGCCCTTAAAGCCAGTGGCACAGGCTCCGATGCCACCTTGGGGACAATGAACTTGCTTTGAAAGTGGATAACAGAGGCAGGCAGCCTCATCTTTGGCACAGTAGTGTTTGTTTTGATGTCTTCTCTTGAAAGTCAGCTACCACCACAGGGAGTAAGAGGTTTAGGGGATGAGTATGGAAAAGCTTCTGGAGAGTGGTGGCTGCATGGAGCTCACAGGGATACTAGGCTAAGAAGTGATGAGAGTGGCTCACTCCTGACCACTGACACTTGCAGTTCTTGGGAAAAGCCATGATGCTTCACCCCCTGAGACACCTGCAGATGCCGGCATACTGTACTTGGTATCACCTCCTCACTGCTATTTGCAGTACTTCTGCCAAATTGCTTCTGATAAGGTGAAAGCAGCCACGTGGGCAGGCATAGTCTACTCATTTGTGTTTACCCTTGCCAAGAAACCAAAGCTCTGGGCTCCTGTGACATCTTTCTGGTTTCCAGTCAGTGGGACTAAGAAACAGATCAGTGAGTAAAGACCTTCAACAGAAGATTGTCAATGGTTTTGGAGCCTTCAAATAGAGAAAAAAATGGAGTGGAAAAACTGACTGACTGTTGTACTACCCAAGCATTTTTTTTTTCTCATTGAGTCTATTGGTACATTTTAGGTATATAGTACAGTTACATTCATTATTGGGATCTGGTACCTTTACATGACAGATCTTAGTTCTCATTTTTCCCCCATACCCCTGCCCTCCCTTCACCCTCTCCTCCCTTCCCTATTTACAAATACCTTATTTCCATTTTTTCATTTTCTCATATTTTTTTCTTTTCACTTTTTTCCTTTCCCCTACCCTTCCCATTTCCCCTACACCTTTATCCCTTTTCTTCCCATTTCACATTGTCAATTATATCATTAGGCTCTTATGTACCATTATAGGTTTTCACACCAGAGAAAATGTTTGGTATTTATACATGTATGACTTATTTATTTCACTTAGGATTATATCCTCAATATGCATCCATTTTCCTATGAATGACTCTAATTTCTCATTCTTTATGGCTGCATAGTATTACATTTTATAGAAAAACCACATCTTCTTTATCTAGTCTCCAACTGATGGGCAAATGGGCTGTTTCCAAGTTTTAGCTATTACAAACTGTGCTGCTATAAACATAGGTGTGCATATATCACTGTGCTATGATTCTTTTAATGCTTTTGGACAGATACCCAGCAGAGGGATGGCTGGATCAAATGGAACCTCTACTCCTAGTTCTTTGAGGTGTCTCCATATTGATTTCCATAGTGGTTGCACCAGTCTGCACTCCCACCAACAATGGAGAAGGGTTCCTTTCTCCCCACAACCCTGCCAACATTTGTTATTTTAAAATTTTAATTTATTTTAACTGAGATATAAAAACATGAAACTGTACATACTTAGGTAGCAAAGGTACAATGTAGTTTTCTTTGTTTTTGCAGTGTTAGGGGTAGAACCCAGGGCCTTCTTTATGGCAGGTAAGAGTTCTACAAGGAGCTACAACCCTGGTCTCCACATGATATTGTGATGCATGTATACAGGCTTAATGTTTAAATCAAAATAAACATTATGCCAAATATTTAGCTTTTATTTCTGGTGAAAAGAGTCAAATTTTTTTCTTCTAGTGTTTTGAAATGAATAATACATTGTTGTTATCTATAGTTTTCCTTTTGTGTGACAGCACATTGGAAATTCTTACTCCTAACTAAACTTTGTACCCATTGATCAAATTCTCCCCATTGCTATCACTCCCTTCCTCTCTTCAGTCTCTGGCAACCACCACTGTACTTTCAACTTCTATGAGATTGACTATTTTGATAGTTAATTCCATATATGAGTGAGATCATGCAGTACTTATTTTTTGTGATTGGCTTATTTCTCTTAACACAATGATATGCAGTTCCATCCATGTGTTGCAAATGATAGGATTTTATTATTTTCATGGCTGGACACTATTCCATTGCACATATGTATCAAATTTTCTTCATCCATTCATCAGCAGATAAACAGGTTGATTCCATTTCTTGGCTATTATAAAAAGTGCTGAAATGGACATGGGAGTGCAGATATTGCTTCAGGATAATAATTTGATATCCTTTGGATATTTACCCAGTGTTGGAATTGCTGGACAATTTTATTTTTAATTTACTAGGGACCTCCATACTGGTTTCCATAATGACTAGACTAATTGACATTTCCACCAACCGTATGCAAGTGTTCCCTTTTCCAAATCGTTAACTGGTCTTATCCTAGTTTACCTCTTTTGGGTGAACTATATGAGCAGTGTCTTGCTATAGTCTACATGCAGCTGATTTCATGTTTGCTTCATGTCATACTCTATGAAGGGAACAAAAATATTTGGTTATTTCTACTGAATACATGCTGTCTGACTGATGGCAGGCAAGTCACAGTGCAGTGTTCTGAAGAATAAGTTCCATCTTTGACCATGGCCATCCATTTTCCGGAAGGGGCCAAGCTAGGTCAGCATCTCAGATCTTCAGACCCCTTTTCTCCCCAGGATTCTTCACACTTCAACATACTGCTGGACCAGCCTACATCTCTAACACATCACAGGTTTGGAGGGTATGCTCTAAATTCAGACCACCTTCCTACTGTCCAAATCTTGATCTGATCATAATTTCTTTCTAGTCATCCATCTAGCTGCTTAAGTCTGGTTAGAGCAGAACAAATCTACGCTGATCCCAATGACAACTGGCAACTCAGAGGACCCTGGGAAAAAGCCAGTAAGGTGTCATTATCAAAAAAGTGAACACAGACAGTGGGCGTGCAAAGCTTGAACACTGGGGAGGACACGGTGTTTGAAAATGGAAACAGAATATTAAAAATTCATCTGCAGCCATCCAGACACTGACTTGAGGATTGGAATGCACAGAAAAGTTTGGCTTAATTTTAAAGTTGGGAAGCTTAAGAGACATAGTAACAAACAGTGCTGCATCAGAGACTGCACATTTATATCAGTGAAGGCCCATGACCTTCACACTTGCAAACAAGGGAAGTAATTATAGGACACAGCTTTGATAGCTTCTCCATTTAAGAGACAGCACTTCGTTTGTTTGGTCAACATCCTAACAGACAGCAAGCTATCCCAGGGGGCACATGAGTTTAATTCTTTGTAGACCTGGACAGAGCTTGATTTTTGTTGAACCAATCTGAACTTATATCAGGAAATTCTGCCTGGCGGCACACTTTCTAAGTATTGGCAGCTGTTTGTCCGGGGTTGGCTGGTGATGTGGAGAGGCAAAGAGCAGGTGTTGTGAGGGTAAGGACTCAGGGAGGTCAAGAGGTCAGAATTTATGAGACAGGGTACCAAGATGGTGGGGCTCCACTGAGGGGGGGGGAAGAGGCGGGGTGAGAGCACTCTGGAGAGCTGAAGACGATTCCTCAGAACTCAGCCAGTTCTGATCTGTGCATACTAGTGAAGAAAGCACCCAAGGCTGAGGAAAGAGTCCTGTGAAAGGTTAGAGAGAAAATTCTTAGAGCTCGCAGAAGCCCAGAAATAGATCCTGTTCCCAGCAGCTAGAGGAGAAATACCTCATAATTCATCAGGATCAAGGAGAGTGATCAGGAGGGATTTTCCTTGGTAGGATAGTATAATTATTCTGAAACTAATTGCTGGTCAGTGCCTTCACAATAAAGCACAAGACCCAAAGTGATCAAACTTTTCCTAAGCAACACAACTTTATCCAGGAATAAAGCTCCAAAATGTTATAGAAACAAAATACTGTAGATCTGGGACCCACATCACTTCTTGGCCTTTTGGCTAAGATCAAATCTAGTATTTAGGACCCACAAAAGAAAAATTCATAATGTATGACAACTGAAATATTTCTCAGGCATGTAAAGAAGCAGGAGCACACAAACTATAATGAAGAGAAGGTTCTGATCCATTAATACCAACCAAGATATGGCAGATGATGGAGAATTGATTAACAAGGGTATTAAAATACTTAGAACTGCTTTATTAATATGCTTAAAAAGTAGAAGAATAACTAAACATACCAACAAGATATAATGAAGATAAAAATGACCTAAATAAACATTCTAGAGATTAAAATCTCAATGTCTGAAATGAAAAATACTTTGTTACAATTAAGAGTAAAATAAATACTACCCTTCAGAAAAGATTAGTGACACAAAAGTTCATGACAGCATTATGGTAGCCAAACACTTATTTTGATTCATTTGATTCATGGAAAAACAAAATATGGTGTATCCATACAGTGGAATATTATTCAGCCACAAAAGGAAAGGAATACTGTTTCATACTATGACAGTTAATCTTTGAAAACACTATGTTAAGTAAAATGAACAAACATAACAGGCTACATATTAAATGATTCCATTTGAATGAAATGTCCAGGATAGGCACATTTATAAAACAGAGAACAAAAGAGCTTCAGAATGTGGCTGGTCACCAGAGAGACCAAGCCATGTTTAGCAGTTTTGAACACCCCTGCAGAGGTAAGAGGGGCTAGAGACTGTTAATAACCACTTATTCTTATGCATGAAGCTTCCATAAACACCTCTAAACTATGTGGTTTGGGGAGCTTCTGGGTTGGTTAAACATATCCATGTGGCACACCCCAACTCCAAGAGGACAGAGACTTCTATGTTTGGGGCCTTTCTGAATCTCAACTTACGTACTTGTTCATTTATATCCTTTATAATACACTGACAAACATAAGTAAAATGTACCTTTGATTTCCATAAGCTGTCATAGCAAATTATCAGACTAACCTAAAGAGGGAGTTGTGGGTGTCTCCAGTTTATAGCCATATTGGGGACCAATTGACAATTGAATTGGGCGGTCCCATGGCACTGAGCCTTTAATTTATCAGTTCTATGATGACTCTGGGTAGTTAGTGTCAGAATTGAATTAAAACATGAGAATACACTCAGTGGTATTCAGAGAGAAGTGGAGAATTTCTGGTGTGGAAAACCTACATGCTTGGTGTCAGAAGTGTGAGCAGACGAATAGGATTTTCTTTTATCTTCTAAAGTATATTTTCCAGCCATGATGGAATTATATATTAGAAATCAATGACAGAAGAATTTATGTAAAGTTTACAAATATTTGTGATCAGAAAACACAATTCAAAATAATCACATACAAGAATATAAAAGGGAAATTTGAAAATATTTTGAATTTAGGAAAGTAACCACTTGACTCAACTATTCCAGTTCTATATATTTACTCAAGGGAAATGAAAGCAGTTGTCAGTACCAAGTCTTGTATAAATATAACATATTACTTATAATGGGCAACAGAAAAAATCTTCAAATGTCTATCTACAAGTACTGTATATGGATAATGTATGATAATACACATAATACTATGTACCAATAAAAAGGTGTGAACTATTGTTATAGACATCAAAGTTAGGTAAAAATATTCTAGGCAGTCAGATAGGGGTAGGTCCTCGAAGAAGTCAGTACAGAGGATGAAAATATATTACAACAGTGGCTGGAGGTGCTTCTGTTGAAGGGCAGGCCTCAAGATAAAGATGAAATGACCAGGCCTACAATCCCCAAGGGATAAGCAATGAACTATAACTGGTATCATCTGGTCCAATAAATGCTAGATACACATTAGTCACCCAGGTGGGTGCCCAAGACCTCCTGATCCATATCTTCCTAACCAGGTCTTTGTTCTTTCCATGTACACTTGCTACATGACCTGCTTCCCCATTGGATCAATCTTACCTAAGCAGCTTTATTTGTGATCTTATTGGTTAATCATAGGTTTGACCCACATTGTACCTAAACTCATGCTTTTGTACCCATTTCATAATTAAGCTCCATAGAACTTCCTCTGTGAATTGGGGTCCATGACAACCTCACTTTGGGTTCTCTCCTGTCTCTCAGGAAGTCTCTCTCTCAATAAAATTTTCCTACTCTTAATCTCCATTGTTTCTTAGATGTATTCTTTGATTTTGGGGAACACAAACTCAGCATATATGATATCTAATAGGATTGGGCGTTACATTTATTTCCACTATAGCACTATTACCATAAGGATGGATCTCAAAATAATTATGGTGAGTAGAACAAGTCAGTAAAACTAGCAGATATATGATTTCACTTATATAAAAGTTTAGACAATGCAAACTACAATGGCCCAATAGATTCATGGTTGCTTAAGGTTTGGGTTGACAGTCAGAAGGGGTTGGTAGGTGGGATATCCAACAGGCACCATGAAATTTTGGGAGATGATGGATGTGCATGTTATCTTAACTGATGTAATGGTTTCCTGGGTCACACTGTACATTTCACATATGAAAAGCATAGTATTTGCTGATTATATTACAATAAATAAAGACATTTCAGAATGATATTATCATATGCTTTATTTTGTTTAGTATTTTCTTAGTATAAATATCTCCATATTTCTCTTTTATTATTCCTATATTTAGGCATGTATTAGAAATAGTCTCAAGCTATATTTTAGAGCATACAATAGACTTAAGTACTTTTTAACTGTTACAGAAATAAATGTAAGTTGCTAATCTAAATATTTAATATAGTCTAAGTTCAGTTCATGTGCATTTAACACAATTGAGTTCATTTCTAATGTATTATTTTATTCTTTAATTTCTCCTATCTTTATTCCTCCACTCCTCCTTTACCCACTTTTTTAGTTTCTCCATTTGTATTAATTTTCAAATTTGCATTTTTTTAACTCTTCATTTTAACTTTTTCTCCTCTTCTAGTTCAGAAAGAGACATCATTTCATTGATTAACCTGGAAATTTTAACACAAAGATTTCAATTTAATTTGTCTAAAATGATGCAATATGTTTATCTCTCCTTAATACAAAAACCCTACTCCTGATGGTTTGTTTTCTTGTTATAATTTCACATTTTGTTTCGCTATGTGGACACACATAATGGAATTTTCAGAACACGGTGGCAGCATAGCTCCCAGCTTTTACATTTCAGCAGGGCAGACTTGTGGTTAAAGCTTCCCCAGGAAGGGCTCACTCCATACCCCACCCAGCTTCCTCAGAGCCAGAGCAATGGGCAAGTCTCTTGCTACAGGAGGAAGGGGTTCTTCTCCCTTGTTTAGTCCTCAAATGTATTCCCCTTCAGACGTCTCAGATTTATGGCTGGGTATTTATATCTGATCTCTCACTGTATTAAGGCACCAGGTTGAGCCTCCCAGCTCTCACATATATGGGTTTGGTATGTTTCTTATAAATTTTTAATTAACTAGAATTTTTGATAAGTCCTATAGTCTCCAAGCTTTCCAATTAATAGTGTGGTGACTGCAGATGCAACTTTGAGGTTTAGATTGCCTAGGGTCAAACCAAGGCACTACTCTTTATGACTGTGGCTTTGGGCAAATATTTAATTAAAATCTTTGTGCCTCAGTTTCCTCACATGTAAAGGGAGGGATGACTATAGTACCTGCCTTGTGGAGTTAAAGGAGCACTAAATTAATTAATATATTTAAAGAGCTTAAGACAGTGCTTGGCATGTAATTAGAGCTCAAATATTAGCTGCTATTATAGCCGTTATTTTTATGCTTAAAGAAAATGTTTTAAGGTTATATTGTATACTATTCTACAAAGGGGTCATTGCCTTATAATATTGATATTCATAATAATTTTCAACTTTCAAGGGACCTTACAAAGCTTATTTATATCTCAATGTAAATAAATGATTTCTTCATTGACAAACTAGCCATCATTTGATGTCTAATGTGTTTATTTTTCTTCTTTTTAGAAAATACTATTCCTTGAATTTAGATCTTCAAAGCCTCATTTTCAATTGTAAATTATTTTTAAATGCTATTGGAATAGCAGATACTACTATGCAAAGAAATTTTTCCACCTAAATGTATGGCATAACATCTTGTTTTGTCAACAACTTGTTCATTTATTTCATCTAGAGTCAGAAAACATCAGCCTATACATACCAACTCCTGGAATAATCATTAATACACTAATATCACATGGGCTGGCATTTCTCCATGAATGACATTTCAGTGAAGTAAACTCTAAATCAAGTCTTTTCCCCAAACAACACATCATATTTCTTTAATACCTGGTGAATGAAGCTTGGTTGTGGCAGCTGCTATCCTCTTAGGAGATGAAACAGCAGGTTTACTAGCATCTTGATCTTTTTGTGCTTCTTTCTTTATTCCTATATGTAGTTTGAAAAGAGAAAAAGAAATAAAAGCTAGTTATAATCCAAATGGTAAGATAAACTGTGGAAGGGACAGCTTCAAAAAAGGCAAACAAAAAACAACAACAAAATATTTGGATGGTTTGTCGTTATGGTCATCACACCCTCAGCTGAGAAATGACACATTTATTTTTTTATAGTAAAGGGAACTTAGTTTTAAGTGGTCAGGGGAATAAGCACTGGGCTGTCTCTGGTTTGATGAAAAACCCTCCCTTCTCTGCCACCTCAGTGACCCTCACAAAGTATGTAGGAATTAAAATTTTATAGCCCTTAGCTACCAATGGGGTCTGGCTGCCTCTCTCTCCAAAACAATTTTTCAGAAGACAGGGAAGGAAGCTGCAGCTGAACATATACTGCTAATGACTTTAGCATCATCCTGAGCTGAGCCCCAGGGCATACGGTCTGACTCTAATTTCCATGCAGCTGGTTACAGGAGTGACCTGGAGAGTCTGCTCATCCTCTCAGCTGCAGCTGAGCCTTCGTGGAAGCTACTGCCAGAGCTGGCACTGCAGAAGGCATAACCCAAGTGTGGGCTGTATCTAGGAACAGCATGTGGATGCCCCTCTAGTGATGTCTGGTGGCACACAGGGTACCGTGTGGCATCTCCCTTGAGTGCTGGGCATAACAGTCACCTTCTCATCACTTTCCCTGGAAAGTCAAACAGCAGTGGGTAGAAGATTAGAGAAACCACACTGACCAAGACATCCCAGACTTGCCTCTGCCACCAGGTGCTGTTATGTCTCTTCGAAAACAAAGTTTGGGATGGTTTCTCAGAAAAAGAATGTGGATATTCCCCAAACCTGTGATCAAACTCTTCTTTCCAAGGGTAGCTACTTTTAATAATTTGATGATTAATCTCCCAAATATTTTTCTAGGTATTTATAAGTACATACACATATTCAAATAGTTATTAGTTAAATAAATAACCAAATACTGTCATTTCTTTCAACCTGCACATATTTGGGGATAACTTTTCTAATCAGTTAATTCACAGTCTTTTGAAATTGCCACATTGTATTACTAGGCAGTGATATACCATATTTCCTTTTACCATCCTCTGATGGATGAACGTTGAGATTTTTTACAAGTTTTAGCTATTAAAATAGCTAAATATACTAAAAAAGGTATTCTTCTACTTTTATATCTGTCACATGTACCAGCATCTTTAGAGAACAAAAGGATAGCTGCATTTCCGATGGGTTATGAATTTGTTCATTTTTCAGTTGCTTAGACAGAGTTCAAATTGTCCACCCAAAAGAACTGATTCATGTTCCCAGTTGGCAATGTATGAAACACTTCTTTTTACATGCCCATGCTCTACTGACTCTGATGTCACAATCATACTTTTTGCCAGACACCAAAAATGCATTTTGTTCTTTGAAGCCACTTAAATAAAAACAGTTAAATGGGCATGAGCTTTTCTTATTGATATGTAATAGCTCTTCATTTGTTCTGGATATCAGGTCCTTTTCTTGATAATTTCTTTGTCATAAATTATATTTTCCAGTATTCCATTAAAAAACTTACAGTATCTTTCATTATCATTTTTAAATTTTATGCCCCCAAATGTTGATTTTTCCTTTCACAGCTTTAAAAGCATTGTTACAAATGTATATGCATGTGAACAGGATATGCATAGCAGGTGAGCTGAGGCAGTTAGGTCTCACAGATGGCTGCAACTTCACAGTCTTCTAAGCCCAGCTACCTCTCTGGTCCACCAAAGTCACAAGTACTCTCAAGGTTCCCATTATATGGCTAATCTCACCCTTCTATTTCTTCTGTTTTGATTTTAGGTCTTAACAAAAGTGGAAAGGTACTGACTCTTGGGAACTGGGAAGAGAAATTTTTGCGGGGGGTCGGGGTTGAGACAGAGTCTCACTATGTAGTTAAGACCGACCTGGAACTCACTATGTAGCCCAGGCTGGTCTCAAACTCACAGTGATCCTCCTGCCTCAGCCTCCTCAGTGCTGGGATTACAGACGTGAATCACCATGCCCAGCTTCCAAGAAACATTAAAGACAAAAAAATTCACCAAACATGTTTTCTATTTCAAAGGAAATCTAAACATGAATATTTATGTAGCCTTTCAGAGTTTTCTACACAGCTTGAATGGAGTACAATTTGCAGTCTCAATCAGAAACTTAAATATTGATAGCTCTGATCTTTCAATCCCATTTGTACACATCTCTCTTTGGAACACTTCCACAAGGGTACAAAGACATAAACTCATAGACACATTACAATAGAGATGTGTAAATAATCCAAATGCACATCAGGGAATGGTTAAACATATTATGCTGTAATCAAACCATGAAGTATTATTTGCAGTTAAAAAGAACGAGATGGGTCTATATCGCATGAGCATGCAATATAATAAGAAGAAAAAAACTAGTTTTTTAACAGTATGATATTATCTCATATTTATAGTGCAAAATATCTATATTGGATTACAAATATATGAAATATCTGAAAGACAAATATCAAATTTTTAATAATGGTTACTTCTGATAGTAGGATTGAAGGGCTTTTACCATTTGTTTTAATGTGCTGCTGTATTATTTATATTTTTCTGATATTACTCATTACTTGTATGATAAGAAATAAAAACAATAAAAGCAGAAAAACCAAAACTAAAATGAAAATAATTTGTCTGACCGTGAAAAGATAGGAGACACCAATCAAGTCTAATCCCAGAAGAATAATTGGATTGAAAGTTTCACAGTATCTCTGCCAACAAACCTCCCTGAAAAACATAAAGCTGCCTGGGAGACTCATGTGGCTCTGGAATTCTTGACAGCCCAAAGAATTAGAGCAATTAGTCAAGAACTTTCCCTTCTCCTTGCAGCTTTTTTCAACCTAGATTCAGTGAGGCCAGGGTATAGCCCCTGTGCTCTGGTGGGACATTGGTGCAAATCCCAGAGTCCAATGAAGAACCTGAGGTCTGACAAGCACAGGCAGCAACAGAAGAAAATTATGCCTCCCTTAGAAACGATTTTCTCCTTCTTTAGTACACTTGTTTCACTGGGGCTTCAAGCTGATTGGACAGTGTCACCCACATGGGGGTGGGAATTTCACTCCCAGTTTGCTGACCCACCTGCCAATATTTTCTGGAAACACACACACACGCGCATGCACGCATGTATACCAGAAATGTGCTGTACCAGTGCTCCAGGAATCTCTCAGTCCAGTCAGGTCGACTCCTCAAATTAACCATCACAATCATCCCTAGGTAGGAAAAGCTTTTCTGAGGAAGAAACTGACAGAGGGAAAAGAAGAGCCCAGGAATTGGAACAGCACTGAGGATACCCCTGCTGAGCTCCTGGGTCCCAGTGTACCCCCCACTAGCATACTGCTGAAAGTCTCAGTTGTGTGAACCAACATCTCTATGCCCATGGTAGTCTGAATTAGGTTTCTGAAACACTGAACTAATGGAGACCTAAGTTATATAATGCCAGCTGAACAAATAGCTGCTAAATAAATACACTCAATTAAATAAATACAACCCAACTCTTACAGGTTATATATTGGTTTAAAATACTCCTGTATTTTATCTAGGCTGAGACGGAGAACCAAATAAGTACACTGGGGCTTCTGGCATGGGAAGAAAGCAGCAGTGGGAAGGGATGAAATGCCAGCCTCAGGATGGTCTCAGAAAGTTTTATTTGAAATATTGTCATTGACTTATTCACCTGATGCAGACAAATTTCTGCACACCAAAATGGTCTTAAAATGTTTTATGCAAAAAAGAAATGTGTGCAGCTCACAGGCCTACAGCAAAAGATATTACCTGCCTAGTAACCCATGAATAGCTACCCAGAAAAAGGGAAAAGCAGGCCCAAAGATCAGTCTCCCCCACCAGGGCTTCCACAGCGATACAAGTGGCTCTGACAACAGTGGGCAGAGGCAGCGTTTGCATTCTGTTAATGAATTGGCCATTGCAAAAGTGACTTAACCTGTTCTTGAGTGATGCCTCAAATAAGGATCAAATGCAGGGGAGCTGCAAGAACGTGGCAGGGTACAAAAGCCTGAGTCCACACAAAAGCAAGGGCTTTTTCTGAGGATGAGGCTGCCCTCCAAAAAAGGAAAAAATAAATGACAAGTGGCATTAGCTAATGATATTAGCTAATGTAGATTCCTTACTGAACACATCTAAATAAAAATGCCTAAGATAATGGTTAAAAGAATGCTATGCTATGTATTTTTTAATGAAAAGAAATAAGCACATCAAAAAATCAGGAGAAATTTTCATTAGCTCTTAAATTGATATATTATAGGCTGAAAATCCCAGTAGGTAAATATTCTTATAAAGTAAAAAAATCAGAAGCAAAAAAGGATAAAGAAATATACTCTGCAATGGACTTTATCATCCACCCATCTAACTTTCTCCTTTCATGCACCAGGAAAAGCAGAGGTAAGGTGGAGAATCTGTCCTCCAGCCTGAAAGATCTGCTCCTAGGTAAACAACAGGAAAACTGAGGGAGAAGAGCAAGGAGAACAAAATGTGCACATAGTACAATGCAGGGGATTCATGTCATAGCCGTGTATCTGGAAGGAGGTATACAGAAACAAAAGAATGATGTAATCAGGAAACACAGATTTTGATGCCACTTACAAGACAAACTGAATGGGAAGACATTTCATAGTAAGATATTTAAGGATTGAGTAGAATGCAGAAAGAAATTACCTAGGTAAGCATATATCAAATAAAAGAGAAACTTGAATGAGTTATGAGGGGCAGAGAGAGAGAGAGAGAGAGAGAGAGAGAGAGAGAGAGGAGTGTTGTCAGGTGCAAGGATAAGGGGAGGAATAGATAGTTTGAGATGCCAGTAGTAACTTTTTAAAAACTCCATCAAAAAGAACATCTGATTTTTGGGATAACAGAATTAAAAAGGGAATCACATAAATATATTGGGGTACATTTGAGAGGATACTTGACTTTTACTAATTAAGGTTTATTTCAATAATCACTTATGCCTATACAAGGATAGATTTGGAGCTGGGAATATAAAGTAGAATAAAGGAGGTGTTTGTTCTCACACAGAGGCCTACACAAACTAGACCTACAACAGAGACCTAACTATGCCCTGGGATAAGATCAAAGTAATTCTGAGTTAATTATGAAAATATAAGGGTAGAAAAGTGAAGTTCATTTTTTTAAACATATGTGTACAAAAGCTTTATAATCCCCCCACCAATAAATTTACTGACTTTTTCATTATTAAGAATCAAGGACATGTCTGGCACCATCCCTGTGGAAACAGAGGTCTGAGCTGTAACAGAGGTCACATTTTTTTTAGAGTGTATTTATCATAAGTCCCTTATCTATAAATGCCAGTAGCAGGTTATAGTTGTTTTGATGTATCTTATTTCACTCCCTCTCCAGACTCTGTTGGTATTATTATTATTATTATTATTATTATTTGTGGGGTATAAGGACAGGGTCTTCGATGTAGTTCAGGCCAGGCTTGAACTCACCATGTAGCCCAGGCTGGCCTTGAACTTGCAGTAATCTTCTTGCCTCAGTCTCCCGAGTGCTGGGATTACAGATGTGCACCACCAACTGTTGGTATTATTATTGGTGCAGGTTGAGCATCCCTAATGCAAAATACCAAAATATAAAATGCTCCAAAATCCAAAACTTTTTAAACACCCATGACACTACAGTGAAAAGTCTACTATTGACCTCATGGATGGGCTATACAAAACAGAAATGCCCTAACAATTTTACTGAAATTATATATATTACAAAATACAATAATCAGAAATCTCAAACACTTAATGATAGCACACTTATGATAGCAAGTATTTCAGATAAGAAACAGTCTGTATTATTGCTTTGTAAATGAAGCAACAGATGATATAGAGGCTGCAACATATCTGCATTTGTCAGTCTATGGCTGAACCAAGATATGAACCTGAGAGCTTCTGCCCAAATTCATATATTACAAAATACAATAATCAGAAATCTCAAACACTTAATGATAGCACACTTATGATAGCAAGTATTTCAGATAAGAAACAGTCTGTATTATTGCTTTGTAAATGAAGCAACAGATGATATAGAGGCTGCAACATATCTGCATTTGTCAGTCTATGGCTGAACCAAGATATGAACCTGAGAGCTTCTGCCCAAATTCTAGCCTATATTTTACTACTCCACTGTGGCTTTGGTGAATATTATTTTCTACTACTCTTTGCCCTCCTGCTCTGAGAATCACAGTGAATCCTGGTAAATCTGACTTCAAATGACAGCATGAAGGGAAGAATGGGGGAGGGGCCAGAAAACAAGGGGGATTTGGATTTGAAGGGGTAGAGCAGGAAGACATAGATGGTAAAAGTCTTCTTTTCTTTCACGATTATAATATGGAAGGAAACACTTAGCTTCATTTGTTTCTTAAAGTCATTCTTCCTGGAGCCTTCAATTCTTCATTTATTCTAGACTGGCTATTTCTAGGACTGTAGCACAGCTGCCATATAGGAATCATCACCAACTTTATTTCATTTCCTTTGCCTTTGTCCTATCATGAACTCCTGTTTCTAGACTCTCATGTCTTCCTCTGTTTTTGTCTGCTTCCTTACTTTGATAAGAGTACATTTCTTTGTACGAGTATAAGAGTACATTTCTAGAGAAAGGTGCATATCAGATAAATTATAGGACATCTTCAATGGCTCAAATTTTCTTTATAAAATTGAATGATTAGCTTAATTCAAAATTTTAATGTGACAATTATTTCCACAGAAATATGAAGGCAACTGTTTCTCTTTTAGCTTCCAGGTTTGCTATGACAAGCATGATGCTTAAGTCCCAACCTTTCATCAGTGATCGGTCTGCTCTTCTGTGAAGCTCTTGGTACCTTCTCCTTTCCCACAGTGTGAAATTTCATGGTGGTGTGTTTTGGTGTAGGTACTTTTGTTATCCATTATTTTAGTCATTTGCCAACTCTGATTCCACAGGTCTGGGAAATCTTCAAATATTGTTTTTATAATTTCTTTGTTCTATTTAATGAAAATCATGATATTGAAGTTCCAATCTATATGTGAATATCCTTTGGCTATCTTCTATGGACTCAACACTAAATATAACTGAAATTGAACTCCCTGTCACCTAACAAAACTTTTTCTTAATCATATCTTCCCTAACTCAGCAAATGTATGTTTTTAGACAGAAATATTGACATCTCCCCTTTTTTTTTTATTTACATGAATTCGAATGCTGGGTCTTTCAAAGTGTACATCTCGTGTCTCTCATGTTTAGTCCACTCTTTTATCTTCATTTTTTTCTTTGGGTTACTGGGATTGCACTCAGGGCCTTCACACTGAGCTATATCCCCAGCTCTTCTCTTTGAGACAGGATTTTGCTAATTGCCCAAGCTGGGCTTGAACTTTGGATCCTCCTGCCTGATCCCCCCAAATATCTGGAAACTCTGATTCTACAGCTTTAGGCAACATGAGATTACAGGCATGCACTGTCGTACTGGGACTCCACTGCTTTTTCCAGGTTACTGTAATTTCCTGATAGAGCAGGCTCATCCTTCCTGGAAGCAGCCTCCTACCTTTTCATGTCTCCAGTTGAATCTCATCCTTCGAACCTCAGCCTGCAGGACTCTGCTGCCATTCTCTGAGTTAGAACATTATCCACACTAAGAGTTGAATGCATTTTTACTTGTCCACACTCACCACTAGACAATGAATTACACGAGAATCACCTACTCAGTAAATATTATAAATAAATGAGTTGATTATTTTTAACTAACGATGTGTTTTCCACTGTGGAAAATAAAATCAATTCTAAAATTAAGGAAATTCCTGACATTATTGAAACCTATTCTTATTTTCTCCTCATTTCTTCTCTAGTGCTTCTCTCCTCTCTTGTTATAAATAAGAATGTCCTAAGTGAGTAATGAGAAATCACTGTATACACTGTTTGAAACCAAATGAGTCAGGCTCTGAATATGATGGATTTGTGAGAAGAAAATAAACCATTTCTCCTGGGGATTCAGGACACTGTATGATCTATTAGCTACTGAGAAAATGTGAATAAGTAAGTAGTGGTGGAAAAATTACTTTGTATTTTTGAAACCACATAAATAGATAGTTGAGCCTTATTCATTGTGGTAGTTTCAGTTAGGTAAGCCAAAATGAAAGAAATGGTCTAGCCGGGTGTGGTGGCGCGTGCCTGTAATCCCAGCACTCAGGAGGCTGAGGCAGGAGGATCGCTGAGTTCGAGACTTGAATAAGTAAGTAGTGGTGGAAAAATTACTTTGTATTTTTGAAACCACATAAATAGATAGTTGAGCCTTATTCATTGTGGTAGTTTCAGTTAGGTAAGCCAAAATGAAAGAAATGGTCTAGCCGGGTGTGGTGGCGCGTGCCTGTAATCCCAGCACTCAGGAGGCTGAGGCAGGAGGATCGCTGTGAGTTCGAGACCAGCCTGGGCTACATAGTGAGTTCCAGGGCAGTCTCAACTACATAGTGAGACTCTGTCTCAAAAACCCCCCCCCAAAAAAAAAAAGAAAGAAAGAAATTGTCTAGGTTATGTCTCATTCAACTCAGTAATTTAAATTTCAAGATAATTGAAGAGCATAATAAAATGGTGTTTATCAGAGCTCATGTTTTCCCCATATAGACAAGAAATCTTTAATATGGTCTACTTAGAAGGAAGTAAGTGTCCTAATGTTACTATCCTATAGTTTTACCCCCAAACCTGCAGCATCTATTGTTTTCTGAACGAACCTTTCCTGAGCTGGCCTAAGCATTCATTTCTTTACTCACTCATCATATATTTATCGGGTGGCTTCACTGTACTTATCTGGTATTAAAGTGAAGAGACAAAATCATTAACTCCAGAAATTCACCAGTTATAGGACATATAAATAAGTGACAACAAGATAATGTAGCAAGTGCCAGCCCAGAGCAGTGGGGAAAGATTTTTTTTTCTGGGAGATTAGAGCAGGAGCCAGGTAACACTTCCCAGGAGAAGGTAATGTTTGGACTAAGACAAGGAGCATGAAGAAGACTCTCCAAGAATGAGGTTTCACAGGGAAGGGAATCAAGTGTATAGGTCCTGGGTGTAAAGAGACAGCAATGAGGGAGAGGGTGCAGGACACAATGGAGGGTTTGTTTCTTGAATCCAGCCTACACTATCTGCAGTCTTCAATAATGTTCAAGGTCACCAGTTCATTATTCCTCAGTTTCTCCCTAATGTATCAGAACTCCTCTGAAAATCTAGTTTAATCCTAAATTTGATGACGTACTTATTGTGTTATCATTTTGCTTTTCCTTTCTTTTTAAAAATGGTGCACTTTATGATTAAAGATGCCAATGAATGGGAATTATGCCCAAAGGAAAAAAAAAACAGGAATTTAAATTGGTTTTGCGTGCTGGTGCGTTTAGTTTAAATGAAGTCATCTGGCTAAGATGACAGATAGACTCAGCCATTAAAGGCATATAAATAAACCCCTACTTTTTTAAAATGAAATTTTCATTATAGAAAAATGAAAAAAAAATACTTCCCTTCATTTTCATCATGGTCTCACCCTGTCCTAATCACTATGGACCTGTTGGAATGCATATCAGCTTATATTATATGTATTTATATAGATTTTCTTAGTGAAATACTATAATACAGTTTTAAGTACTTCTTGTTGTGAAATGTGCTATCTGTATTATCTGTTAAGTTTAGCAAGGAACTATAAAGCTGATGCCCATACACTGCTACCCAGAAAAGGGAAGCACTGGCAGCCAGGAGCACATTACTGCCCAACCTCCCCTTCCCATTCAAGGAGACTGCTGCCAAGATGCTTTTAGTCATCATTTCTCGCTTTTCTTTATAGTTTTTACCATCCTCTTACGCAATGTCTTTCAGTTTAGAAATGTCTCATCAATGAAACCCTACTGCATGGATTCTACAGTCTTGCAATGTTTACTCAGCCTCATGCTTATAATTTTGTCCATTTTGTAGCCTACAGTCCCAGTTCACTCTTTTTGCCAAACAGTGATCCATCATGTATATACATTGCATTATATTCCTTCATTCATTCATTCATTCATGCTACCATTGGTGGAAAGTTTGAGTTGCTTCTAATTGTTTTTTAAAATTCTGAACAATGTTGCTTTGAACAGACTTGTACAAGTCCCCTGGTGCACATGTGTGAATTTCTTTCATACCTGTGAGTGAAATTCTTAAGTGAAACAACTAGATAACATCACACTATGTTACAAAGTGTCTGTTCTCATTTCCATTTCCCCATTTCCCTCTGTTATTGTGTGAATTCCTCATTTGCTTTATCTTCACCAACATGTACACAGTCAGACATTAAACTATTGCTTCTGATTGTGATTTGAATTACATTTTCCTGGTTTCTGATGAAGTTTAATGTAATTTCCACATATATATTGGCCATCTCAATTTTTTACTTTGTGGCGTACTGGCCAACTTTTTTGTTCTTTTTTTGTCTCTCCCCAACACACACTCACATTGACTTGTCAGGGACACAAGACAAATTTGCAATTTTTTTTTTAAAAACTGGATTATATTATGATCATCTTTCATGGTACTATTTAATCTACAATGTGTTTCAAATGTAAACAATGTAAACAAATTATTAGTTTAGCAGTTTTAGTGGTAACTCACAAACTAAGACAACAGCCACTATAAAAATGAAGTAGTGTTGGGCTTGGGAGGTAGCCTAGTGGTAGAGCACTTGCTTAGGACGTGTGAGGCCCGAGGTTCAATGCCCAGCACCACAAACAAAAACAAATACAAAATGAAATAGTGTTATAAATATTTTTTCAAGTGGGAGATGGAACTAAAGACATAATAGGGAAGTTGTTCTGCATGAGGTTAAGGGCCTAGATCCTTAGCTCTACTGTGTCCATAACTGTGTGACCTTGGGCAGGTTATTTAAGCCCTCTAAACCTTTGTTTCTTCTGTATAAATGGGTGATAATAATAGTAACTACTCCATAGAGTTGTGAGGGATAAAAAGGGATACTACATTAAAGGTGCTTAGCACAATGGCAGTCATCACACATGCCCAAAGGCATATTAAAAATATTGTTCATTATAAGTTTTGTTTAGAACCTTAAAACTGGTGTTCTCCCTAATCCCTGCTCTGATTCATTATGTTGAAACTTAGTCCCCAGTATGAAAGCATTGAGAAGTTGGGCTTTAAAAGTGATTATGTCATAAGGGTACTCCCTAAATGAACAGAATTTATACCCTTACAAAAGAGGCCCACGGAAGCTTGTTCACCTCTTCTGCCATGTGAGGACACAACAAGCCAATGTCAATGTGCTAACAAGCACAACTGCCAATGGAGCTCAAAGGACCAGAATGCTGATAAGAATGTAGACCGTAAAGGTCAAGTTCAAGAGGTTTTGATTGTGGTTCTATTAAGAAGCAGGCCTTTACCAACACAGAATCTTCCAGGGACTTTATTTTGAAGTTCCTAGGCTTTAGAACTATAAGAACTAAATATTATCTACTGTTCATAAGCCTTCCAGTCCATGGTATATGTCAGACGACTAATGAACTTAAGACAGAATTTATAGATTATGAGTAACATGCTAATACATTCAATCCTTGCTGCATGAGGTTGATGTTATTCTCCTTTTTGCTAATGAGGGATCTGAATATCAGAGAAGTTAAATAATTGAATCAAGGACATATTCCTCTTAGTAATACCACCATAGTCAGACTCCAGGTCTAATTTCAAAGCTTATTCCTTGTTTCTTCTGCTATCTAAATTCTACTTGGTAGAAATAAACAGTTCACTGTGGCTTATTAATAAATTTGTTCTACTCTTTTGAATAGTCATGCGGAAATGAAAATATATTCAATGTAGCTTTTAAAAATAAACCCCCAAAGATATAGACAATTCCAAATAAACAGGGTCTTAATAAAGTGCCATTTTTTCCAGATCATGGGCACAGAAGTGCTGCCTGCTGTCTCATCCGCTGTTGGGTGACCTCTGGCATGACAGAGGCCATAACTGTCAAGATCATCCTGTTCCAGGAGAAGGCACTAGGTATAAGTACAAGCTTAGAACTCAGATGCCCAGGCTTAAATACAACTCTGCAATCTCCTAATTTTGTTATCTTGAGAAAATTACTTGATCTTTCTAATCCAGTATCTCCTGATCTGTGAAGTAGGGCTCAGGATAGAACCTGTGCATCTTAGAAACAAAAGGGAGGATGAAGTGAGACAATGGACATACAGTAAATGCTTAATAAATTCTTTCACACAATAAATGCTCCTTTCAAAATTGCTCATCAAGAAATTATCCTATCAGTTGGGCCTGTTTAATGCTATTTATCATTTTATCAGATTCCCATTATCAGATATCTAGCATGATTTTGTCACAAGGCTTTAAATTACATGCACAGAATAATTAGGCATTTTACTCTCATTCATCCCTTATCTCCACCCTAATGTATAGACTCTGCAGAGTCAAAGCCACCTCTAGTCCAGAGGACTTTGTGTTTCAGGGTCTCATCTCTGTGTCTAGGCTACCATGGTGGTCTCCTTGGAGAAAGGAGATACATGACTTCAGACAAATTACATTTCTTTATCAGACACAAGGACAATCCTAGTCACATCCATCTGGGGCCTCATCTTCCATGGTAAACAATTTACAAGACAAATAGGAATTCTTTCTAATTGATCTTCTCATGATATGTATTATGGAGTCTGAGGTCAATGTCACATCCAGTAGTCTTAGGTCACAGTCAAGTCCTATTTAATCAGCCAGTCTTTCAATAGGTAAGTGAATGTTAATGTTGTATATTAGGAAGAGAAGAGGCTTTGGAGAAAGACAGATTTCAATCCAAGTCTTGGATCAGCTGCAAAGTCACTCTGACACTGGAAAAGATAGTTTTTTCATCTTTAAATACAGAAGGAGAAGTGGTACACAATGTTGCTCTAGCATTTAAAAAGAAAGTTAAGAGCCCTTAGGAAGAGTCTGTCACACAATAGTGCCATAAAATGCAGCAATTATGCTCAAGATGATGGTGGCAGTCATCAAATGGCCAAATGTCTAGGCCAGAAAGGGACTTGTTGTGGCTCCCCAGGAAGTAAGTGGCCACCCTGAATGAACAGCATATGGTTGGCTAGTGGTTGGGAATGCAAACATAGAAGAAGTCAGAGAAACAGAACTTTCTACTAAGAGGCAGACACAGAGAATTCTATGGCTTGGCTTACTGAGAGAACTCCAGGCACAAGGAGGTGGCATCGTAGGAGAGAAGGCAGATAGTGAGTGATAGACAGGCACATTGCAGGCAACTCAAAGCCAATAAAGAGTTCTTTGCAGGGGAGTAACAGGACCAGATGTGTATTTAATGAGGTAAAAGTCTTCTAGCAGCAGCATAAGAGGCTGAGCTGGATGGCTTTCCACTTATATGAGCGAGGTTAGTTGGATGACTATTGATTAGTAAAGTGTGGGGCCCAAAATGGCTCTCAGTACCACTAATTGCTGATTGATGGATTACAGTTGAAAGATGTGAAGGTTGTGCAGTGCCCAGCGAATATGTTATTCTTTTCCATTTATCTTATAAGATGCATAACTGCTATTTGTCTTTTTACACTTTCACTTTTTTCTACACTTCATGAAGATTACCGTCATCAAATACTCTAAATATTACTGTTATTATTTGGAATTTTGTCATCATAACATAGTGGAACACATAAGTCTGAAAAGAAATGTAAAATTTTAAAACAATTACATGTAATTAAAAGTCCCATGCTTATCATACTAATAGACTGGATGGGATCATGGTGACAATTTTGCATAATAGTGCCTTAATAGCACAACAGGAAGATTTCTGAAACATACAAATGTCAGAAATCACAGCTCCAAAAGACCATCTGTATTAACTACTGCTGGACTAGCTCCCACAGCTTCTTAGGGTTGAAAGTGGAGTATGCAGAACACCAGGTGTGTAACCTTTTAATTAAAATACACGTATGACCTCTTACATAACAGCCAGGATTTTCATGCCCTACTTTTGAAGATCCTCTACAAAATAGAAGGTTTCACATGAGCCTACAGATGGCTTAATATCAAAATCAGTCACAGAGTTGTATGACTCCTCCTCTGCCACTTATCAGTATGTCCTAAAATGCTTCCCAAAATATCTAAAACACTATTTTTGCTGTTGTTTCAATAGAAACATTGGAAAGGAAGACTAGAGCAAAACAATATTTCTCTCCCCTTACTTGGCTTCTGTGATATTTCAATTATTATGGCTAAAATAGCACTTAGGGCCATTAAATTGGCAATAGAAGATGAAGTTATCAGGGTTTTAAACTGGAGTACCCTAAAAACAAAAACAAAATCTATTTAAAAAATGAACCCATTGAATTTTACTGGACTTACAGTAAAATTAGTGACTGATGATGATTTCAGGTGTGATTTTTTTCATGCTCTATTTTGATCATTTCATGGGCTGTAAGTTCCTTCATAAAAGAATTAGAAGACAGAAGAAAGAGCATATCTAGTCAAATTAACAAGGTATCTAATGGGAAGTAACCTCAGTCCAAAATTTTAAAGAGTAAGAGGCTTGGGGAAGCCTCTAATTTTACAAAGACTCAAATCTTCTTCCCCACCATCACTATCTGGCAACTTCTGCCAAAACTTCAGGTTTCTACCTGTGTGTCTCCTGCACACTGCATCAGATCTCTCTCTGTCATGCCTTTATTGCACACTCATTTCCCTTTTACAGTGTTTAGCATAACTTTAATAAATAGTTATATGTGTAAGTATGTGCTTGTTTCCTGCGACACCATCAATTCCACTGGGACAAAAGACTGTGTCTATTTTATTCACTGAGAATTCTCCAGGTATCTAGCATGATGCTCAACTCAAAGGTGCTTAGTAAATCTTTGTTGAATGAAGGGATAGCCACCTTTATGTCAGCTGTTCTCACTCCCTAGGAGGAAATGAGGGTTGGCTTTGGTGTCAGAACTCTGATTTACAGTGTTTGCTGGCCCCCCTCCTGCCGGCCAGCCACAGGCTATGCAAGTAGGACACCCACTTCTGTGGCTCTCTTGATGAATTGAGCAGCTCCTCTGATAAGACATTACATGCATCATCCCTGTCACAACGTCCTATCTCTGTGACCTCATGCAAAGGAATGGCTCTCATATTTATTGCTTTCATTTTTCTCCCACACAGATTCTTTTTAAATACTTCTACTCTCCTTAATATCCTTTATCCCCAAACCCATAGCTAGTTCCTCTGTTGGCCTTACAATGACAAATAAGCTGAGAGTGTGATAGCAATTCAGACCCCGCCTCAGGGAGAACAGTCCACACTGAGCAATAACACCACATGCACCAAAGGGCCTTGCACTGCCTGATTGCTTTGAACTTTTCTTCTGGTCCCACTCGTGGGACATATCTGAACACCCCTGAGTCATCAGTAACTTCACATTGTGGGGCACTCTGTTTCTTTCATTATCAGAAAATAACCTGCTCTTAAAGCTATGTCATCAAAGGAACATATATAATAAGGTACAGTAAGAATAACTCCCCCATCATTTACAACCAAGGTCTCATCAGCAGTTAAGTAACTTTTTGCTTGTCCTGTCTTTTGCTAAAGCTGAATATTTTTTCCAGTCAGCTCTTTCTCAATTTAAGATGTGGCCAGAAAGAGGAGGCCAGGCCTGAGCCTCTGAAGGAGAGTAGGGGGAACTTGTGATGAAGATAAATTTTGTACATGTACACAGCACAATGCTTCATAAACACATTTGATGATGCTGATAAGCTACTGATATTTCAGAAATTGCTATACGCCCAGAAATACCCAAATGTTTGAAAATTAATTCAGAGATAACAAGTTGCTTTTAAAGACACACTATATTAACTTTTAATAGCATAAGTAGAGTACCTGTAGACCATTGCTTAAGGAGCCTCATGATTCAGGGGATTTTCTGGATAAATAGAGGGAAATCAAAGTAAGAAGTCACCAGCTGTTCATTTTCTATACAACCACAGGAAATCTTTCCATGCTTAGTCTGAAAAGAGGAGTTTTATTTCCTATGCTACCTGATGGGAACATGACAGAATCAGAGGGCACATTGACCAAAAAGTAATCTATCTTCAGATCAAAATTTTCACTTGAAAATATTTTCCTTTTTGCTCCAGTAGCTGTAAACCAGTAAGAAGAGTCAATGGACTTTGCTACTTCATCTTTGACAAAGGAGCCGACCATCCTCACTGGAAGCAAGATAGCCTCTTTAATAAATGGTGTTGGAAAAACTGGATCTCAACCTGCCAAAGATTAAAACTAGACCCTTATCTTTCACCCTGCACTCAGCTAAAATCAAAGTGGATTAAAGATCTAAATATTTAAAAAGAAACACTAAACTTGATGGAAGATAGGCAGAACTCTTGAAGACACTGGCATAGGAAAAGACTTTATGAACAAATCCTCAGTAGTACAGGAACTAGCAGAAAGAATCAACAACTGGGATCTCATCTTATCAAAAAGCTTCTGCACTGCAAAAGAAACCAACAGAACTAAAAGACAACCTATAATGTGGGAAAAAATGTTTACCATCTGCTCCTCAAAGGACTGTTTTCTAGCCAGAGATTTAGCTCAGTGGTTCCGCAACCTGCCTTGCAAGCACAAAGACCTGAGTTCAATCCCCAGTACCAAAAAAAAGAGACTATTATCTATTATCTAGAATATATAAAAAACTCAAAAAAATCAGCCCCCCAAATATAAAGACCCAGTTCTAAAATGGGTATCTGAAATGAACAGACATTTCTCAGAAAAAGAAGTAAAAGCAGCAAGTAAATATATGAAAAAATGTTCCACATCACTGGTCATTCGAGAGATGCAGATGAAAACAGCACTGAGATACCACCTCACCCCACAAAGAATGGCTCCTATCAAGAAATCAAACAATAACAAATGTTGGCGTGGTTGTGGGGAGAAAGGAACCCTTCTTCATTGTTGGTGGGAGTGCAGACTGGTGCAAACACTATGGAAATCAATACGGAGATTTTTCAAAGAACTAGGATTAGAGGTTCCATTTGACCCAGCCATCCCTCTGCTGGGCATATTTCTAAAAGAATTAAAAGAATCATATCACAGTGTTATATTTATAGCAGTACTGTTTGTAATAGCTAAAACTTGGAAACAGACCATTTGCCCTTCATTTGGAGACTGGATAAAGAAGATGTGTTTTTTTCTATATAATGGAATACTACTCAGCCATGAAGAATGAGACATTAAATTCATTCATAGGAAAATGGATACATGTTGAGGATATACTCTTAAGTGAAATAAATAAGTCACACTTGTGTAAATACTGAATAGTTTCTCTGGTGTGAAAAACTATAATAGTACATAATATCCTAATTATATAATGGACAATGTGAAATAAGAAGAAAAGGGCTAAAGGAGTAGAGAAAGTGAGAAGGGTAGGGGAAATCTAATAAGGGAAAAGAAAAAAATGAAAAAATGGAAATAAAGCGTTTATAAATGAGGAGGGGAGGGGGGTGAAGGGAGGGCAGGGGTAAGGGGAAAAAATGAGAACCAAGACCTGTCATGTAAAGGTACAAGATCCCAATGATGAATGTAACTGTACTGTATACCTAAAATGTACCAATAAACTCAGTGAGAGAGAAAAAAAGAAGAGTCACTGGGTGCTGCCCAATTATTTGTTTAAAATTACATGGATCGATGCATTGAAGTGATTTATATTTGACACATAAACAGGAAAAAAGCTTCTCATGAGAATATTTAGGAAAAAAAAACACTGAAAGATGGAGGCTGTTTAAAAAATACTCAGGGACCATCTATTTACACAGTTAAGGATAGCACTGTTAATATATCTATTTTTTAATTGTTAGTACTAAGCCCATATCTCTTTCCATTGTTATTAAATTGATGTCAAGAAGGCAATGGTAATTAACTGATAAGACAATACTATTTTACACCTGCAAACGTGTATAGTACGTGCATTAGTTCTCAGCTAGAATCTGCAAACCCTGGGAGAAAGGGGCACAGATAGATTACAAAATTACTGTAAGGGCGGGATGTAATAAGCAAGAACTAAAACCTACAATGCACTTCAAAAATATATAATTATCTGGCCTCCATCTGAGTAAGAATGTTGAAGTATCACAGCACAGGGGTGAAGTCTACACGTTTTAAAGTCAGACAGATGTAGGTTGACTCCTGCTGTACTACAAAGAAGTTGTATAGTTCTGGGGGAGTTACTTAATTTCTCTAAATTCTAGTTTGTTCTAGGATTAAAACAGTACAGTGTATAAACCATTATGCACACTGCTTGGTATACACAGAATGTCCAATAAATATATTTTTTAAAGAATAAAATTATTTATATCTAAGCATATTCCTTCAATTACCAACATAGAATATTATACTTAAGACAAATGAATATCAACTTATTTGCCATAATAAACTGAATTTGGACAGCTCTCACTTTAGAGGGACAACTGAATACACAGCTCAATATTTATTTTTATGGATCCTCTAATGAAGATTTCCTAAGAAGTACACTTCTAGATTACAGTGCTTTCAATTCCATAGGAAATCTCTCTAAATAACCATTATTTAATATTGTATCTCTGATTTAGTTGGCTCATGGCCAGAAGTACTGGCCATATTCAAAATATATCCATTATTTTTAAGGCCACATTTCAATGTAACTCAGTAGTTCCACTTTTAGGAATTTATCCTAGGAACATATAGAAAATTACCCATCAGGTTTGTGGAAAAGGGATAATTCAGGAGGCCTAGATTGTTCCAACTCTGCCCATTCCCAAGAAGGGCCTGTTGCACTACTGGTCACTGGCCAGCTTCTAGGATCTGGGCTCTTCTAAGGTTCTAACAGATGAGTGTTCCACATGTTCAAGTTCTTGGGCCACACTACAGTGTTTGCTTACCAAGTTTGCACATAGAATAAATGCTGCATGTCTGCATGACCAATCTATAACAAGGCCCCAAGATAACCAGGATTAGATGAATTTCTCTCAGTGGCAAAATGTTGTTCATACTATCACATGTCATTGCCAAAGGAATGAAATACATTTCATGCAGTATCACTTTGGAACTTTGGGGACTTTGGAACTTTGCAGCTGGTTTCATCTGAATCTCACCCCATTAGCATTTGTTCTTTATTAATTTGAATTCTTTGACTGTAATAAATTATAATTATAATGATAATATCTGAGTCCTATGAACTCTCTTATGAAAATCATCCAGCTTCAGAGCAGTCTTCAAACCCCCCAAAACATTTTTGCAAAATTAGCTCATAATAAATTTACTATTTTATACTGAAACATTGACAATAATTTAAATGGTGAACAGATAAGCAGTTCCATACATCTGGATAATCAACCTAAAATTAATAAACATTTAAAATAACACTTTTACGTATTTATTATGGCATTAGAAAACTGTGTGAAAGTAGGATACAAAATTATATGGAAAGCATAAATTTAAGTAGGAAAAACATTCATATCTATATAGAAAAAGACTGGAAGGACACATGCCAATGAATGTTATTAGTGGCTACTGATCAATTGTGAGATTTTGAGATAGTTTGTTTCATTTTTCCGTATTTTTATGATTTTTTCTCAGAACAAATTATTATTCTATTTTTATTCAGTTATTTTTACATATCTTAGAACAAAAATTAAAACATATTTGGGAGAATTCTGATAACACAAAGAACACAATTTAAAAATGAAAGTTATTTTCTCTGTCACAAGTTTTCCTGAAACTGGACCTCATACTACTGGACATCATAGCTACCAACAATTTAAATGGCATTTTCCACTTTTTTCTGTAAATTACATAAAAACTGATTTACTTTGCTTCAGGTTTTACAGAAATAGGATCTTGTTCTGAAGCTTTTTCCTTTCAAAAACGTATTTGGGCATCTTCCACATAATTCATATATCATTTTTAAATGACATGTATCTACTGAATCAAAGTTTACTAATTCATTTCCATATTGACAGAAATTTTAAAATATAATTTCTAATTTTTTAGCATTATCATAATGTTGCCTAACAAATTCATGCATGTACATCAAGGTTCCTTGAAAAGTACTTTTGTAAGAGTACTAGGAGCAAATCCTCTTGGATTACATGCTATACATACCTAAATATTCATGGATATTGACAAATTGCTCTCCAAAAGATTGTACTTATTTTCATTACCAGTAATGCTACAAGACAGTGATCATTTGCCATAGTCTTACCAACAATGGATATTATAAGTATTTTCAATTTTTTCTAATTAGATATGAAGATTAAAATTATAGTATGTCATTTTAAAAACTGAACGCATCATTATTATTGAATCTGAACATCTTTTCACCATTCTACCCATAGACCACTTTGTCCTCTCAATGTGTAAAATAGTCATTTATATCTTTTATGGGTTTTTCAAATTAAGTTATCTTTCCTATATATTTTCAGGAGTTCTTTAAACTGTGTACATATGAACATTGTGTGGCCGGGTGTGGTGGTGCATGTCTATAATCCCAGCACTATAATCTCCCACTTGGGAGGCTGAGGCAGGAGTGTCACTGTGAGTTTGAGACCACCTGGGCTACATAGTGAGCTCCAGGTCAGTCTCAACTACATAGTGAGACCCTGTCTAAAAAAGAAAAAACAAAAAATATTGTGTGGCAGCATTTCCTATCAGTTTATTATCCTCAACTCTATGATGCCTTTCTTTGTATAAAGTTTTAAATTTCTACATTGTTAAATCGGTCACTTAAAAAATGTCTCTGCCTTTCATGTCCTGTTTAAAAAGGCTCTCCCTATTCCAAACTTTTAAACTATTTTCTAATGCTCTCATTATCAGAAAAATATTTAAATATACAATTGAATTTATTGTCAATTATGTTGTTCAATGTAGTTTTTTTTGTTTGTTTGTTTTGTTTTTTATTGGTACCGGGGATTGAACTTGGGTCCTTTCACTTGCAAGGCAGGCCACCAAACCACTGAGCTAAATCCCTGGCCCCAATGTAGTTTTTTAAAAAGTCACAGAATTAAGATTTAAAATTGTTTTGCTAAGAAGTGTGTTTCATCTTTTGAGAAAATGACAGGCTCCTTTCCCTCAGTTGTACCCTGTTGCCAAGAAGCTCTGAGTCCAGTTTTTATCAGCCTTTTCTCTTTTTTATTACTTGGATTTTCTGCCTGGCCCTGTGTTTTTCTGTGACCTTTCCTGAAAACTGCTCTGGATCTTTCTGAAATTAGAAAGTGAGCAAACAATAAATATATCAGCAAGTGATCAATTAGAATTTGCATAAGTAAATATCAATAAAACTTATTATATTTAATTAAATATTCCCAGGTTATTCTTTTCTTACCTATTGTATTGCAAATTTCTAGTCTGCTAAAACTAACCAGAATTCAGAAAATGAATTACTGTCCTCTTGATGTCTCTCTCTAATTATCAGGCTACAAATCCACTTACTTTATTTTGAGTCTTTCAAGGGTAACGGTTACTCTAATTATCCTTGCATCCAACTTACCTTTGCCTTAAAGCAAGCACTCAATAGTTTGTTGAATAAGTGAACCAGAGAAACAAAAACAAAACCTCACATTAGAAATTGAGGTCATGGGAAAGAGCCAGGGTTTATCCTACTGTTGGTCTATGCTGACTCTCTAATAGTACATGGCAGTCACTGAGCAGATGTGCCCGAGCCACTACAGCCCACCATCATCATCAAGAGCATGGAGTTACCAGGGAAGGAGACAGAGACTCACAAGTTAGAATGCTTCCAAGGCTGGGGTACAGCTCAGAGGTAAAGAAAGTGTTTGCCTAGTATTGTAGGAAAAAAATGATTGCAACAACAAGTGTTGCAACAGTGCTGTGTGTTACTTAAGTAATTAAAATAAACCAAACCTCATATTCCCAAGAAATCCAATTATTTTGGATTTAACTGCAACCTTCATGCCTATTTTCTGCTGCTTAGCTTGTTTGATGACAGAATAAAGGACTATGAAAACTAGATTTTATTTAAATTAGAAATTCAAACCATGAAATATATGCAAAGCTCAAATTCTGTATTAAAATTTATCTTTTAACAACAATTTTGAAATGCAAGGAGGCCTTAGATGTTAAAGTCAGATTAGAAGTAGAAAAGTCCTGAATACATTTAAAATGATCTTTGTGTTTTGTTTTTCTAAGCCTCATCCTGCCCTAATAAGTCAATTCCATTTTCCTGAGATTTTTAGCAATATTTGAGGCCCTCTCCTTAACCTAAGTTGTGTTACAAAACAAACAAAGTCTCTCCCTTATGGATTTTAGTCTCCTGATGATGGAGGATGAAGGACAATATGTATCTTGCACCAGCAACCTAACTTCTCTTCTTGGTGACAGGATGGAGGTTGATGGCAACAATCAACTGTGAGCTCAGCTCGATGGCTGGAGAAGGCAGACAGCAGCCAGCCTGCAGCACCAATAGGGCCATAGAGCTAACAGAAGGATGTGGGATCTGCTGCCAAGTACATGGGAGGGGCTGTTGCTAATGCTTATTCTAAAGCACCTGCTTCCTCCTCTTTTGTCAATGGTATGGTAGTGTATAAAATTTTATGCCTTTTGAAAAATAAAATGTGAAGACTTTGGATACCACTGCAGTAAGCTTTTGAGTAGTTATGAACTAAGATTCACAAACTCTGCCTTGCGTCTCCCATCCATTCCTTGGTGGAGGCTGCCCCTCACTGTCAACCCTGGAGGAGGATGCTGGGGCTCAAGGGCAAGTCTGGCAGAGTCCAGAATAATGGAGAGAGGATTCCAGGAGATCAAGACATGTTGGAGGCAGCTGTCAGCTTTGGCTACTGGATGAGTCTCTATAATTTGCTACTGGCAATGAAGAAATCAACTCAGTTCCACAAGAGATTGAGGGGAAGTGAGTCCTTAGGTGTCTGCTGGAAGGGACTAGCAGAAAGGGAATGGGATGTCTCTGACCTGGGGGAAATGAGTTGGTCTTGCTGCTTCATTATGTAACGACCTACATACAGCAAGTCTCAAGTACTTTCTTAGCACTCATTGTCACATGTGCCCATACCATTAGGAGAGTCATCACTTTCTTTCTTCCAACAGGTATTTGCTGAGGACTGTCTATTGCCGGACACCTTGCTGGTGTTAAATTGGAGTTGGAATACCCACAGGACCGCATGGATGAGGGGCTAAGAGATGTCAGACTTTGACATCACTACTTGCGAGAAGAGCCACAAAGGGGAAGGTTCCTGACGATGCAATATTCATTTAGGGGCTAAAGAACAGACAGATATTAACTACAGGATGAAATGGGGCTGCATAGGGAGAAAATGGGGCTGACTCAGTTCATTTAGGCCACTATTAAAAATACTTTATATTGCTTATTTGTAAAGAATAAAACTTGGTTCTCAGAGTTCTGGAGGCTGGGAAGTCCAAGAATAAGGGCTCAGCAGATTCCATGTCTCCTGAGGGCTTTTTATAAATAGCACCTCCTACGTGTCCTCAAGTGGCTGAAGAGATGAGCAAGCTCCTTTAGGCTTTTTAATACAGCACTAACATCATCTATGAGGGCAGCGCCTCCCCAAACCCTCACCTGTCAATACCACACTTTGGGGGTTAGGTTGCAACAATGGAATTCTAGAGGACACACGCACACATTCATTCTACAGCAAGACAGATATGTAGGATAAGGGATGTTTCCAACAGAGGGACCTACAAGAGTGAGTCACTGTGATGGTCACCTCCAAACATCACACTAGGCTTCACCTCCAAACATCACACTAGGTTTCACCTTCAAACAAACATCACACTTAGCCGTAATTCTTGAGTGGACTGATCTACTGATAAGTGTCACATACCATGATTCATTCACCTCCAAAAAGCCCAATCTGTGGGCACATAAGACTTTGAGGAACATCAAGATATAAACCGTAACAGTTCTCCCCAATTAAAATATCTTATTTCCATTTAATTCTACCTCCAATGAAACAGACACTCTCTCTACACATTTTACTATTCTATTATGCAAAACCTCAAACATGGACTGGAGAGACTGGTCCAGTCAACTTCTGCATTCTATTACCCGACTTCTACAGAAAGTGATGTGAGGCTAACATTGTTTCTTCTTGTACAACACATCAGTTATGCTCACAACCATCCTGCATTATTTTGAAGGAAATTCCAGATAACACATTCAATAGTCTGGATCTTAAATGTCACCCAAAGTTTATTGCAGGTTTAGTCCCAAGCTTTAGGAGGTGGTAGAAACTTAAAGAGGTCAGGCCTAATGGAAGATCTTCTAGGCACAGTGGATATACCCTTGGAGGGGACAATGGGACCCCAGGCTCCTTCTTCATCACTTTTCTAAAGCTATGAGGTAAGAATCTTTGTTTCTCATATGCTCCTGCCATGACCCAAAAACAACAAGACTACTTGATCATGGATTGTGGCCTCCAAAACTGTAAGGCCAAATAAATTTCACACCTCTAATCCCACCACCCTGGAAGCCAAGGCAGGAAGAATGCAAGTTCCACCACAACCTGGAAATTTAGTGACAGTGAGAACCTGTCTCAGAGATTTTACTCTGAGGGCAGGGTTGGGGGCTGGGGCTTAGCTCAGTATAAAGGTGGAGGGGTCAATCTCCAGTGTGAAAAGCTAACTTCAAATTTCATATATGTGAATGATGTATCATTTCACATGTGTGAATTTCTAAAATATGACTTTTAAAAAGTACTACAAGACTAACCTATTAACAGACTCCTTAATAAAATCAAATAGGCAGTGTTCACATTTTCCCAATTGGCTTCAAAATTTTTTTGACGTGTTTGAATTAAGATACAAAATTAAATCCATATTTTAGAACTAGTTGATATGTCTGGTTTTGGTCATCTATACGGTTCCACTCCATGTCCTTTATTTCTTCCAAAGATTTTTTCCTTTTTTTTTTTGAAATTTTGTTGTTCCTATTGTTGAGTAAATTAGCTGGTTTTCTTATAATGTTTCTCAGAATCTGATTCTATCCCCAGATATTACTTAACATACTTTGCTGTATTCCTTTTTATTTCCAGTAAATTAGTATTTAAATCTAGAGGCTAACTCAGATTCATTTCCCCCCTAAGATTAATGCACAAGTAATTTGTATATACTTCCATCAGTATAGTTAATAACATATGGTTGTCTTTTGATTGATGGCCATTGCCTTCACCCACTGACTCATGACGAGCCACCAAAAGCTTTTACTCTATTGTAATCATTCCTTCATTAGATTGACTACTTTTATGAAGAGAAACTTCCCTCTCATCAACATTTGGTCAAGGTATAAATTGGAGAAGTAGTTAAAATGTTTGTTTTTCAATTTACCACATTGCAAAATAATGAGGTTATTTCCTAGCATCCTAGTGACTAGCCTTGTTTGTGTATGTTTTACTGCATAACTCATGAGTATATGCATATTTTGGTGAGTATTATTTCACTGTACTTGTTCTGGGGTCTGTACTTCTGGTCCTAGACTTGGAATCAGCTATTTCTTCAAGGAGCCTTGTCTTCATTTAGTGGGAAATGTGTTTAGAGATCACAATCTGGATATAAGGGGTGTATAGACACAGCTGGGAATCTTTCTTTTAAAAAATATAACCAACAAATGACTTCATATGTTATCCCATATCACATTTATCCCCTAAGACACAAATTTAGAATATTAGCAGATATAGAATCATAATAGTAACACTACCACCAATAATATAATTACTGAAAACAGTTTATAATTTTTGTTGGAATTCTTTCTGAACCTAGAGGATACATCAAGTCCCTGACTTATGAACAAGTTCTGTTCCAGGAGAATGTTCATAAATTGGATTCATTTGTAATCTGACAAAGTGAGTCTTATACAGAACACCTGTAAATCTTATACAGGACTCCTATGAAAGTTTGCAACTCAAAGTTCATAAGTTGGGGATGCGCTATATTCTTCTAGGGGCCTAGATTAAATTACTGGGTTTTAAGGTCACTGGAAATAGTTCTTTTATGTGTGACTATGCCACCAAAATTCTATATAATTACTTTCATCTCTTTAATTTCACTTTGTAGTTTTCAGGTATCATCTTTTAAAATTTAATGTTAGGGCCAGGGAGTTAGCTCAGTGGCACTGCACCTGCCTTGCAAGCACAAGGTCCTGAGTTCAACTCCCAGCACCCTCACTCAAAAAATAAAAATAAAAGGTAAAATGTAATGTTAATGTATAATTTTGTAAAATGTTACAGGACTTCGAAGTCAAAACTATAAAAAAGATGTAATCAAGACTATCATTAACCTCTTCTTCCTTCTTTTTCTTTAAGGATAATCATTTTTTTAAAAATCCGCAAGTTATTCTTCTATTGCTTTCTATTAATATAAGTGCAGATACAATATAAAGTGTCCCTATTGTTTATATACACTAAACACATTTTCTCTACCTTTCTTATTAATGATATCCCTACAGAATCATTTTCTAGTAGCAGAACACATAACACTTACATAACAGCTGAGAAGCACTATATCTCAATCTATTCAGTCAATGCCTGATTAATGGGAATTTGAGTTATTTTCATTTTTTTTTTTTGCTACTTCAAACAGTGCTTTAATGAACCACTTCATGCCCTGGATATTTGACAGTCCACCTTCAGGAAAGATTCATAGGAGTGGGTATACCAAGTAAAAGAATAAATTCACGTATAATTTTGTAGGCTATTGACTAATTCCTATTCACAAGAGTTGTATCATTTTATACTCCTACCAAAAATGTATGAGACTGTTTGTTTCCTGACAGTCTCACAAATGTAGTTGTTGTCAAACCTAGATTTCAGTGTCTGATAGGCACAATATTGTAGTCCACTGTAGTCTTGTTTTATGTTTTCCTCATGATGAGTAAGTTGTTTACATTTCTTTCCCTAAGAACTAGCTGTTGAAAATTGTAGCCAGGTGTTTTTGTAATAGTGGTTCACAAAGTGTGAGCCTTGTATCATCATCAGCAACATCACTCGGGGTTTTATTAGAAATGCAAATTTTCAGACCCTAATCCAAACCTACTGAATCAGAAACTCTAGGGAGAACTAACCTGTGGTTTCAAAATTTACGGACGACTCTGATACACTACAGTTTGAGAAGCATTGGTTTGTAGAGTTGATTTGACAACTGCAACTCCCATGGGTTTGTCTAATTATTTTATAATTAAAGTAATGCCAAACTGAAGATTCAAAGGCCATGTGACATTCATTCATTCTTTTGTTAATTGAACAATTAACAAATAGATGTTAAGTACTGCTGTGAATCAGTCACTGTAGCAGCACTGTCTTTTGGTTTCACCAAAGAGAAATGGTCACTACTCCAAGAAGCTCACTATCCCTTATGGAAGAATGGAATTAGACAAGCCAATTTAAACTTTACCAAAGTGAATCACAAGGTGCTGCTATAGCAGGAGCAGGGAACTTCAGCTAGCCTTGTGGCCAGGGAGGTGAAAATTGAAAAAAAACAGTGAGGTAAGACTTCACTCCCATCAAGTGGATCAAAATTTTAGAAAGGAATACCTATTCCCTGCAGGTATGTGGGTGGAACCATGAAAGACTGAAGCCTCTTTGAAAAGGAATCTAGGTGGTTCTATTAATGCTTCAAGTGTAGCAATTCCACTCCTAGATATTGATCCCATGGGATGAATGCATCCATTCAAGGATCTTTCCTGCAGTGCTGTTTGGTGCACCAGATGCCAGTTACAAAGTGAATGAATGCCCCATAGTAGGGGATGGCTTAATAAATCATCATATATCTACATCCTGAAGCTACTGGTACTAATAAGCCATATCACTGACTTGAAAGTCTTTCTATGACATACTTTCAAATAAGCAAAACAATATGTAGAAAAATTGGTACACAGGTTGAATATCCCTCATTCAAAGTGCTCAGGACCAGAGAAGTGCTTTATATTTCAGATTCTAGAATGTGTGTGTGTGTGTGTGTGTGTGTGTATCATGGAGATAAGACTCAAATCTAAGCACAAAATTCATTTGTGTTTCATGTATCCTTCTGTACACAGCCTGGAGATAATTTTAAACAATATTTTTAGTGTACCTGAATTTTGACGGTGATCCACCATATGAAGACAAGTTGAGAAATTTCCTACTTGTCATCTCAGTATTTAAAATTTTTCCAAATTTGGAGCAGTTTTTAAATTTAAAAGAAAATTTTGGTACCAGGGTCAAACTCAGGACCTTGCTTTTACAAGGCAGGTGAGGTGCCACTGAACTAAATCCTTGGCATCAGATGAGATGTTCAACTTATAATGCCATCTCTTTTTCAAAATACCCACAGAATTCATAATGTATGTACATATATATTGATATATGATTATATTTATAGAAGAAAATATGAAGGAATAAATACCAATCTCAGTGATCCATCTATGATGGTCAGGATGGGGCATCTACCATCCTAATTGTGCACTTTCCACAGTGCAGATAGAGAACTAAGGACAACATTCTCAAACATCACTGCAGGCACATGTGGAAGGTGAGAGAGTTGCAGTGTGGACTGGAATAGATTGCCTCTGCAGTGTGTGGACAAGCACCTTCCTGCTCTGTTCTTTGTGTGGCTAAGTTTCTCATGTCCAGCCACTTGTGTCATGAGCAAGGAGAGGCAGGGCACAGGACTCTGTGCTGCTGGCATAGACCTAGCGTGTACAGCAAGGCTCCGGAATAAAACATGCTACAGTAGCAGCAGGTCCCTAGCGGGGTCACACACTCAGCTTTGTAGGTGCAAACCAGGACCCAGCAGGGGTAAAAGTTCCCCCACTGGGTTCTGGGGCATTTCTGGAGGCACAGACAGACTTCCAAATGATTTCATGCACACCCTCTTCTCTGATCCTAGTGTCAGTATGCTTAAAATAGCTTGGTTCTTGCTTTCTGAAAGTGAAACTGTGTGATTCAAAGGGTAACCAGGCAGGGGGAGGAGTGTGAGGCAGCTGTGAGAATTTAAATATGTGAACATATGAAAGTGCCTTGAAAATAGTCATATTATTAATAATTTTAAAAGCCATTTAAAATTCATCTGTTACCCCGTCTAAACAGCGGATGTAGACAAGGACTTTCAAAGAACTTTTTATTAATGCAGAAAGGGCTCTCCCCTATGGAGCTTTTCCCAGGCAGAAGTCTTACCAGTAGGTGTCAAAGTGGATTTGGGTGCTGGAAGTAAACTCCTGCGAGGTGTTGTCACACTGGATGATGCTGCAGAGGCCACCCGGCTGGCCCCCTTAGGTGTGTCCTTATAAGGTACAGCTGCCTTCAGCACTGGCTGTTCTTCACTCCCAAAGGTTGAACCTGTGGGAATCAGTAGGTGTATTAGTTATATCTTTATGAAAAATGGATGCCGCCCCTCCTCAACTTTGGCATTTGTCAACCAATCCTCAGGCTGTGTTGAGTTCAGAAATCGACCTCTTGGTGAGTGGCTTTGAAAAGTATTTCTCTTGAACAGATTATAGAAAAAAACTTCCTTTAGTTAATGCACAAATAGTCCATCACTCAAATCTCCTACCTTGAAGACAGAGAAGCCATTCTCTTCTGATATGGTACACACACACACACACACACACACACACACACACTTTGCTTATGTGTATGTACAATTGTATGTGATTATGACAAGCATTAACTGGATAATTCCCAGAGGATGAGCAGCTGTTTCTTAAAATAGAATGTGAGTGACCCAGGAGAGATGAGAATAAAAATTCAGACATCCCTTGATATCAATGGGGGATTGGCTAAAGAACCCTGTTGTGGATATCAAAATCTGCAACTGCCTAAGTCCCTTAGGAAAAAATGCCATCAGATTTACATAAACCCTATGCACATTCTCTACTTTTAATCATCTCTTAAATAACTTATAATACTTAATACAATGTAAATTCTACGTGAATAGTTGTTATACTGTATTGTATAGGGAATAATGACAAGAAAAAAAAGAATGTATATCTGTGCACGTTCAGCACAGAGGCAAAGCTTTTCCTCCTCTTTGACTTGTAGGGCTGGGGATTGAACTTGGGGCCCTTCCCATGCAGGGCAAGTTCTCTACCACTGAGTTATACTCCAAATCTCTGAATAATTTTGATCACCATTTGGTTGAATTCAGAAATGTGAATAGCATGGATATAGATAGCCCAGGTTATTTGTTCAGAGATCCTAGAACTCCAGCTCAGTTACCTCCAGAATAGAAGGCTTGCAATTAAGTTAAGGAGCATAAGACAGAGAATCCTTTTGTAACGCACAAATATTTTTTGTTTGGGAAGTGGAGTACTCTTTAAGCTTGGAGGACATTGCACTCCAGCCTCATTAAATTCACAAGCAGAAGAAAAGTATGGATAACTTCTATTTACTACTCAATATAGAAGCCATTTATTGTCTGCAAGACAGCTTCTCACAATCAACTGCTCTGACATTATGAAGATATGGTATATTGGGATGTGTGTGTTTCTTGTCTTGTGTCAGATTTAAATATGAAAAATTGCTGAGGTCCAAACTTTTCTTCCAGATCTTTTGTGATCTATATATTTGCAAACACTTAAAGATAGTGATATCACCATTTCTCTATTTCCTGTTAAAAGAAAAAAAAATATATATATATATATGATCACGACCATCTACCATGAATAACAAGCAATGACATCTGGAGGAGGTGAAAGATTGGACAGTGACACCATTAGAGTGAAAACTTAATTTTTTGTTTCTATCATTCTAAAAGGATGGTCATAATATTCTATTGAGATAGGGCCTGCATTAATATGGTAGCATTATTAAAATGCTTTGCAGTGTTCAGTACAACCAGAGGTTTCATCAACCATTTAGAGTAAGAGATTATTGATTTTCTCCCTCTAAAGTCAAAAGGTCTGTTTAAAATCTGTGAGATTTATGTTGTTTCTAAGGAAGAGGATATGTAGGAAGGGAAAATACAGAATATATGATTTTTCTCAGAGTTTATGCCATACAGCTATTTTGAGGTGCTATGCAAGGATTTTAACAGTTGTAAACATGGCTGGGGGAATGCACTGACCACTGTATGCCAAACACTCTGGGACTCCATGGAAAGGGGTCTGCCTTGTCTTTGGTGTCACAAAAACAAGCACACACATGTTTGATCCAAACTCAGTCAAGAAAAGTAGCAGCAGAAGCTTACAACCCAGAAAGCCATAACTTTTGAATTATTAAGCAGGTTCACCAGTCCCTGGTGCTAGAAAACAGACTCTCTGGAATTTTGTATTATACTTCAGATGAGAGAAGGGCTTGGCCATTGGAAATATTTTGCATGGAATTGTCTAATGTCTAGCTTACTGCTGACATACTGCCAGAATAATCTACTCAGTGAAATATGTTGAAGCTGATTGAACACAAAACTGTTCACACACAGTTTTTTATTTAACAATTTATTAAAACATTTTAAGAAGAGAAATACTTTGTATCATTTACAGAATTCAAATAGCCTTATATCAAATCCTTTTGCATCTGGCATGATTTTAATACATTAAATTTATTATTCAGTGAACACGTCAATTTTGAGATCTGGCTGCTTTCCAGGCTGGGAAGAAATCTGTCTATGAACTACGTGTTTCAAGGAAGCTATGTACTTGAGAGAGGATTGCAGTATTAAAACATGAAATAAAATAAAATGATAAAACCCCATCTTGTTCATTATTGTGGGAAACAGCTAGCAATAAACAGTTCTATTTGTTTAGAAACCAATTCAGTTGGCCAGTAATTAAAGCTACATTATTCAGTAAAAGTACTCTAAATTTGGAAATAGCTGCTAAATTCTATAAAAGCTCCAAGTACTTCACAACAATGATAACAACATTAAGCCACTGCGTGAGAATAGGAAGAAAACAACTGGAAATAAACAAACTGCTTATGTAAGCCAGAAAAAAGTGGAGAATTAAGAGTCAAAGTGGCTATTCAGTCATCTCACTCCCAAACAATCCCATCTTACTCTGGCCCCAATTTATCAGACAATTTATCCACCCTGGAGCTTGGCCACAGAGCAGCAGAAACGCTGGCAAAGTGCAGACAGGGGAATAAGATGTCCAAGGCATGAGGACCACCTCCCACACCTCCCATCTCCCATCAGCTTCTTTATTTGTCAGTAGGAAATGATAATCTTCTTCATAGAACTGTTGTGAGAATTAAAAGACCCAAAGTAAGTGAATTTTCTCTGGTGTGAAAAACTAAAATAGTACTCAAGATCCTAATGGGATAATTAGCAATGTGAAATAGGAAGAAAAGAACCAAAGGTGTAGGAACAGTGAGAAGGATAGGGAAAGGGGAATAAGGGAAAGGGGAAACATATGAGAAAATGTAAAAATGGAATTAAAGTGTTTGTAGGTGGGGAGGGGAGGGGAGGTGGAGGGAGGGCAGGGACAAGGGGAAAAATGAGAACCAAGACCTGTCATGTAAAGGTAAAAGATCCCAGTAATGAATGTAACTGTACTGTCTACCTACAATGTACCAATAAATTCAATTTAAATTTACAAAATGTGATGCAAGAGTTAATAAAGAAAATGGAATATGGTATATTGTATGTGCTGACTGTTAATTATTAACTCACATGCTAAATTTAAGTGCTACAGATAGTCTCAAAGTAAATCAGTTTTTTAAAGGAACTTGGAAAGTTTTCCAAGATTCATATCTAATGGGTAGTCTATGTGAAAAAGGACAAAAGGAAATTGCATCATACCTCAGGTGATGGGACTAAAGAAAAGAATGACAATTAGGGTTACCTTAAAAAATATGCTGAACAAGGACTGAGGATTTAGCTCAGTGCTGTCACCACCTGCCTCAAAGGCAAAAGGTCCCCAGTTCCTTCCCAGGTACCAAAAAAACAAAACAAAACAAAACAAAAAAACAAAAACAAAAAACAAAAAGGTGAACAATTTCAGACCTAGTAAAACATTGGGGAAAGGTTATTAACACAATGGACCACCAAGATCGAGAAGTATAAAACATCATCAATTCCACTGTCAGTGAAATGCTGGGATTTATGAAAGTTTGTTCAACTTTCCTAGATATTCAAAGCTGCACCACAAATTCCTTGTTGAGATTTACACTAACTACAGTAGCAAATGTAATATCACTGGAATTTAATTCTGGTAATCAGATGGGCACGACATTGGTTTTCAGTTTCTGAGTCAGTCATGGTGTTGAGTTTTTTTAAATGCCTGCCCACCTTTTCCTTAAATTTATACTTATGGTACCATTGAGAACTTTTTTTTTCTTTTTATTGAGTTTATTGGTACATTGTAGGTATACAGTACAGTTACATTCATCGCTGGGATCCTGTACCTTTACATGACAGGTCTTGGTTCTCATTTTTCCCCCTTGTTCCTGCCCTCCCTTCACCCCCTGAACTTTTTTTTATTTTAATGGAGTTGATTTTTTATCATTTTTTCTCCTTGATTTGCACTTCATGTGTCTTACAGTTCCATTCCCTATCCTAATATCACAAAGATGTTCTCCTATGTATTCTTCTCAAAGTTTTCTTTTAAATTTGTTTTGTTTTCACATAATCTACCCAGAATGAGAAATGGAATAGGAACAAAATTTATAATTGTTTTCTACAAAAATAGACAACTCTCCCTGCCCTGTACAGTGCATAGTCTGTCTTTGCATTCTGCATAACCAAGTTTCCATTCAGGAATAATGTATTAAGGAAGGTATACAGCCCAGCCCTCAAATCTCAATAACTTCACATAAGTTCATTTTTAGGTCATGGGCCATCTAACCCAGATGATCTGGATGGTATGGTATGCTGTTTTAGGAAGATATCCTCTGGGTAGAACTCGGGGGCCCCAATCCCTTTGCCCTTCTCTTTGGTTTTCAAGAGAAGTTAATAGTATTCAGCTGTTAGATGAGAAAAAAGTAAATTGTTCATGGGAAGACTTTATGGGTCATGGCTGAGAGTGAGATGTATTATTTATGTCTTCAGTCCATTGGTTGGAACAGGACCAGCAAGTCAGGCTGAGAAGTATAATTTAATTTATATCCAGGAGAAAGAAAGATGGTTTGATGAATACATATCTGCCCACTGCCATAGGAGGCTTCATTTCTGAGCTCTCTATTTTGTTTCATTGATTTTTTTGTCTACCACTATGCCAATATCTTTCTGCATTTATTTACTTTAGTGTAGGATATAAGTGTTCCCAATTATTTTGGCTACATTTGAAATTTTAGTCTTGGACACAGATTGAAGAATCTGCTTGTCAAGTTCCATGACAAAAGCACTCAAATTTCAATGGACATAAGTAAGTCTCTTTTTCCCCAATTGCATTCTACACTTGATCTTAGCCAAAAGGCCGAGAAGCGATCCCCCAATTGCATTCTAGAGGAAGGAACTGCAAATTCAGATTTAACTAAGATCTGCACACATGCCAAATATTAATTATTTCATAGGACACACATACTAGAGATGCAAAGGCAGCTGAGTATCTCATATGAAAAAATCAACATCCAAACAAGTAGTTCTAAGAGGAGCAGCACTATTTCACAGGGAATCAAAATATGTAAGACATTTTGGGTTGAAGCAATGTTGGCATGTTGTGGATGGGGTGGTCAATACTTCTGTTAAAAGCATGCAGGAAAGTGAGAGACCACAGAGAAGAACTGAGGCATATGAGGCAGGCAGAAATGGCAGTATTTTCAGCAAACAACCATGTGTCATTAGGGAATTTTCTTGTGCTATCTTCACAATTAAGCTTGTTAGTTGCCAGCTCAGTCTCCTTACTTTCTTTCCTTTATCCATGCCAGTGGTGCTTCCTGCGTTTGTTGCATTATCACCACCAAAAATGTGAAGGCATTCTGCTCACAGTAACTAGAGGATTATAGCCTCTCACATCCCTGCTGGACGTCTTTGGTAGATATCCAAATAATCTTAGCATCAGCCTACCAACTGGAAGTCAAATTCTTTTATTAAGTTTATTGGTACATTTTAGGTAGACAATATAGTTACATTCATCATTGGGATCTTGTACCTTTACATAACATATATTGGTTCTTATTTTCCCCCATTCCCCAGCCCACCCTTCACCTCCTCCATCCTTCCATGTTTACAAAGACATTGTTTGAATGTTTTTCCTTTTTATAAATTTTTCCCTTTCCCCAACCCCTCCTACTTCCTCTATTCTTTTAGAACTTTTCTTCCTATTACACAATATCAATTATACATTTTGATCCTTACTTACATTTTGCTTTTCACAGCAGAGAAACTATTCAATATTTACACGTGTGACTTATTAATTTCACATAAGAGTATGGCCTCAATGTGTATTTGCTTAGCCATAAATATTTCTAGTTTCTCACTCTTTACAGCTGAGTAGTATTCCATTTTGTTTTTTAAAAACCCACACATTTTCTTTATCCTGTCTGCCGTTGATGGGCAATTAGTTTCCAAATTTTAACTATTATAAACTGTGCCACTATAAACATGGTTAAGCATATATTGCTTAGGTATGATTCTTTTAATTGTTTTGGGAAGATACCCAGTGCAGGAATAGCTGGGTTAAATGGGACTTCTAATCCTAGTTCATTGATGTGTGTCCATATTGCTTTCACCAGTGGTTGCACCAGTCTGCACTCCCACACCCAACAAAGAAGGGTTCCTATTTCCATACAACCCCGCCAGCATTTGTCATTGGTTGATTTCTTTATAGCAGCCATTCTTTCTGGGTCAAGATGGAATCTCTGTTGTTTTCATCTGCATCTCTCAAATGACCAGTGATGTTGAACAGTTTTGCATGTTTATTTGCTACTTTTACTTGTTGGTCTGGGAAATGCCTTGTTCATTTCAGATGCCCACTTTTGAATTGGGTCTTTATATTTGGTGATCTGATTTTTTAAAAGTTGTTTATATATTCTAGATAGTACACCTTTGTCTGAGGAACAGTTAGTAAAAATATTTTCCCACATTGTGGGTTGTCTCTTAGCTCTGCTTATGATTTACCTGGAAGTGCACAAACATTTGAAAAAGCTAAGATCCCAATTGTTGATTCTTTCTGCTAGTTCCCATGCTACTGAGAATTTATTCATAAAGTGTTTTCCTATGCCAATATCTTCAAGAGTTCTACCTAGCTTATCTTTCAAAAAGTTTAGTGTTTCTGTTTTGATATTTAGATCTTTAATCCTCTTGGATTTTAGTTTAGTGCATGGTGAAAGATACAGATCTTTCACCTTTGGCAAGTTGAAAGCCAATTTTTCAAACACCGTTTATTAAAGAGGCTATCTTTCCTCCAGTGAGTGAGGATAGTGGCCGCCTTTGCCAAAGGTGAGGTGGCTGAGGGTGTCTGGAGTTGTTTTTGCAACTTGTAATCTGTTGCACAAATCTAGTTTTAATCTTTGGCAAGTTGAAAGCCAGTTTTCCAACACCGTTATTAAAGAGGCTATCTTTCCTCCAGTGAATGAGGATGGTGGGATCCTTTGTCAAAGATGAGGTGGCTGAGTGTGACTAGAGTTGTTTTTGCATCTTCTAATCTGTTCCACTGATCCTCAGGTGTGTTTCTTTGCCAGCACCATGCAGTATTTATCACAGTAGCTTTGTAGTACAGTTTTAAATTGGGAATTGTGATACGTTCTGCCATGCCTCTGTTGCCTAGAATGGCTTTTGCTATTCTAAGTTTCTTGTGGTTCCACAGGAATTTTTGGTTTTCTCAACTTCTGTGAAATATACTGTTGGGATTTCAATACAGATTGCATTGAAACTGTGTAGCAGTTTTGGTAGTATGGCCAGTTTCACTATATTGATTCTTCCTACCCAGGAAAAAGGGATGTTTTTCCATCTTATTATATCCTATTTAATCTCTTTTCTAAGAGTGCTCTAGTTCTCAATGTAAAGGTCTTTTGTTAGACAGATTTCTAGATATTTCCTTTTATTGAATGCTATTGTGAAAGGGATTATTTCCTTAATTTCACTCTCAGTGAGTCTTTTCTTTGTGTACAAGAAGGCTGATTGATTCTGGAGTGTCTACCTTGTATCCAGCTACTCTACTGAATCTGTCAATTAAGTCTAGAAGTCTTTTGGCAGAATTGTTTTGGGTCTTCTATGTAGAGTATCATATTATCACTTCTTCTTTTCCTATCTTTATTGCTTTTATTTATTTCTCTTGGTAAGTTCTCTTTAAACCATAAAGACTTATAAGGTATATATTTTGCATAATTTTAGAACTCACTGGACACCAGTTCAACGTAATCACTCTACATTTCTTTTTTAAAATTATGAAGACAATCAGGCTTTTTGAGCACCAATTCTTAAGAAAGCAATTCCTTTTTTTCTTCCTCCAGGGATAGCTTCTAGAATTCATCTTTCACAATTCTGGGACATCCTGGGCTCACTGAGTTCTTCAAAAATCTCATGGAGTTGCACCCTTACTTCACAGTATGTGAAAAAACCAATTTGAAATACTTAAGAGTGGTCTGGGGATGGAGTTTAATGGTAGAGTGATAATCTTGTATGTACAAGGCCCTAGGTTTGATCTCTGGCAAAACACACACACATACACACAGACATGTACACATGAATGTGTACACACACACTCCCTAAAGATCTAAATACAAGAGCTAAAATATAGTACTATAAAAAATATATATATGTAAGCCTTAACAATTTTAGATTAGGCAATGGTTTCTTGGGCACCAGACTTAAAGCACAAATAACTAGAGAAAAAGTAAAATTCGATTTTTTAAAATGAATTAAAAACTTTTGTACTTCACAAAACTATTAATAATTTACAATCAGCTGCTCCAGCACCAGGAAGATGAGATTCGGGAAGGCAGCTTGGCTTGGACATCAGATCTCCCTCCAGCCAGCCTGGGCCCAGCCCACGGGTCTGGATAGCCACACCCTCCCTTGTGGGTGAAGCCATTGATGCACCAGCACCAAAAAGGTAACCACATGGTCACTGCTGAGTCCCCCCCATCTCAGACCTCCTGATGGTACCAGTCCTTGGACCCATTCCACAGAGGCATAACTGGTTATAAAGGGTAATTTTCTGAGCACCCAAATTTGAACATCTTTCAAGAAGGGCAGGGGAAACCTGTAGTAGAACTGTCTGGAGTTCAACCCTGCAGGAGGTCAGGGAGCTCAATTTGGGCCTTGTGACCTGAGGTCAGTCTGTGTCACGGGATCTGCCATTGGCTATCTGAGATAGGGGGATTTGGTTCTGCACATGGCTGCACATGATGTGTATTATGACAGCAGAGATATAGTCTGAAGAGGCCCTTCAAAGTCTTTTTTTGTCCTTTTCTTTCTTTTCCTCATTGCTACTCTGGAAATTATTTTTTCTGTCCTCTTTCACCAACTCATTGTCTTGCTCCACCATATTGTTCATCATCTCCCTTTCTATTCCCACTCCTTCCCTGACTCCAATTTCTTTTTTTTTTTTCAGCTTTAATTGAGTTTATCGGTACATTTTAGGGATACAGTACAGTTACATTCATTGTTGGGATCTTGTACCTCTACATGACAGGTCTTGATTCTCATTCTTCCTTTATCATTTTTTCTTTTTTCTCAATGTTCTTTTTTTCTAACATTGTGCCTCACTCAAGGGTCAGTAGTTTCAAGGAAAAGTGAGCCTCTATTGCTGTTAAGGGATATATTCTTGGCCTTATACTTGCACTCTGTCTATCTCTTTTGAGTTTCACAGTTTCCTAGAGATTGTGGGGTCATTCTGTGTCCTCTGGCTTCACTTGAAATCTTCTCCGATTCTTTTACTTATTTACTCTTCTTGTCCTAACTCTATCTAGGCCCCCATCCCAAATGGTAAATATAATATCTTGAGGAGTTTGTTCACTGCAAACATATTTTGGGCTGCTTCTTGATTTTAATTTAATTCACGTGGTTTAAAGGTGATAAATTAATGACTACCACAAGTAGTCAATTTGCAAATAGTGATTGATTCTATTGTACTGTTGATTGTATCAATTGGGATAAAGGATAGGGATTGATTTCACGAGTTGTTTTCTCTAATAATGTGAAAAAGAGAATGTCTATGAGTCATTAGAGAATCAAAGGCTAAAATGCAACAATATCAGAAAGATTTAATAACCCAGAGATTGAATCAACGACAACCCAACAGCAAAAATAAAAATGAGAAAACACTTAAGCAAGACACAAAGACAGACTTCCAATTCACCAATGGCAAACAGTAGGGCAAAGGAGGATGAAAAGTCTGAGAGTGAACCACCAGGACACTCAGAATTCACAGCACAGGAAGCAACAAAATAGATCAATCAAGCTCTAGAAAAATTCAAAACAGAAATAATTTCCCAGATAACCATAGGGATGGGGAGCAATATGAAAGTCATGATTCGAGACTCTAGAACAGAAATTGAGAAAAAAATAGATGATCTCAGGACCATGATAGAAGCCATGAAGGCCCAGCATAAGAAAGAAATGGAAACAATGAATGCCCAAAAGAGGAAAGAAATGGAATCCATAACACAGATTCAAACAGATATCCAGGAGATTAAAAACTCTATTGAAAGTATATGCAACAGAATAAAAGAACGTGAAGATAAAATCTCAGGTATAGAAGATAGGATCACAGACAGTGACCGTGAAAAGAGAGTCTTTTAAAAACAGTAAGGGATCAGAGGTAAGGGGAAAAAATGAGAATCAAGACTTGCCATGTAGAGGTACATGATCCCAACAATGAATGTAACTGTACTGTATCCCTAAAATGTACCAATAAACTCAATAAAATAAAAAAAAAAACAGTAAGGGATCATGAGAAATCAATCCAACAACTCCTGGATGATAGAAAGAAGAATAACATAAGACTGATAGGAATCCATGAAGTAGCAGGAGAAAATGCAAATGACTTAAGAAAGCTGTTCACAGATTTAATGATGAAAAACTTCCCAAACAGAGGGGAAGAATTGGACATACAGATAAGTGAGGCATATACAACTCCAACTAGCCACAATAAAAAAAAAAAAAATCTACACCTAGACATATAATAATCAAGATCCAAGAAACTCAACAGAAAAACAAAATAGTACAAGCAGTAAGAGAAAAGAAACAAATCAGATATAAAGGAAAGCCCTTCCAAATCACAGCAGACTATTCAACACAAATCCTCAGGTCAAGGAGAGCCTGGAGTGAGGTATTTCAAGTCCTAAAAGAAAACAACCTCCAACCTAGACTGATGTATCCTGCAAAACTCTTTCAAAATGGGTGGGGTAATAAGATACTTCCATGACAAAGAACACCTGAAAAACTTCATGAATACCAAACCAGTGCTACAAGGAATTCTAAACAACATCCTAGAAAAAGGCAATGAAGATCACAACACCATGAGGCCCAAGAGAGCAAATAAAATAGTCAAGGCCAGAAACTAAAAGGAGACGGCAAAGAATTAAAAAGAGTCAACAAAAGGACTATAATATGACAATAATAAGTCAGTACATATCATTTATAACCATCAATGTTAATGGCCTCAATTCACCAAAAAAGAGAAACAGATTGGCAGAATGGATTAAGAAGCAAAATCCAACAATATATTGTATACAAGAAACAAATCTAGTGCAAAAAGAAGGGCAAGACTGAAAGTGAAAGGGTGGAAAACAATTCTCCATGCAATGGGAGCCCAGAAAAAAAAGCAGGGATAGCAATCTTATTTACTAACAAAGTATATTTCAAACCAAAAACTGATTAAGAGAGACAAAGAAGGCCACTACATCCTTGTAAAGGGAACAATTCAAGAAGAAGAGATGATAATCATAAAAATTTATGCAACAAATATTAATGCCTCAAATATATAAAACCAATATTAAGTAACATGAAAAGCCAAATAAGCACTAATACAATTGCAGTGGGCGATCTAAATACCCCACTATCACAGATAAACAGATCATCTAGGCAAAAAATCAACAATGAAATACTAGAACTGAACCAAGCTTTTGAACACATGGACTTATTAGACATCTATAGAGTGCTCTACCCCCAAAAATCAAAATGTACATTCTTTTCAGCTGCACATGGGTCATTCTACAAGATAGATCACATACTAGCTCACAGAACAAGTTTGAATGAATGCAAAAGAACTGAAGTTATTCCCTGTATATTGTCAGATCACAGTGCAATAAACCTGGAGATCAATAGCATAAGATATCCTAGGAACTTCAGAAACACATGGAAATTGAACAACACTCTCCTGAACAAACAATGGATAACAAAGGAAATTAAATAAGAAATCAGACAGTTTTTACAAATAAACAAAAATGCAAATAGAACAAACAGGAATCTATTGGACACAATGAAAGCAGTTCTATGAGGAAAATTCATGGCATTGAATGCCCAAACTAGGAAAACAGAGCAAGCTCAAATAAACAACCTAATGATGAATCTTAGACTCCTAGAAAAACAGGAGCAAGAAAAATCCAAAGCTCAAGCAAAAGAGGAAATTATAAAGATTAGAGCAGAAATCAATGCAATGGAAACTAAGAAAAAATACAAAAAATAAATGAATTGAAGAGTTGGTTTTTTGAAAGAATAAATAAAATCAATAAACCCTTAGCAAACCTTAACAAAAATAGGAAAGTCTCAGATCCATGAAATCAGGAATGAAAAAGTCAAAGTCCCAATAGATCCAACAGAAATCCAGAGGATCATTAATACCTACTTTGAGAACCTGTACTCTAATAAAATGGAAAACACAGAAGAAATAGACAGATTTCTAGATACTTATGAATTACCAAAGTTGAACAAAGAAGATAAAAACATTTAAAACACCTCAATTACAATCAGTGAAACTGAACATGTAATTAAAAACTTACCAAGAAAGAAAAGCCCAGGTCCTGATGGATTCACTGCTGAATTTTACAAGACATTTATAGAACTAATGCCATTAGTCTTCAAACTTTTCAATGAATTTGAAAGGGAAGCAATACTTCCAAATTCATTCCTTTGATTCCCAAACCAGTGAAAGATGCAACTGAAAAAGAGAATTACAGGCCAATCTCCTTAATGGATATAGATGCAAAAACCCTGAATAAGATACTAGCAAACAGAATACAGAGGATCATCAAGAAGATCGTACATCCTGACCAAGTTGGATTTATTCCAGGTATGCAAGGATAGTTCAACATATGTAAGTCAATAAATGTAATACACTATATTAACAAAGTCAAGGACAAAAACCACATAATCCTCTCGATAGACACAGAAAAAGCATTTGACAAAATTCAACACCCATTCATGATAAAAAAACTGCAAAAAATTGGAATAGATGGTATATATCTCAACTTAATAAAAGCTATCTATGAAAAACTAACAGCCAAAGTCATATTAAATGGCCAAAAACTGAAAACCTTCATGTTAAAATCAAGAACAAGACAAGGATGCTAATTATCATCATTCCTCTTTGTATAGTTCTGGAAACATTAGTCATAGCAATTAGACAAGAGAAATAAACTAAAGCAATAAAAATAGGAAAGGAAGAAGTTAAACTGTCATTATTTGCTGATGATATGATACTCTACATTGAAGACCCAAAAAACTCTGCCAAAAGACTTCTAGACTTAATTGACACTTTTAGCAGAGTATCAGTATACAAGGTCAACACCCAAAAATCAATAGCCTTTGTATACACAAATAACAGACTTACTGAGAGAGACATTAGGGAAACAATTCCTTTTACAATAGCATCCAAAAAAATGGAGTATCTAGGAATCAATCTAATGAAAGAAGCAAAAGACCTCTACACTGAAAACTACAGCACTCTGAAAAAATAGATTGAAGAGGCTATAAGAAAATGGAAAGATATCCCCTGCTACTGGGTAGGAAGAATCAACATAGTGAAAATGGCCATACTACCAAAACTGCAATACAGATTGAATGCAATGGTGATTGAAATTCCAACACTATATTTCACAGAACTAGAAAAAAGAATCAAAAAATTCATTTGGAACCAGAAGAGACCTAGAATAGCAAAAGCCATCAGAGGCAACAGACACATGGCAGTGGGTATCACAATTCCCAATTAGAAACTATACTACAAAGCCACTGTGAAAAAAACAGCATGGTCCTGGCAAAGAAATAGATCTGAGGATCAGTGGAATAGACTGAAAGACACAAAAACAACTCCAGATGTACTCAGCTACCTCATCTTTGAAAAAGGAGCTGACATTCCCCCTGGAGGAAGGATGACCTCTTTAATAAATGGTGCTGGGAAAACTGGATTTCAACCTGCCAAAGATTGAAACTAGACCCTTACCTTTCACCATGCACTGAACTAAAGTCCAACTGGATTAAAGATGTAAATATTGAAACAGAAAGACTAAACTTGCTGGAAGATAAGTTAGGCAGAACTCTTGAAGACTTTGGCATAGGAAAAGACTTTATGAACAAATCCTCAGTAGCAAAGGAACTAGCAGAAAGAATCAGCAACTGGGATCTAATCTTATTTAAAAAACTCCTGCACTGCAAAAGAAACCATCAACAGAACTAAGAGACAACCTACAATGTGGGAAAAAATTTTTACCAGCTGCTCCTCAGACAAAGGACTGTTATCTAGAATATATAAAGAACTCCAAACAATCAGCCTGCCCCAAATATAAAGACCCAATTCAAAAATGGGCATCTGAAATGAACAGACATTTCTCAGACAAAGAAGTAAAAACAGCAAGCAAATATGAAAAAACGTTCCACATCACTGGTCATTCGAGAGATGCAGATGAAACCAACACTTAGATTCCACCTCACCCCACAAAGAATGGCTGCTATCAAGAAATCACACAATAAGAAATGTTGGCGGGGTTGTGGGGAGAAAGGAATCCTTCTCCATTGTTGGTGGGAGTGCAGACTGGTGCAACCACTATGGAAATCAATATGGAGAAACCTCAAAGAGCTGGTACTAGAGGTTCCATTTGGCCCAGCCATAGCTCTGCTAGATATCTTTCCAAAAGAATTAATAGAATCATATCATAGTGACATATGTGCACCTATATTAATAGCAGCACAGTCTGTAATAGCTAATACATGGCAACAGCCCATTTGCCCTTCCGTTGGAAACTGGATAAAGAAGATGTGGTTTTTCTATAAAATGGAATACTACTCAGCCATAAAGAATGCGAAATTAGAATCATTCGTAGGAAAATGGATACAGTTTGAAGATATACTCCTAAGTGAAATAAATAAGTCACACATTTGTAAATACCGAAGTTTTGCTGGTGTGAAAAACTATAATAGTACACAAGATCTTAATGGGTTAATTAACAATGTGAAATATGAATAAAAGGGCTAAATGTGTAGGGAAAGAGGGAAGGGTATGGGAAAGGGAATAAGGGAAAAATATGAGAAAATGACAAAATGGAAATAAAGTGTTTGTAAATGGGGAGGAGAGTGGACAGCAAAGGGAGTGCAGGGATAAGGGGAAAAAATGAGAACCAAGACCTGCCATGTAAAGGTACAAGATCCCAGATGAATGTATTAAAATCAAAAAATGGAAATAAAGTATTTGTAAATAGGGAAGGGAGGGAGGGATGAAGTGAGGGCAGGGATAAGGGATAAGGGGAAAAAATGAGAACCAAGACCTGCCATGTAAAGGTACAAGATCCCAGTAATGAATGTATCCGTGCTATATACCTAGATTGTACCAATAAATCAATAAAAAGAAAAAAATAAATAATTTACAATCTACACAATTGGAGACAGTCTATACAACTGGAGAAAATCATGTATGTGGAATAAATAATTTTTATAAACTGAAGAATAAAAAGGCATAATCCCATTTTTGAAATATACATGGTTTTGAAAAAGATATGTAAATGGTCAACACTCATACAGAAAGGTACCCATTAGGGAAATTCTAGTTCAAACAATGAAAGAACCCATTAGGATAACTGTAAGAAAAATTCAGGCAACAAGAATTATTGCTTGGTGGTGATGATAGAAATCAGAAACTTTGTACAATGCTGTGGGTTGTAAAATGGTGTAATTACTTTGGAAAGTAGTACAGCAGTTCTTCAAAATGTTAAACTCAGAGTTACCATAAGACCCAGAAGTACTATTCCCAACTTTATGCCAAGAGAAAAATAAGTATGATTACATAAAAACATGTGAAGAAATGTTCCAAGCAGCATTGTTCATAGCAGTCAAAAAGTAGAAGCAATCCAAATATCCGTCACCTGATGAACAGATGAGAAAAATATGGTCTATCCATACAATAGAATCTTATTCATCCATAAGAATGAATATGCATGCTACAGCACTTTGCTCTATGAAGAAACCCAGAAACAAAAAGGCACATTTTATATAATTCCATCATATGAAATCTTCACACTAGGTAAATTATTTGCATCCATTTTCTTTCCTGGGTCTCCTGGCTAGAATAAGTTTCTCACATTATGATTCAATTCTATAAATCTACCCTAAGAAACTCCTGTTCTTCTCTCCAGGAGTTTTCTTTCTTTTTTTTTTTCCTGTTAAGTTTATTGGTACATTTAAAGAAAACAATAGAGTTATGTTTATCATTGGGATCTTGTACCTTTATATGATATATATTGGTTCTTATTTTTGCCAATACCCCTGCCCTCCCTTCACCCCATAAACCCTTCCCAATTTACAAAGACTTTGTTTCCATTTTTTCCTTTCTTCACAATTTTCCCTTATTTCCTTTCCCCTCCCCCCTCCCACTTCTATTTTAGCTATTTTCTTATCTCACACTATCAATTATTCCAATTGAGGGGAAAGATATTCTGATGTGCTGGGTGAGGCTGCATCTGCCTGCTGCTCCTACAGGCTCCTTTGGTGGGAGGAAGGACCTCACAGGAAGGAAAGAGAAGACAATGGATGCTGGGCTTCTGCCTTTAAGAGCTCAGAACAGGAGACAAGACTTCAAGGTAAACAGTTATCTTCAAAGTCCAACATTATTAAAGATGTATCCCATGGATCCATAATGAAAAGGAAAGGTGTCTGGCATTCAACCTTAGGGGAAATCTGGGAACCTGATAATTGGTTAGAGGAGCAACAGGAAAGACATCTTGGCCAAGTCCCATAAGGAAACCCTTGGTGAGAGGGGGATATGTAGAGGTAATGACCTTGAAAGATGTTCCAATCAAGATTCAGCCCTTAACATACAGCAAGACCTTCCTAAATCAAAATACCCCCACAACTAGAATTCACATGGTAAAGATTCCAAACAAAACTCTGAGTTAACGAAAACTCAAAGAATGTTTGTAGCAAAGAAAATCTATGAATGTAATGAATTTGGGAAAACGTTTAGCCAGAGCTCATCCTTTCTTAAACACAAGGAGATTCATACAGGGGAGAAACCCTATAAGTGCAATGTTTGCAGTAAGCACTTCATTGAATGCTCTTCCATAACTGTGCATTAAATAATTCATACCAGAGAGAAACACTACAAATGCAATGAATGTGGGAAAGCCTTCATTCAGAGCATGAAATTTAGTGTTCATAAAATAACTCACACTGGGGAGAAACTATATCAGAACAAAAAGTGTGGGAAAGCCTTCAATGAGAATTTATCCCTTATTCAACTTGAAAGGATTCATACTGGAGATAAACCCTACAAATGCAATGAATGTGGGAAAGCTTTTACCCAAAGCATGAATCTTACTGTGCATCAGAGAACTCATACAGGAGAAAACCCCTATGAATGTAATGAAGGTGGAAAAGCTTTCAGTCAAAGCATACATCTTATTGTGCATCAGAGAAGTCATACTGGAGAAAAACCCTATGAATGCAGTGAATGTGGACTTTTTTGCAAGAGTTCAACCCGCACACTACATCAGTGAAATAACACTGGAGAAAAAATCCTATAAATGTCATAAATGTTGGAAAGTCTTTAGCCATAGTACATGCCTTATACAACATCAAAGGCTTCACTCTGGAGTAAAACCTTTTGTATGCAATCAGTGTGGAAAACCTTTTAGTAAGAACTCATCTCTTACTCAACTTTGAAGAATTCACAATGGAAAGAAACCTTATGAATGTATGATATGTGGAAGACATTTCACTGGATGATCATCCCTAAATGTACATCAGGTTATTCACACTGGAGAGAAGCCTTATGAATGCTCTGAATGTGGAAAGGCATTCATCCAGAGTGAATACCTCACTAAGCATCAAATAATTCATACTGGTGAAAAACCCTATGAATGTGATCAGTGTGGAAAAGCTTTCATTAAGAATTCATCCCTTATACTGCATCAAAAAACTCATACAGGAGAGAAACCCTATCAGTGCAATGAATGTGGAAAAGCCTTCAGTCGGAGTACAAACCCTACAAGACATCAAAGAACTCACACATGAGGAAAACATTCACGGGCCCTTAAATCATGATTAACTCTTAAGTAATTATATAAGTCGTGTTGATGTAGATGCTTAATAAATGTAACAACTATGGGAATCTTTAGTTGAAATACTATATACCACATAAGATAATACAGACCATAGCAGAGAAACCTTATGAGATTAGAGAAATTTTGATTCAGAAAGTAAAAGTTACTTTATGTCAGGTTTCAGTAACTATTATATAGACAACGAAGATAAGTTATATTGTGTTATACTGCAGATTCTCTCCTTGACATCAGGGCCTTCATATTGAAAAGAGAGTATCACAGTGTGTGGCTGGACACCCGAAAGAACTGGTATGTAGTCATGGATGCCATTAATTTGGAAAAGTTACATACTTTTACTGAATCACAGTTTACTTATCTGGTAATTGAGAGATTTTGGATTTTGAAAGCCTGAAGGAATACTATTTGCTAAAATTCTACAAAAAAATTTTATATCATTTGAACCTTATTTACACTTTTAGGCTTTCACACTAGAGAAACTATTTGGTATTTACTCAAGTGTGTCCTATTTATTTCACTTAAGAGTATGTGCATTCATTTAGCTATAAATGTCTTTAGTTTCTCATTCATTATGGCCGAGAAGTACTCCTTTATTTGGAAAAACCACACCTTCTATATCCAGTCTCCAGTTGATGGGCATTTGGGTTTTTTCCAAGTTTTAGCTATTATAAACTGTGCTGCTCTAAGCATGGGTGTGCATATATCACTCTGGTATGATTCTTTTAATTCTTTCAGAAAGATACCAAGCAGAGGAATGGCTGGGTCAAATGGAACCACCTCTAGTTCCAGCTCTTTGAGGTATCTCCATATTGATTTCCATAGTGGTTGCACCAGTCTGCACTCCCACCACAATCCAACAATGGAGAAGGGCTCCTTTCTCCCCACAACCCCGCCAACATTTGTTATTGTGTGATGTCTTGATTGCAGCCATTCTTTGTGGGGTGAGGTGGAATCTCAGTATTGTTTTCATCTGTATCTCTCGAGTGACCAGGGATGTGGAACATTTTTTCATATATTTACTTGCTGCTTTTACTTCTTTGTCTGAGAAATGTCTGTTCATTTCAGATGCCTGTTTTTGAATTGGCACTTTATATTTGGGGGGGCTGATTGATTTGAGTGTTTTACATATTCTAGAAAGTAGTCCTTTGTCTGAGGAGCAGCTGGTAAAATTTTTTCCCACATTGTAGGCTGTCTCTTAGTTCTGTTGATGCTTTCTTTTGCACTGCAAAAAATTTTTAATACAATGAGATCCCAGTTGTTGATTCTTTGTGCAAATTCTCATGCTGCTGAGGATTTGTTCAAAAAATGTTTTCCTATGTCATTGTCTTCAAGAGTTCTACCTAATTTATTTTCCAATAACTTTAGTGTTTATGTTTTAATATTTAGATCTTGAATCCCCTTGGATTTTGGTTTAGTGCCTGGTGAAATATAGGAATCTAGTTTTAATTTTTGGTAAGTTGGAAGCCAGTTTTTCCAACACCATATATTAAAGAGGCTATCTTTCCTCCAGTAAGGATAGCTAGCTCCTCTGTCAAATATGAGGGAGCTCAGTATATCTGTTGTTGTTTCTGTATCTTCTAATCTGTTCCACTGATCTTCAGGTCTGTTTATTTGCCAGTACTATGCAGTTTTTATTACAGTGGCTTTGTAGTACAGTTTCAAGTTGGGAACTGTGCTACCCTCTGCCATGCATCTGTTGCCTAGAATGGCTTTTGCTATTCTAGGTCTCTTCTGGTTCCACAGGAATTTTTGGCTTGTTTTCTCAAGTTCTGTGAAATATACTGTTGGGATTTCAATAGGGATTGCATTGAATCTGTGTAGCAGTTTTGGTAGTATGGCCAGTTTCACTATATTGATTCTTCTTACTCATGAGCAAGGGATGTCTTTCCACTTTCTTACATCTTTTTCTATCTCTTTTTTCACAATGCTGTAGTTTTCAGTGTAGAGGTATTTTGCTTCCTTCATTAGACTGATTCCTAGCTATTTTTTTTTTTTTTGGATGTTCTTGTGAAAGGAATCGTTTCCCTAATTTCTCACAATGAGTCTGTTATTTGTGTACAAGAAAGCTATTGATTTTTGAGTGTTGACCTGTTAATTTAGTCTAGATGTCTTTTGGCAGAGTTTTTTGGTTCTTCTATGTAGAGTATTATATCATCAGCAAATAGTGACAGTTTAACTTCTTCCTTTACCATCTTTATTTCTTTTATTTCTTTCTCTCATCTAATTCCTGTGGCTGTTTCCAAAACTATATTGAAGAGGAGTGGTGATAATGAACATCCTTGTCTTGTTCCTGCTTTCAACATGATGAGGGAGACTGACTTATAGTTGTCTTTTTTGGTTGGGTCTTTCCATGGTTTTGGAATCAAAGTAATACTTGCTTCCAGGAATGAATTTGGAAGTATTGCTTTTCTTTCAATTTCATTGAAATTACTGAGTTCCCCCACTGCAAGTGTTTTAGTATTTATTTCATTTTTCACATCGTTTGTTTTGTATAGTTGGGGGTATTAGTATTTGGTACATATATATTTGATCATCATTTCTTCCTCTTGTATTGTTCCCTTTACAAGGATGTAGTGGCCTTCTTTGTCTCTCTTAATTAGTTTTCATGTGAAATCTACTCTGTCTTCAAGTAAGATAGCTACCCTCACTTTTTTCTGCACTCCTGTCACATGGAGAACTATTTCCCATCTTTTACTCTCACTCTATGAATTTCTCTGTGTATTGTGGGTTTCTTGTATACATCATATTGTTGGATTTTGTTTCTTAATCCATTCTGCCAGTCTATCTATTTTGATTGCTGCATTGAGGCCATTAACATTGATGGTTATACCTGTTATGTACTGAGTTTTCATTGTCATGTTATTTTCCTTTTGTTGGTTCTTTCATTTTTTTCCTTTCTCCCTTTATTTTATTTCCTTGCCTCATATATTTGTTCTGTTGGCCCTTATGGAGTTGTGGCCTTCATTTTCTTTTTCCAGAGCATTGTTTAGAAATTTTTGGAGTGCTGGGTTGGTGTTCATGAAATTTCTCGGGTGTTTTTTGTCACAGAAGTATCTCATTTCCCTATCAATTTTGAAAGATAGTTTTGCAGGATACATCAGTCTAGCTTGGAGTTTGTTTTCTTTTAAGACTTGAAATACCTCACTCCAGGTTCTCCTTGATCTAAGGGTTTGTGTTGAAAAGTCTGCTGTGATTCTGATGGGCCTTCATTTGCATGTGATTTGTTTCTTTTCTCTGCTTGTAGTATGTTGTTCTTCTGTTTGGTTTCAGGGATCTTAACTATTATATGTCAAGGAATAGATTTTTTTTTAAATCATAGCTAATTGGAGCTCTATATGCCTCAATTATCTTTTGGTTAAATTCTTCTCCTCTGGGAAGTTTTCTGTCATTAGTTCTGTGAACAGTTTTTATGTCATTTGAACTTTCTCCTGCTACTTCATGGATTCCTATGAGTTTTATATTGTTTTTTGCATCATCTAGGAGTTGCTGGATCGATTTCTCATGATCTCTTACTGTTTTTAAGAGATCTTTCTTTTCATAGTCACTGACCACAATCCTGATTTCTATATCTGAAATTCTATCTTCACATTCATTTATTGTTCTGTGAGTGCTTTCCATAGAGTTTTTAATCACCTGAATATCTGTTTGAATCTGTTTCATGGATTCCACTTCTTTCCTACATTGGGCAGTCAGAGTTTCCATTTCTTACATATGCGAGACATTCATGGTTTCCATCATGTTCCTAAGCTCATCTATTTATCTCTTTCTGTTCTAGAGTCTCTGTGTCTTTCATTCTTCTCACCATCTCTGAGGTTATCTAGAAAATTATTTGTGTTTGGAATTTTCCTAGAGCCTCATTTATCTGTTTTGTTACTTCCTGTGCTATCAGTTCAGGATGTACATGGTTGACTATCAGACTTTTCCACCTCATTTCCCTCAGAGTTTATGTTGGTGAGATGGAAGTATGTGGATTTGTGCCTTGTTTAAATGTCTTCTCATTTCTATTTTTCTTGTTGGTACTGTCCTTGGTTTAATTCCTGTATTAATACTTTGAACTTCCAGATATAGCTGGTCTTTAGATTTTGAGTCTCTAATGACTCTGAATTTAATCTCATTTTCATTAAACCAGGAAGGACAACTGATTGGATCAATCACAACACCTTAGCCCAAGTGATACAATCAGCAACACAAGAGTATCAAGCACAGCTTAGAAAATGACAATTTGTGGTATTTATTAATCTATCAATTTTAACTGTGTGAATTAATCCAAAATCGAGAACCAACCCAAAATATGTTTATAGTGAATAAACTCCTCAATAGAGCAACTTTATTCTTCAGGATGGGGACTTAGAAGAAGTTAAGAAGGAAGGGATAGATAGCATAGAGAATGCTTAGAAGTCACAACAGAGGACACAAACTCTAGGAAGATATTGAAGAGAAGAGGAGAAGAGAGAACAAAATATACACAAAAACAGAACAAATTAAGAGCAAAAGGGAGGTTAGAGACTGTAATCATTGTCTTTTAAAACTAATGGCAATTGAGAGAAAGAAAAAGAGAAGAAAAGAAAAAAAATTGAATTCTAATAGGAAGCAGAACATAAAGGCCCATAAAGGTCAGAGAGAGAGAGAGAGAGAGACAGAGAGAGAGAAAGAGAGAGAGAGGAAGGGAGGGAGTGAGAGAGAGAGACAGAGAGATACAGAGAGAGAGACAGAAAGAGAGAGAATAAGAAAATTAAAAAGGAAAAAAATTGAGAAAAGAAAAAGATAATTTTTAAAATGATTAAAGTAAGAGAGAAATATTACTTTGAAAATAAAAAATACAAAGGGTCTCCTTCAGGGTATTCCACTGTTGACACAATAGACAGCGTGGGCAGGAGTGTGCAGATCTAAATTCATTAGTCTCAGCAAGCCAGTAGCTGTCCCATGAGGTTCAGGTTGATTTTTGGTTGAAAGGCCCAAGTTGAGATCTCTGACCTCCTGCTGGGTTGAACTTTGCAAGGTTCTACTACAGGTTCCAGTTGTCTTTCCTCTGAAATTAGACCAGGTTCTGATGTGAGGTGCTGGTCCTTCAGACTTATCAAATATGGTGGTGTGGTGTGCCTTTATGGCAGAGATTTTCTCCACTTTTCCATTGGGCTTCAATTTTTATCTAGGAGCCTCAGAGAGGCCCTCTTTCTCTTATTCTTGGGGGTAGAGGGTGGCAGGTGTGGGGTGGTACACGGATAATGCTATGTTGGCACCTGTGCAGCTGGGCTCCTCTGCTGTGCTGCACCAAAAGGGTGGGCTTACTAGAGGGTCTCATGCTGCTTCCATTCTCCTCTTTTGCTCCACACCAAAGAGGCGAGCCCAGCAGAGGTTCCTAAACTTCAGCAGTTTTCTGTCTGATTCTCTAGCCCATCTCTCTGCACTGTTTCTACTTTAACTCCCAACAAGTTTGCGGCAGAATTGCATACTCTTAGAGAATAAAGAAGACAATATTTTCCAAACTCACCACACATCACATTCATTACAGTAAAATTACCAGGTTCCTAGATAAGGAGTGTGAAATGCCATTCATCACCAAACCCTTTACCCTTCTCATCTGCCCCTACCAAAGCAAATGTGACTCTAACGCGCTCTAATGCTACATCAGTGCTATAGTTTGGATAATTCCCCTCTGAAACTCAGATGTTGCCAAAGTGACAGTATGAAGACATTTAGTCTTGAAGATAAGTAGCCATTCTTGTGAATGGGATTAAGACCCTTATAAAAGAGGCTTCATGCAACATTGATCAGCTTGCACAGTGAGGATACTGCATTTATCCACCCTTGGTAGACAATGACACCCACTGGCTGCTTGATCTTGGATTTCTTGGCATCCAGGAGATAAATTTCTATTCTTTATGAATTATCCAATCTATGATATTTTGTTGTAGCAGCAAAACAGAAAAAAGAATACATATGCAAATTCAGATTAGAAAGGTCTTATGCTGGGGAAGAAAAGTTTTAGGTAGGGTTTTAGGCACTGCAATGAGGAAGGAAATGCTCATAGTATATTTGTTGCTATATACAGAGTAATGAGTGGTGACTTTTCAATATCCTTCATAAGAATAATCTAACCGTGATGGAATCAGGAGAGAATTTACAATTTATGTCCCATATACAATGTTCTTTTCATTTTGATATTTATTGGGAATACCAATAACTGATCCTGAATGTTTAAAAAGATTTAATAATGTTAATGAGAAACAAATACTAACCAAACTAAAATGAGATTCTTTGGGGAAGAGAAGGCTGCAGGAATAAAATAGGAATAGTTATTAATGATAAGATGGCATTATTGCCAAACTAAAAAAAAAAAAGTATTTCACTGATTTTGAATATTTTTCCATATTATAATGATTACACTCTCTTCACTGGTACTTTTTAATAATTCTAGGCAATCAAGTTGTATAAAGTTCTGACTGCATGATTAGTTAATTGATGCATATTTCACTTTTTTAACAGCATTTATCTTAGTGACAAAATTGAGTTTAATTATTAAAGTATCAACCAAATGTTCTACTTCATATCTTCTGCATCTTTTAACACAGGTGTATATATTTTCTTTCTCATGTTAAAGTGCTAATGTAAACCAGGTATTTTAGCAAAACTACTTCTTTTTCAAAATGAAATATGTGAATAAGAAAGGTAGGAAGGAAAAGAAGGGAAAAGGTAAGATAAGGAAGATTTCACATTCTGGATCTCTTACAAAGAAAAAAACTGTTAAGATTTAAAAACTCATTTCTTCCCATTTCTAAATGTAAGTAATCTTATAAGGAGCTAAAGGTGTAGGGATGGTGGGATGGGTAGGGGAAGAGTAAAAAGGGAAAAGAAAAAAATGTGAGAGAATGAAAAGATGAAAATAAAGTGTTTGTAGATGGGGAGGGGAGGAGGGGGTGAAGGGAGGGCAGAGGTAAGGGGAAAAAAATGAGAATCAAGACTTGTCATGTAGAGGTACAAGATCCCAACAATGAATGTAACTGTACTGTATCCCTAAAATGTACCAATAAATTCAATTAAAGCCAAAAAAAAAAAAAAGATTTAAAAACTCAATATTTAGAGTGAAAGAAAAGTTTTAAAAGATGGCTTAAGCACCATAAGCCCTCAGGGCAAGCTTTGCTGTGCGTGTAAATCCTTATTTCATCCCTAGGAACACTGATTGGTCACTGGGGATAGCTCGCGTATTGTGCCAAACTTCAACCATAAGTAGATGAAGGATATGATCTCTAATACTGAGAAGTTTGCATTTAATGTGAATATATCAATTTGCAAAATTCAGAAAAAAATCACAGTTAGCATTTCTCAAATACAGTGCAATATTGCTGTTATTGTTGCAGGCCCTCCTGTTGGGGCATATACTGATGAAAATATGAACTCTGTAGTTCATTGTTAGGGCCAGTCAGAGACATAAACCACAATGGCCAGGACAAAAGCAAGATGTAGTTTAATATGCACCAGTAAAGAACAGTGAACACTCAGTCCAGAGGCCCAGAGAAGGTTCTATCAAGCAAATCAAAGATAAGTCTTGACAGATGAAAGGGATTTGGATTTGGAACAACTGTGAAGTAGAAGGGACAGTAAGAAGTAGAGTGAGGGAAGTACATGGTTGGTAAGGTGTCTGATTTGGGCAAAGCACAAGACGTAGAGGAAAAATGGAACATTCAGCAAGAAAGATTGAACAAAATAGTAGAAGGCCCTGGATTATATGGTAAGAAGCATGTAAAAATTTTAATTAGAGGATCAGGAAATTATAAAACAATGAGGTCTGGTAAGTCACTGAAGGATGTGTTCACTTCCTCCCATGGAGGCCAGTCTTGTGTGCTTCCTGTACTCTCTGCTCTCATCTGTTGCTTGTTCACCCCCCTCCACTCAAAGGTGACTGCAAGCAGAGAAAGTAAAAGTGAAGCCCTAATTAGAAGAAGCTGTCAGTGAGGGATTCCATGAAGGTGTAGGGAAGAGGGAAGTCAAAAGGCATTGCAGAAATTTAATTGAAGCCCTGTTTGTAAAGGCAAAGACTGAAAGGATACTCGACATTACAGATCCCTCCAAGATGGCCTAAAATGAAGAAGAGGATAGAGCATTTATTTGTGACTTTATAATTTTACCTTGAATAACAGAATATACCTAAAGCTTTTCAGTTTACAAATACAGTAGATTGGATAAAGTCAATAACACAAGGGACAGAGAGCAGGTTGGTGACAGGTGACAAGGGAGACACTGGGGCTTGCCCTGAGAGCATATGACAACTCCCTGATATGACTCCTGTGCCCAACCATTTGCTTAGGAGATTTTGTGCCTGTCAAAGGGCCATGTCAGCTTTAGCAGCAGTCAGGTACCAAGCAGGCAAGAACTAGGAGCAACAGCTATCCACAGGAAAGGCCTGGTGATAACAAGGAAGCCTTGGGCCAACCCTACAAGCTTCTTTCCATAGTGATCTTGTGCTCACTCTTTGGGGTGTTGTATAAGCCCCATGAGCCTTTCCCCATAGGAAGAAACAAAATACCTGAAAACTGGAGACTCTGGAGAATGCCGAGGTGACTCCAAAGGGGAGAGCCCTAGTTTGCTATCCTTTACCTTCATCCTTTTTCATCCCTGTTCTGGAACTGCCTAAGCCCTCAGGGATTCACTGCCACTCAACTGTATTTGGATTTCCCTCACTTGACTCTAAACAGTACTTCTAGAAACTTGCTCATGTTTGTGACAGATGTGTGTGGGAAGATGCTGTTCTCACATCCCAGAGTTCCCTTTTGGGATAGACTTGCTGAGAAGAGCTCTAGCTCAGGGGTGTCATGAATGTTTCAACATATACTGTTTTGCTGTTTGATCTGGGAGACTCTATAAGGTCCATGTGGTAGACATTTATTTTTACCTTGGTAAGAACACCTAACATGAGATCTGTCTTCTTAAATTTTAAATGTAAAATACATTATCATTAACTTTAGGTGCAATGTTGTACAGCAACTCTCTAGAACTTACTCATCTTGCATATGTGGAACTTTATATGCATTGACTGGCAAGTCCCCAGTTCCCCTTTCCTGCAAACCGTTGCCACCACCATCATATTCTCTATCTCTATAAATATTTTAGACCGCCCTCATAGGGTGAGATCATTTGTGGTTTTTTTGGCCTGACTTACTTCATTGAGCATAATATTCTCAAAGTAATCTATATTTCTGCAAATGGCACACTTTTCTTGTTAAAATCAAACAGCATTCCATTGTACGAACACATTTTCCTTATCCTTTCAGCATTGGATAGACATTTAGGCTATTTCCACATCTTGGCTATATTGTGAAAAATGCTGTAATGTGAGTACAAACTTCCCTTTGAGATCCTGATTATAACTCTTTGGGACATCAAGTGTGATTGATGGATCATATAATAGTTTTACCTTTAATATTCTGAGGAACCACCATATATTTTCCACAGCAGCTGTATTATTTAACTTGACCAAAGCAATGTACAAGGTTTTCCACTTTTCCACATGCTCAATACATCTCACTACCTTTGTCATTTTGTTAGTAGTTATCCTAACAGTTACAGTTATAAAGGTTAAGTATATAGTTATACTACCTATGAGGTGGTATCTCATGGTGGAGTGGCATTCATCCTGATGATCAGATGTTAACGTGGCTTCATTTTGTTTTATTACCTTTATTTTTTTTTCTTTGACATCCTTATCATTAATTATTTATAAACAGTTAGTTTTTTTTAAATTTGAAGAATATGAACACCAATCAAAAAAACTCTGTCATTGATTTGTGTTCTCAGCTCCTTTAATCTGAGTTATCTTTTAAGAAAAAAATGTTAAGCCTAGTACAACTTAGTCACCTCTTATCTATTGTCTAATAGGGAAAAGGAGATATTTCAATTGTAAGAAATGAAGTGAGAGTGTTTGCCTAGCATCCACAAGATCTTCAACACTTAAATGGGTGGAATCTGTCCTACCAACAAGTGTGTAATGGAGAATTGTTGTTAGTTAAGCTAATATCCAGTACAATTTAATTTTGACTTGACTGTAGTTATTACTTTTCTTACTCAGCAGTAGTTTCCAGGAAACTACTCTGACTTTATCATATTCTCCTGGGCTGATGTTCTAGTGATTGGGAATATGCAAGAAGCATGGAATACAGTGAAGAAGTAAATTACACAGAATATCAGACAGTGCAAAACATGAAAAGGAACAGCATGTGGGGAGGAGGGATGTGATTTGGGAAAGGGTTCACCAAGAAAAGGGCACTGAAGCAGAAACTTGAGGTGATCAGGGAGGAGGAGGAGGGGAAGGCAAGCAGGGCAAAGGCCTGGCAAAGGGGAGAGTGTTGTAAAGGGGAGTGAAGGGAGGTCCAAATGGCAATGGGGAGAACTGTGAGGGAGACTCAACTTTTACAGGGAGTAAGATCAGAGTCATGGGAGGAGTGTGATTCTCTCAAGTCTCTTCTTATCCTTTGACTTCTGCCTAAAAATGAGCTCAAATACACACACACACACACACACACACACACACACAACACACACACACCGCTTCCAAATTTCTTATAGTCTGATATCTACTAAAATTATCCTCCTCACGAGTACAAATGATCTTTTAGTTTGCAAATACAAGTTTGATTTAATCTATTGAAACAATATGTTTTTATTTTTCTTAAACAGCTCACAGCACTTAGAGTTTCTGAGCATACCTTTCCTTATAAACAAAATAATCCCATTGTCTTTGGCTCAGTGGCCTGTCCTGCTTTCTTTCTTGTTTGCTGGATATTCTTTCTTTCCCCACCTCTCAGATGAAGGCATCTCTGTAGGCCCATGGCTCTGCCTTCTTTCTTTATATTCTCTTTTTTCAGTTTCTTCCCTTGGTTTCCACAATATCAACCATCACCTTCAGTGGGTCTCAAGTTGTCATGTAGAATCTCAGCCCATATTCAAGGAATCAGTCCTGCATTTGTATGTGCCTACTGGAGCCACCTGGTGAGATTTCAAATTTCACATTAAATTTATTCTTTTACTTAATATAACTGCTGATAGCCTGCCATGTACCAGGTTCTTGCACTAGGTAGAGACTTACATTCCAGTGAGAGTCACGATCACAAACAAGTGCACAGATAAATAAAATCCTCACAAACTATGATTGGCTATGAAAACAACATGGAAGCATTAGGAAGAATTCCAAGTTGGAGGAGGGAAAACTCACCTTGGATGAAGCAGTTGGGAAAGAATACATGGAAGGGGCAGTGCCTAAAGCAAATTCTTCTCTCAACTGTATACTTCCCCCAGTCTGTTTACTCTTTACTACTGATACAATCATTGCTCTAGAAACCTAGAACTAAAATCTCAGAATCATTCTTGAATCTCTCCCTTGTATTAGTCCATGCAGCTCTATGTGCTTCTGTTTTCATGATCAACTTCAAATCTAAAATCCCACCCTGCTCCTTATGTCTGGCACCTAGGTTAGCACTGTGCTTTACTTTTACTTTCGAGACAAGAACATTGGCTCCCGTTCTCCTCCAGCTCCTTTATTCTGTTCATCATTCTCCTGGCACTCTATCACTTTTCCTAAAGTGCAGGTGATTCAATTTACTCATCTAAAATAAATACAAGGCCTACATTCTGCATTTGAATCTTTCCATTGTCTGATCCCACAGTAACTTTGCCTCCCTGTATCTCCTGCACTGCAGAAGGTGCAGTATAAATTCCAGGCAACCAGGATTCTATCCTTGACTTTCTTTCCTACTGTAAATAAAGCCAGGCCCAAGGAATATCTGCTGTCCACAATGAAGTGCTGAATGCAAATCTGTCCCAGAGGACCACTATCCCTTTCATAGTCATGAGTTTTTATCAATTCTTCAACTCATAGACTCTCCAAATGACTTAACACTTTTTACAACATCTCCCAAAAATGCAGTCACCATGGACTTGGTGAAGGTGAGACATCTGTTATTTAAAAGCAGGAATTATTTATAGTGTAGTGCAGAAATTTTGAAACACTTTTGAAAGCAATACACAGAATGATAAAAATCAGTGCTTATCAAAACATAGTGGTTTGCTGCGCCACCATCAGGTCCAGTGCAAGGAAGGTGGGACAGCCACTCTGAGATCCGTTCTCCTTCTGGCCTGCTTGGGCCCAGTCATGGGACTGGATACCCATGCCCTCCCCTGACTGCACTGCCATCAGCTCCAGAAGAAGGAAGGTAGCTGTGTGGACAACCCTGAAACACCCCTATCTGCCCCCCCCACTCTCAGACTTCCTGATTGTTCCAGTCCTTGGATCCACGCTGCAGAGACATAGGTGGTCATTTTTCTGACTCCCAATTTAGAACATCTTTAAATAAAGGGCAGAGGGAACCTGTAGGAGAACTGTGTAGAGTTCAACCCTGAAGGAGGTCAGGGAACTCAGTTTGGGCCTTGTACCCCGAAATCAGTCTGAATCTCAGGGGTCTACCACCGGCTAGCTGAGATCAAAGGACTTAGTTCTGCACATGGCTGCATACAATGTATATTAACAGCAGAGATATAGTCTGAAAGAGGCCCTTCAAATTCTTTTTTTTCTTTCTTTTCCTGATTCCACTCTGCAAATTCTTTCCTTTTCCTGTATTCTTTTCTCCAACTCAGCCTCTTGCTCTACCATATTATCCCTCATCTCCCTTTCTGTTCCTGCTCCTGCCCTAACTCAGATTTCTTCTTTTATCATTTTTCCTTTTTATTTGTGTTCTTTTCTTCTCTCATTTTACCTCACTCAAGGGTCAATAGTTTCAAAGGAAAGTAAGCCACTATTACTGTTAAGTGGTGGTACTCTTCTCCTTAATCTTGCACTCTGTCTTTCCCTTTTGAATTTAACAGTTTCCTAAACATTGTATGGTCATTCTATGTCTTCTGCTTCATTTGAACCTACTCCAATTCTTTATCTTATCTACTCCTCTCATCCTAACTCTGTCTAAGCCCCCATCCTAAATGGTAAAGATGATATATTGAAGAGCTTATTCACTGAAAACATATTTTGGGCTGCTTCTTGATTTTAATTTAATTCACATGGTTTAAACGTGATAGATTAATGACTAACATGAATGGCCAATTTGTAAGTTGGGCTTGATCCTACTGTGTTGCTGATTGTAACAATTGGGATAAAGGATTTTGATTGATTTAATGAGTTGTTTTCTCTAATAATGTGAAAAAGAGAATGTCTATGAGTTATTAGAGAATCAAAAGCTAAAACGCAATGATATCAGAAAGATTTAATAACCCAGAGATTGAATCAAGGACAACCCAACAGCAAAAATAAAAATGATAAAACACTTAAGCAAGACACAAAGACAGACTTCCAGTTCACCAATGGCAAACAGTAGGGCAAATGAGGATGAAAAGTCTGATAATCAACCTCCAGGACACTCAGAAATCACAGCACAGGAAGTAACAAAGCAGATCAATCAGGCTCTAGAAAAATTCAAAACAGAAATAATTTCCCAGATAACGATAGGGATGGGGAGCAAGATGAAAGTCATGATTCAAGACTCTAGAACAGAAACTGATAAAAAAAAAAAAAGATGAGCTTAGGACCATGATAGAAGCCATGAAGGCCTAGCATAAGAAAGAAATGGAAACAATGAATGCCCAAAAGAGGAAAGAAATGGAATACATAACACAGATTCAAACAGATATCCAGGAGATTAAAAACTCTATTGAAAGTATACACAACAGAATAGAAGAATGTGAAGATAAAATCTCAGGTATAGAAGATAGGATTGCACTCAGTGACCATGAAAAGAGAGGTCTCTTAAAATTAGTAAGGGATCATGAGAAATCAATCCAACCACTCCTAAATGATAGAAAGAAGAATAACATAAGACTGATAGGAATCCATGAAGTGCCAGGAGAAAATACAAATGACTTAAAAAAGCTGTTCACAGAAAAATTTTTTGTTGACAAAAAATTCCCAAAGATGGGAAGAATTTGACATACAGATAAGTGTGGCATATAGAGCTCCAACTAGCCACAACAACAAAAAAATAACACCTAGACATAATAATTAAGATCCCAAAAACCCAACAGAAAAACAAAATACTACAAGCAGTAAGAGAAAAGAAACAAATTACATGCAAAGGTAAGCCCATCAGAATCACAGCAGATTTTTCAACACAAACCTTCAGGTCAAGGAGAGCCTGGAGTGAGGTATTTCAATTCCTAAAAGAAAACAACCTCCAACCTAGACTGATGTATCCTGCAAAACTCTCTTTCAAAATGGATGGGGTAATAAGATAGTTCCATGACAAAGAACACCTGAGAAACTTCATGAATACCAAGCCAGCACTGTGAGGAATTCTAAACAATATCCAACAAAAAGACAATGAAGATCACATCATGAGTTCCAACAGACCAAATCAAATAGGAAAGGCAAGAAACTAAAAGGAGATAGGGAATAAGTAAAAAGAGTCAGCAAAAGGACAATAACATGACAATAATAAATCAGTACATATCAGTTATAACCATCAATGTCAATGACCTCAATTCACCAATGAAGAGAAATAGACTGGCAGAATGGAAAAAGAAGCAAAATCCAACAATATTTTGTATACAAGAAATACACCTAGTGCAAAAAGAAGACCACAGACTGAAAGTGAAAGGATGGAAAACCATTCTCCATGCAACAGGAGCCCAGAAAAAAGTAGGGGTAGCAATCTTATTTACTAACAAATTAAATTTCAAACCAAAACTGATTAAGAGAGACAAAGAAGGCCACTACATCCTTGTAAAGGGAACAATTCAAGAGGAAGTGATGACAATCATAAAAATATATGCACCAAATATTAATGCCCCCAACTATATAAAACAAATATTAAGTAACATGAAAAGCCAAATAAGCACTAATACAACTGTAGCGGGGGATCTAAATACCCCACTATCACAAATAGACAGATCATCTAGGCAAAAAATCAACAATGAAATACTAGAACTGAACCAAGCTTTCAAACATATGGATTTAATAGATGTCTATAGAGTGTTCCACCCCATAAAATCAGAATATATTCTTTTTGTCTACACATGGGTCATTCTCCAAGATAGACCACATAGCTCATAGAACAGATTTGAATAAATGCAAAAGAATTGAAGTTATCCCCTGTATATTATGAGATCATAATGCTATCAAGCTGGAGATCAATAGCATAAGAAAGACTGGGAACTTCATAAACACATGGAAATTGAACAACACTATCCTGAATAATCAATGGGTCACAGAGGAAATTAAAGAAGGAATTAGACAGTTTTTACAAATAAATGACAATGCCAATACAACATACAGGAATCTACGGGACACAATGAAAGCAGTTCTACATGGAAAATTCATAGCATTGAATGCCCACACTATGAAAACAGAGTGAGCTCAAATAAACATCCTAATGATTAATCTTAGACTCCTAGTAAAAGAAGAGCAAGGAAAAACCCAAAGCTCAAACACACGAGGAAATTATAAAGATTAGAGCAGAAATCAATGCAATGGAAACTAAGGAAATGATACAAAAAATAAATGAATCAAAGAGTTGGTTTTTGAAAGAATAAATAAAATTGATAAACCCTTAGCTAACCTTATCAAAAAAAGGAAAGAAAAGGCTCAGATCCATGCAATTAGGAATGAAAAAGGTGAAGTCACAACAGATCCAACAGAAATCCAGAGGATCATTAATACGTATTTTGAGAATCTACACTCTAATAAAATGGAAAACACAGAAGAAATGGACAGATTTCTAGATACTTATGAATTACCAAAGTTGAACAAAGAAGATAAAAACATTTTAAATACTTGAATTACAATCAGTGAAATTGAAAATGTAATTAAAAGTTTAGCACCAAAGAGAAGAACAGGTCCTGATGAATTCACTGCTGAATTTTACAAGACATTTAGAGAAGAACTACTGCCACTACTCTTTAAACTTTTCAATAAGATTGAAAAGGAAGCAACACTTCCAAATTAATTCCTCCAAGGAAGTATCACTTTGATTCCCAAACCTGGGAAAGATACAACTAAAAAGGAGAACTACAGACCAATCTCCTTAATGAATATAGATGCAAAAATCCTTAATAAGATACTAGCAAACAGAATACAGAGGATTATTAAGAAGATCATCCATCCTGACCATGTCGGATTTATTCCAGGGATGCAAGGATGGTTCAACATACATAAGTCAATAAATGTAATACACTATATTAACAGAGCCAAGGACAAAAACCATATGATCGTCTCAATAGATGCAGAAAAGCATTTGACAAAATTCAACACCCATTCTTGAGAAAAACCCTGCAGAAATTGGAATAGGTGGTCTATATCTCAACTTGATAAAGGCTATCTATGAAAAACCAAGAGCCACAATCATATTAAATGGCCAAAAATTGAAAACCTTCACGTTAAGATCAGGAACAAGACAAGGATGCCTACTATCACCATTCCTCTTCAGTATAGCTCTGGAATCATGAGCCTCAGAAATTAAAGCGATAAAGATAGGAAAGGAAGAAGTTAAACTGTTATTATTTGCTGACGATATTATACTCTACATTGAAGATCCCAAAAATTCCACCAAAAGACATAGATTTAATTGACACTTTCAGCAGAGTAGCTGGATACAAGATCAGCACTAAAAAATGAATAGCTTTCTTGTACACAAAGAACAGACACACTGAGAGAGATATTAGGTAAACAATTCTTTTCATAATAGCATCCCAAAAAATGAAGTATCTAGGAATCAATCTAATGAAAGAAGCAAAAGACCTCTACAGTGAAAACTACAGCACTCTGAAAAAAGAGACTGAAGAGGATATAAGAAAATGGAAAGATATACCCTGCTCCTGGATAGGAAGAATCAACATCGTGAAAATCGCCATACTACAAAAACTACTATACAGATTTAATGCAATGGTGATTGAAATTCCAACACTATATTTCACAGAACTAGAAAAAAGAATCCAAAAATTCATTTGGAACCAGAAGAGTCCTACAATAGCTAAAGCCATCCTAGGCAACAGAGACATGGCAGTAGGTATAACAATTCCCCATTTGAAACTACACCATAAAGCCACTGTAATAAAAACAGCATGGTACTGGCAAAGAAACAGACCTCAGGATCCTCCTCAGGATCAAAGGAGCCAACCATCCTCACTAGAGGCAAGATAGCCTCTTTAATAAATGGTGTTGGAAAAACTGGATCTTGACCTGCCAAAGATTAAAACTAGACCCTTATCTTTCACCATGCACTGAACTAAAATCCAAGTGGATTAAAGATCTAAATATTGAAAAAGAAACACTAAACTTGCTGGAAGATAAGTTAGGTAGAACTCTTGAAGACAATGGCATAGTGAAACACTTTATGAAAAAATCTTCAGTAGCAGAACAAGTAGCAGAAAGAATCAACAACTGCCATTTCATCTTAATAAAAAGCTTCTGCACTGCAAAAGAAACCATCAACAGAACTAAAAGACAACCTACAATGTGGGAAAAAAATTTACCAGCTGCTTCTCAGATAAAGAGCTCTCATCTAGAATATATAAAGAACTCAAAACAATCAGCACCCCCCCAAATATAAAGACTCAATTCAAAAATGGGTATCTGATATGAACAGACATTTCTCAGACAAAGAAGTAAAAGCAGCAAGTAAATACATGAAAAAATGTTCCACATCACTGGTCATTCGAGAAATGCAGATGAAAACAACACCGATTCCACCTCACCCCACACAGAACGGCTGCTATCAAGAAATCAAACAATAACAAATGTTGGAGGGGTTACGGGGAGAAAGGAACCCTTCTCCATTGTTGGTGGGAGTGCAGACTGGTACAACCACTATGGAAATAAATATGGAGATACCTCAAACAGCTTGGACTAGAGGTTCCATTTGACCCAGGCATCCCTCTGCTGGGTATCTTACTGAATGAATTAAAAGAATCATATCACAGTGATATATGTGCACCTATGTTTAAAGCAGCACAGTTTGTAATAGCTAAAACTTGGAAACAGACCATTTGTCCATCAGTTGGAGACTGGATGAAGAAGATGTGGTTTTTCTATAAAATGGAATATTACTCAGCCATGAAGAATGAGACATTAGATTCATTCATAGGAAAATGGATACATATTGTGGATATACTCTTAAGTGAAATAAATAAGTCACACTTGTATAAACACTGAATAGCTTCTCTGGTGTGAAAAACTGTAATAGTACAGAATATCCTGATATAATTGACAGTGTGAAATAGGAAGAAAAGGGCTGATGGCGTAGGGAAAGTGGGAAGGGTAGGGGAAATGTAATAAGGGAAAAGAAAAAAATATGAGATGATGAAAAAATGGAAATAAAGTGTTTGTAAATGGGGAAGGGAGGAGTAGGTGAAGGGAGGGCAGGGACAAGGGGAAAAAGTGAGAACCAAGTCCTGTCATGTAAAGGTACAAGATCCCAATGATGACTGTAACTGTACTGTATAACCTAAAATGTACCAATAAACTCCATGAGAAAAAAAATTTTTTTTTGCATGTGTGTGCTATCTTTCTTCCTGAGAAAGGTTCCGTTTGCCTAACAATTTTTTCATATAACACATTTTAGTTCTTATTTTATTCTCATTTTAAGCATTAATCTCTCGGTTTGATAAAGTTTGGTAGGTTAATTGTTAAGACTGCCTACGTTCAAATCTTGGATTTTCCTCCTATTGTACGCCTGACTTTCAACAAATTGTTTACCTCCCTGTGTCTCATGTCTTCACCTTCAAAATGAAGTAACAGTGCAGCATGTTAGTTATTGATGTTATATTAAATGCTTTTACATATTTAGATTAAAATGTGTAGAATAGTTAGCACTCAGAATGGTGACATTGTTATTCCCACTAACTCCACTTTGAGCCTCATTCAAAGCGCATCAGCCTGTCCATTCTTCCCATTGTCTTCTGCCCAACAGACATCCCTCAGCTTCATGTCTTCCCAGGGCATCATCCTTGGAGGAGCGAATAAAACACTAGGGAAGTGTGAGTATCTCTTTGTCCATCTTTTCCCAGCAGCTTCAGTCCCTCTGACTGGAGGAGTAATTCACTTCACTCTCCTCCTTCACTTTGATCACATGTTAATATCTCATTAAGCCTAGGTGTAGCCTCAGAGTCTTTCTCAACACAAAGTTTCAAAAATCCAAGAAATGATCCCAACCCTAGACCAGAGGCCATGTCAATATCTTGATCAAGTTGTAGGACATGCCTCCATAGGTCATGGACTGTGTGGAAGAAGATTCCTCTAGGTCCACAGGAACTTATTGGATTCTTGCCCTAGGGTCTGGTTCCTGAGCTTTTCTGGATGGGCTCTAAAAGTGAGGTCTTAGCTATGGTAAAAACAGTAAGAGCATAATATGGTACAGTTACAAATATAACAGACTCTTCCTCAAATCCAACTTTGAAACTTACTATTAACATTCTTTTAGAAAATCTAATCAAGCCTCTTTCATTAGTTTTTTATTTACCTTCTGTCATTATGTTAATTGGAGAAGAAAATGAAAAATGCATATGATGTACTTTGCAAAGTGCCTAGTACTCAATAGTACCCAAGAAATAAATGTTAGCCATCATTAATAAATGCTAGCCACCAATAAATGTAAGTCATTATTAATAAATGTTAGTCACTATCAGTAAATTTTAGCACCATCAATAAATTTTGCCCATCATTAATAAATGTCAGGCATTATCATTAATATGAGCATCAGCCGAAGAAGCTCTTTTATCAGCTGTCATGTCTTCAAGCTCCCCAAATCCTACATGATCCTAGACTACACTGTATTTTTTGAAATCCTATCTAAGCAGAATCCATGGAAATACCCTTAAGACACTCCTAACTCTATGAGACCAACTGAAGCAGATAGCTTGTGTAAGTAGTGATTTTTGACACTGATAGTTTTACGTGTCCTCACAAGTTCCTGCTTCTCCAATGGGCAGTTTTCCAGATGCTTGATTCATGGTCTTAGAATCATAGTGTCTCATAAGTCTTCTAAATTCACTTTTATTTGACAACTAGATCATGGTAGAGGGGGAAAATTTTTCTTCCCCCTTTCTTCATCACTCCCCAACCAGCGAGCTACTCCAGAAAAGCCTCCATTTCTCTTTCTGAGGTCCATCCTAATATGTGGCAGAAGAGAGTTATGTTCCTTATTCTTGCTTAGGAAATGGGGTGGAGAGTGAGAAATGGGTGCAGATGAACTAGTAAAATAAAATCTGGAGTCCAGGGACACACATTAAAAGGCAAAGGAAGTCTAGATGGAGAAAGCTGTGGCATTTTGCAACTGTGGTCCTTCACAGACCAATTAAGCACCACATCCTCTCTGATATTGCTCCCTCAGTTTCTGCCTGGTTTGAATATGGTTTGTTCACACCAAAACGCACGTTGAGGGGTAATTCCTTACGATAGCAGTGTTGGGAGGTGTTTGGGTCAAAGGGTTAAAGCGTTCTCCCTGCAATGGGGTTAGGTACTGCAGGAGTTTGGTCCCTTCCCTCTTTTGCCCACACCTACTTGCCTGCCTGCTCATCATGCATGGAGCAGCACTGAGCCCTCACCAGAGGCTGAGCAGACACCAGAACCATGACTGTGGACATCTATAATCATGAGCAAAACAAATCTCCTTGCCTTATAAATTTCCAAATTTTGGGGTATTATGATAGAGCACTAAAAAATGGACTAATACAGTTCCCTTGTGGATAAGAGAACTACTCTAAGAAAGACAGAGCTCACTAATAAAAGAAGCAAAGGCCATGGATGCTTACACTGACTTTTGAACTCCTGGCATATAAGTGATTTAAAGCTTTCTTTTGATTTGGGAAATTCTCTTTCATATTTGCCAAGTCACAATCGCAAAGGCAAGAAGAGAGTCAAATATTGATGGAGTTTAGCTACTTAAGAGACAAAAGGCAAATATGCTACATCAAGAGACCTTTGAGTAATTAAAAGCAATTCTGTAACACTCTTCTTTCATATCAATTAGAGCAGTTGTAATAAGTTCCTTCTCCCTAATTGAAGCACTTAAAAGCTTGGGACATCACCCATGAACACTTTTAACTTTGGTTCTTCACTGCGTGACTCTTTTAGTAGTTAGTTCCTCGGGGAAGATATTTAAACTGGAGCATTTTAATTATATGCTTAATATGGGAGTTGTTAAAAGATAAGAGAATCTGATTTGAACTCAATTTAAATTCTGCTGAAGTTATTAACATGGTATAAGAAATTATAGAAATGATCAAGAGCTTATAGATCAGCTTTTATTAATAGAGCAATAAGAAAGTTAGGCACTCCATTTCTTTAGCTTAGATTTTATGTTCTAAAATAGCCTTTCTGTGTTATAGATCTGTTTAATTAGTCGTTTTGAAGCATCCAAGGGACTCATGGATTATTACATGTAAAACATGGCTTTACTCAGTCATATTTTGGCAGCGAACAAGCTCAAATCCTGAGGAACTGAGTCAAATGTTGAAAATAGGTCATTGCGACTGAGCCCTGAGCCCTTTTTCCATATACACAGAAACATTTTAGGGACTGCAGGAGTCAGTCTATACTATCTAGATGAGACTTTTTTATACTCATTTAAAAAACTTTATAATTAGTATCTTCTGGGGAGTATGAAACCTTTAAGGGGGAAAATTGAAGAGTTTTAAGAAATGAATAACATACTGACTGACCTTCAGGAGGTATGTCAACCTGTAAATCAAAATATTTCTCCCTTGAACTTGAAGCAATTTTGTCTCCCTTCTAGGAAACAGAAAATCCCCTATCTTCCTTCAGGGTCCATAGGCTAGTAATCTTCTTTTCTTCTCACTCAACATACTGGTTTTATTTCTCAACGCAAATCCAGGACTCTTTCCCTTTAGCCCAGAGCCTCTCAGCAGGGGCACTATCCACATCTTGGACCAGATCATTCTTGCCGGGGTTGTGGGGACGGGGATGCCATCCTGTGCACTACAGCAACATCGTTGGTCTCTCCTCACTAGACAGCAGCAGCACCCAATCTTCATTCCCACCCTCAAAAGTGTGTGCATCAAAAACTGTCTCCAGACACTGCCAGACATTCCTTAGAGAAAAAACCATCCCCAGCTATGAACCACTGCTCTAGGTAAATAAAGACTAAATGATTTAGTAAAATACAGTTTTCTAGCTAAACACACTCCTCCAGTTGGTTAATTCTTTAGGTGAACTATAACTATATAAATATGCTTTTTCAATATTCAAACAATATTTTAATAGCTGTTCATAAATGAAGCCTCGCCTGCTTTCCATATTTACTACTCCGATCAGTTCTAATCAGAATCTCAGAAGGTAGATTGAAGTTCCTAGTTCTCATAGCCCTGGTCCAAACACTGGAGTCTCCAGGATCTGTACAGAAGTTTACATTTAAAAAATTGATAACATAAACAGCAACTGATTTCAGTTGAATTTGTATTGGGGAAACCCAAATAGAAGACAGATGGTGGTGCTCTTCAAGCAGTTTAAATCATCATGATTTAGTGGAGAATATTTCATTTGGTGGAGGAATCCTAAGGTTATATAAATAAAGTATTTAAAGCATGGAAATTACCTGATTTTAAATCAAAACAGAGCTGAAGGAGTTCTGCCTTTCCCTGCTCAGGCTGTGCCTCCCAGGCTGCTGGCTCTGATGAAAGGGAACCACAGTCACTGAGTCCTGTGGTCACCAAGCCCTGTCGTAGACACAGCCACAGCACTATGCATGTGGCAACTCTGACAGTCCTCTTTTCTTCACCTGCATCCCCTTTTATAACATCAGAAGAGTGATCACTGTTGGAACTTAAAAATCGTGTGTGTGTGTGTGTGTGTGTGTGTGTGTGTGTGTGTGTGTGTGGTATTGGACATGTGATAAGCATTAATGCCAGCCCTTTCCTGGCCTCTGAAAACCACTGTGCTAGTTCTTTGGCTATGAACACAATCTTTTCTCTGAAAGTTCTTTCAAATACAAAATTCCAAAAGCTGAAAACCCTGCTTCCATTCATTTTAATTGAGGAATCTATAACCATTGTCTGCTGCTGAAACCACCACCCATGGAAAATAAAATCACAGCTATTTTAAAATCTATCATAAAATTACTCAAGCAAACAGTACTCAAACTGCTTTTGCAAGTTATCATAAACAGTCTAATAAATAAATTGTAAAGCTCAATTTTATGAGCTATAAGCCAAAGTTCAAATATCACCATTTCTAGGAAAATTCCACAAGAAAAACCATGAAGTCCAAAGCAATGCAGACAAGTGTATCTGTTGGCTTCTAAATTTTATGACTCTGATACTGAACTGGGCTCCTTGTGAAATTTAATTCTTCAGCACACTCTTCTTCCTCTTTATTTGCTTTCCTCTTGTGGTCCTCCAACCAAGGGTATATCTTCTGCCAGCTAACTAAGAGGGTGCCAACCAGCAAACACACCTGACATCACTCACTTCTCCCCAGCAGCTGTCCCATGGGCAGCACAATCAGATACATTCATGTCTTTTCTCTACTTTCAATCCCCAACTGGAGCAATAGCCACATGGCTTCTCTTTCACCTCTGTTTTTGCTATTTTTTAAAAATTCATACAATTGAAGAATGTTTGAAAATGGAAAATATATATAAATATTTATTACTTATAAAGCTCAACACATAAAATAAGGATGACAAACCACTGCATTTTAATCAGTAGCTGAACGTGGATATTTCATCAGTCTGAACACATGGGCAAAAGATGAAAAGAAAGTTTGTTTTGACTCCATGCGGTAACTTTGGGCCAGGTATGTTGAGGGTAACTGAGTCCCTCTTTACTTCCCATCCTGAATAATATGATGCAAAGCCTAAGCGCACTGAAAGGAAAGAGCAGCTAGTCTTCATCCCTCTGGTTTAAGCAGAAATGGAATACACTGTTTCTTAAAATATTTATGAAATGCAACATCTGCTAAGGTCTCCCTCTCTAAGGAGACTTCTGGTGAATTGTTAGGCAGAATACAGAAATAAAAACCTGGACTACTCCAAGGAGGAAAATGTTTATCTGAAATGGCAAATTCTGAACACATATATAATCAAGGCATGTGTAGTAGCCAGGTTGTTGAGATGGTGCTCAAGAGCCATGCCCTCTAGTGGTTAAACCCCACATAATGCCCAGGACTCTGAATAGGAGAGATGTTACTGCTATTATTATATTATGTTCTGTTGCATAGCTGACTTTAAAAAATGGAGACATATGGCCAGATTTGATCTAATTACATGACCCCTTTAAAAGAACATTTTCTGTAGCTGGTAGCATAAGGGAAAGTCAGACACTCAAAGCACACAAAAGAGGCAGCATACTCTTGCAGCTTGAAGGTAAAGGGAACCACAGAGCAAGGAATATGGACAGCCTCTAGTTGCTGAGAGTAGTCCCTGACTTAGTCTTACAACCCCAAAAGGTGAGTTCTGCCAATGTTTTAATGAGCTGGGAAATGGATTCTTCCTCAGATTCTGGAGGTGAAGATACAGTTCAGCCAATGCCCTGACTTTGGCTTTTGAGACTGAGAAGAGAACTCAGCTCTGCAATTTGTGAACTAATGAATAGGTAAAGGTGGCTAAGTTTGTGGTGATTAATTCAATGGCAATAGAAAACTCCTACTGAATGCTAGTAGACCACTCCCAGTGCTGGTCTAATATAATGTGGGGTGTAGTTGGGCCTCAGGGAAAGGGAGGCTGCCCCAGAGATAGTTGCAAACACCCAGCCCATAGTGTTCCAGTTCCCATGTACTTGTGAAGCTGTCTACACTAGGGAGAAGCATATGTACCATCACATATTTGCTAAGATGGCCTCGGAAATTTCAGAATCTTTCTGATTTAAGTGTCTCCATCTATAAAATGAGTTCGGGTAAAAAACAACAAATAATGTGAATGAAACATCTGACAGAAAACCTAACATAAATAGGCATTCAATGAATGTTATTTTGCTAGCTTGCCATTACTATAACAAATACTGAAGATAAGTCACCTTAAAAAGAAGATACAGTGGACCCTCAAATTATGACCAGCCTGATATACCAACAACTTGAGTTAATTAGGTTAATAGAAGATTCACCCACCTCTTGTTATCTATAGCATGTGCCCGGTAAACATCCAGATATCATCTGTACTGACTTACAACCCACTTGAGTTTACAGTCAGCCCTCAGGAACCAATCAGGTTTGTAAGTCAAGGGCTCACAGTGTTGAAAGTTTCAGTCTATGATTGTCCCTGCTGTCTTGGGCTTGTGACAATATAAGGCAGAGGAAGCAGGTTCATCCCATGATTCAGTGAAGTTTCCACCACTTCCTAAAAGTTTCCACCACTTCCCAAAAGCACTAAGGGCTGAAGACCAAGCCACTAACAGGACTTTGGGCAACACTTATATAAACCATAGCAATTATCTTCCTTCTTCAAGTCTGTTTACCATCTTCTTTCTAAAATTCAAAACTCATCATTCCCAGTTAACCTTTCAATTATGTTCTCATCTTTCATAAAATAAAACACAAGATTCTTAGTTGATTAAGGCCCCTCCCTTTCTCCTTGCACCTTAAGATCCAACACCCTTGATTATTTATGCCATGCTTTTTTGTTTACCTCCATGGTTATCGTTCACTCTATCTGGAGTGCCTCTTTCAATCCACTCCTGGGCCAGAGATTTAGCTCAGTAGTTCTGGCAACTGCCTCACCAGTACAAGGGCCTGGGTTTGATCCCTGGTACCAAAACAAAACAAAACAAAACAAAAACAAAACCAAAAAACCCCACCCCTGCCTAGAACTCTGTTAGTGCTAAATGGAGGTAGTAGAAACTTTAAGAGATGAAACCTGATGAGGAGATCTTCAGTTATTGGGGTGTGCCCTCAAAGAGATGGTGGGACCATGAGCTCTTTCTCTGTTATTTTTGCAGAACCTATCTCAGTAGGCCAAGGAGACAAACAAAGGAAGGATCCTGGCTAAGCAGAGGAGGAAAAGATAAGTAGCAGTAGCTATGGTGAATATCTGTATAGTAAAGAGAGAGTACTGCAGTTATACCATCTGTTTTATAACAATGGAGGCCTAGAAGAGAACAACCTTGGGGAGGAATTGCTTGGAAGCACATGAAAGGAGTCAGTATAATTACCAATGGGCCATCATTGGCTTGAGAATACCTACATGGAAAAGTCTCTAATGGGCTAAGATATGCAAAAGAGCCTTGGTTTAGACCAACTCCAAGTCATGGCTAGGCACTGACTCAGCTACAAGAAAAGTTAATTTCAAAACAATAAAGTTGGTTTAGGATCAATTAAGACTAAATCACATCAATTAAAATGATTTTACTCCTCAGTAGCAGTAGTAGTAGTACAGAAACTGCTGGGGTGGGGGTAAGGCATATTTTCAGACATTAGAATTAAGTCTTCTATATTTTTTTGTTTTGTTTTCAGCCAATGAAATAACTCATCTCTTCTGCTTACAGTGACTCCAGTACTATCAGTTCTAGGATGAGGCCCTTGTCACACTGCCCTGACACACAGGCCTGTAAGAAACAGGAATGCACATCACCTTGGAGGCCTGATGCCGGTCAAATGCTTTTATTAAGCACCTAGATAGATGAATTCATGTAATCTGTGCAATCTTCTCCTCCTTATACAAATGTAGAAATTGAAGCTTAGTGTATAAAGGTGGCATGTGCAGGCTAAGTATTCAAATCCAAGTTTGTCTGACTGTAACTGAGAGCTTTCAGCAAGTTAACAAAGCCTGCCTGAGAGCTGCTCCTGAGTCTGGACATACAGTGTCTGAGCCTGCTGCCTCTGGATTCACCTTCTAGAGGTCACTACAGCCTAATCCAGAGCTCCCAGGAACTTCTCATTCCCCTAGGCTCTGCTCCACACACAGTAGATATGAGTTTGCAAAACAAATAAAAGTGCTTCAATACGCAGGCAGACAGTACATTCAGATATTCCAAAGAGGAAGTCTTAGAATTTTAAAAGTTTATTCTTTAGAAATAGTTTAGTATATTTAGTTTAGTATATTTCTTAGAGTGGTAGTGGTCTTTGATTTTATTTTTCAACCTATGTAAAACTACCATGAGCAATGACACTAATGAAATTTAGAACAGTATTTAGGAATATAAGGAAACATATTTTAGAATACAAAGAAATTAAGGATATACTTAGGACCAATATTTAGTTTGGAGGAATTCTTTAGTTTTATGTGTAATAGTCAGAATTTCAATTTTGAGGTGACAGAGTGACAGATGAACCAGAGGGGGCTGCAAGCAATCCTAATAGAAGCTCACTGAACAGAGGGGGAAATCATTACTTAATCTTGTCTGAAATGGAAAAATCCCAGGATTATCTCTACACAAAGGCAAAGGCTCATCAAGTTGCTTCCTAGCCCTTCCCTCATGTGATCCTTCTGTATCCACTCTGCTCAGAACACCAGAGACATAGCTCCCTTGGTCAATTCTGTTTACATCTGCCTCCAGCCATGTGGGGTGCAATGACACTTGCTGTATTTGGAGAACATTTGCCTGGGAATTGCTTACTGCTGACGCAAGTGTGCACTGTAGGGAAAAATAATTTTGCTTGTAGGCTAGGGGATACTCAAAACTTGGCATCTTTCAGGAAAAGATATCCCAATGCACAGTTCATTCAAGTAGGCAATTCAGGGAAACATTTTTAAAAAGCAATCGCATGGGCTTTCTAACTTTAAAACTATATACTAGGGAAGGAGGGAGAAGACAGGGAGAGATTGAGCAGTGGCTTGGTTGGGAGTTATGTATTTCTGCATCAATATCACAAAAAGTTATAAAATTGCAGAATGAATCAAGGTGATGATAATCTGAGCTGGCAGTGTTTTCCTGCTTTTGTGAAGTGCTCTGCTATTTTCTTGTCACAAGAAGGAATCACTGGTGCAAACAGAGAAAGCTAAGTAGGTCTGAGTATTAGATGGGAGAGACACCTACTTCTAAACTGAGACAGGACTAAGAAATTCTTCCTGGAATGCTTTGGTAGTAAGTTTTACAGAAAGGAAATCCCACTGACTATGTAAATGAAACAGAGAGGGCCAAGTGCTTTTGACATGGCTAGCTTTCCCAGAGCAGTAAGCCAATGGCTATGTGGCACTGATTTTCTAAATCAGAAATCTCAATACCCTTAAGCTTCACTTCTGCACTGAACTGCAGAGCAAGTCAAATTGATTGTCGAATACTACTTTTTTCTGCATGCAATATTTCTTGAATCTATTCTCTTTTTATCCCACAGCCTCAGTCTAGGTCCCACCCAACTGTGTCTGCCTTCATGTTGGCTTATCTGTTCATTCTCTTATCTACTTACTTCTATTCTAGATGCATCCCATTCAACAGAACCACCTCTACACCTGAGGAAGGCCACAGAACGGAAGTATCAGGGAAACTAAACATTCAAGAAGAGGACATAAAGCATGCAATAACATTCAACATTTTCACATTTTGCCATACTTACCATCCAACCCCCTTATTCTCATCATTGGCCAACTTCCCTACCTTGCCCTATTTCTTTTTACTCTCTTACATATTGTGTCATCTGTGGGCTTACTATGTTTATTTATTCATTGGGCTTCCTCCATTAGAATATCAACCTTCTGGGGATTTGTGTGTATTTTCTTCACTGATATACCTCATACATATAGTGAAAAGGGAAATGATTTCTGACCAGAAGGAGCCTGTGCTACAGCTAAGTGGGTAACAAACAAAGCACTCCTCCTAGCTTTGACCCCTCCTGCACCTAAAACATATCTGTCAGGGATTCACTCAGACTTGTTGGACATGTTTTCCTCCCCTGTCCTTTGTTCTCAGTAGGGTTTCTGTGACCCTTGCTTCTGCCATATGTAAATAAGGTAAATCCTAGTGTACCTTTCTATTGAAATGTATAAAATAAATGTATCTACCTCAACCAATGAACTAATGTTGAATGTCTTGCCACTGTATCCTTATCCCTCCTTTCCCATATCTATATAAACCCTGTTCACCCCCAAGACACAATTGATCGCTCTGTGGAAAAATCTCCAGTCTGCTAGCAAAATACATCTGCCTCCAACTTCTAGGATGTGTGCTTGATTCTTCTGAGCCTGACTCTGTTATATCACCTACAGCTGCAACTCTGTGAGTTATATTTGCTACAATAACACTAGGACTCTGACTCCATTGAAGATATTTATTAAACACGGTTTGAATAGATTATGCAAAGTGCCTATGATGGGAAGGAAGGATGAAGTCACTAGTGGTGTGAAGGATGGCATTGCGAGGCTAAGGGCAGATGGGTGCCATCAGGGAGAGGATACTGAATGAACCTCAGTCTGGTAAGGAGGAGGGGATGGTAGACTAAATTCCACATCTAGGGGGTTAATGAATATAGAATTATAGAGATTGATGATGGTGATGACTGCACAACAATGTAATGTACTTACTACTGATCTGTACACTTAAAATGGCAAATTTTGGGGCCGGGGATTAGCTCAGTGGTTTGGTGGCCTGCCTCACAAGCACAAGGACCCGAGTTCGATCCCCAGTACCACAAAAAATAAAGGCAAATTTTGTTTCATGTACATTTTACCACAATGTACATAAAACAAGCTAAAGACTTCACAACCACCCTAGATGGCAGCCACTATTATTACTATCCCAGTTCCATAGGGAGGATGCTGCTGCCGAATGACATTAAGAGGTTTGCCTGAGTAAGCACAGAGCTGGGGTTTGAACTTTAGAGATTTTGACTAAAGCTTGTATTCTTTCATTGTATGCCAGTGATGTTACACATATGAAGGTGGCCAGATCTAGTATTCACTACAGCTTCCACCACAGCTACACTCACAAGTTAAATGGTAAGTCCCTATGTACTTGCTATCTTTTTTTCCCTGCCTTTGGGACTGTCAGTGAATACAGGGAGATTTCATGTAGAGTAAGAGAATTACTGGCTGCATGTCTGAGCACAACAATCCTCCTAGGTGACACTTGTTCCAGATGGATTGTGCTGCCTTGGTGTTTATGTTTGGACAATCTAGTTAGTTTACTTAGATCACATATCTGAACAATGAAGATTATCTTTTTCATAGGCAAACAAATTAATGGCAATAAAAATCCTTAAAATAACATTTAACTAAGAATTTCTACAACACAGATTGAATTTGTAAAGGAGTTTACCCCTAAGAAGAGACTAGAGACAATAACACTGATCAAATATTTTCACACTGAGAATATATATTTTAAAAAAATGTCTGCAAGGCTAAAATCAAAATTATTCCTTCCCCTCTTTGAAAACTAAAAAGAGGAGAGAAATGCAAGGCTTTTACTTTCACTGTGACACTCTTGTCTTGGTTCTTAATGTCTGCATTTTGTACTTTACTAGGAGTGGCACTCAGGGAAAGTTCTTTGCAATGATACAGAATGAAATTCAGCTATGCAAGAGAGATGAAATGCTTGCATGATTTCGAAAGACTGGTTAAGATGATGAGACAACTCTTTATTTTTCAAGTCAATGAGAAGCATATTGTTCTGAAGAGCCGTAAGCAATTGCACTGCTCTGAGGCCATTAAGAAGGCACATTTATCTGGAAGCTTACTCATTTTCCTATTAGAAATTATACACAGTACCAAGCTGCTCCAGATTTGAGTATAGAATGAAACATCCCCTAGTCACAGCAGAGCTGCCAGGGTCAACGTCACCACAACACATTTTTCAACTTGAATATTTTCCCCTTTTTTCACTGCTTACATATTATTAGTGACCTGTTTTTACCAATGCATTGCTATAATAACCTCTCAATATTGCCTTTACTTCATTTCAGCAAGAGTCACTTAGAAACCTGTTCCTCTTGACATGAGTAGTGAGAGAGAAGAAGCCATAGCAAGGTGTTGTTTGGGTTCAGTGTGGTGGGCCTGGGTTCTTGCTATGTCTTAATGTCCACCAGTGAACACAAGAGGTCCTCACCAATGCTCAGAAGAGAGATCCTAACCAATGCTGATTAGCCAGCCCTCTGTCTGGTCTCTTAATTCCATGTGAGATAGCAGCATGAGTTCTGACTAGAGGGGCTCCTGGGCTTCTCCCTGGAAACTCAGGGAACCATGGATGATGTGAGTAATACAAACCTGTGAGAGATTCATTTCAGATAGCCTTGTGTCGGCACTCCGTCTTTCCATAGTTTTCGTCCTCACCTCCCAGGATTCCCTCCTTTCCAAATCTTTACCCTCCACTTGTCCTGCATAAACTACCCACCGTGTAGATGCTTCCATAACTTCACTCACCCTGATACCATCTTGGCTCTTTTTACCACATCTGCTTGCCACCCCTGCTATTATGCATCAAGTACTTAGAATGCAAATTTACTTTTAAAAAACTCTAAAAAACATCTTATGTAGAACTTTGTATGATGAGGCAGACACACCAGATCATTTTACAAAAGCCAAAGTTAACTATTAAAATAAATGGGGATTTAGGGATGATAGTGGACACCCTGTAATCTCACTCACTGGGGAAGTTGAGGCAGGAGGATCATTTGAGACCAGAAGTTTAAGGCCAGCCCAGGCAACAAACAAGACCCTATCTCAAGAAAAAGCAAAAAATACATATGGAATGCTATCTAGACCATATCAAGAACCAGCTTTATGCCTGAGATCCACTCTGCCAAAACGAAAACTTAACAAATGTTAGAGTTCTCTACAAAGCAACAGCATAAACTTACTTTCTTCTTGTTGAATTACACGATAGAAGGAGACAACACAGGAATCAAGTTTGCACACTGAGGCTCCCTACTCTTTATGTCAAATGCTGTTTACTCAGTGCCATGGTGGAGAAATGTCTCCTTCCCACATCAGCCTCAACTCAGAACACACCTTGGACTTCCTTGCCTACCCCAAATTGATCTCTTCCCAGTATTCCCTTTTCCATGCAGCTTTTTCTAACTGAACATGCTAAATGTTCCACCACCCAAATATTAAAGAGCTGAGTTAGAGGAAAGTTCTGTTATCTCTGCTTTCTTCATTCTAATCTAAACCACTAATCCTAAACCATAGGAAGTTACTACCTTCCTATGAAATCCTCCCTTTGAGATTTATATCTGATCAACTATCTCTTATAATCCTGTAATCCTCACCAATTACATACTTATTTCCTCTCATTCATCAAAAACACTGGCATTTGGCTTATCTTTTGACATCTTAGGTTATGCCTATAACAGGACATTTTTAGTCTCAAAATGAGTGATATGCCTACTGCCCCAGCCTAATAGTTCCTTTACATCTTCATACTTCAACTCACCTTTATTTATTAATCTACCTCATTCAAACTTAATCACAGAAAAGCACTGTAGGTTAGAACTGATCAATATTAGACACCCTGAAGTCCTGTTTTATGCCGAGATAAGCTGTCATCCTTCCTGCGTTTTTATGCCCTTAACCTCTCAGCCTTTCACTTGGATCTCAGTGGCTCACTCAGTATTCATATCCTTTATTTTCTCCCAAGCAGCCTCATTCTGTTTTAACTTGCTTCCTCTAATTATCCTGGAATATGTATGGTGAAACATCCAAACTATTCTACCACAGTGTCTTCAGGATCTACCCTTTCACCCTTAATGAGCCCCCACCCCTTTTGACAAAACCCCAGCCCTCTCTCATGAATACAATTTTCTTTCCTCTCCCCCTCCTCCTTTCCCTCCCTGGCTGTAGAACACCTAGGGAGTTCTAAAAATGTAGCTACCTAATACCCCTGCCAGATCAGTTGCATGTGAGTTTGTGTTTTCCCTTTTTGTTTAATCAGTGCTGGGGATAAAAACTTGGGCCTATCAACCTCAGTTATATCCACACTCTTCTGTTTTTGTTAAACACTATTGATTCTGCACCCTCCCTAGCCGAGGTGGTTAAAATCTACAGCCATGATTGAGAACCACTGAATTATTTCTCACCTGTATATATCCTTCGCACTCCTCCTTTCTGGGATGCATTCCTCAGGCTTTTAAGTATTTCCAAGTCTGTCACATTGAAAATATTCCTTTGATGTGCTGAGGCTCTAAGGCTTTAGTTCCTGAATTCACTGAAAGAGGAGCCCATACTTCTGTCTCCTACCAATCGTGGCCCATTAAATTCTAAAGCAACTGAGAACTGGCTTCTAACCTCTCCAGTGTTTTGTAGGTGAAGTGACTGTAGTTGTCATATTCCCTTATGAAGAGCCATTCCTGACTTCATCCTCCTGGATCTTTATGCTACGTTCGCTGTTACCATCAGCCTCCATGTGGGCTTTTGTGGGTCCACTCTCTTTCAATTCTCTTGCAATCATCAACACTCCCTATTGGTGTGGTCAGCTTTCTCCAGCACGTGTATACACACTGGTATGCCCCAGATATATCGGTCACTTCCTTTTGTTGGGACAAAATACAGGCAACCTAAAGGAGAGATTTATTTGGCTCACAGCTTCCAGTGTTTTCAATCCATGGTTGGATTGAGTATTCAAGGCAGAAATGGCATGGTGGAAGGGCATAGCAGATGCAAGATGCTCAACCCATGGCAGTCAGGAAACAGAGAAACAAGTGAGAGCCAGGGACAAGAATACATTTTTCCAGGTCACATCATCAGTGTCTCACTTCCAACCAAGCCCCGCCTCCTAACAGCACACTGAGCCATGAACTCATCAATGGATTAATCCACTGAGGATGATGTAACCTTATGATCCAGTCACCTCAAAAGCCTTCTGAACACACGAAGTTGTTGGGGAGAAAGTTTAGGTCTAAACCATAATAGCAGGTTCAGCTTCAGATTTTCTCACTCTAAACACTCTCTGAGAGTGACCTCATCTTTCTTATGATTGTATACATATCTTATGTATACATATCATATACAAATCTTATGATTTCTTACATATTGATGACACTCAATTTATATTTCTGACCTTGACTTCAAGTCTCAGCTTTAAATAAGTAGTTACAAACACCTACTGAACCCATATCCTTGAATATCACATGGAATCTCAGATTTAATCTATCTCAAACTCTCTTTACTTTGTTTCCATTTCTTCCCTTAAATTGTTTTTTATTTTTCCTGGATTCTCTATTTCACGTATCACGATGATCATCTTTCCTAAGCATGTGGAAATTTTTATAGGGCAGTTAGGGCCTTAAAGAGAAATGGAGATGTCAATTCTATTAGTGGTAGGGAGGAATATCAGAAATGGTCTGGGGATATGACCAGAGAAGAAAGAAGCTGGCTAGATACTGGGTCAGGCACCATGCTAGATGCTATGCATGTGAAAATAACAAACACATGTTTACAATGATAATTACCAAGAAAAAGAAATATTAAAGCATGTGTGTGTGTGTGTGAGGGCAATACCGTGCTAGGGATTGGATTTTCAAAGTCTCTAAAACATTACTTTGTCCATTTTTACAGCCAAGAAAAGTGAAACTGAGAGATAGGTGGGTTGCTCAAGGCTATTTTGTAAGTGAACAGCCCCAGATCTGGGAACAACCTCAAGGTACATGAGCCCATGTCTGAGGCTCTTTAAATCCTATTAAAAAGTCTTTCGGTTTTTATACTCAGTATAACTTGAATTTAATTCATACTAAATGTAAAGTAACTTTTAAATTTTTCTTCTCTTTTTTGTCAATAATAACATAAAAACAATTATGTATTGGCATTAAAGAAGGTTAAAAGGGCAGTGAAAGAAAAATGAAGCACTTTGGTCATTTAAAAGAATCATACATTTCAGTAATTTTAGAATTGGATTTTCTTTTATTGGGGTTTGAAACCTGGATTTTCACACTCAGCTACATTCCCAGTCCTTTTTCATTTCTCATTTTAGACAAGGTCCCTTTCAGTCGCTACTGCCCAGGCTGGGCCTGAATTTGCCATCCTCCTAACTCACCACCCATCAAGCTGGGATTACTGATATGCACCACCATGGCCAGTTTGTAAGGCTGGATTGAATGCATAAAGTTTTCTTAAAACCGCCACACCTACTAGCCCTCCAAAATGAAAGCAAATTAAAGGTAAAGGGATGGATTTGAGATAAAAACAAATGTAGTCCATTAAAAATATCTTTCATAGAAAAACCGCATCTTCTTTATCCAGTCTCCAACTAATGGGCAAATGGGCTGTTTCCAAGTTTTAGCTATTACAAACTGTGCTGCTACAAACACAGTTTCTCTGGTGTGAAAAACTATAATAGGACATAAGATCCTAATGAGATAGTTGATCATGCGAAATAGGAAGAAAAGGGCTAAAGGTGTAGGGAAAGTGGGATGGGTAGGGGAAAGGTAATAAGGGAAAAGAAAAAAATATGAGAAAATGAAAAAATGGAAATAAAGTGTAAATGGGGAGGGAAGGAGGTGGTGAAGGGAGGGCAGGAACAAGGGGAAAAAATGAGAACCAAGCCCTGTCATGTAAAGGTACAAGATCCCAGTGATGAATCTAACTGTATTGTATACCTAAAATGTACCAATAAACTCAATGAGAGAAAAAAAACTTTCATAAAATTAAATCCCAAGAAAGGTAAAAATTGCATTTGTTTGCTGAGAATGTTCATCTCTCACAGCCCAACTACTTGGGAACTTTAATCATACACAGTCACCCAGAACCAAATAATCTACTGATGATAATGCACTGAAATTTTTATAGTCTATACAGAATCAGTTAAATAAATATTAACATTTTATTTCTTTTTCACCTTTTACTGACAAAAGCTTATTTTTTTAGCATTAAAACTGTGATTCATGATCTATGAAGATGACTGAAAAATACTATGGGAACAGATATACTCAACTGTGTATACAAAGATTAGATATTGGATATCATGCATCATTGTTACAACAGCTTTACATTTTCAGATGTCTCCTACAGCATCACATCTAGTAGTTCATTTTTTTAAGTACTAGGGATTAATCCAGGGCCTTTGTACTGAGCTATATCTTCAACCATTTTTTTAAAAATTTCAAGACAAGAGTCTGAGTTACTACATTGCCCAGGCTAGATTTGATTATAATCCTCATGCCTCAGCTTCTCAGAATGTTAGGATTATAGCATGTGCTACCTCCCTAGGATGTGTAGTTAGAATTTTGAATTCTAGAATTCTTACAGTTGAGAAATATGGTCACTGAGACCACAGTGGTCTTCACACTCTACCCATGTTAAGGATTGAGTTTATAAATGCTGTGCCTGGATCATGTGTTAGTAACAGTACTGGTGGCCATAATTAGACAGTGATAGGGATAATAAAATATATCCTCATGAAATAATGGCCAGGACATAAATAACCTACAATATAAAAATCTGTGAAAACAGAAGTAGGCCAGATCTACTGGAAATTTAAAAAATGATTCCCTAAACAATTCTTGGGACAAGGGAAGCATTAAAGGCACAACCACAGACAATCACAAACATGTAAGGGACACAGATGAAAACAGATAGTCTCTAGGAGTAAGTCTGCTTTCCTCTGGGTTTCTTTTTGTACCTTTTTCCTTTTTCCTGCTCTTCTCGACTTTAAAGAAAGAAAATCGATACTACTGGTCATATTCCACCATGCTGAATGGCATATAACTGCCAGTGAACAATATTAAAAATAGATTCCAAGGTCTAGGTATTCTGTGCCTGCCTTCCAGAAAGCTGGATAGTAATAACAGCACCCCCTGTACTGAGAGAAGGAAAAAGCACCTACCTTTCCCTTCTCTTTTTGTCTCTTCCTTCACTGGTGACCATTGTGGCTAAAACAAGCTTGATACCAGGCATTCTGAACTGCTGTACTTTTCCTTGCTCATCAATAGCTTTCTCTGTTTCCATTTCTCATACTGCAGGTGTTCATGCACTGTGCTTTTTGAATATATTCTAATATTGGGTTTGGTTTTGCCCACTGAAAGAAGCAAAACAGAACAAGCCTCAAGTCTTTAACTAAAAGCAACAGAGAGCAAAATAATGGGGATCTTTTTCAAATGGGATGGGAAAGAAAAGATGGAGGGGGAGGGAGAGGAGGATAAACTGATGGGGAAAAAGGGAATTGAAAGAAAAAAATGGAAGTAGAGCTTTTGCAAATGAAAGGGGACCAAGATATGAACCCAGGAGGAGGCCTGGGAGGGACAGCAGACGAAAAAGGAAATGAAGTGCTATTTACAGATACCAACTGCACCACAATAAATGTAATCATTGTGCATTGCAAACATGTATTAACAAAAAATAAAAATAAAATAAAATAACTATTAAAGTCTATTCCAGCTAGGAAAAACCATTCTACACAATTTGTCGGAGCTTTCTAGGTTCTTGCCTAGATGTAATGGGACCTCGTGGCAATGGTGATGGGTAGATTGAGGCCAGAATTCTCTGCCCTTTACTTCCAGAGATAATTAGATGTAGCAGCATCAATCTCACCCTGTTGAGTGAATAAAACCTATAGCATATAGTAAAAGATATGTTCGGAATAAAATACAGCTTCTGTGCTTAAGTGAGACAGAATAAAATAAATGAAGTAAGCAGTCAACATGAGAAGCTATAAAGTGCAAAGAAAGATGTACATGGCAAAGCAAAAGTCTAAATTGAAAATAAAAATGCAATTGTAAGTTAACAAAAAGAAAAAATGGTAGATTAATAAAGTAGACATAAAAGCACATATGAGCATATATAATATCGCACATAAAAGAGGAAGGTGGAGATACAGATAAAAGTGAATGAACTGTATGCTAATGGATGGGGAAACTTGGGAAAATGGATAATTCTGTAGAAAAATATGCAATAGACATTAACTGAATAATGAATTAAATAGTACAAAGTGGCAAAAAAAATTTTTTTAAAGAAAGCTGTCAGTCACTGATTTGTGAAAAGCTGCAGGCCAAACAATTTCATGAGCAAATGAGAACTTGTATGCAAACAGACTAGCTCAACTAAACACAGAAAAATAACTCCATATGAGAAATATTTAATTAAATAATTCACTATATGAACAAGGAAAAAAAATCAAGAAAGTCTTTGAATCATTATTTTATATGAATGTATGACAAAACTCAAAATTTATTCCTGACTGTAAAAAGGATTGAATAAAATAACAGAAGAGAAAAATCCCTTAAAGTGAAAAAAGTATGTATTTCAGAACATCAGCTAAACTACTAAGATTAAAAATGAATACCAAGATCTGTCATGAAAAGGTACAAGATCCCAATGATGAATGTAACTATACTGTACACTTAAAAAGTACCAATAAACTCAAGTAAAAGATTAAAAATATTAAAGTTGTTCCCCCAAAAAGCCCCAAATGAGATAAAATATTCACTAATGCCATTATTATTTAACATTATATAGTAGATAATCCAAAACAAAAGAACAAATGAATAGCTTATGTACTAGACATGACAAAAATACCTAACAAGTCCAAGAAAATACTGTAAACAATAAGCATTCAATTAAACAGTTAAAATATGAGTAACAACAGAATAGCTTAATTTAAAAAGAACATAAAAGATTCAATTGAAATTATTTACAAGTAAATTTAAAACCTGCATATAAATTTCATTGAAAATGCATGAGAATAATTTTTAAAAAGCACTAAGTCTTATTTTGTGCAGAGATGACCTTGAAAAATGTATATCAAAAGGCTATTTTGAAGACTAAATCTGTGAACATAGCAGGGGTTGTGAGGAATAGAAGAGGAAGTGTTAAGCAGGTTGCACCACTGCAGAGTAAATGCTATAGCATTATACAATGCGAAACACACAAATCCCCAATGAGGAGTCCAGAAGGAGATCCCAGCAGGCAACAGAGGTAGCATTATAAATTAAATAAAACTAATCTATTTCCTAAGTGTACAATTGGCTACAAATCAAGCTTGACCCCACTTTCAGGCTTTCCACCAATATAAATTCCAGGTGAGCCAAATATTTGTATATTAAGGACTAGAGGAAAACATAGCTATGCAAAAACCAAGGTCAAAATAAAAACAAACAACCAAATATTTCAGGAGTGAGGAAAGTCTTTGTTAGCTATATTTTAAAAAATCAAAAAATAAAGGCAAAGGTAGGCTATACTTTATTGTAAATGCAAAAAAAATTTCACTGTAACTAAAGTTGAAAATAACTCACCTATGAGAAAAACATGTACAAAATATAACACATAAAATTCACTACCCCTAAAACAAATTTTCCTATAAAAACAAATTTTCTTATAAATTAATAGGAAAAAGACAAACATCCCACTATAGAAATAGATGAACTACATAAAGGTAATTAATAAAAGAAGAAATACAAGGAGTCAATAATGTGAAAAGACAGGCTCATGGTTAATAAAAAAAAAACAATTGAAACGATGAGATATCATTTTATGCTTACTCAGTTGACAAAGATACAAAAATGAGATAATAGTGTTGGTGAGGATGTGTAGAAAAAGGCAAATTCATCCATACTACTCTAAGCAGAGTGTCCTAACCATAAGGAAATTTAGCCAAGTAATCAATTAGTATTTTGTGTGACCTTTGATTCCACTTCAAGGAAGCAGTCTGTAGAAGGCAATGGATCATATACACAAGGTCACTATATTAGTAACAATAACACACATAAATGACCAAAAAGTGAAAATTAAGCAGAAACTTCATTTTCCATTTCAACAGGCAAAGAACTTTCTCTATCGTCAACACAAGAATAATTTTAAAAAACTGCACAAACTTAAAATCAACAACTCTTAGATCCATCAGGAAATTGAGGTTACAAGGCAAACTGCTGCTCCAAAGAATTGGAGAAATAGGCAGGCAGGTACAGAGCCACAAGTTACTTGAGCTAAGTCCAGAAGCAGAAACCACCACAAGAAAAAGGACAAAATAGGGAAACTAAACTACCGCTGATGAATTGCTTGAGGTTTAGTGAGTCACATTAAAGAGTTAAAAACTACAGAGAGACCCAGTCTTTTGGGATCTGACAAATGTGAATTTTATCCTCAGGACCTGGATCAGGGTTCACAGTGAAAGTCAAGGCAGCCATAAACACAACTAAAGATACTCTCAAAAGGGCCAGGGATTTATCTCAGTAGTTCTGCTGTTTGCCTCGCAAGCACAAGGACCCGAGTTTGATCC